>NC_064615.1:271490912-272115912 GCF_023898315.1 Schistocerca nitens | reverse complement strand
GCACAGAAGCTAACTGAAAGAAATGCGCAGTCAGAAGAACAGAAATTACACTTCCATTCAAAGATAATAATTATACTGAAGTCAGCACGATTTGTGATGGTCTCCTGGACATTGTAAAAGCCGGCTCATGGTTCTTCATAAGGCGTGTGTCCACCACGGAGAGCAATGCTTATTCTGCAACTTACTTCCACGCTGGCCATAAGGTTGGTGAGGAGTTCCTGTGGTGGGGCGTTTCATTGCTTCGCAGTGCCCTTGACAACTGCTGGATGGTCGATGATACATGTGAACTTGCTGGAACTTGTCTTCCCAAAGCATCCCACAGATTCTCGGTGGGATTTAAGGCAGGGTAGCGGACAGGCCAGACCATTCGCCGAATGTACGCTACTTAAGACCTGCTCCACCTGCTTGTTCCATGCGGTTGCTCGTTGTCATCCATAAAAATGGAATCAGAGCCGAAAGCTCCGCTGAAAATACGCACGTGGGGAAGGAGCACAGTGACACAATACCGTTGACCAGCAAATATACCGTGTTCGTAGATTTGGAGGTCAGTAAGGTTCAGAAATGGTTCAAATGGCTCTGAGCACTATGGGATTCAACATCTGCGGTCATAAGTCCCCTAGAACTTAGAACTACTTAAACCTAACTAACCTAAGGACATCACACACATCCATGCCCGAGGCAGGATTCGAACCTGCGACCGTAGGAGGTCAGTAAGGCTGTAGAAATTATGCCTCCCCACATTGTAGCAGCTGGTCCACCGAAACGATGATGTTTGACAACGTTCCTTACTGAGTTACGTTTTTCCATCTCTCGACAAAAAAGCGTGCATTGACAGTCACTACTCGGATTCAACGTGCTGTCGTCTGAGAACATCATTTCTCATTGGTGCCGCCCCTGTGCTGTTGGCACCATTGAAACCCTTGCTGTCGATATGTGAGTGTCAACGGAACACAACACAATTGTCGTCGGACAAAGTGTTCACCCCCACGCAATCGCCGTGGGCTGTGTAGTGTGGGACTGTGTGCCTTGCAGTCCAGTAGAATGTAGCTGCAATTGCACCCGCTGCTTGATGTGAGTCCCTTCTTGCCTGCTGCTCAATATAGCGGTCATTTCCTTCCTTTGTTGACAACGGTCGATCACCTCCTCTCCTTTTAATTGCTCTGTCTGCGATTCCATAACGCTACCCAGGCGCACGAAACTATGTTGTGAGTAGTATCAAACTCCTGGGCTACACTCGTCACGTTTCGTCCTTCTTCCAGTTTCCCGACGATTCTTACCTGTGTAAAGTCATCCAAATGTTTCTCCACGCTCTGTTGTAATAGAGAACACCACCATAGTGCACCTAATTGCTGACTCGCACTAGCCGCCCTTTCCTGTTTTGTTAACTGCCTCGTATTGTGTGGCCAGCCTCATTTGACACTATAGTCAACCAGTGTACACCTTCCCGTGTGTAACTGGGAGACCGCCGGAAAAATGCTTCCTCTCTTTCGTTCATTTCCACCCACTAGTTCATATGTTCTGTTACTTCATCTGTCTCCTCCTAAGTTTTGGAGAGCAGAGTACGTGCTTGAACATGTATAACACTACTATTCAACCAGTTATCCAACTTGCAGAAAATTAAATTGTTTAAATTTTGTCATAATATAACTGTGACATGCAAAGACTATATGATAAATGTGATATATGTGATGTTAGAGTGCTTTTCTAATGTATATTTGTAACTAATGTAAATAATATGCGAAATGTATAAATTACTAAATAATATTTTGTCATGAATTATGAAATGAAAATGTTCGTGTATATAATTTTACATATTTGTCAAAGTTGTCATTTGTATAAAATGGTACGCGCTCAGGGACAATGTGTAGTATATGAGTTATGTAAAAGGTGGAGAGCTTTTGAACTGTACGGAAATTACTGTGGGAAGCGTAAAAGGGCTTGGATTTTTGGCGCTCTACCTGTGGAGCGAGTGGGAACGAGAGGACACAGTCTGCATGCAGCAGTGAAAGAGGCAGCACTCGGGCGGAACAGGCGATGTCTTGCCTGGAAATTGTTACCCAACACCCTCGGATGACGACTGCTGAATTATTACTGCTTTAGTACAAGTTTTTGGGCTATGTTATGGACGATAAAACGAAGCCAAGAAGAATTAATTAGTCCATACTTCAAGAAACGTGTATGCCGTACCATGGTTAGTGCAGCCGTCATTACTGTTCGACACACCCAACGTTTACCGCCAACGGGTTACGAACTGTATTATCACAATTGTAAAAGCGTGAACTATTAGTTGAAAATTAATTTGTTCTTAATAATTATTGTGTTAAACATAACACTCGGTTCACACTCTTATTTTAATCCTAATCACTCACCTATATAGGGTCCTTTCCTGGAGTTTGATTATTCCGAGTAGACCTGTTATAAAAACATTTGAAGTGCTTTATTCAGCATCCACAAGCACTAATTTTCATCTTTCAATAAATGTCTGGAAACAATTGTTGTGTATTAACTTTTAAAGTGCTAGTAAAAGTACTGTATGATTCACACAATAGAACTGCTGAAGTTAAATTTTGCTTAAGTACTGAAGTAGATGTATTCAGACAAATGTAACGATTTTAGTATTCTTACTCTCTTTGTAGCAATAAGTAAAGTGAAGGTAAGTAAATAAGTTTTTAGTAAAGTATAGATAAAACTCTTTCAGATGTAAATGAAATTCGGTAATGAACAAAGAGCTATAAAAAGGAAAATTACTTTTGTAGCTCAGCAGAGCTGAATAAAAAGACTGATTGACTATATAGAGTGACCACACCCAACCTTTGGCTTTTTGACAGACCATTCGTTAAGTAAGGTACAAACAAAGTATCTTAATAAATTTAAATGTGTATATTATGTTATTATAATATTTAAGTATTTAATTTGTTGATTACACAAAATACAAACACAGAAATCCCCCCTGGCCAAATATTTTTTGTCACATAGTAAGCCTTTCTAGATCAAAGCTATATAGGCATGTATGACGGTGTAGTAGTTAAAGACTCCTGTATCTTTCTCAGAACCATATCCTCAAAGTTATATTCACTTGTGAAGTTATGTTAGGGAACAGCAGGAAAGTAGGCGAAATTTACTTCTTCTGCCTTTCTGAAACAACCATTTCTTTGCCTAGATAGCCAGGCTACCGTAAATCCATGAGACGAACCACTTAATGAACTTGGTGTAGAAACGTCCTAGATTCAATATTATTCCATTTTGCTGTGTTTCTTTCTAACAACTAGCAAAATCTTCGGAAAACGAACAAATAGCCTGATTTCAAAATCCATTCGTCATACATCACAGTCATATTCTGCAAAAGGGGTAACATTACACTGTATCCACAATTGGTCGTATGATAGTGTTATACGTGACTTTTTCATTAGTAGAACTATTTGTTGGGTTGGGCTATAGTGCTATATGCAAGTGATTAGTGTTTCAACGGGACCCTTCAAGGTAGGTAGCAGTAATGACATATACTGTATATGGGGAAAGACTACACAACGGGTTTCTCATTGAATGTTGTTTGTCCGTGAGAAAATCGTGTTACGCATGGTATTAGAACAACAAACGGCTACCAGAACGTGTCGGATTTGATCAGCTGCAATATCGTGGCCTGTACAGACTGCGCTTTATGATTTCGCCATGTTGCTGTTCACGTTAACCCCACGACCTTCATTCGGCTATGGAATGGATGTGTTCACAGGAGCCATGTAGAATCTCAACAGCAACAAGCAACTAGTGGCCGAGAGGACTGAAATGTTCGCTCGGCCATTCTGGATCGTACAGCTGTGTTACGTATCTCTGGTTATCAGAAAATATTTTATTAACGCCATGCTACTTAGGGGAAAATGATGATCCTAATAAAATAAGACAAACCATATCTCGCACGGAATCATTTAAGTCGTCATTGTTCCTACGCGCTGTTCGAGAATGGAACGGTAGATAAAGAGTGCGGAAGTGGTTCAGTTAACCCTCTACCAGGTAGTCAAGTTTGAATGGCAGAGTAGCCATGTTAATGTAGATGTGGATGTAGAGGAGTTGTCTTGCCGGAAGGAGAGCGGATTTTGGTTCTCACGCTGGCTACTGCGCCGTGCGAGCGCTGTACATGACTTACGCCGCATGCAAGGCGTTACATATACTCTCTATGAATCTGAGTAGTGGTATTAAACATTAATCGATCTAGAATGAGATTTTCACTCTGCAGCGGAGTGTGCGCTGATATGAAACTTCCTGGCACATTAAAACTGTGTGTCCGACCGAGACACGAACTCGCGGGCAAGTGCTCTACCATCTGAGCTACCGAAGCACGACTCACGCCCGGTCTCACAACTTTACTTCTGCCAGTATCTCGTCTCCTACCTTCCAAACTTTACAGAAGTTCTCCTGCGAACCTTGCAGAACTAGCACTCCTGAAACAAAGGATATTGCGGAGACATGGCTTAGCCACAGCCTGGGGGATGTTTCCAGAATGAGATTTTCACTCTGAAGCGGAGTGTGCGCTGATATGAAACTTCCTGGCAGATTAAAACTGTGTGCCCGACCGAGATGGTAGAGCACTTGCCCGCTTAAGGCTTAGGTCCCGAGTTGGTGTCTCGGTTGGGCACACAGTTTTAATCTGCCAGGAAGTTTCATTAATGGATCTTTTTCATACTTAATATACCTAATTCTATGGATAACACAACCATACCGGTAAAATTTCAAATCAATAACTTCCATGCTTTTGGAGATATAAACTTTTACCTAAAACACATAACAACCTTGCTGGCATTGTGAAACTTTAGTTAGGGATCATAATGCGTTCATCTATAGTATCAATTGCAACTACAATCAAGACGATAGGTTCACATAATCTAACTTTCTGGAATTTTCTTTTGTTTCATTGCCACAAATTTCTGACGTAATTAAAAATACTTTGGAAAATTATTATTTCATCGTGTTTTGGTTGTGTGAGTGTTTCGGAGTGGCTGAGAGACTGAATGGAGGACATACGTAAAGCGGGAATGTAATATTGTATTAAAACCATGTAAATGTATGTGTGAGAAAGTTATTGTGCAATAGGGGAATTTGTGACGTACGTCCGAGTGAGCTTGATTTTGTAAAAGGCAACCAGAAGGGACGTTGAGTGTAAAATTTATTATCGATTGATTTTGTGGATAGGAATCGTAATTTGTTTTCATTAAATTTTATTTAGTTTCGGAATTATGAAATTTGCAGTCTGAATAACTAGTGCTAATGTGACTGACTGACATTAGAAATACCGCGAGTATAGATTTGATTGAGATGATATGATTGGCTACTTAACATACTAGCCAATAGGAACTCAGCATTTTCCGTGCATTTGAGAACTATTTTGTGCCTCAGATATACACTCCTGGAAATTGAAATAAGAACACCGTGAATTCATTGTCCCAGGAAGGGGAAACTTTATTGACACATTCCTGGGGTCAGATACATCACATGATCACACTGACAGAACCACAGGCACATAGACACAGGCAACAGAGCATGCACAATGTCGGCACTAGTACAGTGTATATCCACCTTTCGCAGCAATGCAGGCTGCTATTCTCCCATGGAGACGATCGTAGAGATGCTGGATGTAGTCCTGTGGAACGGCTTGCCATGCCATTTCCACCTGGCGCCTCAGTTGGACCAGCGTTCGTGATGGACGTGCAGACCGCGTGAGACGACGCTTCATCCAGTCCCAAACATGCTCAATGGGGGACAGATCCGGAGATCTTGCTGGCCAGGGTAGTTGACTTAGACCTTCTAGAGCACGTTGGGTGGCACGGGATACATGCGGACGTGCATTGTCCTGTTGGAACAGCAAGTTCCCTTGCCGGTCTAGGAATGGTAGAACGATGGGTTCGATGACGGTTTGGATGTACCGTGCACTATTCAGTGTCCCCTCGACGATCACCAGTGGTGTACGGCCAGTGTAGGAGATCGCTCCCCACACCATGATGCCGGGTCGTATGCAGTCCTGATTGTGGCGCTCACCTGCACGGCGCCAAACACGCATACGACCATCATTGGCAACAAGGCAGAAGCGACTCTCATCGCTGAAGACGACACGTCTCCATTCGTCCCTCCATTCACGCCTGTCGCGACACCACTGGAGGCGGGCTGCACGATGTTGGGGCGTGAGCGGAAGACGGCCTAACGGTGTGCGGGACCGTAGCCCAGCTTCATGGAGACGGTTGCGAATGGTCCTCGCCGATACCCCAGGAGCAACAGTGTCCCTAATTTGCTGGGAAGTGGCGGTGCGGTCCCCTACGGCACTGCGTAGGATCCTACGGTCTTGGCGTTCATCCGTGCGTCGCTGCGGTCCGGTCCCAGGTCGACGGGCACGTGCACCTTCCGCCGACCACTGGCGACAACATCGATGTACTGTGGAGACCTCACGCCCCACGTGTTGAGCAATTCGGCGGTACGTCCACCCGGCCTCCCGCATGCCCACTATACGCCCTCGCTCAAAGTCCGTCAACTGCACATACGGTTCACGTCCACGCTGTCGCGGCATGCTACCAGTGTTAAAGACTGCGATGGAGCTCCATATGCCACGGCAAACTGGCTGACACTGACGGCGGCGGTGCACAAATGCTGCGCAGCTAGCGCCATTCGACGGCCAACACCGCGGTTCCTGGTGTGTCCGCTGTGCCGTGCGTGTGATCATTGCTTGTACAGCCCTCTCGCAGTGTCCGGAGCAAGTATGGTGGGTCTGACACACCGGTGTCAATGTGTTCTTTTTTCCATTTCCAGGAGTGTATGATTCTACATAGTCACTCGGGAGCCGTCTTCTGGTAAACACCTATGTTAAACCGCACTGATCAAACTTGTACCAAAATGAAGAAATTCGCTCGTTTGATCGTTTCTCGTATCACTGACGGAAAGCGACTACAGCGTTGAATGTTTTGTGAATGTTTGAATTTTGTGAGTGGTTTATTAAAGGAGATATTTGTGTGTGCACATTTCATGTCGTGCATAAACTCCGTTTGGCGTGTTTCGTGCATTGTGGCGAGCACTTTTTTGCGAGGAGCCTACTGAACGACTAAATGTGTCAACTCGTGGCTCAGTGACTGTTTAGAACTTTTAAAATATCGGGTCGGACTAAATATCTTCTGCCTGCTTTGGAGAGTAAACTTGTAGCAGAGACAGTCAGTAACATTGCATAATTGACCCCGGATGTAAGATACGGACTTGACAGCCATTTTCCTTGCTTTAAAGACAGTAAACCAACTAAAAGGAATTGTTTCACATTTTTTCAAACGACTCATGCAAGTATCCCGAACGCTGGAAAGTTTAACTAACTTCCGTCGTCTACCCATGGACTGGAGTTATGTGGCCTTTGCATGGTAGGTTATTTAGTCGAATTTTCGTCAACGCTCTTTTTGCCAGCCAATCCAGTATCTACCATCGCAGAGTCAAAAGTCAGACAACTTGAAGCCTATCCTGGCAGGTGGACAGATTATTTAGTGATAGAACAACCCGCCTCGCCGCAACCGCTGTTTTGCATAGCCGGTAACTTGGTCGACAGGCCTTCAAATACCGAAGTATTAACGTCTGAAGGTGTGCCCCATTTTTGTCGTCTCCGTGACGCCATCCTTTAACAAGTTAAAGAAAGACCGCATGTTGCCCATGCTGTCCTGACGTGCCCCGATACGGAGAGTGTTCGAAATACGGTCTGTCAGCATGTTGTCCAGGTCCGTCACCCATTTGCGAGAGCCAGGCATGGCATCGCTCGACTGATAAACAGCATGGGCGTATGCACATCTGTCATCCAAGTTCAGTTTTACTCGGTGCCCAGTTGGGTTAGAGGCCTTGGTTCTGAGATAGGTGGCAGCTCTGTTCCCTCAATCTCTCACTCTGTGCACCCTCAATTAACCTAGAGGTTTAACCACGTATTCGTCCTACTATACTGTACAGGCATAATAAGTAAGCTTTCCTTATTTGCTACCTTTCATTGTGTTTCAGTTTTAATGGCCAGCAGTCTATTGTCGTATAGCAGAAGTCTACGGTTAGCAAAATGCCCGCCCAGTACTAACACCGCCTTCTCTCACCAGCTAGCGACACTGCACTGTACTGTCTGACCACGTCCATCCAGAAACGTCGTGCGTCATGGGTGCCTGACTACAGCGAATAACACGTACACTTCGCGAGTTAAGCAACAAGCTCGTTACAGAGCTTCTAGCCTCCTTCTTATTGTACTCCACATGTTCTCCTTTATTCCCATTCCTCTCACCACTTAATAAAATGCTAACTTTTTGACCTAACGTATCATCAGCATTCGACGACAGCACCGCATTCCGAAGGCTGAGATTCTTCTTACATCATTCAGTTTCACGCCCATACAACAGCACTCCACACGCAAATGTTCTCAGGTGTTTGATCCTAGTTTCTGCTCTTATTTGAAAGTAATGGTTTTCTCTAGTTGTTGAACACTTCTTTTACTTACTTAATTCTACATCTACATCTCTACATACATCTATACTCCGTAACAAACCGTAGAGCATGTGGCGTAGGGTACTTTTTATTTTGTTACTTCCCCTCTTCCCAGGCCCGAGGGTAGAATGACTCCTGGTAAGCGTCTGTGCTGGCTCGAACCTCTTTAATTCTACCTTCGTGGCCTTTTCCTGAAATACGAGTATATGTAGGAGGAAAAAATATACTGCTTGACTCTTTTAAGGACCTAAGATCTCGAAATTTTAGCAGTAAACCACACCATGATACACAACGCCTCTCTTGCAGCGTCTGCCGCTGGAGTTGGATCAACACTTCCGTAAAGCTTTCGTGTGTGCTGAAAGAACCTATGACGAATCGTGCCGCTCATCTTTGGCTCCTATCTGATTCCTCCAGCAGTATTATTTGATGAGCGTCCCAGACCGTCAAGCAACACGCAAGCATCGGTCGAATGAGGGTTTTGTGAGCTGCCCTGTCGTGGGTGAGTTACCCTTCCTGAGGGTCCTTCCAGTGAGCCTCAGTCTGGCACCTGCATTATTGCGATAAATATTATGTGGTCGTTCAACTTTCAATCGCTCCATGTGTATACTATCAGATGTTTAATGGACGTCACTATTTTCAGTGATTGTTCAACAACCGTGCACTCACACAAAAACGTCTTTCCGTTTATTTATGCGCAGTGTGTTGCATTTATTTATCTTGAGGGTAAACTTTAATCTCTGCACCAAATATCGATGCTCTGCACGTCTTCTTGCACTTCACTACAGTCTCCCAGCTTTGTGACTTCCTTGAATACAACACCGTAATTTGCGAACAGCTGCACGTAACCCCGGACATGATCCTCCTGTACATTTATATACATTATCAACAGTAATTACACCATAACACTCCCTTGGAGTAACCAACAGTTACTTTGCGTCTGAAGATCTCCGTTATGAACACATCAATCAAGTCACAAAGTTAGACTACCATAAAATACGCTCGTACAATCACGTTCAGAAAAAAAAAAATAAAAAAAAATAAACAGAACGCCTTGAACGACTTAAGACAGGAGACTCATATTCACAGATCTTGTACATCACTATGTTTTGCAGAAATGATAAGCATTTCACTCACCTCAGTTCAGTATGTATCCTGTTGCCTAGTAGGCACAGGGTCCGAAATGAGCCTTGCAAGTAACTTGTTCCATGCATGTAGGGATCGAAGGGGCACAAGGGGCGAATGGCGTCCTGTGCAATAGCCATCCGTACTGCATTCACCTGGTTCCGAAGTTCATCTATGGTGGTCAGCATTCGGTCATAGCTCTGCATCCGTCGTTTCACCATACCCCACACATTTTCGATTGGCGAAAAGTCTGGTCACCTGGCGGGTCGGTGCAAAAGGCTGACATCCTATGACACCAAGAAGGCACGTGTCCGTGCAGGAACAAGTGGTCGTGCATTGCCTTGCTGAAAAATGGAGTCTGGAGTGTTGTGCAGAAAGGTTAGGTCTACGGGTCGGACGATGTCATTCACGTGGGTCACATTAGTCATAGTGCCCTGGACACGCTCCAGCTGTTATTTGTGATTTTACCCCGTAGCATCCCGCAACGTAAGGCCTTGAGTTGACGCTGTATGTCTTGTGCAAATGCTGTTACTGTGATCTCGCTTCCCCTGCCTGCAGCGAATCAAAAAGGGGTCAATCATTTTCAAAGAAACATAACCTGAATTCGTCCCATAACGCTCTCTGATGCCATTCGTGTTCCGAGTGACGTTGTTCCATACACCATTGCCGTCTGGCATGTTTCTGTACGTTCGTCAAAGGACATGCACATAGCCCATGCTGTAATAAACGGCGACGGACTGTCACCGCTGATAGTGTACGATGTGTTACACTGTTCCACTGTTGCGCCAGAGCCGAGGAGGACGCACATCTGTCCCGCAATGCCGTTCGGATGAGGTGTCGATCATCTCGGGGGATGGTCTGGATGGAGTAACATGGCCCATCTCATCGTGTTTTATGCCCTTCCGTGAACCATTCTGCACACACCAGTGTCACTGCATAAGCACTTGGTCCTACACGAGCAGTATTTTCCAGGATGGATGCATCATACCGCCGGCTGCGGTGGCCGTGCGGTTCTAGGAGCTGCAGTCCGGAACCGCGGGACTGCTACGGTCGCAGGTTCGAATCCTGCCTCGGGCATGGATGTGTGTGATGTCCTTAGGTTAGTTAGGTTTAAGTAGTTCCAAGTTCTAGGGGACTGATGACCTAAGATGTTAAGTCCCATAGTGCTCAGAGCCATTTGAACCCATTTGATGCATCATATTCTCTCATTCCAATAATGAGCCCTCTTTGAAACTCACTGATTTGACGGTATGGTTCACGCATACGTTTGCGAGACATCTTGCACTTCTGCTCAAGTCACACTGATCCATTACTTTCTGTTTACAGCGACAACGAAAACCGCAGGCACATTTTACCGGTGGGTGGTGTTGCGTCGCGACATCGATGTTCACCTTGAACCCTGTAATCGACATGGTTCAAATGCTAAATTTCTGCAGAACATACTAAATGTACATTTCCTGTGAATATGAACGTCCTATCTCTAGTCTTTCAAGGTGTTCTGTTTTTTTTTTTTTTTTCTGAACGTAAGTGTATTATGTTCATTATTTGGCAGTGTGGAACTTTATCGAATGCTTTCCCGGAAACAATGAATACGGAATCTTCTTGTCTTCTGGGTCTTGTGATCGAACAGAGCGAGATGCACGTCGTGCGGATTCATATTGTTTCCTACAAAGGAGTTCTTTTCTGTCCTCAGGAAAGTCGTAATACGTGAACATAAAACATATTCCAAACTTCTACAACGGACTGATGTATATAGGCCTGTAGTCATGTGTGTCTGTTCCACGCTCCTTTTTCAAAACGGTCGTGACCTTCGCCCTTTTTCCAATCACGTGGGCTACTTGGTTCCTCTCTACCTGCTGTGCATTGCTACTGGAAAAGGAGCAAGTTTCTTCGCATACTCCATGTATCAGCATATAGGTGTCTTACCAGGTCCAGTCTTCTTTCCTCTGCTGATTTTCTATCCAGGGCTTCTTTCAACAGTATTAAACATGAAATGAATTAAGAATTACTGGTTAATTTATGAGTTTGGATGGGCGCCTGTGGGCTCAAGCATAAGCCTGCGAAGACGCCGGTTCCTAGCACAGCTGCACGGCTAAGAGTCACGCCACCATTTGCTGAGGGATTACGGGCAGCTTCAGCTGGAAGTGCGCAGGCAGCTGGCTGGCTCAAAGGAGCCGCTATTTGGAGGACGAGCTACACAGTTGCACGCCAATGCGAAGACAGAATGGCCCAAACGCAGTCCCGTGCCTGTCTCATGTTTAGGAAGGATACTTCTAATGGCGGGAGGCATCGACGCAATTTTCTATTAATATTCATACCTATTAGTCTCTTTCCACCATTATGTGTGGAAGTTCTTATTTTATGAGTCTCCCTATAGGTCTTATTTCGACTCAACGAACTGTCGTATTGCCTGGGAAACAGAGTGGATCGATGTCTAAGCTCGATGTGTTGTTCTACCTGTGTATCTTGCCTTTGCACAGGATCTTTGTAACAACGTCAAAGGTGTGCACAACGAGCGTGACGAGAGAATAAGTGTGCTTATACCAGAGGACACTGAAGATTTTTGAAGTATAGTGAAAGCGGAAGTGGGACCATGGATCAGTTACATCGTACGGAGATACTGCCAGAGAAGATCAAGGGGAAAATGGAGCACTTAAAATTATGGGATATTCCAACCAGCAGTAAGACTAGGATAAAAGTGCACGTCATCTCGATGCACCACTCTCCATATGCTTCATCAACGTTCCTACTATATGGCCTCAATTGCTTCGAAAATTGGTGACTCGAGAGTCCGATGGAGCATCACACACCCAGCAGGCAGCAGTTAAAGAAAGTACTTTAACAGTGGATGAATACTGATGTGGGTGTGATATAAAGTCTTGTATCTTCCATATAAAAAAGATAAAAGAAATAAAATGTAGAAAATCCACGTCATAAAACATTAATTGACAGTTTTTAAAATATTATATACTTTTTGACTCATTTATGTACTATGTACTAAATTTTCCACATGAAACAGATGTACTTTGAGAATCAGTATCATGGGTCATTAAAATACATAAATCATGATGAAATTATGAGAACTGGCAGTTTTGTTTGTCATATTTGCCACAGTTAAACACTTTTCCTAAGAACACCTACAAAGGAGACACTCTGGATTCCAAAGCTTATATTCTTTTAATGTAATCAGCCCACGGTGCGCAAGACTTAGGTGTCGAGCATGGTTCAAGTAGATGTGTGTATTGGCGTGAAAGCCTGGTTTCGGAATGCATATATTAAAGAAGGTAATTTACGGTGTGCGCTAGCTTTGCAGAAAGCGAAATGTCGAGTTTAAAGAACTGTTTCAGTTTTGGTGTGTAAATTTTCGTAACTTGCTTTGTTTCACTATTACGATACTGCTGTTCCAACATCTCATAAATGCATTAAATCAAGAAAGGGACACATCATTCTTTACCTTTTTTAATTTTTAAATGCTGAATGTAAAATTTGTTTAACGGCCTGATTATCCGTTTTTACACAGCTAAGTCAAGTGATTATTGGGGCTAGAATTAAACATTGTTTTGTGCTATAATGTAACACTGATGGTCTATTCAGACTGCATTCAGTGAATCAATAATTGGTTTGAAATACATACTGATATTATTTAGTTCAGTGGTGTGTAAGTGATCTGGGTTGGAGATCCAAATATTGACATTACGTACAGAGTTTATATATCAACATAAAATTCACATGTTGTACGTCGAATGCATAGTGTTCATAAGGACAGCACATAATGTACGTAATTATGCACGTTGATACTTTAAACATAGAAGTTTCACATGCAGCGAAAGTAATGGTTACATGCAGCCACTGGGGTGCATAAAGTTACATCACGTTCACCGTCAGGTTAAAGTCTAAAGGTTTCCCTGAGACGCTAAACTAAAAACACCCTTTTGAAAAGTTAGAACGATCATAAGAGTTTCAATAAATATAAAAGTCTCGTTTCAGGAGTTACAGTATTTCATAGATTCCCTAGAAAGGAGTCGCTAAGATTAGGAAAGAAGCGAAAGTATCAAAGAAATCTTTCTGCAATCCAAAACTACAGCTTACATATATAAAATACTATAACATTACATTGTTAATATGAGTTACACTATAGCTGAATCAGTTACTTTTAGTAACTGTTGTGAAGTTCTTTTGAAGTTCACTATATTACCCACAAGACATTTAATGTAGTCTGGAAGGCTGTTAATAAACTCGTGTGGACGTTTCTGATATATTTCTGTACTGACCTTAAATTATTGAAACATTTCCAGAGGTCTTTTTAGCCTTTTCATCATAACAACGTTTTAACTATTTTTTAAAGAAAAGTATTTATAGACAAAAAGGACTTTACAACAATACTTATGGAAAACAATTATGAAAATATAAAGGTGTTCAGATGGTTCCTGTTGGATATTTTAATCCTAGTACCAGATTATCTTTCATAAATTAAATCTCATTGTTGATTGGAAATGTATAGAATAAATCGGCTTCTAAACATTTAGATACCTACATCCATAATTTACAGCTTGTACAGAAATCAGGCGGGAGCGATAACAGCAGAAGGGCATGAAAAAGAAGCAATGATTGACAAGGTAGTAACCTATCCCCGATGTTATTCAGTCTGTACACAGAGTAAGCAGTAAAGGAAACCAAAGAAAAATTTGCTGGAGGAATTAAAATTCAGAGAGAAGAAACAAAAACTTTGAGGTTAGCCAATCACACTGTGGGCAGTGTCTTAAAGGAGGATGTAAGATAAACATCAACAAAAAGGAAAAAAGGGTAATGAAATGTAGTCGAATTGTTTTGTAAAGCCTAGTATGATATGGCATCCCATTATTTAAAGGGGACCGGTCATAGTGTACAAAACAGCTATATTCTCTTGAATTATAGCTTCTTGTTGTCAAACGTAAAATGAATGTGTTTTTTTCCGACATGTGTGCCAATGGCGTGAAAGATTTTCTGAAATGTTGTAATACACACGTGCATGACAGTTTATTTACAAAGACTGAACGCGAGAGACGCTCTGAAGTTGTGTAATTTGTTCGACAAGCTGAAAAAAATGCCAAATATAGATTATTATTTTTTTGTTTGGAGTTTAAATTATCGCTTTTTCTTTACTGAGATGACGCTTTCGAAATAACGAGGACGTCCTGCGGTGATCGGTAGTTTTCGCATCAAAACAGTCGAAATCTTTTTCCTGATTTTTACCCAGCGTGGGCATATATCTGCTGAACATTTGTGTTCAGTGATGGTACACCTCGCTGGACGTCACAAAATAATGAGCTGCGACTGCAGTCGAACGTAAAAACTATACCAATTTTGCTCATAAAGCTAAAAGAAAATGGACGTTACCTATTTTCGTGGAAAGATAAGATGACCATCCGTCCCGTTTTTTTTCGGGACAGTCCCGATTTTTGTGTGTCTGTCCCGAATTTTTTCAAAGGTAATTCGGGACACCTGTTTTTCCCGAAATTAACAATCATAACCCCATTTGTCCCGAATTAGACAATCATTTCACCTGTATCGATATATTTTATTATTAGTTTTAGTTATGGTGGGAAATCGTTTGACAAGAGGGTACGACAAATTGTCGAAACCGTTATCAAACTGTTTCTACTGTGCAAACACGTCTGCTTCCAGCAGAGGTAAAGAGTTTTGATGGTGCTGTATTATTTTTCTATGAAACTGCTCTATCCTACTTAAAAAAAAGTGGACTGAAAAAAGTTTCCAGAACTTGGACTGCTACAATTGGGTTACCCTGAATCAAATACCTGTATGGGATGACATTGAAAGAACTTCTTCTCTAGTTAGCGAAACTGTGCCATATGTTCAGTTTGCAGAAAATGCAATGTATGATGAGTATGTCAGTGTCAAACAGTTTGTAACCACTGAGACAATCATTGGACTGCTAACAACACTGTTCCAGGTAAAAGATGGGTTGAGATGATTCCTCATTTCAGCCAGAATCATGTGCCATTCTCAAATGTACTCAAGCTAGTGGAGTTTCTTTTCTGCCTTCCTGGCACTAATGCTGCTACTTAAAGGGTATTTTCCCACATGAACAATATATGGACAAGTGACAAAACACAGTTGGCTGTAGAAACCATGAAAGCAATGTTAGTAAGTAGAATAAATTATGATGAAACTTGTGTCGAGTTTTTTCATATGTTGTTGAAAAATACAGACTTGATAAAGAAAATTCACAGCACTGATAAATACAGTTGCCCTGATCACACTCATTCATCTTAGAAGGTATTAATAAAATGTAAATGTGCTTTTCTTTGTAACAAATTTAATTGATATTTTCTATTTATTACATTTAATTGAAACCTTCTTCTCATATAATAAATAAATATAGCCTATTTTGCAAAATTTTTAATGTGTCCCGGATTTGGGCCTAGGAAATATGTTAACGTCCCGAATTTGAGTCTAGAAAATATGGTCACCTTAGGAAAGAGGACATTTATTATCGTCGCGAATGTTTTTTTTTCCTTTTTTAATAGTTACTTTATTATAGGAGTCGCGTTGATGTTGAACAGTCCAGTGCAGAACGGCAGAGGAAACTTTTTGTTTCTCAAGCAGCTGACTTTTGAAATAGCCGTCTGGAGCGTTCTCTGGATGGGCGGGGCTATGCTGCTAAATTTCCCTTCGTGTTGTCTAGGACCATCGCCTTAAGGCAGCGGCCATATGGTGGAAAGCCGAGTGCGGACAGCAGCCTGCCCACGCCGTGAGGTGGTGGGTGGAGCAGCTGGCTGTTTCAAGAAGCCTGTGCCCACCCCCCTCCAGCCTCCCCTCGTAAGTGGATGGAGGGAGGTGTGGTGGGGAGAGCGAGGAAGAGGGCCTCGATTTTCAGCAGTTTGTGGACGCCTATTGAGGAGAACACACGTTCAACTACCGCCCCCTTTCCAGTCTTTTAGGACGACGATTTTCCCCAGTACATGTGCTGCATTATGACCCATTAATTATGAGTGCAGGTTTTTTCACAACAGTTTCGAAGTGTAATTAGAACTGTGACTGGAGATCATCGGACGAAAACTTCAAGGCCATCCACACACAGCATTAACCGTCCCTGCACTGACCGACCAAGTGCAAGAGGCATGGAACTCCATACAACATATCACATCCGGCATCTATACAATACAGTGTGTACGTTTGCATGCTTGCATTCAACATTCTGGCGGTTACACCGTACCAGAATGTAACAGCATTCCACGTTTGCAATGGTTTATCTCGCACCAACATTAACTTGTGATGTAGCGATGTTAATTACTTAAATATGTTACCTAGAGTATTGTATTCCAAATACTTTATTGTTGTTGTTGTTGTTGTTGTGGTCTTCAGTCCTGAGACTGGTTTGATGCAACTCTCCATGCTACTCTATCCTGTGCAAGCTTCTTCATCTCCCAGTACTTACTGCAACCTACATCCTTCTGAATCTGCTTAGTGTATTCATCTCTTGGTCTCCCCCTACGATTTTTACCCTCCACACTGCCCTCCAATACTAAATAAGTGATCCCTTGATGCCTCAGAACATGTCCTACCAACCGATCCCTTCTTCTGGTCAAGTTGTGCCACAAACTCCTCTTCTCCCCAATCCTATTCAGTACCTCCTCATTAGTTATGTGATCTACCCATCTAATCTTCAGCATCCTTCTGTAACACCACATTTCGAAAGCTTCTATTCTCTTCTTGTCCAAACTATTTACCGTCCATGTTTCACTTCCATACATGGCTACACTCCATACAAATACTTTCAGAAATGACTTCCTGACACTTAAATCTATACTCGATGTTAACAAATTTCTCTTCTTCAGAAACGCTTTCCTTGCCATTGCCAGTCTACCTTTTATATCCTCTCTACTTCGACCATCATCAGTTATTTTGCTCCCCAAATAGCAAAACTCCTTTACTACTTTAAGTGTCTCATTTCCTAATCTAATACCCTCAACATCACCCGACTTAATTCGACTACATTCCATTATCCTCGTTTTGCTTTTGTTGATGTTCATCTTATATCCTCCCTTCAAGACACCATCCATTCCGTTCAACTGCTCTTCCAAGTCCTTTGCTGTCTCTGACAGAATTACAATGTCATCGGCGAACCTCAAAGTTTTTATTTCTTCTCCATGGATTTTAATACCTACTCCGAATTTTTCTTTTGTTTCCTTTACTGCTTGCTCAATATACAGATTGAATAACATTGGGGAGAGGCTACAACCCTGTCTCACTCCCTTCCCAACCACTGCTTCCCTTTCATGCCCCTCGACTCTTATAACTGCCATCTGTTTTCTGTACCAATTGTAAATAGCCCTTCGCTCCCTATATTTTACCCCTGCCACCTTTAGAATTTGAAAGAGAGTATTCCAGTCAACACTGTCAAAAGCTTTCTCTAAGTCTACAAATGCTAGAAACGTGGGTTTGCCTTTCCTTGATCTTTCTTCTAAGATAAGTCGTAAGGTCAGTATTGCCTCACGTGTTCCAGTATTTCTACGGAATCCAAACTGATCTTCCCAGAGGTCGGCTTCTACTAGTTTTTCCATTCGTCTGCAAAGAATTCGTGTTAGTATTTTGCAGCTGTGGCTCATTAAACTGATAGTTCGGTAATTCTCACATCTGTCAACACCTGCTTTCTTTGGGATTGGAATTATTATATTCTTCTTGAAGTCTGAGGGTATTTCGCCTGTTTCATACATCTTGCTCACCAGATGGTAGAGTTTTGTCAGGACTGGCTCTCCCAAGGCCGTCAGTAGTTCCAATGGAATATTGTCTACTCCGGGGGCCTTGTTTCGACTCAGGTCTTTCAGTGCTCTGTCAAACTCTTCACGCAGTATCGTATCTCCCATTTCATCTTCATCTAATTCCTCTTCCATTTCCATAATATTGTCCTCAAGTACATCGCCCTTGTATAGACCCTCTATATACTCCTCCCACCTTTCTGTTTTCCCTTCTTTGCTTAGAACTGGGTTTCCATCTGAGCTCTTGATGTTCATACAAGTGGTTCTCTTATCTCGAAAGGTCTCTTTAATTTTCCTGTAGGCAGTATCTATCTTACCCCTAGTGAGATAAGCCTCTACATCCTTACATTTGTCCTCTAGCCATCCCTGCTTAGCCATTTTGCACTTCCTGTCGATCTCATTTTTTAGACGTTGTATTCCTTTTCTCCTGCTTCATTTACTACATTTTTATATTTTGTCCTTTCATCAATTAAATTCAATATTTCTTCTGTTACCCAAGGATTTCTACTACCCCTCGTCTTTTTACCTACTTGATCCTCTGCTGCCTTCACTACTTCATCCCTCAAAGCTACCCATTCTTCTTCTACTGTATTTCTTTCCCCCATTCCTGTCAATTGTTCCCTTATGCTCTCCCTGAAACTCTGTACAACCTCTGGTTCTTTCAGTTTATCCAGGTCCCATCTCCTTAAATTCCTACCTTTTTGCAGTTTCTTCAGTTTTAATCTACATTAATTATTTTTTGGTGCTGCTTTTTCTTTCGTCAATGTACATATATCAGAATGAAGCTGAGCTCAGGCTCTTGCAGTGCACCAAGTACACAGTGTGGGTTTTTCCCATTCAGATTGCGTTCTATTTGCAGTCCAAAATCTGAAGACCATCCACTTCTTGTATTTCTTTGATTGAACACATTACAGTTATATTTTCTGAACTCCCACGAGATATACTGAACTTTATTCATTTGGAGTTCTTGAAATTTTATTACAATCCATTTGTCTTGAAATCTCAATTGGGGTTTTCGAATATCTCATTACTGGCCCTTTCAGGAAGAAAAATAATGCTGTTTTTTATTCCTGTAGTTATGTCATCTGCAAAAAGAACGAAACGTTAATCCTTTTACACTGACAGTAGGATCTTCTTGTTGGAAAGAATGAGAGATGAGGTTTCACGGTGTCCAATTCCATGAATTTAGGAATGAACATGGCTGTTTATTGACACAGAGCAGCTTTCTGTAAGGCATGTAAGATAAAAATCATGAAACTGCTGTGTCAACAATTCCATAACACTGCTGCACCGCGGAATAATCTACGTGGTGCAGCCAAGTAAAACTGTCTGCCCTGCTGCCGCGGTTTGCGTTGAATGTCACCACAACATTTGTGTATTATTGAAGAATAAATGTTCGGTTTTTTACTATTGTTTTTGCTAACGCCTTGGTGAATCAGAAAGGCATCCATTCACGAAGCCGCTGTTCATCCTGGAGTGGTGATCCACAGCACCTGTCACCCAACGTAGCGTCCGAGCCCCGTGCATTACAATGAATTAAATTTAGCACCACCGTATCATGGTGTACACTGTCAAAATTCTTAGCAAAATCATTAAGCCTGGTCTCCAGACAAAGTTTTCATTTTTCAATTCTAATAAGTAGAGGCAAAGGTGGAAAAATTGGCCCCTGCTGGTATTATGGGCCCCCTACATATTTGGAAGTACAGGCCACTAATTCTAGCGGAGAGCACATGAGCTACTAGAACTAGTTGCCAAACTTCACTGTACAGTGTGCAGACGTAGTAGCTGTCATGGTCTGTGAGTAGTTATGCTGTAAATGTTTTCGCTGTCATCAAAAGTTTGAAAGGTTAGTGTTTATTTGAATAAAACTCAAATTTCTAACATGTTATTACTAAAACTAAGGTAAGGTACGTATTTGGCTTGTTGTTGGGATGCCTTTTTACATTAATTAACGTCGGTTGCGAACCAAACTAACCGTAGACAAAATCTTTTTTCCCAAGATGTCGAGGGTGGATATATGGGCCCCTTTTGTTGCTGGTATTATGGGCCCCGTAAAATCAATCAGATTTTATGGGACCATTTACAAATATTGCTACTCTTTATGTTTTAGATTCCTCGAAGACATCTTGTACCACCAAAAAAATCGAAACGGCAACCGTAGGACAAAGCAAATATGTCAAATGCTATTGTAGCTATTAAAGAGAAAAAAATGGTTGAAGAAAGCGGTTAAAGTGTACTCTGTGCCTCGTTCTACGCTCCAAAGGCTTTCACGAATCGATAAACCGGTCGAAGAAATAGTTAATATTAAACTGGGCCGTCCACCGGTTTTACCACAGGGACTTGAGGACGAACTGGTTAAATATCTTCTCATTATGGAATCCAAATTCTACAGCCTTACCAGAAATGACGTCAGGCGCATGGCCTACCAGCTTTGCACAAGAAATCCATTTGTAAAGAGCGAAGTTTCTGGTCGAACTTGGTTTGACCATTTTATGTCACGGCACAAAAATATTCTGTCTATTTTGAAGCCATCCGCAACTTCGATTTCACGTGCTAATGAGTTTAATAAACAAGCTGTCGACAATTTCTTCAGTTTACTTGAAGCTGCGTTCAGTAACTACAAATATCCTGCAGACAGAGTTTTTAATGTAGACGAGTCAAAAAATGGCTCTGAGCACTATTGTACTTAACTGCTGAGGTCATCAGTCCCCTAGAACTTAGAACTACTTAAACCTCACTAACCTAAGGACATCACACACATCCATGCCCGAGGCAGGATTCGAACCAGCGACCGTAGCGGTCGCACGGTTCCAGACTGTAGCGCCTAGAACCGCTCGACCACCCCAGCCGGCAGACGAGTCAGGTCTTAGTGTCGTTCAAAGAAAAATTTCTCGTGTCATCGGTCTGAGGGAAAAAGGCAAGTTGGTGCATTGTCTGCAGCTGAAAGAGGATCACTTGTAACGCGTAAAAAGATGCTTATGTGTGTGACTATTGTGAATAGACTAGGCATAGGCTGTGAAAAGCATCCCACCAGTAGACTAATTACCAATGTTCAGAGTGAATCTTTCTTTCATTACACACAAAAATTAAATAAAATTATTTTTTCAAATTTTTGTTTCTTTTTATTTCAAACTACCTTGGGGCCCATATTACCAGCACAAATTCTTGACGCAACAAAATGCAGACTATCAGGAAAAATTAAATTTTGTTTTAACTATTGAAAAGTTGAACCAAAACATGCCGTAACTATTCGCAGGACATACTAGAGAAATGCTTTATGTTAATTTCAGGTGATTATACTAAAAATAAAAGGTGTTATATAAAAAAAACAAAGTGGGGGCCCATTTATCCACCTTTACCTCTAAACTATAGGGGTAAATATATGAAAGTCAGCTGGCAGTCTTCTTCGAAACCGAAACTTCAGCCATGGCAGTTGTCTGCTATCTCAGTATCCATGCTGGTTTCCGGTTTCTTAATCTCCAAAATCAAGACAGTCATGTAAGATAAAAGAATAAGTGTGAAACATAACGTGTGCACATGGTTTATTTTATTTGAGATTGACTAGTGCGACATCGTGATCTGACGTTTGGCTCGAGAGATATCTAAATTTTAAGTAAATACTGGAGTTAGAGTTTACTGCAGCACGCGACGGGCCAAGGTGGCCATCATTACGAGGGGGGCAGCTCAGCCGCCGGTAACTTGCAGGTGACCACGGCGGGGGCTAAGAGCGCGGCCCCACCGGATAGTTTCTGGCACCATGGCGCAAGTATACGATAGAAAAGAAGTTGATATGGGGCTGTAGATAATTTCATGGGCATTTCTATAGTTTCTAGATGTTATAAACACGTAAGCGCTTTTGTACTGTTTGAAATCATAAGCGCGCAGTGTCATCAGAGATGCTGTGTGGCCTGGAGGTTTGCTAGGACCATCACTGCTTTGCAAGATGCTCGGCAGATGATGCACACTGTTAATCGTGAGCTGAGGAGACACAGTAGGTGGCAGTGGTGTGTCATGAGAGGCCAAGGGATACCGTTACATCTATATTCTGAGGAAGTGTAACGTGTCGGTTTAATGATTAATTATTTGAGATGAGGAAACAGAAGACGATTTAACTTAAGATAACTGATTTTAGATCTTGCACTTTATTGCGGCAACTTGTAGATACGCATTCTTGGTTCAGACGTCCAGAGAGAGACTTGAGTATGGGGAAAGATAAACAGCCAAGCATAATTTTCAATTTGAATCTGGGGAAGGAATAAATATTGAATATTTAATGTCATTTTTACGAGTTGCATTTTTGAAAAGATCTCATTTGATATCAAACACTACATACGTTTGTCCACTCAAGATCAAGAACTGTGTATTAATGTTTGTGAAGCAAAAAAAGAAAAAATGTTTCAATACAGAACTTTTCCGATCAGAAAACTAATTACACGTGATTCTATAATTTATCCCACGTCATTGTCCGCATCCAAAGTCCATGCAAAAAATGTGAATTATTATTTCTACTAATTCAGTTGTGTTATGAACTAAGTATGCTTTGCCCTTTTCTTTATAAGAGCGAATTGCACCAGGCGCATCTCAGAAGCTAGTTGTACACTCCTGGAAATGGAAAAAAGAACACATTGACACCGATGTGTCAGACCCACCATACTTGCTCCGGACACTGCGAGAGGGCTGTACAAGCAATGATCACACGCACGGCACAGCGGACACACCAGGAACCGCGGTGTTGGCCGTCGAATGGCGCTAGCTGCGCAGCATTTGTGCACCGCCGCCGTCAGTGTCAGCCAGTTTGCCGTGGCATACGGAGCTCCATCGCAGTCTTTAACACTGGTAGCATGCCGCGACAGCGTGGACGTGAACCGTATGTGCAGTTGACGGACTTTGAGCGAGGGCGTATAGTAGGCATGCGGGAGGCCGGGTGGACGTACCGCCAATTGCTCAACACGTGGGGCGTGAGGTCTCCACAGTGCATCGATGTTGTCGCCAGTGGTCGGCGGAAGGTGCACGTGCCCGTCGACCTGGGACCGGACAGCAGCGACGCACGGATGCACGCCAAGACCGTAGGATCCTACGCAGTGCCGTAGGGGACCGCACCGCCACTTCCCAGCAAATTAGGGACACTGTTGCTCCTGGGGTATCGGCGAGGACCATTCGCAACCGTCTCCATGAAGCTGGGCTACGGTCCCGCACACCGTTAGGCCGTCTTCCGCTCACGCCCCAACATCGTGCAGCCCGCCTCCAGTAGTGTCGCGACAGGCGTGAATGGAGGGACGAATGGAGACGTGTCGTCTTCAGCGATGAGAGTCGCTTCTGCCTTGGTGCCAATGATGGTCGTATGCGTGTTTGGCGCCGTGCAGGTGAGCGCCACAATCAGGACTGCATACGACCGAGGCACACAGGGCCAACACTCGGCATCATGGTGTGGGGAGCGATCTCCTACACTGGCCGTACACCACTGGTGATCGTCGAGGGGACACTGAATAGTGCACGGTACATCCAAACCGTCATCGAACCCATCGTTCTACCATTCCTAGACCGGCAAGGGAACTTGCTGTTCCAACAGGACAATGCACGTCCGCATGTATCCCGTGCCACCCAACGTGCTCTAGAAGGTGTAAGTCAACTACCCTGGCCAGCAAGATCTCCGGATCTGTCCCCCATTGAGCATGTTTGGGACTGGATGAAGCGTCGTCTCACGCGGTCTGCACGTCCAGCACGAACGCTGGTCCAACTGAGGCGCCAGGTGGAAATGGCATGGCAAGCCGTTCCACAGGACTACATCCAGCATCTCTACGATCGTCTCCATGGGAGAATAGCAGCCTGCATTGCTGCGAAAGGTGGATATACACTGTACTAGTGCCGACATTGTGCATGCTCTGTTGCCTGTGTCTATGTGCCTGTGGTTCTGTCAGTGTGATCATGTGATGTTTCTGACCCCAGGAATGTGTCAATAAAGTTTCCACTTCCTGGGACAATGAATTCACGGTGTTCTTATTTCAATTTCCAGGAGTGTAGTTCAGCAAATGCGACACCGCGCTTTCAACGCAAAAGCAGTGTCACGGTGTTTCCATGTTTCCATTGTACAACAGATACGAAAAAATTAAACAATAAAAAAGGGAACATTGAGATTTTCCAGGTCCAGTTTATCAGTTTAAAAGTTTAATGATTCCCGATGTTGAATTCAGATAGTAACCACTGCAACCTACATCCTTCTGAATCTGATTACTGTATACACCTCTTGGTCTCCCTCTACGATTTTTACCCTCCACGCTTCCCTCCAATACTAAATTGGTGATCCCTTGATGCCTCAGAACATGTCCTACCAACCGATGCCTTCTTCTAATGAAGTTGTGCCGCAAATTACTCTTTTCACCAACTCTATTCAGTACCTCTTCATTAGTTACGTGATCTACCCATCTAATCTTCAGCATTCTTCTGTAGCACCACGTTTCGAACGCTTCTATTATCTTCTTGTCTAAACCATTTATTGTCCATGTTTCACTTCCATACATAACTAAACTCCATACAAATATTTTCAGAAAGGACTTCCTGACATTTAAACCTATACTCGATGTTAAAAAATTTCTCTTCTTCAGAAACGCTTTCCTTGCCATAGCCAGTCTACATTTTATATACTCGCTAATTTTATCGTCATCAGTTATTTAGCTTCCCAGATAGCAGAATTCATTTACCACTTTAAGTGTCTCATTTCTTTATCTAATTCCCTCAGAATCACCTGATTTAATTCGACCTCATTCCATTATCCTCGTTTTATTTTTGTTGATATTCATCTTATATCCTCCTTTCAAGACACTGTCCATTCAGTTCAACTGCTCTTCCAGGTCTTTTCCTGTCTCTGACAGAATTACAATGTCGTCGATAAACCTCAAAGTTCTTATTTCTTCTCCGTGGATTTTAATTCCTATTTAAAATTTTTATTTTGTTTCCTTTACTGCTTGCTCAATATACAGACTGAATAACATCTGGGATAGGCTACAACCCTGTCTCACTCCCTTCTCAATCACTGCTTCCCTTTCGTGCTCTAGAGTCTTACAACTGCCATTTGGTTTCTGTACAAATTGTAAATAGCCTTTCACTCTCTATATTTTATCGCTACCATCCTCAGAATTTGAACGAGAGTATTCCATTGTCAATAGCTTTGTTTAAGTCTACAAATGCTAGAAACGTAGGTTTGCCTTTCCTTAATCTATCTTCCAAGAAACGTCTAGGGTCAGTATTGCCTTACGAGCTCCAACATTTCTACGAAATCCAAACTGATCTTCCCCGAGGTCGGCTTCGACCAGTTTTTCCATTCGTCTTACCACCATGTATGTTTAAACAGACAGGGAACCAGATAGGCACTTTCAAGTTTCTTTCTCGCAGTCACATTTTCTGACATATCGCCAGTCGAATTCTTATGTTCAAAGATTATGAATTCCAATTTAGAAAGTATACGGAAGCTTATAGATAGCTTACACCACCAGCAAGCAAAGCTTTCAATAAATAGCAACAATCACATTACTTTTTTAAGATTACTTTCAAATTTACACGCAGTTTCAGGGGACGGACACGAATTAACATCAAGCAGGTAGCCTCGCCACAATCTCTCAAGTCACCGATAAGAAAAATAAGTTGCTTAAGACTTAGTATGATAGTAAAATTATTTCAAGAAGTGTTCGAAAGAGTCTGCAATGGAGGAAACAGTCCAGGACAAAACATTATGAAAAGTGAAACTGTTAGTAAAGTGGGCCGTCGGGTAGACTACGTTTTTAGTTGGTGTTTCGAAGTTATATTTTGATGGTGACAGTATCTAAAGAATTACTCGTTGGCAGTGCAAATGAAGAAAGCTTATATTCAGGAGGTAAAATAGTCCCCCATTCGGATCTCCGGGCGGGGACTACTCAGGAGAACGTTGCTATCAGGAGAAGAAAAACTGTCGTTCTATGGGTCGAAGCGTGGAATGCCAGATCCCTCAATCGGCCAGGTAAGTTAGAAAATTTAAAATCGGAAATGGATAGGTTACTGTAAGATATAGTGGGAATTAGTGAAGTTCGGTGGCAGGAGGAACAAGACTTATGATCAGGTGAATACAGGGTTATAAATACAAAATCAAATAGTGGTATTGCAGGAGGAAGTTTAGTAATGAATAAAAAAATAGGTGTGCGGGTAAGCTACTACAAACAGCATAATGAGAGCATTATTGTGGCCAAGATAGTCACGAAGCCCACGCCTACTACTACAGTAGTACAAGTTTATATGCCAACTAGCTCTGCAGATGATGAAGAACTTGATTAAATGTATGATGAGATAAAAGAAATTATTCAGGTAGTGAAGGGAGACGAAAATTTAATAGTCATGGGTGACTGGAATTCAACAGTAGGAAAAGGAAGAGAAGGAAACGTAGTAGGTGAATACGGATTAGGGCTAAGAAATGAAAGAGGAAACCGCCTGGTAGAATTTTGCACAGATCATAACTTAATCATACCTAACACTTGGTTCAAGAATCATGAAAAAAGGTTGTATACATGGAAGAAGCCTGGAGATACTGGAAGGTTTCAGATAGATTATATAATAGTAAGACAGAGATTTAGGAACCAGGTTTTAAATTCTAAGACATTTCCAGGGGCAGATGTGGACTCTGACCACAATCTATTGGTTATGAACTGTAGATTAAAACTGAAGAAACTGCAAAAAGGTGGTAATTTAAGGAGATGAGACCTGGATAAACTGATAGAACCAGAGGTTGTACAGAGTTTGAGGGAGAGCATTAGGGAACGATTGACAAGAATGGGGGAAAGAAATACAGTAGAAGAAGAATGGGTAGTTTTGAGAGATGAAATAGTGAAGACAGCAGAGGATCAAGAAGGTAAAAAGACGAGGGCTAGTAATAATCCTTGGGTAACAGAAAAGAATTTAATTGCTGAAGGGAGAAAATATAAAAATGCATTAAATTAAGCATGCAAAAAGGAATACAAACGTCTCAAAAATGAGATCGACAGGAAGTGTAAAATGGCTAAGCAGAGATGGCTAGAGGACAAATGTAAAGATGTAGAGGCTTATATTACTAGGGGTAAGATAAATACTGCCTACAAGAAAAATAAAGAGATCTTTTAAGAAAAGGGAACCACTTGCATGAATATCAAGAGCTCAGATGGAAACCCACTTCTAAGCAAAGAGGGGAAAGCAGAAAGGTGGAAGGAGTATACAGAGGGTCTATCCAAGGGCGATGTTCTTGAGGACAGTATTAAGGAAATGGAAGAGGATGTAGATGGAGATGAAATGGGTGATATGATACCAGATGAAGATGAAATAGGTGATATTATATTGCCTGAAGAGTTTGACAGAGCACCGAAAGACCTGAGTCGAAACAAGGCCCCGGGAGTAGGCAACATTCCATTAGAACTACTGATAGCCTTGGAAGAGCCAGCCCACACTAAACTCTACCATCTAGTGAGCAAGATGTATGAGACAGGCGAAATACCCTCAGACTTCAAGAAGAATATAATAATTCCTATCCCAAAGAAAGTAGGTGTTGACAGTTGTGAAAATTACCGACCTCGGGGAAGATCAGTTTGGATTCCCTAGAAATATTGGAACACGTGAGGAAATACTGACCCTACGACTTATCTTAGAAAATAGATTAAGGAAAGGCAAACTTACGTTTCTAACATTTGTAGACTTAGTGAAAGCTTTTGACAAAGTTGACTGGAATACTCTCTTTCAAATTCTGAAGGTGGCAGGGGTAAAATACGAGGAGCGAAAAGCTATTTACAATTTGTACAGAAACCAGATGGCAGTTATAAGAGTCAAGTGGCATGAAAGGGAAGCAGTGATTGGTAAGGGAGTGAGACATGGTTGTAGCCTATCCCCGATGTTATTCAATCTTTATATTGAGCAAGCAGTAAAGGAAACAAAAGAAAAATTCGGAGTAGGAATTAAAATCGATGGAGAAGAAATAAAAACTTTAGGTTTACCGACGGCATTATAATTCTGTCAGAGACAGGAAAAGACCTGGAAGAGCAGTTGAACTGAATGGACAGTGTCTTGAAAGGAGGATATAAGATGAACATCAACAAAAGCAAAACGTGGATAATGGAATGCAGTCGAATTAAATCGGGAGATGCTGAGGGAATTAGATTCGGAAATGAGACGTTTAAAGTAGTAAATGAGTTTTGCTATTTGGGGAGCAAAATAACTGATGATGGTCAAAGTAGAGAGGATATAAAAGGTAGACTGGCAATGGCAAGGAAAGCGTTTCTGAAGAAGAGAAATTTTTTAACATTGAGTATAGATTTAAGTGTCAGGAAGTCCGTTCTGAAAGTATTTGTATGGAGTGTAGCCATGTATGGAAGTGAAACGTGGACGGTAAATAGCTTAGACAAGAAGAAAATAACAGCTTTCAAAATGTGATTCTACAGAAGAATGCTGAAGATTAGATGGGTAGATGATGTAACTGATGAGGGTGTACTGAACAGAATTGCAGAGAAGAGGAATTTGTGGGACAACTTGACTAGAAGAACGGATCGGTTGGTAGGAAACGTTCTGAGGCATCAAGGGATCACCAATTTATTATTGGAGGGTAGTGTGGAGGGTAAAAATCGTAGAGGAAGACCAAGAGATGAATACACTAAACAGATTCAGAAGGATGTAGGTTGCAGTAGGTACTGGGAGATGAAAAAGCTTGCACAGGATAGAGTAGCACGGAGAGCTGCATCAAACCAGTCTCTGGACAGAAGACCACAACAACAACAACATAGCACGGAGAGCTGCATCAAACCAGTCTCTGGACAGAAGACCACAACAACAACAACATGTTGCGTCATTATGTCATCTCTCATCCTGCTGGACGATGGTTATTATTTAGCTGTGCGCTTTACCAGTGCTGAAGAACATCTGATCGTGACTGTGGAGGTAGATGGTTCTCAGTCTTGGAGAATATAGTGAGATTTTTGCCAAGACTGTTCAGAATTGTTCTGGGGCACAGTCAGCCAGAATCCTGAAAACCTGGCCATAATTTAAACAGCTGCTCCAATATTGCCAAAAATTGGTATAATGGGGTTTCTGACCCTTATGATAACGATATTGTATCATAATTGAAAAATTCAAAATGACAGATTGAATATGGCGAAAATAATCTGGAAAAAAATAATGAAGTTGACAAAAAATGCTTTCGATGAACATCTATAACTTCAGTGGTAGACTTTATTCCAAAACTGCCCCTATTACTGTCATTATTACAGAAAAGCTATATTAGTAACAAAAATAGAAAGTTTTGTAAGCCTCCTTAATCTTCTTCCTCTTGTCCTTCTTGTTCTTCATCTTCATTTCCTTCTTCATTTTGTTCCTCACCGACATTTAATCCTCTTCATCATCTTCAGCGTCTGATTCCTCGTTAACTTCACCAGCAGGTACAAAGAGGGCAACAGCTTCCGACAGCAAAGTTTTCACTTTACTCTGCGATGGTCTCTGCAAAGAAGAAATATAGGGATCAGTTGTTGCTAGAAGTCTTTAGAACACATCCTCCATATTTTTTAACGCAGAAGACTCTCGGGCAAAGCCTAGGCAATATTGTCTTTTTAACATGTTTGCTGAGACCTGTGCATCTTCCTACAACTGACTGACTGGTAAAATTCTAGAAATAATTTTGTCCGGTAAGTGGACCAACAGTCAACGGACTCCTGTTGGCAAATTGTGCCATGAGTGCTCTTTGACATAATGCTTAGCTATTGCAATAGCATAAATTTATCAATTCTATTTTCTGAGTGTAAATAACAGCATTTTTCAACAATTCGTTAAAAAATGGGTCACAGCCGGGGTAGCGGCTATTTGCTGGATTTTAAAGCTGATTCGCGAATAATAATGCAGACTTAAGGACGAAATGAAAAAGAAGGTGAAATTTGGTGGAATTTAACTTATCCCTTTATATCGCCCGCGTTTTACAATTTTCTGATTTGCGTTCCAGTAAGAAGTTAATTAACAAAAACCATTTGTTAATTTAAGATCAAATAATGAAATAAGTTCTGGTAATAACGTACATACCTTCTGTAAACAATTTCGGACTGATTTTACTGATCAAAAGTACTTCATCCGAACGACGCAGTACTTTTCTAGCTTCTGAAACCGGGATTCAATAGTCGCAAATCACTATATGTCTAGCCAGTTTGTTAAACGAAACTTCTTAACTCCGAACTTTGTTTTTTGATTTATTGTCACTTTTTCTGGATGCTGACCCAAAGTGTGGCATTTCGTTTCGTAGGCCCGCATGGCATCAGCGGTGCCATTTCTATTTTATACGAGAGTCGCTACTTAGGTCATGTGAAAGTGCCTTGTCAATTGGAATTAGTATCTGTCGTGTAAGTTCCACGAGAGTCACCTATAGCGTTCGTATTTGTTGTAACTTACGTGCACCAAACAAACTAGTGGATATAGGGCCTCAAAAGTTACATTATGATTCTACCAGATTAGTCTGCCTCCGTAGCTGGGGGGTCAGTCCGATTGACTGTCATGCAGAGGACCCGGATTCGATTCCCGGTGCTGCCAGGGAGGACTAGTACGGGTTGCACTCAGTCTCGTGAGGATAACTGACTCGGCCGAATAGTAGCGGTTCCTAGGTCAAAGAACCAGACACCGACCGCGAGAGGGTGTGCTGATCAAATGCCTCTCCATATCGCATCCAGTGACGCCATTGGGAAATGATGACACGGCGGTCGGCCGAGTCAGTTGGCCCGCCTAGGACCAGAACGCGAAACTTCACCATACTAGATTAGCTTGTTATTTATTTGACGATGTACCAACCTCTTCAGGAGCAGTGTTACTGCAAAGCTTAATGCAGGGCTCACAAATGCCAGTACACACCGCAGAAAGGTAGGTTTGTGTTGTAACTCAGTCGCGCAACCCTGTTAGCCCTCCACTAAATGTGACAGACATTTCTTTCTATAGTACGTGGCAGGAGTTGTTTTTGCGCGTTTTACTTTCTCTCCAGGTAAACCACTGAGAAGCGGCGACTATGGCAGGTCTTACTGTGATCATCGTGTATAAATGCTACTAATTTCACAGGAGGGACCTTAAAATGTTACAAATTGTGCTGTGTGTAGGGACCAAAGACGTTACACCATGCATAAGAAAAGCGAACATTATCATTGCATTATCTCTGATTTTTATTATCTCTGTAGTTGAATGTAATGTTAATAACTCCAGTTTTGTTCTTGCTCTGATAAAAGTGAAGGAACCTTATAATTGTGAATATTATGTATTACAGCTCGATAGCAGAAGTGTTATTCAAAGAAGAAATAAACGAGTGCTCATCTTCGATAAATAATTAGGGGACTCTAACGTAAATATTACTCATCCTAGTCATTCTAATTATAATGAAAGTTTCAGCTACACACACGTGGAGTTGGAGAGACGCTGGGGAGATTGGCGAACAAACATTCAAATAACCACGGCGACTTTCAACAGACTCAAGATCAGGCAACAAGAAATCTGCCACAGCTCTTTACCAACGCATTATCTCACGACAAAACGTACACAAGGCGAGTTTAGTTTCAACGGACATTTCAGTACATCATTTGAAAACCAAGAATACATGCTAATCTTGTCCGTAAAACGACAAAATATACTAAAAATAACTCTTTAATTCGTCAGACACTAGATAGTTTAATATTTCTTTACCAGTACTTTATCTCTCTTTTGGCTTGAGTATACCTGCCAGAGTAAACATCACTATGAGGAGGTTCTCCAAGTACATCTACATCTACATCTACATGGTTACTCTGCAATTCACACTTAAGTGCCTGGCAGAGGGTCCATCGAACAATTTTCAAACTACTTCCCTACCATTCTACTCTCAAATGGCGCGAGGGAAAAAGGAACACCGAAATCTTTCCGTTCGAGCTCTAATTTCTCTTATTTTATTATGATGATCATTTCTCCCTACGTAGGTGGGTGTCAACAAAATACACTCCTGGAAATTGAAATAAGAACACCGTGAATTCATTGTCCCAGGAAGGGGAAACTTTATTGACACATTCCTGGGGTCAGATACATCACATGATCACACTGACAGAACCACAGGCACATAGACACAGGCAACAGAGCATGCACAATGTCGGCACTAGTACAGTGTATATCCACCTTTCGCAGCAATGCAGGCTGCTATTCTCCCATGGAGACGATCGTAGAGATGCTGGATGTAGTCCTGTGGAAAGGCTTGCCATGCCATTTCCACCTGGCGCCTCAGTTGGACCAGCGTTCGTGCTGGACGTGCAGACCGCGTGAGACGACGCTTCATCCAGTCCCAAACATGCTCAATGGGGGACAGATCTGGAGATCTTGCTGGCCAGGGTAGTTGACTTACACCTTCTAGAGCACGCTGGGTGGCACGGGATACATGCGGACGTGCATTGTCCTGTTGGAACAGCAAGTTCCCTTGCCGGTCTAGGAATGGTAGAACGATGGGTTCGATGACGGTTTGGATGTACCGTGCACTATTCAGTGTCCCCTCGACGATCACCAGTGGTGTACGGCCAGTGTAGGAGATCGCTCCCCACACCATGATGCCGGGTGTTGGCCCTGTGTGCCTCGGTCGTATGCAGTCCTGATTGTGGCGCTCACCTGCACGGCGCCAAACACGCATACGACCATCATTGGCACCAAGGCAGAAGCGACTCTCATCGCTGAAGACGACACGTCTCCATTCGTCCCTCCATTCACGCCTGTCGCGACACCACTGGAGGCGGGCTGCACGATGTTGGGGCGTGAGCGGAAGACGGCCTAACGGTGTGCGGGACCGTAGCCCAGCTTCATGGAGACGGTTGCGAATGGTCCTCGCCGATACCCCAGGAGCAACAGTGTCCCTAATTTGCTGGGAAGTGGCGGTGCGGTCCCCTACGGCACTGCGTAGGATCCTACGGTCTTGGCGTGCATCCGTGCGTCGCTGCGGTCCGGTCCCAGGTCGACGGGCACGTGCACCTTCCGCCGACCACTGGCGACAACATCGATGTACTGTGGAGACCTCACGCCCCACGTGTTGAGCAATTCGGCGGCACGTCCACCCGGCCTCCCGCATGCCCACTATACGCCCTCGCTCAAAGTCCGTCAACTGCACATACGGTTCACGTCCACGCTGTCGCGGCATGCTACCAGTGTTAAAGACTGCGATGGAGCTCCGTATGCCACGGCAAACTGGCTGACACTGACGGCGGCGGTGCACAAATGCTGCGCAGCTAGCGCCATTCGACGGCCAACACCGCGGTTCCTGGTGTGTCCGCTGTGCCGTGCGTGTGATCATTGCTTGTACAGCCCTCTCGCAGTGTCCGGAGCAAGTATGGTGGGTCTGACACACCGGTGTCAATGTGTTCTTTTTTCCATTTCCAGGAGTGTATTTACGCATCCGGAAGAGAAAGTTGGTGATTAAAATTTCGTAAATAGATCTCGCTTCGAAGAAAACTCGCGAATCATATCAGTGACACTCTCAGCCCCATTGCTCGATAACACGAAACGAGCTGCCCTTCTTTGCACTTTTTCGATGTTCTCCGTCAATCCCACCTGGTAATGATCCAACACCGCGCAGCAATATTCCAGCAGAGGACGGGCAAGTGTAGGCTGTCTCTTTAGTGGGTTTGTCGCATCTTCTAAGTGTTCCGCCAACAAAGTGCAGTCTTTATTTCGCCTTCCTCACAATATTATCTACGTCTTCCTTCCAATTTAAGTTGCTCGTAATTGTAATTCCTAGGTATTTAGTCGCATTGACAGCCCCTTAGGTTTGTGCGATTTATCGTATACCCAAAATTTATCTGATTTCTTTTAGTACCCATGTGGATGACCTCGCACTTTTCTTTGTTTAGTGCCCACTGCCACTTTTCGCGCCATACTGAAGTTCTCTCTAGATCATTTTGTAATTGGAACTGATCGTCTGGGACGGTAAATTACAGCGTCATCTGCAAACAATCTGAGGGAGCTGCTCAGATTATCACCTAGATCGTTTATGTAGGAAATCAGGAACAGCAGAGGGCCTATGACACTACCTTGCGGAACGCCAGATATCACTTCTGTTCTACTCGATGATTTGCCGTCAGTCGCTACGAACTGTGACCTCTCTGAGAGGAAATCACGATGCCAGTCACGTAACTGAGACGATTCTCCATATCACGCAATTTGATTAACAGTCGCTTGTGAGGAACGATATCAAAAGCCTTCTGGTAACCTAGGAATATGGAATCTATCTGGGATCCGTTGTCGACAGCACTCATTACTTCATGGGAATAAAAAGCTGGCTGTGTTGCACAAGAACGATATTTTGTGAATCCCTGTTGGTTATGTATCAATAAGTCATTTTCTTCAAGGTGATTCATAATGTTCGAGTACAGTATAAGCTCCAAAATCCTACTGCAAATTGTGGTCAGTGATATGGGTCTGTAATTTAATGGGTTATTCCTATTTCCTTTCTTGAATATTGGTGTGATCTGTGCTACTTTCGAGTCTTTAGGAACAGACCTTTCGTCAAGTGAGCGGTTGTATAGATTGCTAAGAAAGGCGCTATTGTGTCTGCATACTCTGAAATTAACCTGATTGGTATGCCATCTGGACCAGAAGACTTGCCTTTCTTAAGTGATCTGAGTTGTTTCGCAACACCTAAGATATCTACTTTTATGTCACTCATGCTAACAGCTGTTCTGGTTTCGAAATCTGGAATATTTACTTCGTCTTCTTTCGTGAAGGAATTACGGAAAACTGTATTTAGTAACTCCGCTTTAGTGGCATCATCATCGGTAACACTTCCATCGCTATCACGCAGTGACGGTATTGACTTTTTTTGCCACTGGTGTACTTTACAAACGATCAGAATCTCTTTGGGTTTTCTACCATATTTTGAGACAATGTATCATTGTGGAAACTATTAAAAGCATCTCGCATTGACGTCCGAACTAAATTTCGAGCTTCCGTGAAACTTAGCCAGTCTTGGAGATTTTGCGTTCTTCTGAAGTAACTTAAAATACACTACAAAGCGTATCCGAGTGATATCTCATTATTTCAGTAATGATTTCACTATAACCAACAGAACATTTATTATTAAGAGAATTAATACCATTAACAACTTTACTTTTCAGGTATAACTTGTAGCTGAATTTTACTGTTTTAGGAGCTTTTTCTTGGGCTATTCATTACGTAACTGCTCAAACGGAAAACACCAATCACCTGTTAGTGGTCAAAAAGGAGTTTTATAATGATTAATTCTTATTCAAACTTTTTTCCGTTTCGTTGATATTTTTACTGACTCTTTTTTTACTCTTTACAAGACAATTCCTACGCTGGTGATAAGAAGCATTTTCTCTGGCAGATATATACATCTTGGCGTTTAACGACTTTCTTTAAAATTTCTATCTATAGATTTTCGTGTATCTTTACTAACACATAAAAAATGAAGAATATTGTCACCATTCGATCTCCATATCACTTCAAAGTTAATGGACTTAGTTATGGGAAGTACTGTTGTTTTAAAAAAAGGATAACACTTAAATCCATCTGGCAATGCAAGGAGAAGACGCCCTAATATACAGTTCGTATCCATACTTCCCTACTAATATTATAAATGCGTAAGTAACTCTGTCTGTTACGCTTTTACGACTAAACCGCTGAACCGACTTTGATGAATTCGGTATGGAGATAGGCTACTTCAGGAAGTGTGTAGTACAACATACTTCTTGATCTGAAGACTATAATGTGAAATATGTAATCATAGTTGCTCTGAAAAAGCTATTTATTCTGTGACTTTTGAACTTTATCATATTTGCGAAAATACTATTATTGTTTGCTATTTTCTACATAATATGAGTCAACGTAGTGAATACAACGTTTATACAATCTTCTGCGTGTTTAATCCATACTTCAGTCCCAATATCAGTCATATTTTAGTTGCTAAGCGTCGTGCATCACTTATAACTCCTTTGTTGCACGTGAATCTGTGTGAACAGCTCCTGTTCAAGCGGATGGCGTTCTTACACGATGATGGAGCCCTGGTTCAATTCCCGTCCTTTTTTTATGCTAGCTTTTGGATGTGTGAGGTATTCTCATCCTTGTCGACGTGCAAGTCACCGAAGTTACATTTGCACCAAGCTCCCGAACATCCCAAACGGCGTCTCCTGGCCAATAAGGCCGCCGCACATTTCATTTCATTTTAATGATACACGAGCGCAGTCGTGGGTAATAGCTTATACAATACTCAACCTGTTTAATCCATGCCAATCCATACTTTCATACTAATATTATAAATGCGAAACTAAATCTGTTACGTTTTCATGACTGAACAGCTAACCTATGTCCATGAATTTTGGCGTGAGATAGCTTGAAGGCTGATGAAGGAGACAGGATATTTTACAAAGTGTGGAGTACAATATATTTATTGATTTGAAGAATATTATGCAAATTCAGGAAAAACATTTACTCTTTGAACAAGCTATTTAGTCTTTCATTTTTGTACCTTATCATATTTGTGAAAATGCTTTTATGGGTTCATATGTTCTATGTAACATAATTCAGAAAAAGAGGAGTATCGATACGAGTCCTTGGCTCTGGCGAGTAACGTAAAAAAACATGCAACAAACGTAAATATTATGTGCAATGTAACGCGACATCAGTGGATTTCTGGAATTTAATAGAGAGAAACAGTGAGTGAAAAAAATTAACGTCGCAAAATAAACATTTCGGATTACGAATATTGTAATGAAAGAAATAGTTTTTAGACAATACAAAAAAGTAAACTAGAAAGACACTCACAGGCTCAGCTACTTTTCCAAAGTCTGCTACTGTTGATAATGGCTCTCATGACTCTCGGAAATAATATTTGCTTCCCGAATAACAGTATCTCATAGTATAAACGGAAACAGCGAAATATTTCTAATAAATAATTCCTCGTAAATCGAATCATATTTGAAACTAAGCCAAATGAGCATCATAACGAACAAACTGATAATGTTAAATCGTTAGTATGTTGACAGCCAATGACAATAGTGCTCATCGCAGATAGTATCAACTCTAGTTTTGTACTAACTCGTAATTCAACCACATAGTCCAAATATTCGGAAAAGTCGTAAATACAAGTAGGTTATTGCGAAGAGCTTCATATATCATGACAGACTATACAGATCAACCAGGCACCGTACATTCGTGTTGGCATTCGTTTCCTTCGACACCTCAACGAAATTTGCACGCCACAGCTAACACAGATCTCTTGCTACACTACAGGTGCGTCTCTTACCACATGTAATTTTCTTGGCTTTGACACGAACACTGTTGAAATATAACCTAACATAGAACTCATGTTACGCTGCAGAACGGCCTGTCACCTCAGAAACATTTCCGCTGTCATATTCTTTGGCCTCGCCAACTCACAACCAAACTGATGCATTTCAACATAACCTAGACCTCGGCTACGCTACAGATAAGTGTGTCACCACAGAAATCTTTTCCGCTATCAGAGTTAGTTGCTTTGCCAACTCCAAACTGTTGCAATCCAGCCTATCCTATATCTCAAGTTACGATCAGATCAGTGTGACACTACAGACAGTTGTTGTCTATCAATTCGCTAAGACCAACGTCAAACAGTAGCCAACATCAGCATAATGCAAGAACCATCATACAGCAAGTCACTGTTAGACAAAACTAGTATATAAATGAAATTTACGGTAGTAGGGTATGCACCAGTACTTACGTATGGCAGATTAGTATCCCCAAAAGGTTGACGTCCAAGAAATCAACTATTTAAAAAAAGCATCCTAATAAAACTAACAAAACAGGAGTTATTGCAAAAACTAATACAAATAAACGAAAAGTGCACCACCATTCAAAAACAGAAAGTTCAATCTCTTTCTTTGGCACCTACGTCCTCCCCACATCCTCCAAAAAAACCTCAGACAAGCAACGACTTTGTGAAACATTTTTCCTCGAGATATACTCATTTAAATGATTATGTATTACTCAAATTCTCCTTCTCCCCCGCCCAATAATACTTTTTATTGCCCCCCAAAAACCTTTCAATTGTGTTTGTACATGCCCCTGTTTTTTTGTCGCTAAATTAACGGAATGTGTCACAGTAAAATGCATGTAACCAGTTTCATCTAATCCCTTATAAGCAGCCCATCCATCTGACTTTATTACTGATCATCTGTTATATAATTTTTAGTAACTAGAACATCGTATAAGCTGTCCTATCTTTAATTACCTTAAAAATCATGTCTGGAGAAGGGTGATTCCCTGAAACAAATGTCCCCCACACGCATGGTCCAACAACATCATGCTCTCTCTCTCTCACCCTTTTTTTTTAATTCATCGATTTCGCCCCTTCTTATAACAAAATCCGAGCGACTTCCCGGCAGAACGAAAGCCAGTTTATTACAGTTTTACGATCTGTTCTTGTCTCATGAGCAGAAAGCCAAACAAAAAAGTAATAAAGTAATAAAATACTTTTCATAGGAAGACGTGATTTCTCAAACCACGTCCCTCTAACGAACAGACCGCCACACACGATCTTTTGCACACCACCACGTAAACATATCGCTCATGCGTTCCTTCGAAATTTTGGAAAATCTCATGTCGTCGCCACAAACACTACACTTAGAATAGCAAGCAATTAAATTATACTGTCGGGCCAGGAAGGGAAGACGACAACAGATCGCATAATCGCACTGGTCAGTTAGGAAACCAGGGTTACGGAAGCCAAGGTTACGCTATTCAAGGTTATGGAAACCAAAGACACGGAAACCAGAACGTCAGGGAGCAGGGTCAATCTAGACAAGGAATCTGGGATAGGAGGAATAACGAACGGCAAAGCGACCGTAATTGGAGAGAGCGAAACCAAGGACAACAGTGGAGCCAGGAGATTGAAACTAGACCCGCAAATCCTAATGCACGTCAGAGGAGGGGGAGCTTAACAAAGGATTGACGCCAGACTAGTGCGAACACAGGCCGCCGGAATTTCGCACGTAATCTCGGACCTGGCCAACTACTGATGATAAATTACGAAGATTTATCAGAAATCCTGCTCGAAGAACATAAAACAACTCCTCGACAGGATCGGCAGCCTCTTATCACAGTATCAATAGCTGAAAAGAGTATGAATGCGATAATAGATAGTGGAAGCTACATAACAGCAATATCTGAGGCAGCATACAAGAGGTGCTCTCAGGAGGTGGACTGGTCTGTCCTATCGGTTAAGAAAACCAAAATAAAAGGGGCATTAGCGGGTAAATGTACGGAGGTCACCCAACAAACAAGACTGAAATTCTCCTGCCAAGGACACAAAATAGAGTCTAACTTCTGGATCGTGCCAAATCTGGCGATCGACATGATAATAGGAACGGACTTCCTAAATGAGCATGAAGCGATAGTTGATCTAGGACGAGGTGAAGTGGTTCTGAGGAAAGGGAATCCCGTCCACATTAAGTTCGACGACCAGCTGATCCCAGCTCAACTACCGTCTAACTGTGTTCGGATAAACTATGCGTGTCAGAAAGGCAGAAAGGAAGAACAGGTCGACGTTACGGGTAGGGGAGAGGACACGGATGAGAATGAAGTCGTAGTAATGGGAGAAATAAAGGAGAAAATAGGAGAAAAAGTGGAAGCAATAAAGAATATAAGGTGCGACCACCGCAAAGAACTTCATAAATTACTAGGAGAACATGCGGAGGTTTTCATTCCCAAGACAGGATCAATAAAGCACTTCCAATATGAATTCCGTGTACGTCCGCACAACCGGTTTCGTGTGCCACCCTACCCAATCCCCTTGGCATATCGACAGAAAGTAGCAGCTGAAATTACGCGAATGCTGAGTGAAGGAATAATAGAACCTACGGCTTCAGCCTATAATAACCCGTTAAGAGTAGTCGAGAAGGCAGATGGTAGTATTCGGTTAGTCTTGGACTCGCGACAGATTAATACCATAATAGAACCCGAAACAGACAGACCGGAACGATTAGAGGAACTCTTACAAAACTTCCATGGGATATCAATCTTCTCATCAGTTGATCTAAAATCGAGTTTCTGGCAGATCGAGCTCCATCCAAATTGCAGACAGTATACAGCCTTTTTAGCATTTGGAAGATGTTACCGGTTTCGTCGTCTACCATTTGGTTTAAACATTTCGTCTGCCGCATTCATTCGGGGGCTGGACAGCATACTAAGCGATAATTTGAAACGTCATGTCACCAGCTATGTGGACGATTTGCTGATCGCGGAGAAATCTTGGGGAGAGCACAATGCGGTCCTCGGTGAACTCCTTGCGACATTCAAGGAATACGGAGTGACTATCAATATCGAAAAATCGAATTTTGGGACGTCCTCTGTCAAATTTCTAGGACATATCATCACGGGTAAGGGCATTGCCCCAAATCCCGAAAAGATCGAAGTGATTGAAAAGTTTCCCATTCCTACGACAAAGAAGCAGTTAAGGGGGTTCTTGGGGATCATAAATTTTTATAACCGCTTTATACATGTCAAAACTCAGAGCAGTCCTAGGTTGCATCAACTTACAGGAAAGAAGATTCCTTGGGAATGGGATGAGGCGGCCGAATCCGAATGGAAAGCATTAAAATTCGCGTTATTACAAGCACCCATCCTCTCACACCCTAATTTAGCAGAAGAGCTTTGCATAGTCACGGACAGTTCATACTCAGGTCTGGGTGTCATGGTGTTCCAAGACTATGTACATGAAGGAAACAGGGTATGGAAGACAATTGCGTTTGGTAGCAGAGTACTAGCCAAGAGTGAGAGGAATTACTCAGTAACCGAGTTAGAGGCGCTGGCTATTGTATGGGCGTTTGAAAAATTCAGATACCTTCTGTTTGGTCGCAAGACGAGGATCTACACTGACCACAAGGCACTCGAGTTCCTGATGACTGCAAAGCTTAATCACAGGCGGCTCATTAGGTGGGCATCATATCTGCAGCAATACAATTTTTCGATACAATATATCCCAGGCAGTCAGAACATTATTGCAGACGCATTATCACGGTCACCGATCGGATTTGAGCACAACATAGAAGAAGATCTGGAGGAAAATCACTGCTGCCTTTTCTATATGCAGAAAGTAGCCTTTGAAAATTTTATTACCTGTAGTATGCGGGACACCAAGAAGGAGAAAGAGAAGGACCCTGCCCTAGTGTTATTGAAACAGAAATGGATAGACAGAAGACACGCCACCGTCAGGCAGTTCTACCTCTTGCGGAAAGGCGTAATTTTGCACCGAAATTTTGCCAATGACACTGAATGGGGGGTATGCATCCCTGAACACCTAATAAACAAGATTATATGGCATACTCACCTCAGCTATGGACACTTCGGACCACGCAAGTGCAATCTCAAGCTAAGGACCATGTGTTACTTTCGAAACATGGAGCGTCGAATTCGGAGGGTACTGTCGGTGTGTAAAGACTGCCAAAAGGCTAAGCACACCACTGTGAGCATGCAGGCACCATTATACCCAATCGTACCGACCAAATTAAGACAATTAGCAGCAACAGATTTGATGGGACCTTTGCCAAGAATAAGAAGAGGATATACTTACGTATTAGTGTTTGTTGAACTAACGTCCAAATACGCTACCTTTACGGCACTGAAGAGGGCGACAGGACGAACTGTATCACGAGCCCTAATCCGGGATTTCCTACCACAGGTTGGTCATGTGAGTAGAATTATTTCTGATAACGGGCCACAGTTTAAGTCAAAAACATGGAAGGAGACGTTGCGTCGATGTAAAATTGATCCCATTTTTATATCTTCACACCATCCGAGCTCGAATGCTGCAGAACGGGTTATTAAGGAACTCGAAAACTTGTGCCGGTTGTACTGTAACAAACAGCACACGACATGGGACGTTTTCCTTAAAGACTTCCAGGAGGTGATCAATGAGGCACCCCATAGGATAACAAAATTGGCACCCATTACAGTACTGAAAAACCGGATTCCTAAGGACTTGATAACCGAAGTCGTAAACTTCCCACCAAGGGCCGAACGCAGCACCGAGCCATAGTGGATTTGGCTCTCAAGAGGATACGAGCTGCAGCAGAGGTCAGGAAGAGACGTGCCGACAGGGGAGCTCGTCTACGACACTTCCAAATTGGACAAAAGGTGCTCGTGAAGTGTGGTGTCACAGCAAGACACCACACGTCCTAGGTGGTAGCTTAAATCGGCCGCGGTCCTGTAGTACATGTCGGACCCGCGTGTCGCCACTGTGTGATCGCAAACCTAGCGCCACCACAAGGCAGGTCTCGAGAGACTGACTCGAACTCAGCCCAGTTGTACGGACGACAGAGCTAGCGACTAGACGTACGAAGCCTTTCTCTCTCATTAGCCGAGAGACAGAATAGCCTTCAGCTAAGTTAATGGCTACGAACTAGCAAGGCACCATTAGCCTTACAGTGATTGTAATTAGAGTCTCACTTGTGTTCACCATAGAGATGTACAAGAAGAAATTAAAGATAAGTATATGAGAAACTCCGTTCTTTTCTTCATAGCATTAATTACGTATCCTGTTCCAGTACTTCACGCCCGTCTGCGTTAGTCTCGCGTGCCCTTTAAGCCACCTCTATTTACAAGGTGTTGGCCCAGCTGCCGACACATCATGAAGTCTTTCCGACTCTCTAACAAACAAAAAATGAAATGCCAAAAATTCTATTCTGCTTACAACAGCCCGTACCGTATAAGGAGAGCAGCTCACCACAATGCTTATGAATTGGAGACGCTGAAAGGAAAGAAGTCCATAGGACTCCACCACATCTCTCACATAAAGAAGTTCGTGGAATAGTAGTAGTTTAAGTGGTGTACATAGCAGAATAGGCAAATATATGAACCTTTCTTCGGGGAACAATAATCGTTGCATTAATAGATTAAGATAAAGTATTAACACGCTGCATTGTCTCGCATAAGAATTTACTGCTGCTAACTTTTTTTTTGGTTTATGTTCGCGATCTCCACTGTCGATGGGATAAGAGGCACTACCTTTCCATGAGCAATGTTTCTGTCCTTTCCTATCTGGTGTCCATGTTAAGGGATAATGATAAGTGAGGAGATGTCGCACAAACGGGCGCTTACAAGAACGTGCTCTTAGAAGCGTTCTGAGAAGTCGTGATACGCTCCATAGCGGCCACAACCAGTTCGTGAGACGTTCATACCAATGCTTGCAGGCACGCGTCAGTGCACTGCAAGATTGTGGTATATTGCGTGATTTCGAGGATGAATATGGGCAGTATAGTTTTTGCAGAGCTGCGCCAGCATCGTTGTCTTGCAAGTTGGGGTGAGCCTGTGAGCGTTTGACTCCAATGGTGCCCTAGACGATAGAAATGCGGGCTTAAAGCCTACCATGCCAATGTGCTGGTTGGGGATTTAGCGTGCTGCTCGTGACTGTCACAGATGAATAACCAAGGAATTATACTTGGACATTCGTGACATACTCTGTAGCTGGCGTGTGTTGGGCGACTGAATCCGCAACAGGAACCAGTCCTGGCTTGGTCATATTACATTGCCTCTGGAAAGGTGTGCTTTGATCGCGAAAACCGCATCACATAGAGAAGGAAGTTGCAACTATAAATTTATTGTCGTGTATAGCCATGGCTAACCCAGTCTCTGGAGTTTCAGTGAGGCGTAATGAAAACTCGGAGGTCATGTCGTACGGCGCGCACATCACTGTCGTCAATAGCGGCGAACAGCGAGACATCTCAACGTAACAGGAATTATGTAAGAGTATTGTATAAGGTAAACAAAAAAATAAATAAATAAATAAATAAATAAAGGTACGATATACTAGGATAAGTGAAACTGTAGGATTTAACAATAACTAGATTAATATTGTGGGTGTTTTCTACCACAAGTGTTTGGCGCGCGCCTGTTGGGATGCTATTTTTCAGGTCACCAAACCACAGACCCGAGATGGAGGGACGACGGGCGAGCGAAAGTAGAATAGTTGCATGTTCTTTATAGCACAGTAAAACTTCGACCTGCATAATAACATAATTTATTCAAAAGACATAGAATGTAGATCGTTGGCAAATGGTAGTTAATTCTTGAGCATGTCTACTGTCGATCTATATAATTAATAGTAATATTAGTGTGGGCCCGCACATTTAGTTGTTCATCCAATATAGCGTCACACACCATGTACAGTAGTGAGATCGGTCTCTACACAAATATCAAGATAGATTATTTCCATGTCTAGATTAGATATACCAAGATTTTGTTATAATGATAGCCATAGATTAATAACTATAAAAGTAAAATAAGAGTGTCTGAAATGACAGACCATCAATGTGTCATTATGTAAATTTATTATAACATAGAAGGTCATGGGAAAAAGTTAGGCATAAGATTTTTGTCAGAACTGTGCAGATGACGGGTATCGTGGCAATGCAGAGGCCAGCCAGAGCAAAAACAAGAGGTCTTCGGCTACCTGCAAGAAGGCGAGCGTCCAGTCCTGCAAGCTGACAGTCACCGGGCCGTATACCTGAGGGATTAGGCGGGATCCTCGCCGGGCCACAAGCGAAAGTGAGGCTGGCCGTTGACACTGACACGCGACCCACACACGACAGCCTGCTAGCTCTCCAGACGCGGCAGCCGTTTGGAGGGATTCCCTGCAGCAGACCACGTTGTCGTGAGTACACGAAGAAGATCACATATGGTGTCATAACCGGCGTCTCATGTGCCTCAGGACAGAAAGGCACGCTATATACTCACCTGTTTGGGTTTATACAACTCACTATAGTCTGGGAGACGAGTCTTTGGTATTGACAGCTCGGTAGCGTCTTTCCGTTGCCTAGCGACCGCAGGCAGGCAGCCAATGACAGCCTGACTTTGAGCGGGTAGCAAGGGCCACGTTGCCGCTCTGAAACCCGGTCGCGCGCGCTTATGAAACTTACCAGTGTCTCGCGTGCAGGCGGTGCGGTCGTTCGTCGTTTGTCTGAAGTTGAATTCGCAGTTTATTTCGTTTTTGTTGTTTTTAGTGTTTGTTTGTTTATGTTTCGTTGTAAACAATGTCTAGTGCGGCGGGTAGTACCAGCCCAACGCAAGAAGTGAAACGGAGGAAGAAAAGTGTGCTACACACCCAGGCCCGTGAATTCGTGTGCTATGTGAGGGATTACTTTGAGAAAGAAAAGGACAAAGGTGGGCCCTTAATTCCTGTTGTTCAGGTTGTGAAGAGAACTGCAGCAGCATTGAAAATAAGTAAGAACACTGTTGTAAAGATAGGGAAAGAACAGTATAGTGTAGATTGTGACGAGAGTGGCACAACAAAGCTGCACACACCAGGAAAGAAGCGACCGAGAAATAAGCAGGTGACAGCTTTGGACGATTTTCAGAAAGACGCTATTCGTCGTCATATATACAGCTATTATAAGAGAAGGGAACATCCCACTCTATCTAAATTACTGGTGTCGCTTCAGAAAGACGATCTTTTTAAAGGGAGCAAATTTTCATTGCGTACAGTGTTGAAAGACATAGGCTTCAGCTATTCACTGTTTAACGGACGCAAAATATTAATGGAAAGGACAGATGTAGTTGCATGGCGGTGCAGATTTCTGCGCAGGATCATGGGTGTGGAATTCGAAAGTATAGTGTGGTTAGATGAAACTTGGGTCAATGCCAGCCATTCTTTACGTAGAGGCTGGAATGATGGAATACCCGAGGGGACAATGGCAGTGCCTGTTGGCAAAGGAGGGCGTATTATTGTCTTACATGCAGGAACATCGAAAGGTTTTGTGCCAAACTGCTTGAAAATGTTTCGGTCAAAAAAGACGGGAGATTACCATGAAGAAATGAACAGTGTAGTATTTCAAGAATGGTTCGAGACATCGCTTATGACGAATCTGACAAGTCCATCAGTGATTGTTATGGACAATGCGCCTTATCATTCCGTTGTTCACGATAAGGCACCAACCTTGGCAACAAAAAAAGACGATATTATTCAGTGGTTGAAACGGCGAAAAGTAGATTTCAGAGAAGATTTAAGGAAGGCGGAACTGCTCGAAATTGTGGCACAAAAGAAATCCCAATTTCCAACATACGTAATTGACGAGATTGCTAAAAGGCACGGGCATGAAATCGTTCGGCTTCCTCCATACCACTGTCACTTCAATGCAATTGAAGGAGTGTGGGCGCAGATAAAAAATTACATTGCTGCAAACAATAAAAAATTCACGATCTCTGAGGTGGAAACTCTCCTTCCAGCAGCTATCAATAAAGTGACAAGCGAGACGTGGGCTAAAATTGTAAACAGCACTGCAAGAGCCATCAGAGAGGCGGCCAAAACCGAAGGGGTTGTGGAAGAATGCATCGAAAATTTAATTATACATGTGGGAGAGAGCAGTGATAGTTCGAGTAGTGCTGAGGAAGACAATGTCAAATCAGATTCTGACAGTGATGTGAGTGGTTTTTTTCCATTACAGTAACTACAACGTATTCAGGAATGTAAGGAGGGAGTTTGCTATCGATCTACAACCAGATCATCATATTGTGAGTACTTTCTTCAGATTATAACTCTTAATACACTGACCAATTATTCTGTAGCTTGTAATAGAACAAATTAATAATGCTAATACTTAACAATGGAAACCAAAACTGCTAATGTTCAACAACCTGCGAAAATAGTTTTCATTTCAGTTGTGAAGTTTAACAAATAACTTTATTATGTTTCAGCATCTTAGATACTTGTACTAAATAGCTCTTATCAGTTTCCGAGTTAATATATTTCAACCATCAACTTTAAATAAATTCACGCGTACCAATACGACTTGTATTTTGTCTCGCTTTTATTTCTGCTGCTAGAGAATGCGTGTAGCAGACAGGGCGCCGCGTGCTGTGAGCCACGTTCGGCAACAGCGCCGTCTGCCCGCCGGAACTGTCAGTACCAATCACTCGTCTCACGGACTATAGCATTGGCCGATCTGCATACACCCAACAAGTAGACCTCAGAGACAATTAATCGACGTGAGGATAGCCTATCACTGTGTCTTCCTACCGTACTGCCGTGATCATATCCGTGGGTCTTGCTGCAATCTCAACAGAGTACTGCAGATGGTCCAGCACACCCTATTGCTGTTGCAACAACGTAGCAACAACACCCGACGTTTAGCCCTATGTGATGTCAGTACTGTGGAATTTGTGAAGTGCTTCGAATATTTCTAACAATGTGATTTAGTGCCACATTCTCAGCACAGTCGTGAACATTGTGCAATGTGCACACACAACTTGATGCCCCATGAACCTTGTTTTTTTTTCTTTCTTTTCTTTCTTAAATTTCTTTCTCTAGTGTTGTTTTTGTAATGTATGTTATACCTTGTATGTGTTTGTGTTTTACACTGTAATTCTTATTACAAATTACTGTATTGTTCTCCACACCATGTTGTTTTTGTATTTTGTATTTATTGTTGTGTGTATGCAAACAGTGTGCCTGAAGTCCCCATAAACTGAAACAGATACCACCACTGTCATTGTGAATGGACCATCAGTTCAGGGAACATTTTGTAAAGGTTATTCTTGCTGCAGGGAGACAGAATGAATTGGAGGTTGTAATTAGATTCTGAAAGCTCACAAAGAGATTGTTAACTTAAATAGTATCATGTGTGAGTGAGTTCAGGTTAGTTTAATGATACAAATTGTTGTAACATCTTGGGCATTTAATTGCGGAGCACTCCAACTCTCATTGTAAAGAATAAACTGCTCCATATTTGGCTCACATGCCCGGGCCATATTTAGAGCGTGAATGTCTGTGTGAATCAGTGTTTGGAAGGGGCTCCCTGGGTATGGATGTGTGATGTGAGTGTTAGTGTTCCATATTAAGAAGGTGAAGTTGGCTACATCATAAATAATCCTCCCTCTATGAGCTGCATTTTTCAGTTGCAGTGATTTTCTTTATAGAGTGCGACATGTGGAGTCAGTTTGCGAGATTGTTCTTGGGCGATTGACTCACTACCTTGCTCCTAAGTGAGCCAACCGCTCACCAATTACAATCTAAAATGGCGTAGGGGCTATGAGAGGTGGCATGAGCCCCCTCTCATATTTCTATCTTACGATTTTCCTCTCTAATTGCATGCGGTGAAAAGTTGCTATTCCTTCACACGCGGACTTCCCACGCAGCGTCTCTCGTCACCCAGGTGGTCCGGTGACAGGCGGGCTCCGCTGATCTCGAGAGGGTTAAGCCGACGGGTGTCAGGGAGTCGAGTGAATGCTTTCCAGACGCCGACATTGTCAAGAGACACGCCCGCAGGGGCCTGAAGTAGCGGCTGGGCTAGAGGTTCCGTTACTTCGCAGAAACTTAGCGAAAACACTTTCTGGCGGGCTACCAGCGAGGCGTGGGAATAACGTGTGTACCCAGGCAGTTGTGGCGGGAGAATTCCCGCGCTTTCTGCAAAATAGTAACTGTGATTGGTTTGCTCAGGGCATAGCTCCATGACGTAGCAAAATCAGCGCAGAAATTGGCGCCAAGAATCTCCATCGGTAGAATGGTAGTGCTCCGGCAATAGAGTGGAATTTTCCGCCGGTTTTCGAGTTGCTGATGGGAACGTTTAACCACGGCCACTGTCGTGGGGGCGGGAATGTTGTGTGTTCGGCCTGTACGGGTGCTCTGGGTAGTCAGCTCTCGCCTTTCGGTCGAAGTAGGTTACAAGACTGAGCTCTCGCTGCTCTGGACAGCCTGCTTTCCGTTGGCTGTCTAATATACTTTTATTTAATTGTAACTGTTTGACGAAGTTGCTGAACTTTCGACTTCAACGTAACTTTCCGAGTACAGTTGGCAATTGAGCGTTCTGCGTACAAGTGGCCTATGTTGTCTGTCTTGAGCAGTTTTGGCTAAAGTTGACTGTATCGGAGTTACAATGTGACTTCGCTTGTTAAAATCAATCACCGTACCGTCAGTGATTGTGTGGCGAGCCTTCTTCGTTTCCCTCAGAGGCGCATTTGTATTGCTAGGAAGTCTTTAGTCTGGAACAACCAAACCAAGATAATTCGTTTCGGGCTATACTCGCGACATTATCATCACCACGACAGGACGTCGAAGGAACCAGCCATCGCCTCCGGTACGCCAGATCGTGTTCTGGCAGTTAAGAAGACAGTTTGGTAATGTATGTCCGCAGCACCGGCAGATAGGATTTTCCTAGGTGATAATCAGAGCTCAGCAGAGCGCGCCTGTTCGTCTTTTTCTAACTTTGTTCTGTCTTGGGTAGCAGCAATTAATGTTGGGTTAGCTGTGTGTCTCTCTTGAGATTTGAGTGGCAAGGAATTGGCTCCACATACCACTTCGTCATAAACCTCACAATCTAGTTTAGGGACAACTTCACCTTCACAGCGTTTGTTTGAGTATCCAATTTGAGCCAATTTGATGTATTGTAAGTGTTTCATGTGTTTTTGTTTATTATTTTGTGTTTAGTCTTAATAAATCATATTGTTATTTTGGACAGAACTTTCATTCTGTTAATCGGTAGAGCAACCCTATCATTTCTCACTACATTAATGAAACCTTCCTTTATTTAACTTATTTATCAAATTAAATTATTGCAGGTGCCAAACTCTTTTCTACTCCACTTGCAGGGTTGATTACAGTCAGTTCGCGTATATTTTTTTTAATCCATGTGCAACAGCAAAAGTCGGAGTTAGAATAGGGGGGGCTTAGAGCATCATTTACATATGTAGATTCTAGAAGAATTTAGTGTTAAATACACTGCTAGCCCCGGCACCTCGCAGTTTCGAAACATCGACAATTATTTGCTAGGGAAAATATGTACATTCATACACATCAAAGAAAGCTTCAAACGAATTAATGAAGCCTGTTAAACTTATCCATTATGCTTTTTCTTACGTAATTAATAACGTCATAAACAACTGTATTTTACTCCTTCATTAAAGCTGACTTTATTGCTTAAAATGTCATATGGTAGAAGTTGCTTCGTCTACTTATGTTCTTATACATATACATTGTGGGCGTCAGCGCTGTTGTGTTATCGTAAAACCTAAATAACTTTTCGCCTTCAGATATACGACCTCGGTTGTGTAAGAAAGTGGAAAAAATATCCCACTCGTCATGGAACATCTCCAATTTGTCACTAAAACAAAGAGCTATTAAAAAATAAAGATTATGAAGATACAACAGTGCAAAATCCACTATTATAAGGAGAATGAGCGCGGCGAAAATAGGTTAACTTAAGATGTTAACAGACTGGTACAGTCAAAATTTTCTTCCCGAGAAACATTGACGTACCGTGAAATGACGTGACGTTCCGGTGACGACCTGTGCGATTGCCTCCATTCGAAAGGTATTGTAGAATGTTTTGATGTTATGTGACAAGACGTGACGTCACCTGATGGCGGACGTGAATTGGCGTTAAACAATCGACGTCGTCCCTAGATCACGTGACAATTCCAGTTTAATGTTGACAACATGCGCAGGACGCAATGCTCACTCCAGAGATATTTCTGCTCTATGAGGCTACACAGAGATTGAACTCAAAATACGCACCGAAACGTGACATCACAGCGGTCATTACGTCGCAGATTAAAGCCGACAGCTAGTATCGAACATTACTCTAGATTCACATGATTCAACGTAATCAATACAATTCGTAGCCAATTCTCGACGTATTTAATCCATAGTCCTCTATAATACCAGTATTATTAATTGCGAAAATAACACACACTCTACCGCTGAACCGATTCCGATGGTATTTGATATCGAGATAGCTGGAACCGCGAGGAAGTCCATAGACTACTTCAGAAAGTTGTGTCTTTTCGATTATTATTAACATTTTTAAATGTGGTATACATGAGTGGGACGCAGACGACGCTGGTGCGATGGTCGGCGATTCTTAGTGTTTATACATTATTCTGTGTCATTGTGTATCAAGTGTTACTATGCGCGTGGTTTACGATACTGAGTCCCTACCCCACCTGGCACAGCTGAAGAGTTTTGTGGAGATGCAACAATAAAATCGGACGGTAAGCCAGAGATCCACATTTAAAACTATTACTGTAAGCCTCGCAAACCTGTCTGATTTAGTGCGTAGTTATAAGAGAGCACAAGCTGCGCAAGTTACTCGAATCCAACAAATCTTAAGGCAAACTCACGTCCGCCGAAACTTGGATGCAGAACGTCTGACGGCCATAAGAGGTACATACACATTAGAACAGTCAAAAACCCATCACATTTTAGACGCTGATCGTCATGCGTCTCTTTAGATTCCAAGAAGCCTGAACAGTCACAGCGACGACGTCATTTAATGGCAATACGACAAATGGGGAGTCATATCTTTACGTGTGGAATATGGGAGGCTTTTGGTGAGGCTCATTCATTTGTAATATATTAAATGACTATGTTAATCACAAATCAGTCATCATAGGGGGATGAATCAAAAATGTAGACACCATAATGCATTAAAATGGAGGTGAGAAACGGTGGTATGTGTTGCTCTGGTGGCAAAGTCTAGGCGAGCCAGAGAAACCCCTAAAAACTCTATTTCTGCACGAATGTAGTGAATTGAGGCAGTTTTTAACTATAATTAGAAAATGCAATGTATACTTTCAGATTCGTCATACAGTAAAATAATAGAAACATATTCATTATCTACCTACATACCGACACTGCATACACGCGTCTCTACACCACTGTATATACACACAAAATTACTAGCTTGCTTACTCGCCATCACACATCATAATAAAACTACCGATTTGCGAGCGAAGTTGCGGGTAGCAGCTAGTACAAGATAAAGGACCCTCTGCCACATGTTTTATAGTGACTCGTAAAGATACATACGTAGAGATGGATCGTACAAACATATTCCGTATTGTCAACAGTTTTTGAGATAAAAATATTTGTAACTCACAACATTTTGTGTACTGATGACTTAAGACCTTGCATCACACAAATACTTATATTTGTGGGTTAGATCATTATTCGTGGAGTTCGTTGAAGACTGTAACATATTCTAAAAATGCTAAAACTAGACGAGTTTCTTTCTCCATGTTTAAATGTGTTGACATGTTAAATAAGAATGTAGTCCTGAATTTGTATTCCATCAAGAACTTCCCATTAAGATATTTTCTATTATTATACTACTACTAATATTATTAGACATTTTTGCTCTTAAGGCTGGCCGTGAACTTGGATTTTATGCTACTATTCAGTTTTCCCTTGTTTCTTTCTTTTTCTCTTCCTAAAATGTCTTCATTCGTTGACTGTGTTCCCGTTTCCTTTGTTCTGTCCGTATTTTCCGTGTTTTCTTCCTTTCTTTTACATCTAATTTCGTTTTAATAATTTTGTTTCTGAATTTATCCTGCCTGTTTGAGATCTTCTGTCTCTTGGAGACAGTTTTTTTTTTAATTACGCTGTTTATTACATCAAAAATCTACTTTGTGAGTCTACTGCTGTTCATTCTACGTATGTCTGCGTAGAATATTAGTTGACGTTTTCTGATGATGTCTGTAAGTCTGCCCATGTGTTCGTATACTTCTTTCGTTGGTCTCTTCATCCGTATACCATCTCTTTGTATTGCTCCAAAAATTTTTCTCAGGATTTTGTGTTTTATATTTTTTTGTCTCTGTGACACCAGCTGCTCCGATCATGGTCGTTTCCGATGCGGAGAGTTCTTCTGGTAGTACGATGTATTGTAGTGCCTGAGTTGGACCTGTCTTGATATGTTTCTTTTATTGTTGTTCGTTCATGTGCATTTGTATCTTTTTGAAGTTTTCTGTTCTTCCTATTTCTGGATGCCTTGTCTGGACCTCCACTTTGCATGTATTCTCCTAGATACTTCAACGTTCCACTCTTCTAACCTTTCCGTATTTTGAGTGCTTGGCATGAGTATTCTCGTCCTATACTAGTTTATTAGTACTATTATCGTCACTACGATTAGCAATATTACACTACTGGCCATTAAAATTGCTACACCATGAAGATGACGTGCTACAGACGCTAAATTTAACCGATAGGAAGAAGATGCTGTGATATGCAAATGATTAGTTTTTCAGAGCATTCACACAAGGTTGGCGCCGGTGGCGACACCTACAACGTGCTGACAAGAGGAAAGTTTCCAACCGATTTCCCACACACAAACAGCAGTTGACCGGCGTTGCCTGGTGAAACGTTGTTGTGATGCCTCGTGTAAGGAGGAGAAATGCGTACTATCACGTTTCCGACTTTGATCGCGACATTGCTGCTCGCGTTGGTCGAGATCCAATGACTGTTAGCAGAAAATGGAATCGGTGGGTTCAGGAGGGTAATACGGAACGCCGTGCTGGATCCCAACGGCCTCGTATCACTAGCAGTCGAGATGACAGGCATCGTATCCGCATGGCTGTAACGGATCCTACAGCCACGCATCGATCCCTGGGTCAACAGATGGGGACGTTTGCACGACAACAACCATCTGCAAGAATAGTTCGACGATGTTTTCTACAGCATGGACTATCATCTCGGAGACCATGGCTGCGGTTACCCTTGACGCTGCATCACAGACAGGAGTGCCAGCGATGGTGTCCTCAACGACGAACCTAGGTGCACGAATGGCAAAACGTCGTTTTTTCGGATGAATCCAGGTTCCGTTTACAGCATCATGATGGTCGCATCCGTATTTGGCGACATAGCGGTGAAAGCACATTGGAAGCGTGTATTCGTCATCGCCATACTGGCATATCACCCGGCGTGATGGTATGGGGTGCCACTGGTTACACGTCTCGGTCACCTCTTGTTCGCATTGACGGCACGTTGAACAGTGGACGTTACATTTCTGATGTGTTACGACCCGTGGCTCTACCCTTCATTCGATCCCTGCGAAACCATACATTTCAGCAGGATAATGCACGACCGCATGTTGCAGGTCCTGTACGGGCCTTTCTGGATACAGAAAATGTTCTACTGCTGCCCTGGCCAGCACATTCTCCAGATCTCTCACCAATTGAAAACGTCTGGTCAATGGTGGCCGAGCAACTGGCTCATCACAATACGCCAGTCACTACTCTTGATGAACTGTGGTATCGTGTTGAAGCTGCACGGGCAGCTGTTCCTGTACACGCCATCCAAGCTCTGTTTGACTCAATGCCCAGGTGTATCAAGGCCGTTATTAAGGCCAGAGGTGGTTTTCTGGATACTGATTTCTCAGGATCTATGCACCCAAACTGCGTGAAATGTAATCACATGTCAGTTCTAGTATACCCGTTTATCATCTCCATTTCTTCTTGGTGTAGCATTTTTAATGGCCAGTAGTGTATGTTCAGTATACCACTACAAGATCATTGTTAATGCTGAACAATTCATTATTACCTTTGCTACATTCCATTTTAGTATGGCGTTCTAAGATTATTGTCATCTAAGTACGTCGTTTGCAAACGTCATCAGTTTGATGACTACATGCACGTAGTTGTAAATACATGCAACTTTCTCCAAATGTCCAAAGGTGTGTGAAATCTTATGGGACGGTCCATTCCCATGAAAAGACACACAGAAGTGATCGTTTCAATCTCTCTTTGTTAATCAGCTTGTTGCACACGACACTGCAAAAGCAAACTTTTGACTTGCAGTTTGTTTCAAGAGGAAATGGGCAATCAGAAGATGATTGTATGTATTATTCTGAACGATACAAATGGAAACAAGACGCCTCATCTTCGGTGATTTTGAGAAAGTTGGGGCCGCGCGGGATTAGCCGAGCGGTCTGGGGCGCTGCAGTCATGCACTGTGCGTCTGGTCCCGGCGGAGGTTCGAGTCCTGCCTCGATCATGGGTGTGTGTGTTTGTCCTTAGGATAATTTAGGTTAAGTAGTGTGTAAGCTTAGGGACTGATGACGGGTGGCAGAGCGAAAGGAGAGCTGACCAGGAGTAGCATAATGCCATGCCGTTGTGTTTACATCTGTGGATTCATTTTCGCCGATAGCCGGCGAGATAACGGGCTGGAACTGCGGCCGATAATGCCGGCTCCAGTTTCGGTGAAAGTGGGCGGAGAAGAGGGAGGGGGGGGGGGGGGGGGACTGGAGGGGCATTGATTGCGATAGCGATACAAGAATAGAGTGCAGATGGCTGTTGTCACACGCATTATTAGCTTGTGACTGATACCACTGATGCAGAACACAGTCCCGAGGCGGAAAGACTAGGCTTAAGCCTCACTTCCTGTGCTCCGATTACTCCCCAATACAGGGCGCGACCAAATCAAGGCAGTACTAATTAGGGATTTGTTTATTTACGGATCAGATTTACTTTATGGCAGGCGTTAAAATAGCCTGGCTCAGATGTCGTGGTGCTGGTGCAAGGATGTCCACCAACGTGCAGATGCCAGTACATGAACCGTCAGGGACGTACGCAATTCTTTCCTTGGGGGGGGGGGGGGGGGGGTCCGTTCTGTTCAACACGTTGATTTAGACGAGTATCACAAAATACCAGCTCCTGAAATTTCACTAACTGTTTCAGTGTTTAGATTTGGAACCCGAGTTACATCTGTTACCACGGTTGGAAATGAAAGCACTGTAGTAGAAAAACTGCGACACTTCTGAAGCTGATGTGAATCGCACCTTTAATCCAGAGTATTTAGTGTCTGTAAACTGCATGTTATGCGACAATGCACTTCAAATTCTTTCGCTCTCACCACACTTACCCATATATTGCTTAATACTTCAAATCGGTTAGCATCGTTTTAATTACTTCTGTAAACAAACGAGGAAATGTCGTTGGAATTGGAAATGGAGAAGACAGTCTTCTGAACTGACTGAATCAGACTGATTCCAGTTTGCTACTTTACAGTAAAAACCGATTTAATTGAAGCTTGAAACGATCTTTTTTGAGCTGCTGGCTCCATGGTAGTTCCTAAAATGAGGAAATAAACATGTGAAATATTACGTCTTGAGATGTTGCATCGTTTTAATCATAAATATTGTGTGTTAAATAGTCCAGTCAGTGAAAGAAAATTTGGGGAAAAAAATTCATGTACTCGCAAATGTTTTGTACAGTTCTAGGGGGAGTGTCATGAACAACATACTAAAAATCTTGAGCGATGGGATGTGAGCGTGAAGGGAAGGGGCGTGGAAAGGTCATTTTTCTAGGTTTTTCTGGGATATCTCAAAAACCGCGGTATCTAGCGAAAATGTTTCCCCGTACAGGATTAACCTAAGTTAAATTCCCTGCAAAAAGGTTATATTCATTTTGCTCTAGGACTAGTAGTTTCCGCGTTTCAGGGGATGGAAAAACCGCAGATTATTAAAAATAGTGTTTAAATGTTGTAAAGTCTGTGTATTGTTAAATAACGTAGGTTAAGAACGAATATTAAATGTTGATACCACACCTTAGAGCAATAAAGCCGTTTAGGGAATAAATTCTGTCCCGGTGGAGCAACAGGATGGAAAGATGGGGGTGAAGGTTAGAAGAGTGACAGAAGGTAGGTACCCAGATTGTGGTCGTGCATTTCCCTCATTTACAGGTCTGCAAAATTAAGAGCGAGCAGGCAATTTCCCATTCTTTCCACCACACTGGGTCACAAAAAGCAACTACAGGGTGTTATACGACCCTTCCGCAGCTTACGTTACGTGTCATTGGTGACGCAGTGTGCAGACATGCTCAGGTGTTTACATTCGTCAAAGTGCAATTTCCACTGCATGCAATACAAATATGAATTACTAATAGTAGTAAAGCAATTAACGCATACAGACAGAATCTACGTAAATCTCTACACACTGTTCTATAATGTTACAGGGAAACTGATTCTTAGTCATCCTCTACGGCAGCTGTATTGTTCCGGGAAACACAACCTTCCCCCCCCCCCCCCCCAACACGAGTTCTGTATTTTCAATTTGTTGAGCATTTATTTGCTGTTGTTAAGTGAGCTATTATGTAAAAAAAAAAAGCTCAACAGCCGGAGATGTCAACTATCTATCACATTTAGAGCCTGTCCCAGGTGTAACATAGCGTCAATGTTTATCTGAAAATGTCGATTTCCTTGCTTCCACTATCAATGGCTGGGATGCTTTTCCCAGCTTGAGTGTATCAAATGCAGCACCCAGCCTCAGCTCTCCCAACATCTGATGAGGCGCGGAGGCTTAAATTGTCTCCCTCTGCAATATAAGTAGGTCGCTGAGGTGTTATGGAACTTCAGATATTTCAAAGAAAGTCAGGCAATGCATTACAGCAGGTAACTGTTCTAGATTTAAACGTGATCCACTGTATTCCATCTTACATATTAATAACCACCTTGCAAGGTATATTGTAAACGTGTGGTAAGTGTGTAAATCACCCCTTACTTCCAGATAAGAGCGCATTTTACTTTATTTCCATATGCATAAATGACAATGTATTACCGCTGCAGTACATACGTACAGAGTGAGGAGCGAGCGGTAGGTTCCCACACAGGCTAACAGAGGCGATTGGCCATCTGGCGCTTTCAGAACCAGTGGGATTGGATGCCGATGCAGAGACCGCTTGTGACTTCAGCAAAGAGATACATATGGAAAGCAAATGTATTCTCGCACGAGTCAAGTAAGTATTATTAATATTTTCTAACAAAAGTTGTCTTTTTCCACTGAGACATTAGGGGACTCTACGGGTCATAAGTACAGGGCTATTACAAATGATTGAAGCGATTTCATAAATTCACTGTAGCTCCATTCATTGACATATGGTCACGACACACTACAGATACGTAGAAAAACTCAAAGTTTTGTTCGGCTGAAGCCGCACTTCAGGTTTCTGCCGCCAGAGCGCTCGAGAGCGCAGTGAGACAAAATGGCGACAGGACTCGAGAAAGCGTATGTCGTGCTTGAAATGCACTCACATCAGTCAGTCATAACAGTGCAACGACACTTCAGGACGAAGTTCAACAAAGATCCACCAACTGCTAACTCCATTCGGCGATGGTATGCGCAGTTTAAAGCTTCTGGATGCCTCTGTAAGGGTAAATCAACGGGTCGGCCTGCAGTGAGCGAAGAAACGGTTGAACGCGTGCGGGCAAGTTTCACGTGTAGCCCGCGGAAATTGGCTCATGCCACAACTGGAGACCGACAGCGCCGACTTCATCTTTCAACAGGATGGTGCTCCACCACACTTCCATCATGATGTTCGGCATTTCTTAAACAGGAGATTGGAAAACCGATGGATCGGTCGTGGTGGAGATCATGATCAGCAATTCATGTCATGGCCTCCACGCTCTCCCGACTTAACCCCATGCGATTTCTTTCTGTGGGGTTATGTGAAAGATTCAGTGTTTAAACCTCCTCTACCAAGAAACGCGCCAGAACTGCGAGCTCGCATCAACGATGCTTTCGAACTCATTGATGGGGACATGCTGCGCCGAGTGTGGGAGGAACTTGATTATCGGCTTGATGTCTGCCGAATCACTAAAGGGGCACATATCGAACATTTGTGAATGCCTAAAAAAAACTTTTTGAGTTTTTGTATGTGTGTGCAAAGCATTGTGAAAATATCTCAAATAATAAAGTTATTGTAGAGTTGTGAAATCGCTTCAATCATTTGTAATAACCCTGTACTATCTTTCAGTAATTTAACAAAACCAGGCAACGTTGATATTAATAAATAAATGAATAACTTTGGCATAACCGAAGATGTACGATCTTATACTAAGTATACCGTTTGTAGGCCTAAGTTACAGACTCTGGGCCATCGTCAGCATTCATCGATAGGATGGCTTTCGGCCTAGTCAAGCGGTATACCATGTTCTCGTACCGTTAATAGTTAGCTTATAATCAGTGTGAACAATTTCGTCTTAAGGTGTTTCTTAAATAAACGCACCATAACGCAATCGCATGTAACAATTATTTACACAATAAACTTGGTCCTGCTTCATTACATAAAGCATAGACGGTACTATTGCACTTTCAGAATCAGACGGCGCTGCTAGGGCTCTGCAAGGGGACATAGAACTGCGAGAGCATCTGCACATAACAGGTATGAAGAATTCTACGCGGCGGCTCACTAAATCAGTTCAAGGACGGACTGGCTTAATTATCACAAAACTCGGATGGGAAAGCCTGGCCATTTATACTGTACGCCCCCTTATGCCACCACCCACGAACTCAGACATTTCTGGAGGTTTAGTACGACAGGGGATTTCTTACAAATCGCTTCACTCAGCGCAGCCCATTCCACAAGTGCCAGCAATTCCTCAATGGAAGAGATCTGTACGGTCTGTAAGTAACACAATTAATGGTGACAGAAGTGTAGTATCCTCCTGGCCCTTGACTGATTCTCCCTTTCCCACCAAAACTGCACAGATCACTAACAACATCACACTTTCAAATTAAGCGTATCTCACCCACTGTTTGTAGCAACGTATTTTAAATAAAAGCTCATTTAAAAACTGCGAGTAAGGACTCAATAAACTAAAAATAATTCCGCTATATAAACACAAGCTCAGTGTAAGTACGTGGTCTACTTACATAAGAGGACTGGGCCGTAAATGCTGGGGAGATACATCTGTCTGTAAACTAAAAAGTGAGCAGTGTTCGTAGGGGATGAATTCGCTATTGCACGTTGACGTAGAACCTGTCCATATGATTTTCCTGCATTTGTACTTTTAGCAACCTGTATCCGTATTTAATGCAGAGTTAACACACTTTTTGGAAAATAAACATCCCCCACTTCCGGGAGTGTCTGCGCCATTGATTCATGGGGAGTAGCCTGCTCGCTCATAACTGTGCTGACCTACGAAGGAGGGAAGTTCACTACCCCAACCCAGCGACCTACGTTCCCTCACCCTTCTAACCTCATCCTCCACCCCACAACTTTCTACCCTGTTAACCCAACAACAGAATTGTTGCCTTAATACAGTTCTATTGCACTTAGAATTGCTGCTCACATTTATTATTTGTTCTTAAGCCACGTTATTTAACAGTAAGCATCAATATTATACCATTAAAACACTATTTTAATAACTGTGATTTTTCCGCGTCCTGTAGCACAGGAACTATAGTCCTAAAGAAAAAATGGATAGGACCCTCTTTGTAGGAACTAATTCAGTGTAATTTTTTACTAGGAAACATTTTCTTTAGATGACGCAGTTTTCAAGGTATTCAAGAAAAACCTAGAAAAAAGTAACCTTTACACACCCTCACGCTCACATCCCACCGGTTAGGATTTTTAGTATGGTGTTTGAAACCCTGCACCACTTTTGCTCCAGCACGATTGGCTGCTGGATGGAGTGAATGGACCCCAAGGTGTAAAGAGAAATTTTCTCAAACTTCGTTCACAGCTCTCTATTATAACACCAATGTAAGATAAACAATGAAAGACTAAATGCAACAATTACATAAGCCATCACGGCAACCACTAAATGGCATTCATTGAGTTACAATATTTGAAAATATTTTTAAGTCAGTTTAAAAATGTACCAAGGCAGCAATGGAAATCAATCAAGAAAAATTTTAAATTAAACAATTACTCAGAGCAACCACTATTAAGGTACAGGAAAACTGCCACTCTGGGCAGCTATACAAATATCTTTCATTCCCGCATAAACTTAGAAAGGCTGTATCAGGACCAATTAAAGAAAAAATCTGAAATTAGTAAATTACGTAGGCACACACATACGCTCTAATGTCTTAGACAGCTATACAAGGTGTAATTTAATAAATTAAATCCATCGGGGCGGCCTTGTAGGCCTATGTTAGCCATTCAGTACTTAATTAATAACAAAATCAATTAAGTAGAAAACAAATGCAAGATAAGAAGAACTTATATGAGCGCAAAGGGCGGATCAATCACGTACTCCAGTGATGATAAATGAAAGGAGAGAGTACAAAGATACTGTACTCTCAGACAATTAATTAACTGATTAAAGTTTCCTTCAAAAATTTAGTTAATACAACCATTAGACAATTCTGGCTTAAGGGGGGTAGGACGTCAAACGGGCCGACTTAGAGCAGGAGAGGCACCACAGGACATTTTAATTTCCATTATCTATACTTTTACAAGTAAATTTATAAAACTTTGTCAGCATGACTAGGAAGGATTCAGGATTCACACTCGTAGCAGCGGAAGTTCAAAAACATAAAATAATTTTTTTACATGTGAAATTTCATCATTTTTTCACTTACTATTGGCTGCATTTGTTGCTATTGGTATACTTTTCTTCATAAGTAAGAGAGACTGTTCGATGAATTTTGCACAGCGTACAAACCATACTTACAGGTGTCTGAAACTCTAGACTCTATTTAATTTATGAAAAAATGAATGAGCTGTTACGTTTTAAACTTTATGTTTAGAAAAAAATCAAATTTTCTAGTTAATTATCTCAATTTTTGTGATTCTTGAGTTTCTCCCGGCGTATTTGATAATCAAAATATCCACGGGCGTACTGCCGGTCTACAGTGTCCAACGGGCACAATATTTCGGCGATCATACATGCCGCCATCATCAGGCGAACTGACGGACTGAGCTCCTGTGAACGTGCCGGCACGGAGATCCGTACACTATGGCTGCTCAGGGGGAACTGGGTTCGGACGTGGCGGCGGCCGATTTAAATACCCTCCGCCCGCGGCGCCCTCACTCCGCCGTCCGCGCCCCGCGCCAAGGTCGCGCGGTGGAACAGATTGCGACGGCGTCTGAGATGACGTCGGTGTGATGGCTCTGTCCGCCGAGGTCGTCACAACTATACATTTGCTCGATTTACTCTTGATTAACCCAATCGCTGGTTCCCAAGCCTTGCTAAGATTATAGCCACAGTCACGGTTTATGAGGTCGTCATTGGTGCGGATTTCGATGGCCTCTCTAACAACGCTGTCCCAGTATCTCGACGTCTGTACCAGAATCCTCGTGCGTTCATACTCCATAGCGTGATTTTCCGACAAACAATGTTCAGCGACCGCCGACTTGCTCGGATACATCAGTCGAGTGTGCCTCTGGTGTTCACGGCATCGATCCTCGACGGTACGCATCTTCTGACCAATATACGACTTGCCACATTGACACGGAATCTGGTACACGCCGGCCTTCCTCAAACCGAGGTCATCTTTGGCGCTCCCCACCAGTGCACGAGTTTTATTCGGAGGACAAAACACAGTTCCGACCCGGAGTTTCTTCAAAAGGCGGGCGATTTTCCCCGAGAGTGCGCCTGTATATGGGATAAACGCAGTGCCTACCTCCTCCCTCGTGATTTCATCCATCTCCACAGGTTGTGCTGTAGTGGGTGGGCGGAGAGCACGTTGAATCTGCCACTCTGAGTACCCATTTTTTCGAAATACAGTTCTCAGATGTTCCAATTCCTGGGGTAGACTCTCTGCGTCAGAGATAGTGCGCGCCCTATGTACTAGAGTTTTAAGCACCCCATTTCTCTGTGAAGGGTGGTGGCAGCTGTCTGCGTGCAAATACAGATCAGTGTGTGTTGTCTTCCCCAGTCTACCCCAGGAATTGGAACATCTGAGAACTGTATTTCGAAAAAATGGGTACTCAGAGTGGCAGATTCAACGTGCTCTCCGCCCACCCACTACAGCACAACCTGTGGAGATGGATGAAATCACGAGGGAGGAGGTAGGCACTGCGTTTATCCCATATACAGGCGCACTCTCGGGGAAAATCGCCCGCATTTTGAAGAAACACCGGGTCGGAACTGTGTTTTGTCCTCCGAATAAAACTCGTGCACTGGTGGGGAGCGCCAAAGATGACCTCGGTTTGAGGAAGGCCGGCGTGTACCAGATTCCGTGTCAATGTGGCAAGTCGTATATTGGTCAGAAGATGCGTACCGTCGAGGATCGATGCCGTGAACACCAGAGGCACACTCGACTGATGTATCCGAGCAAGTCGGCGGTCGCTGAACATTGTTTGTCGGAAAATCACGCTATGGAGTATGAACGCACGAGGATTCTGGTACAGACGTCGAGATACTGGGACAGCGTTGTTAGAGAGGCCATCGAAATCCGCACCAATGACGACCTCATAAACCGTGACTGTGGCTATAATCTTAGCAAGGCTTGGGAACCAGCGATTGGGTTAATCAAGAGTAAATCGAGCAAATGTATAGTTGTGACGACCTCGGCGGACAGAGCCATCACACCGACGCTATCTCAGACGCCGTCTCAATCTGTTCCACCGCGCGACCGTGGCGCGGGGCGCGGACGGCGGAGTGAGGGCGCCGCGGGCGGAGGGTATTTAGATCGGCCGCCGCCGCGACCGAACCCAGTTCCCCCTGAGCAGCCATAGTGTACGGATCTCCGTGCCGGCACGTTCACAGGGGCTCAGTCCGTCAGTTCACCTGATGATGGCGACATGTATGATCGCCGAAATATTGTGCTCGTTGGACACTGTAGACCGGCAGTACACCCGTGGATATTTTGATTATCTCAATTTTTACCACAGTTTTTAATAGATTTCGAAAATTCTTGAGTTTCATACACCTGTAAGTATAGTTTGTATGCTGTGCAAAATTCATCAAAGAATCTCTCTTACTTGTGAAGAAAAAATGTACCCATAGCAACAAATGCCGCCAACAGTAAGTGAAAAAATGATGAAATTTCATATCTAAAAAAATTTATTTTGTTATGTTTTTGCACGTCCACTGCTATGAGTGTGAATCCTGAATCCTTCTTGGTCATCCTGACAAAGTTTTATGAATTTATTTGTAAAAGTATAGACAGTAGAAAATAAAATGTCCTGTGGTGCCTCTCCTGCTCTAAGTCGGCCCGTTTGACGTCCTACCCCCCCTTAATAAGATTTATGTACTTAGAATGACACCACAGTTGGTGGTGGTTTCAATGGATTAGATATAACAGTTTCACTATTCCTCGCGTTACAGATTATTCCATTCGGGCTCAGACTCCTCACAGGCATCGGTCCAATCACAGACTACCGGAACATACAGGATACTCGGAAGCCCGTTCAAACGAACTTGATCACAACTTCTTTTATCACCATCCAGCAATTTAGACAAGTCACGGTGCACTTAATTTCCGAAACCGTTCCGTCCGCCAGCAGTAGTAATTGCACAATCAGCCTCCGGCCCCGTGCAGGATATATCGATGGCCCATTTCCGTACTCTCGCTGGTATACTACGTGCTCAGAAGTATCCGGACACCTGGCTGAAAATAACTTTCAAGTTCGTGGCGCCATCCATCGGTACTGCTGGAATTCAGTATGGTGTTGGACCACCCTTAGCCTTTATGAAAGCTTCCAGTCCCGCAGGCATACGATCCATCAAGTGCTGGAAGGTTTCTTGGGAAATGGCAGCCCACTCTTCACGGAGTGCTGCACTGAGGAGAGGTATCGATGTCGGTCGGTGAGGCCTGGCACGTAGTCGGCGTTCCAAAACTTCCACAGGATTCAGGTCCAGACTCTGTGCAGGCCATTCCATTACACGGATGTTATTGTCGTGTAACCAGATTCAGGTCCGGACTCTGTGCAGGCCATTCCATTATAGGGATGTTATTGTCGCGTAACCATTATGCCACAGGCCGTGCGTTATGAACAGGTGCTCGATTGTGTTGAAAGATGCAGTCGCCATCCCCGAATTGCTGTTCAGCATTGGGAAGCGAAAAGGTGCTTAAAACATCAGTGTAGGTCCGTGCTGTGACACTGCCACGAAAACCACAACCACACCATAACACCACCGCCTCCGAATTTTACCGTTGGCACTACATATGCTGGCAGATGACGTTCACCGGGCATTTGCCATACCCACTCCCTGCCATCGGATCGCCACATTGTCTACCGTGATTCGTCACTCCACACAACGTTTCTCCACTGTTCAATCGTCCAATGTTTACGCTTCTTATACCAAGCGAGGCGTCGTTTTGCCGGCCGCTGGTGTCCGAGCGGTTCTGGCGCTACAGTCTGGAACCGCGCGACCGCTACGGTAGCAGGTTCGAATCCTGCCTCAGGCATGGATGTGTGTGTTGTCCTTAGGTTAGTTAGGTTTAAGTAGTTCTAAGTTCTAGGGGACTTATGACCTCAGCAGTTGAGTCCCATAGTGCTCAGAGCCATTTGAACCATTTTTGAGGCGTCGTTTGGCATTTACCGTGTGGCTTATGAGCAGCCTCTTGAGCATGAAATCCAAGTTTTCTCACCTTCCACCTAACTGTAATAGTACTTGCAGTGGATCCTTGATCCAGTTTAGAATTCCTGTGTGATGGTCGGGATAGATGTATGCCTATTACACAATATTCAAAACCCAAAAATGCTCGCCAAATCGGCCGTCAAAGATTCTCGCAACGGACCGCGATAATCGATAGCGGCCAGATATCACTGGGCCGTGGCGCCAGCAACTCTTGCGAATCGGCACGGCTCACTGTTCATGAAGTTCCCCGTCCCCCTACCATCATTATAATCATCACCATCATCATCATCATCATCATCATCATTCTCCAACTCCAGTTTTCCGGGTATGGTGTACAAGCGCTCGCCATCTCCTTCTGTATTGCTACATCTTCTGTTCCAGGACAACTTCCTACTCCACATCTGATCTCTATCTAGAGTTTTCTTGGTCTTCCCCGTGGTCTTCTTCCTACGAGGCTCAGGTTGAAATGCCTTTTGGCAGGTCTTTGGCTGTTCATTCTCATTGTGTGTCTGCGTTTCTTTATAGCACTGGTAACTTTTCTATTCACCTCGTTCCTGATTCCGTCCTTTCTAGTTGTGACATTCATAGTTGAAATGAATCTCATTTCTGTTTCCCTGAATTCTACTGAGGTCTTTGTTTAGTAGAGTACATGTTTCTAAACCATATGTAAGGATTGGTACGAAATAGGTGTGGTACACGGTCGCTTTTGCTTTTCGTGGCATTTTATCGTTCCCCTAACACTGTACAAATATTTGGGACTACAAAAAATTTTCTCCCCCACTCGACATTTTTTTGTCTTTTTTGATTGGGCTAAAAGTAAAAGAATGTAAATAGCCTAACTAGGGTGACTGTCTACAATATGTGTTTTTAATACGTAATGTGGAAAGTTAGAGATTGTATAGAACAAAATTTTTAAAATTTCCACAGACTGATTTTTGTAGTACTTCGAATGTAACGCTCCTGCCGTTGTTCAGGCGTCGTAGGGAGGTGGACTACTTATAAGTTTTTGTTGTTGCCGCTACATATCTGCATTAATTGTTTCACCGGACTGTGTTGGTACATCCTCAGGCATCAGATTTCTTTCTCGGAGATGCTAAGTCCGTGCCAGCTGAAAATTTCAAACACCAGTCGCTACAAAACAAATTGATCTGCCATATATTTCATCTCCATTATATACATTCCATGTTACAGCATACGACTTTAACAAAGCTGTACGTATTAGCCTTTATCATTTCGCTCCGTACGTCTTTCTATGAGTTTCCCTTAACAAGTGACATCATTGTCATGCACAGCCAGGTTCTGTGGTCCACAATGAATCTCCAAGATGGGACGTCGTTTCCGTGGCAGCAGGTGTCTCCATGTGCAAAAAATCCACGCGCCCATCGCTCCTGCCTTCCAGATACCTTGCGTCAACTTCCGCTTTCATGACATGCGCAAAAGAAACAGAAGATTCTTGCTCAAACAGCTTTCCTAATTTCCTTCACCAAAGAAAACGAAGTAAATATACCAGAATTCGTATCAAGAACTACTGCCAACATGAGGGACTTAAAGCACTTATGAAAAGCAAATCTTTCGGGCCAGACTGTATACCAATTAAGATCCTTTCAGAGTATGCTCATGCAATAGCTCCATAAATCCTATACAACCGCTCGCTCGACGAAATATCCGTATCCAAAGACTAGAAAGTTGCCCAAATCACACCAGTATTCAAGAAAGGTAGGAGGAGTAATCCACTAAATTACCTGCCCAAATCATTAACGTCGATATGCAGCAGGATTTTGGAACATTATGAATTACATCGAAGAGAACGATCTATTAAAACTCACTCAACGCCGGTTAGGAAACATCGTTCTCGTGAAATACAACTAGCTCTTACTCACACGAAGTGATGAGTGCTATTGACAAGGAATTTCAAATTGATTCCGCATTCCTAGATTTCCAGAACCCTTTTGACGCTGTACCTCACAAGCGCCTTGTGATTAAATTGCCTGCTTACAGAATATCGTCTGTTATGAGACTGGGTTCCTGCCTTCCTATCAGTGAAGACACTGTTTGCAGTAACTGACGGGAAGTTATCGAGTACAGCACAAGCGATTTCCGGCGTTCCCCAAGGTAATGTTATAGGCCCTCAACTATTTCTTATCTGTGTAAACGATTTCGGAGCCCATCTGAGCCGCCGCGTTAGGTTATATGCAGATGATGCTATTGTTTATCTTCTAGTGAAGTCGTCATAAGTTCAAAAAAATTGCCAAAGATTTACAAAGTGTATTTGTATAGTGTGAAAATTGGAAATTGACCCTAAATAATGAAAAGTGCGAAGTCATCCATGTGAGTGCTAAAAAGAATCCATTAAACTTCCATTACACGATATATCAATCAAATCTAAAGGCTGTAAATTCAACTAAATACGTAGGAATTGCAGTTACAAACAACTTAGATTGCAAAGAACACACTGAAAATGTTGTGGGGAAGGTAGAGCAAAGACTGCGATTTACTGGCAGAATGCTTAGAATATGCAACACATCTACTAAAGAGATTGCCTAAACTAAATTTGTCCGTCTTCTTTTGGAGTGCTGCTGCGCAGTGTGGGATTCATACCAGGTAAGATTTGTATTATTCAGAAATAGGGGGAGAGAGAGAGAGAGAGAGAGAGATAGTCATGGACATGATAGAGGATTTAGGGTGGACGTCATTAACACAAAACCGTTAGTCGTTGCAGCGGGATTTTCTCACGAAATTTCAATCACTAATTTCCTCCTCCGAATGCGAAAATATTTTGTTGATGCCGACCTACATAGAGAGAAACTATCATCACAATAAAGTAATGGAAATCAGAGCTCGCAAGGAAAGATACATCTGTTCGGTTTTTCCGCGCGCTGTTCGAGAACGGAGTAATAGACAGTTAATGTGAAGGTGGTTCGATGAACCCTTTACCAGGCACTAAAGTGTGATTCGCTCGGTATCCATGTAGATATAGATGCACAATATGCTGTCCAAAACCGAGACAGAGGGCATAACGTGTTACTCTCTCCAAAGCGATATGTTAGTCCTCATACTCCAGAAGACAGGCAAATTTAAAAAAAGGAACATCACTACAGTGTTTTATTCACTGCAACAAGATAGGGTAACTATTAACTTTGAAGATATTAGCATAGCAGTAAGACAGAATTCAGGAGTCTTCGTGACGCTAGCCATCGTGCTTTCCAATCTGTACGAGCTGACGCTAAGTGGTGCTGCATTGCCCAGTTCATGGTGAACTGCTTGGCACTCAACTATGGCATTAATTTAATGTCATATTCACAGCTACAAATAAATGTCACATGCGAATATGGACGTCGCTGTAAAGCATTTTCACGAAACCTCGTTACTTCCTTGCGAGTGGCCGTAACGCGGGTTGCAAATGTTGTCAGCACTGCGGGAGATTTCCCCGAGCAACATTCCACTGAGCAATCTATACTGCTGTTAACTTACGGCAGGAGAAAAGTTCCGCTATACTGAATTTACGTGGTGTCGCCGTATTCAAGAGTTTACTTCACCCTGTTCTAACTTTTTGCTTTTTTTCAGTTTAGTTTAATTTGAAAATGTTCTCAAAACTATGTGTTTCAAGGCACAATTTGTAGGTGTCTCATATCAAGGAAAGGATCGATAACCCTGTTGAATAATTACTATTGCAAGCTCCAGTTTTCGGTAAAGTGATCCGTTATGCATGGTTTTCCGCGAAATTATTGCCAGAGAATGAAATATTGAGTAATCCTAACGACGTTTCTTTCCGGACTCAGATTCATGGGAAGAAATGTCACTGTTGCAAACCTGTCTTCACGCGATGCTAATAGTATTCGGGATTTCTGTTTCGAATGTTTCTACGTTCGGTTCCATCCAAGGGAATCCACCAAATCTTCCTGAAGAATAAATGTTACGAAAAATATAAAAATTAATATAAGAATTTATGTAAGAATGAAATAAGAGAAAATGAGAATACCATCGACACATGTATTGTATAAAAATGTAGGACACTTATTGTGAAACCCAGCTGTAGTTTTAGAATTAATACAACGCCCTTGTATTCTCTAACTTGATAGGAAACATTCGTGTAGTAACTTTCTACGGTCATCGATATATAAATGGAAAAATTAAATAAAATAAAGAAAAACAATGATTGGTTTTCGAACACAGGGAGAAAGAAGTGAGAGACCGTGGCGCTAGCCACTGTACCACCATTTCGGGCGAGATTATCAACTGCTAAAAGGCATCTAGATTACGTTGAAAATTTTGACGGTCGTTTTCTCAGAAACGGTCGAGTATCTTAGGATAAGCCGAGACACGTGACCGCTTATTTTGACTCATATTCCTCTGCCTGAAGTTTCCGGTTCAAATGGCTCTGAGCACTATGGGACTTAACTTCTGAGGTAATCAGTCCCCTAGAACTTAGAACTACTTAAACCTAACTAACCTAAGGACATCACACACATCCATGACCGCAGCGGTCGCGCGGTTCCCGACTGTAGCGCCTAGAAACGCTCGGCCACTCCGGCCGGCGAAGTTTCCGGGAAATTAGGTTATGGCACTTGCCGTGTTCGCGTTAGGACTGTCCACGTCTGACCACAACGGGCAGACTTATTCTGTACAACTGCCTCTCGTTCTCCCTTTCAGATTCTACAGGCGTGTGTAATGTGAAACACTGTATGACTGACGCTGCATCAGTGAGACTAGAGCTAATACGCGTATACCTTTACCGTGTGTGGCCGCGCTAGCCTTTCATTGGCCGAGCTACCGACTCCAAAGACCGCAGGTAAAACGTAAGTACTTCCCACGTAGCAGGGATAAATATCAAAATCGCTCAACATGCGATCTGAAAATAAAGGCAAAATGCTCTCCCGTGATCGATGCCAAAAATACGTGATCCGGGTGAAGGGTGCTTCAGTCTGTTGCTTTCAAGCTGATAGATCTGCGTTCGCCTTCGTGCTGATCCCGTATTTAAAAAACAAAACGAAACGTCGCCGATAGTGGAACAAGAGATCATTTCATCGGATTTTCCAATATGGGAATGAGCTTATGAGAAAAATGGCCTTGCTTTGTTTGTGAGCAGTCCCAACAGTGATTTGAAATGTTGAGCAGTACCGGTATGGAATCTGGTAAATATTTAATAGTCACTACATGTAAGGCAACTGCTTCATTGGTGTGTTTCGAATACAGCCATCTTCAGAACATCAAGTCAGGGAGAAGAACTTCATATGTTCCGAGGATGAATGTATTCGAAATGCATCAGTTAAGCAGTTGCCTTGTATCTAGTGAATATAAAATATTTATCCAGCCTCCACATCAGCACTGGTTAACATTTCAAATTTCGTAAAATGGGTGTGCACCTCTTGCGTGACTACATGTAACATCCTGACTCCCAAAAAAGCTTTGCTTCCCGATTTCAAAGTTGAGACTCGGTGTTGAGAGATCACGCTCATTTCCTGTCTTGCACCAAACACTTTTGCCTGCCAGTGGGGGGCCTTTTTCCTATGAGATCTCACAAAAGCAAACATTTTTGTGCAGTTCGTTGAGGTAGATGCTATGCTCCTGGTTCATCGTCTTGTGCACAGACACTGTGCTAAACGAGAGAAGCAAGGCCCTTTGGTGCGCCCAAAACCCGACTGCGGTCTACCTTGCCGTGAAACGGCCCACATACGCCAAATGTTCCGCGCTGGGGAGCACGTTCACGGCTGTTTTGTGTAGTATGATGGCACTGTAAGACTGACGCTGCATCAGTGAGACTAGAACTGATGCACTGATTGATACCTGTACCGTGTGTGGATGCCACACTCATTTTACTCTTGTTGACCTGTCAGACGCAGGCAGGAGATGGTAACAGTTGTTCTTTTATTGTCATTTCTTTCCCCTCGCCCTCATGGACGGCGGGTGTGCTGTCACTGTTACGATTCTCCGCTCTTCCGCCAAACGATTTTACCAATTTAAAACGCAGTAAAGTTTATTACATAGCACTAAAATTGACTGTTTTCACAAACGAAAATACAAATGGTGAGATGCGTTTGTTAAAAAGATAAAAGGCTAATTTGTTTAGTGTTTACATCATTTACCAAGGGAAGAATGACGTGATGAGCTTACATAGACTCTCAGGGTTAAGGGTTTTGTGGAATTTGTAGGATTTTAAATTCTGTGTCTTACCGGTATGTGTTACAGGTGGGTGTATTGTAACGTAAATGCAACTAATACGTGTGTAGCTACAACAAACATTGCCTATGTTCGTCTGTGAAAATCTACTCCATAAGCAACCTGAGCTATCAGTAAACAGAATCTAACCTGCATAAAACTGTGTGCGTGTTGTATGAGTGTCAGTTTCACTGTCATTTAAGCCCTCAACAGAACGTAACATGAAAAACTTAAAAGTAACATTTGGATAATCTATCTGACTACATATTTGAATGTGAAAAACTGCAGGAACAAATGAACCTATAACAATGAACACCTGAGCTATCTCATTGCGTTTTTTAATAAGAATTTACAACTGATACAGAATCTGGCTTGTACAACAGAATTTACTGGATTAGAGTGCATAACATGTTATGGTGTGTCAGCGTCTCTGTTTTGGCCATAAGTTTTGCAGTCACCTCTTTAGATGACTGCCTTTTTCCATGTGGTTCACAGCAATTCGAAGCAGCATGCAGCAGCAGCGGCTAAAGCTTATTGTTGCTAAGAATGAATTTAATAAAAAGGAGTTTGTTTGGGTCCTGTTAACTACTAAATAACTTGTGACAAAGGATTTCTTAAATTAAGTATAATTATAACTTGATAATCATCATGGCAATGACGTAGGTGTCAATAGTGGCTGAGTGCCAGATTAACAAATTATTTCAGTTTCAAAGTTACGTTAACATTTAATAACCACAGCATTTATTTATTAATTAGATGTGGAGAATAATAATTATTATTTGGGGAATAAGGTGGCTTTCTTAACTGACAAGCTAAACATAGGATTACTGCAAACTCGAACTAACTATCGCGAGCCTAACCCTGCAATTGCTTTTGCGCTATGCTTGCGAATTTTACCTTGAATTCCATCTTCAAGCGTAGTTAAGCCATCTAAAATGAAACCAGTTCTTGAGTGTGATAAGCTCTACCTTCACCGACGTGAGGGCAGCGTGACACGTCTTCTGTCTCCGAGCTCTCGACCGACACTACTACTTCCACTCTAGCAAACAGACCTCGTCTCACAACAATGCTTAGAATCGCGCTCCCATATTTCGCCCTCAGGTTGTTACTATCGATATGTGAGTGCTTACATAATGCAAAGAATAGCGTTAAGTTTGCTATATTGTTTGTAATGTAATGGAGAGTTCTGGGACACTCCTTATAATATCTTCGTTGAGGGATGTGGGAGAGTTATGAGGAAGAGGATGTGGGTGAAGGGGATAGGAGAGTAGAAGGCAAGGAGAGTAGAAGTGACTTCCAGTATATCTGAGCGGATTACATGTCCGGGTAAGGGGAATTGATTACAGTTTCGTTGGGGGAGTTTGTAGAGAGCGTAAAGTTTTATTGTTGGTGAACTACTGTATCTTGGTACAGGTACGGTGGAGTGCTAGGATCGGGAAACAGGGGAGAAACTAGAGGGTGGTTAGCGTCAACTCTGCGGCAGTGTAGGCTCAACATCTGCCTACATCTGTATTCCGAAAGCCACCTGACGGTGTGTGGTGGAGGGTACTTGGTGTATCAGCGTCACTGCCCCTTTTCCTGTTGCAGTCGCGGATAGTTCGAGAGCAGATCGACTGCTGATGACCTTCTGTGTAGGTTCGAACCTCACTAATTTCATCTCCACGGTCTTTCCACGAGATGTAATTAGGAGGAAGCTATATATTGGTTGATTCTTCCAGAAACACTCTGTCTCTGAAGTTCAACAGTAAACGACAACGTGATGCAAAAAGCCTCTCTTGCAGCGTCTGCATTTAAACATAACATCAGAAGGCCTTTCTCCACTGGGACTGATATGCTCGTTTCTGTTTGCTAGACACTCTTCAGCCCAATCACACAGCTGGTGTGATATTCCACACCCTCATATTTTGTTCATTACGCGGCAGAGCGGAACAGTATCCAATGCCTTCCAAAAGTTAAGGAACACGGCATCTACCTGGATGCCTGTATCTAGTGCTCTCTGCTGCTCGTGGATCAATAGAGCGCGCTGGGTTGTTTTCGGAGCCCACGGTGAGTCCTACAGAGGATATTTTCGCCCTCGAGAAACGCCAAAATATGCGAGCATAAAACATGTTCCAAAATTCTACAACCGACCGACGTCAGAGATATGAGTCTGAAGTTTTTTGCGTCTGATAGACGATCCTTCTTGAAAAGAGTAATAACTTTTACTTCTTTCCAATCACTTTCGCTTTTCTAGAGACCTATGGCACACGCTGCTAGATGAGTGACACTCCGCATACTCTCTGTAGAATCTAACTGGTATCCCGTCAGGGGCAGTGGTCTTAATTCGTCATCTGTCAGTCTGTCGTTCGTGCGACGATTTAACGGACGAACTACAGTGCAGTCTTCCTCTGTGGAACTATTCTGAAAAAAGACGTTCCCTATTCCGGCCTTTTCTGTGTTTCCCTCTATTTCATTATGGTCACCGAGTGTCTGAACGGATGGCTTCGATCAGTTTCTGATTTAACATAAGACTCAACTAAACTTCTTGGGATACGTCTTCATAATTTCTGCGAGTAGGGTCATTTGTTGTACAATCCAGTCGAACGACGCTGTAAATCATTCCAGAATAGTAGGTCGTCATACGTAATGCACTCTGACAGAATCAGACACTTCACATGTTTGGACACTTGCGATAGAAAGCGGTGGCCGTTGTAGACTCTGTAGAACGAGTTGCCTGTTCCACACGAGAAACTAGCACTGTGTAACCTCCATATGTGAACATAATCATCTTGTGCTGTTCATTGCACAAGCCACAGGTAAGAGCCCATGCTGCCGCAGGCAGAAGAATCTTCCTTGTTTACCGAGTCCTATGTGATGAGCGACACATGATGATTATGTTCACATATGGAGGTTACACAGTGCTAATTTCTCGTGTGGACAGGCATCTCGTTCCACAGAGTCTACAACGGCCACTGCTTTTTATCGCAAGTGTCCAAACATATAAAGTGTCTGATTCTCGCGGTGTGCATTACGTATGACGACCTGTTATTCTGGTACGATTTACAACGTTTTTCCACTGGACTGTAAAACAAACGATCCTGTTCACACAAATTATGACTATGTGTCCCGCCTTTTGACGGTTGCACACTAATCAGTGTATTTGTTATGGTCTGAAGATGGCTTATAGACAAGCGAAAACTACTAATCAAATAAAATTATGTTTGCGATCTTGACTGTTAAGGGTTTTTCTGAACCCATGGCTTTAACACAACAGCTAGTTTATCCCCAAATTTGACTGTCACATAATAGCATAGAATTTTAGTTTCGAACTGGTTCAATGCTTCACACACAGCCCTCCTTACTTAAATTTGTCTTCGTTCAGTACGTGTTGTTCAAGAGGCTTTGGCTACGTTTTTTTCGGTACATACCGTAATAAAACTAATTATGGTGAGACAAATGTACTAAACGATCTTTAATCATATGAAGTTACCGATTCCCAAACTAAAGACCCAAAACCCAGAAATCTACAACCAAATAGCTACATGAAAATGCATAAACATCAACATATATAAATGCTTTATGTAATTAATATGATTATTATCGACTTCTTAAAAATATCCAATAATAAACAATTATTTGTAATTTATTTTTTAAATATCTGTTTCAAAGATGACTTTGCATGAATAGATAGATATATGATAGAATTTTCTTTGCTACATGTTGTTGTAGGTAAATCTTTGTTCTTGTTTAGTACGAGCTTGGAGTTCGAGTATGGAGTATGAGTTATATGTGTTGTCAGCATGAAGGTTGGTCCTCATTGTTTTGTGAAGTGATATAACTAAAATTATATCTATTCAACAACAGAAGCTCCACCAGTGTTCAAACTATTTCAGAAAACGAAGCCAAGCATCCTCTAGACCACTATATAAAGTAGCATTTCAGGATTCAGGGTTGACATGGATAGTGACCCTACGACTTACAACAATCAATAACAATAACAGATGATTACCGTGAAAACTGTTTACTTAAATTCTGACGTTGCTACTTCTCTCTGCAGTGTGTAATATCGGTCTGCCAAGTGCTCTGAAATTGTCACCAGCCGCCCACATCTAAACCTACTTCAAAATTAAGGAATCGACATTGGGTTACAAGAGGATGGTGATGCTTAGAATACCTACCTGAAGCGAACTGCATGATGCTCTCGAACTTTGTCCATTGATGCTCAACATTGTCAGCGCTGGAGACAAAATGTTCATGTTGAACCCTCTGGTAGTCTGAAACGTGTTTCTTGCCGCTCTTGCTAAACAGAAGATCTTCCTATCTTTCTTTGTATTCCTATTTACAGATGTATTCAGTGATGCTGCAACAATCTTAGGATCATTGGTACCATGTTCTATGTTTACTTAGCAACAAAGTTCTGATCTGTTTGTCACCAGCAGGTCTAAGATGTTACCTTCAGGAATCGGCTCTCTGATTAATTGCCCATCCAAGTCACTTTAGTCCTCCAGCCTGTACCTGGTAGATCGAAATCTCCACCTAAAACTATAGCATGACCAGCAAATTTACATTAAATATTCTCCAAGTTTCCCCTCAAGTGTTCATATTGGTGTCAGTATGGAAGAGGAAAGTGGGGAGCTCGATGAGCTGATAAAGGATTCCTGTAGCGGAGGGTAAGGGGATTCGAAAGGCTAGATCAACTGCGTGGTGTTCTGGGATCTGTAGGGGTTGACAGAATTTGGATTAGCGGAAATCCATGCTATATTTGCAAAGCGAACACGGCACCAGGCCCTGACCTAGTTCCAGTAAGATTTAACATTGAATAGGTGACAGAATTATCTTCTTCCCCAGCTCATATGTATCGAGAATCCCTTGGGAATGAAATAAAAGAGCTCCGTAAGTTATACATCATACTAGTCGAAAATATAGATATAAAAATATAAATGAAATGGCAATACCGATTTGATTGAAAGTCCTTTTGTATCCTTTTTTTATTTTCGATCTCCTTAGAACAAAGATTTTTCTCCTTTTTCTGGATAAATATTATGTAAATAATAAATGAATAACTAAGTATTTATAATTTGCACAGTTTTAATAAATCTGTTGTTAGAATTATGTGGGAATGAAAGAACATATCAAAAGCAAATTTCGATACACAGATCTTGCACTTATGAAGGTAGGCGCTTACTCGATCAGCTCTGGACTGCTTGAATATTTGAGACCATACAAAGTACATAAGGATCTCTAAAATTTGCAGACTCGATCTTCTCGAAAGCGGTTGAGAATTGGGTGTTTCTGTTTACATATGTTGAAATCCTAGTCGTGCCCTACGCACCCTGTCAATATGAATCAAATGGGTGAGGGGATATTCTTACAGTCCCTACATTAGAATCAACTTGAGTGAGAAATAATCAACAATTTTCATAACTTCGAGTAAATTTTCGTGCTACTTTCGACTCACAAAAATGATAACTTCTTCAACAGTATAGTATACAAAATATTGAGAGACGGGACTGTAGCTTTCGTCGACGAATTTCATTGATGAAATATTCTCCGGCTGTTGGTCGAGTCGTAAGGTTGTGTTGTCGCAAAGTTTCGACGACTTTCCGATTTCTCATCTTCAGGCGAAGTATTGGCTTCATGTGCACTTGGTTCCTTTATACCCAACTGCTCACGTGCGGAATTGGGGTTCCGTCTGGGGTGGGAGGGGCGGATGGGGAGGAGGTGGCGACAGGAGTCTGGTGTTCCACCCGCTGCCTCCGCCGCTTTCACATCAGATCATCCCTGAACGTATTTCTGTTAACGCCACATCCCATGCGGAGCTCGACAGAAAACTGCTGTCCCAGTTAACAAGATCGTCTTGTAGTCGACTCTTACTTCCACTATCTGTTGAATCACCGAATCCCAGATCGGCTGGTGCGACACAGCGCCATTCTCAATTCAACCATAAACACGTTCCTTCGGTAATGCTGTGCGCCGCCACTGCAGCCTTGTCGGTTTGGCTGATGCGAACGCTCCTCGCATGTTCTGAACAGTGCTGCGAGAAGCATCGCTGCCTCTGGCAGATGTATTACATGCCACACCCTTAACTGATGTTGTTGATGCCAAGTGCCTATAGCAATAGTCGGTCTTTGACTAACCCAAGCATTGCCTCGATCTTAGTCATTGTGCGGAAAATTGTTTTTGTATTGCGTTTCTCCATTATCGTGGTAATATTGGCCTTAGGCGGTCCTTCGTATTGAAGGCCAAGAGGCTGCGGTTCCTATTGTTGTTCGGTGCCTTGCATTTGACAGGTTTCTTAAGGCTTCGCTGACTGGGTACAGTTGGCCTTGCTGAAAATGCATAAACATCAACATATATAAATGCTTTATGTAATTAATATGATTATTATGGACTTCTTAAAAATATCCATTGATAAACAGTTATTTGTAATTTATTTTTTAAATATCTGTTTCAAAGATGATTTTGCATGAATAGTTCGATATATGATAGAATTTTCTTTGCTACATGTTGTAGTAGGTAAATCTTTGTTCTTGTTTAGTACGAGCTTGGAGTTCGAGTATGGAGTATGAGTTATATGTGTTGTCAGCATGGAGGTTGGTCCTCATTGTTTTATGAAGTGATATAACTAAAAATATATCTGTTCAACAACAGAAGCTCCACCAGTGTTCATACTGTTTAGGAAAACGAAGCCAAGCATCCTCTAGACCACTATATAAAGTAACTGAACTTGTAAAATCCTTTCCTACATAGTGGTATTTAATTCGCTTCTATATTCAAGCCACTGGTTTTATCTTGAAGCCGACGACTACTTGCAGCAGAGAAGCGACTGTTGAAGGTCACCCTTTTTCATGTGGTGTTGCGCTGAGTACTGGGGCAAGTAATCCAGACTTAGTTATGTATTCAGTCTGTTACACCTCTACAGCAGACTTTCGGAATTTCTCCAGCGGAGAACAGTGCGCTTCGTTACAGGATCATTTAGTAATCGCGAAAGCGTTACGGAGATGATAGATAAACTCCAGTGGAAGACTCTGCAGGAGAGACGCTCAGTAGCTCGGTACGGGCTTTTGTTAAAGTTTCGAGAACATACCTTCACCGAAGAGTCAAGCAGTATATTGCTCCCTCCTACGTAAATCTCGCGAAGAGACCATGAGGATAAAATCAGAGAGATTAGAGCCCACACAGAAACATACCGACAATCCTTCTTTCCACGAACAATACGAGACTGGAATAGAAGGGTGAACCGATAGAGGTACTCAGGGTACCCTCCGCCACACACCCTTATGCTTCACATAAAGATTTTTGGAATATGTTTTTATTACTAAATTATAACACGCAGTAACCGTTCTTACAACAAAACAGAGGTTTCGTTCTGAAACCACCGGTACGTAACGCCCTTCATACAGCTAATCTAGATACACACTATGTTCCTTCTATAGAGTGTCAATATGGGTAGTAAACCACCGTCAAGAGGGAAGAAAAAGCAAAAATTTGCGGTACAGAATTTTCTAGCACTTTCTTGATGTTACTGTTGTAAATGCCTTAATCATTTGTAACGAACACTGCAGTCGCAAGCCTTGAATCATTTCAAACTCTCTGAAACTGTTGGTGTAGTTGGAGCATCTCCACCATCTCTCAACCGCAAGAGGCTCAGATCCAGTAGCACGGATTCAGACATGTCGTTGCACCAGAAAAGCTCTTCGACGATGTATCCCAAATGCGTGAAAGAGGACCATGAATATGTGCACACTTTAGTACTGGTGAAGTAGCACGTCGCACAGGATCAATGTGTAAACATGCAAAATGGTTTCCTCAATCACTGGAACACCTGGTTCATCATCAGCAACCTACCACGCACTACCTGCCAACCCACTTCCGACACCACTTGCATGTGGCGGAGGGGATGGTAGGCGAAGGCTCTACATTCTTCTTAAAGTGTGTATGTGAATAATTAGCTCTTGCAGATTTTTCCTCTCTACCGCAGTATTCACTAACGTCAAAATGTGACTAACGTCCGAAGTGTTCTTTACGACCAAGAGATTTTGAATCCTCAGATGTGCTCCCAAAGGCCATCCTAGGTAATGGCCTCATGGCTAAGGAGGCCTCCTGCTCTGGGTGAATTCTATAGGCTGTGACCACATGCAAATAACAGGAAGCAGTTAACTGTGATGCAGGAAATTGTACACACTATAGGATAGATTCGATTGTTAGAATCTATAAAATACTTGCACTTACAGGATGGCGAGCAGCTACTCCGAGCCCAACAGGTCCTGCCAGTGAAGCAGGGTGTTCAGCAACTGAGGAAGTCCGCGATGAACTGCGCCACTACTTCTTTAACAACATATACTTGGAATGGACAGCTGTTGATTCCACTGGGCTGGATGCGGCTTCCTTTGCCTGCTGACCAGGCGTTCGTGGTGGCCGTTACTGGTGCGTCACGGAAAGGCCCGTAGCGGAAAGGTGCTGGTAAGGAAGACTCTTGATTCGGTCACACTCTGAGCCCCAGAGCATAGGAGACCCGTGTTGTACCATTCCTCGTCTTGTCCCCCCCAGGCTGGTGGCGGGACGGCAGCTGTGTCGTCTGCATAGGATGGACCCTCATGGACCAACCGTCCACCATGTTCCACGACGCCTGACGAATGACGGCGGGATCGCTCTCAATTCCACCTGCTGACTGCGCGATGGAGGCGTCGTTAGTGAGTCACGCCGCAGCCTCTCGGCGTCAGCATATTAGGAGAGACAATGGCGTTTTCCCGAAGGTGGACGAGTGTTGTACCAGCCAGGACGTCACTTCAGTAACCCTCTAGCCCGTTCAGGAGCGCGGTGTGATGTGACAGCTTACTCAGCGCGGTCGTGGATGACATAATGTGTCCCCGTTCCCGCACCCAGCATCTTTCTCTGTTCCAACATCCATTCGGACTCTTGGGTTTCTACGTGTATAACGAAAGCAAAGAACTGTTTCCTTGAATTTCACAAAAAATGTAGCTGTGAAAATCGTCATAGCGACACAGTGGTTTCACTTTGAAATCACCCAAAATACAGGGTGTTTTAAAAACACTTATGTAATGAAATTACATTTCACTTATGTAATGAAATGGAACACCAGCAGCTGTCCTTTCGACGTTATTTATTGTCTAATTACCAGTTTCGGTGATTCAATACACCATCTTCAGGCTTATATGTATACACAGTAATGACAGCATCATCAGCCTACCAATCATGCAAATACAAAAACACATTAAAAGCAGATATATCCATTGTCACATATCTAAAACATAATTATATACTGTATACTGTAACGAATTTCCACTCTATCGTTGTACAATAGTACTATTTTTAAAAAGATCATTAATTAAATAATCCAAGTTTAAAATTAGTCCTGAAGTAACCTATTAATCTACAAAAATAACTGCATAAAGTGACAGATGTATGAGAGAGACTACAAAATGAGAAATAAGTAAACCAAAGAAATAAGTATCTATGTCTAAGCAGCCCTCGCACAAGGACAGCATCAACGATACCTTAGAGTCAATTAACTAAAGCTACCAAACTACTGTATAAATATATGTATATGTCAGATCAAAGTTATTAAATACTAAGCTGAAAACCGAATATAGGCGTATTTATGCCATGTGTATAAAATGAATGTTCAAGAATGTGTCAAGAGATCAAATATAGAAAAGCACCATATCATACCATACACATAATATATAGAACCCAAGTTAATGTTCATGACAAACAACATCTACACATCTGTGTGAAAGTAGCCCTTGCAGAATGAAAGCCTCAACAAGGACAAATGTTAAGGTTGTTACCCTGTACTAAATATAATCACTAGAAAGCACGCTTAACGGTGTGGTATTAGTCTGTGAGGATGCAGTATGGCGTAAAGGATACCTCAACAATATTAATCCATGAAGTAACAGAAAAATATTTGAACAGTATACCATATGAAAAGTTAATCGTACATAGTGGATACAAATTAAATACCAAATTCTCCCCAACAGTATACATGTAACTTTCTACAAGGTTCAATGTAGACAAAATGGAATACAGAAACAAAAAAAAAATATGATCTATCCACATATCCTGTACCAAATAGAGTCCAATATGATCTGCACATGTAAAGAAAATATTTGTCATATAACAAAAACAAAAACATGGAATATCTCTATCGAATCCAAATACATGACTAAGTAATGTTGCAAGTGGTGTAACAGTATGAGACAACCACTTATACAAACCTCAGTACAACCTGTGTAACCAGCTAAAGACATAGACAGTAAAATCAGCAGATGTCCCAGGTATCTGAGTTATATGTCATTAGACAAGTCAAATTAGAGGATATCTAGAAGACTACTGAGGCAGATACTCTGTAATAATTATACCCTCTAGAAAGCACAGCATGAGCAACTAAGTTATAGCCTACCAGAATGAGTGGTACTAGTCTGTGAGGATGTAGTACATCACAAAGAATAACTCAACAGTATCAATCATGAAGTATCAGAAAAGCTTTTTGACTAGCAAATCACTCAGAAAGTTACTGATATGTATTTTATAACTTTGATGTGACCTACAGATATATTTATCTGTAATTTAGTAGCTTTAGTTATACTAATTCTAAAATATCGTTGATACTGTCCTTGTACAAAGGCTGCTTGCACATATATGCTTATTTCTTTGGTTTACATATTTCTCATATTGCAGTTTCTCTCATGCATCTGTCACTTTATGCAGTTATTTTTGTGGGTTAGTAGGTTACTTAATGTATCATCTAAGTGAGTAATTTTAAACATGGAATATTTAATTAATGATAGTATTAAAAATAGCACATTTGTACAACGATAGAGTGGAAATTCAATGTGGTATGCAATATATAAATCTGTTTTGGGTATGTAACAATGGATGTATCTTTTATTTTTATCAAATGATTATTGTAAATTCACTGATATAGTATTGTTGTTAATTCTCATTCTGTTTTTAATGTGCCTTTGTATTTGCATGGTTGGTAGACCGATGATGCTATTATTACTATTTATGCATACAGGGATGATGATGGTGTACTGAATCACCGAAACTGGTAGCTATATAATAAGTAACATCGGAAGGACAGATGCAGGTGTTCCGTTTTGTTACATGTCTATAAGACAGTGAAACGTCCCTTAGAACAATTATACAAGACTGTGCTTAAACTGACACACAATATTTTTAGCGCAACGCAATCTGACTTTCAAAAATCCCTACAAAGAATGGCCCTGACTATAACATTAGCCTATACCTTTCACAAATCACTTACCTCACAAAAATCTTCGTTACTCGAACTACTGCAATACAGCGAGCGCCACTACTGCCAGCTAAATAAAAGATTCAAACTACGGAAGGCACTAACTACTGATAGGCATAGTTAGCAAATGAAAGATTTTGATAGAGAACAAACAATGTATTTACCTTAATAGTCATCAAAATTCATAATATATATATATATAGTTCATAACATCCATTCTTACAAATATCAAAACTCCGCCATTTTTCTCCCCACATCCACCACTGCTGGCGGCTCACCTCCAACTGCGCAACGCTACGTGCTGTTAACATCCAGCTGCCCAACACTACAATGGCAGACAACAATGCAAACTAGCCACAGACTGCACACAGCACAGCCAGTGATTTTCATACAGAGCGCTACGTAACGTTGCCAATAAGAAAACATAAACAGCCTACTTACATAGCCCCCATGCTCCCCACAAAAAATTTTACAAATTGTTTTGGGCAGTGGCCAATCCAGATTTGATAAAATTTTTCATAATTACGATAACAAAGAAATCAAATGCACTCACTTATTGATACAATGTTGGTCAAAAGCTAAAATTTTCTCACAGTCCATAAAGACAGTCCTGATCGTTCATCACAGTAAAATTGCAGTGTTTTTCTGAAAGTCTGAGCAGTAAAAGAAAATGCACACGGAAGTAGTGGATGTTCATGCAGTCTTGAAAAAGTAGTGTTGTCCTTCCAACGGAAAGACAGTGCTGACTCTCGACATGCAGACAGGTAATGGGCCACAACAGAGCAAACCCACCGCAGAGTCAGTCGAAGTTTTGAAGAATATTGCTAGGTAGGTCATCACAGGGTAGACCCACTGTAGTCCTGGTAGAGATTATGGTATTGGTGGGCCACCAGAGGTGCAGACCCACTGTAGTCCTGGTAGAGATTGTGGTCTTGGTGGGCCACCAGAGGTGCAGACCCACTGCAGTCCTTGTAGAAATAATGGTACTGGTGAGTCAGCAAAGGTGTAGACCCACTGTAGTCTTTGTAGAAATAATGGTATTGGTGGGTCATCAAAGATGCAGACCCACTGTGATCCTTGTAGAGACGGCCAGCAGCCATCTGTTGCGACTGTGCAGGTGCACAATCATCATCGAAGAGTCTGGCGGTCAATGTAGCAAGTCCATAAACCACCACTTGTCCACTCACAAAAAATTTGTTTGAAATGTCCTTAGAACCAGCAATGCTGTTATCCAGTCCCTTGCTGAATTATTAACACACGTGCAAACACTCCCTACTTCTCACATATTGTCCATATACTATGACCAACAGAAACGTGTGCAGTGAAATGAATGCTTACAAGTTACTTAATTTGCTGAACTGGTGTCAATTACAATATTGTAACATGAGAATACAATAACAAAGGTACAAAATATATCATTAAAGAACATAACAATACAGATAACATTTGTGGTAAAACAGGCTTTACAAAAGAATTGAACTAACATATACATCAGTGTTACAGGAATTATGACATCAGTAAATATATAAAAGATCAGAATAACTTTCGAAACATCAACTTCACACATGAGCATTAAAACAAAACGGAATAAATAATGTCTAAACATCTTTACAAAATAAATAACATATTATTAATGCCAATTATACTTGAGGATAACAGTATTCCTCATCATAGTGAATGTAGCTTAGAATTAGAAGAGAAAAAAATTCTATGAAACAGTGCACAGAGACAGGAAGAAAACAAATACACAAGGGTACACAAACACATAGGGGGATAACACAATGGAAAGGACAGGGTTAGTTTTCAGTGTAACATTTGGTACTGCCGTATTTTGCGAACAAAACCTTCTTTGTTCTTGGAGATCTCCCTTCGTTCATCATTATTCCCAAAAAGTCCTATCAATACCTGCTTTCTGTACTTTTTTCGTATAACTTCTCAATGCATTTCTTCCAATTCATCGCAACTCATTCTCTTATATAGTCTACCCCCTCTTAAGCTAACTTAAATCTACTGAGCTCAGATGCTAAACGAAGGGACGAGGCAATGCAGCAGCATAAAACAATTAATACAAACAGCAATGAAAAAAATGGAAATTGTCAAAGCAAGCTGCAGTAAATCTAAATTACCAAGCAATGCAACATTACAACTAATATGAGCCAATGTGCAGCAACAAGAAAAATAAATCAATAGTAAAACTAGCTTAACAGAGTGATACAAAGTGAAATTTAGTAGCACTATGCTTGGCAAACAGCAGCAACAAATGTAATAACTTATATCAAAACATGACAAAGCTGAAGCAGAAAAAATATTACACTAAAAACAACAATGCAGATAAGGGAAATGTCTATTCACATCTTAATGTCTATGTAATTAAAGTGGTGCACCACAAGAAGTTATTCTACCAAAAATATTACCAAGTAGTTGAAAAGAAAATTATGTATGCAGTAACTGTTATTAATCCCTTCGTATTGTTCTTTCCTTTCCAAGTGCTCCTTTTTCGAAGAATGTGGATCAGGAAATAATTACTTAATAGATCTGTTGACAGAAAGTGTTCACATTAGCAAATGCATTTAATTTTATTTTATAAAACCAATGCTCCAACACAGCTGGAAAACAGATATCAAATGAAATAAGCAACTATGTACAAAGCATAAAACTATCATTCAATAGTTATGTGGCATTTCATAAGTTAGTAGAAATTCTCTCAATTCTCGTAGAAAGACACTTGTCATAATCAGGTGTGCAGATGTAAGTATCTTTCCAAGTAATGACCGTGTCGTATTTGCGATGCTTTCTACAAAGGAATGTCAATAGCGAGGATAATGGCCTCTTTTTTTTTCTCCACCTAATGGCTTTTTTTTGTCAGGCGACTACCTCTCAGCTGGGCGCCCAAAACGTATTACGTTAAGGTCACTTACCTTTCTTACTGAAATATTCATGACAGCAGTTTCTGTTACAGTGGCAGTCTCATATAAAAAAATTCACAGGTCGAGAATTTGCGTTACGAATGTGTAGAAACAAAATCCTATTAATATAACAGTGTTCAAAAAATTTTCGTCTGCATTGTAATACATTCACACATTTACATACATTTCATAACTCTTAAAGTACGATTCTTGGTTTCCAACAACGTTTTTCACAAACCAGAGTCCCTAACCACTACTCATTATTCCTTACCTTATTCGTCGACAGTTCTTCAATATTTCATCATAACAGATACGTAGCATACTCAAATAACTCATATAGCATCAGCTTATTGATCACAAACATACTGCAACAGCATAATACACATAGTCATCGTAATAATAACATCATAACACCTCAGTCAACTCTCAAAATCGTCGTAGCTTCCTCCAATAATTTCAAAACCTAAAAAAAATTCTCTGCTCATTTAAATAATGTCATCTACCTCAAACGTACTTTAAAAATCATGCTCCCTTACCAAATACATCATTCAAAGCTCTCATAGTATCACAATGGTTCCAAAAAATATGAACAGTTCACAAAGTACAGACAAAATACAATTTCGTAAGTGTGAAGTTACCCAATTGTGTAATTGCGTAAACATGTGTCACTGATGTAGTAAAAAAAATGATCAGATCGCTGTGTAATTTGTGTGTTAGAGAAATATGGTACTGATGTGTAAAGTTGTATAAGCAAATACCATATTAGCTAGGGCTCCTTGTGCTTGCCAAACACATGGTACACAAAGTAAACGTGTACCCCCCTGAGAATTAATGTAATTATACCCTCAGGTGTTACAGATTACAGCAATGGAATGAAATGTATCACGGAAAACTTTCTTTGTAATTAAAAAATCTTTAAAAATAAATGTTTTAAGTACAAAATTAATCACTGAAATGCGTGTCCTGTAGCGCTAAATGTGCGTCTTGCTGTAAGATAATTCTGTTGAAGTGTCGTAGTTATTGTCCTCCAAAAGCTAAGTTCTGCAGAAGTCAATGTACTTACCTCATGATAAAGAAAAGTGAAATGCTTTGTGTATAGATATCTTACTTATTACGCTTATTGCCGTGATGAAGAAAGTACTGTACTGTAGCCTATTGTTGTGCTACGGAAAAGGCTGTCTCATTGTAGCTATACCACAAAAGTTACTACTCAAACATGTTTTACTTTCCAGAATAAAACAGAAAACTGTGCAGATATAAAACAGAAACACTGCAAAAGCAACATTGTAAATTTTCACTCATTAGTAGTGTCGTGATAAAATCGTGTAGCTGTCACATAAACTAACCACTATGTCATCTGGTATCTCACTGAAAGTACTTTAAATCCAGAATGTATTTCCAAGTAAACCAAAATGTTGCATTAAAATCTCATTAGCAGTACCAGTATGTGTCCTAAGAATGTAAGCCTGATAGTCGTTACGTAATCATGCAACTAACAAGCAAGAATGTACAAATACAACACTGTGTCATCTGTTCACTATAACAATGCATTGTAATTTCTGTTTAAATAAGTTCTCTTGGTTCTTGATTGGATATTTAACTTCAAACATTGTTGCATCTTAACAGATTCTAAGTCTGACAAAGCATACTAGTAATGTAAAGTGAAAAATTTTGTAGCAAAAATTAAGTTAAAAAAAAAAACAGATTATCTCTCAATAAACGGTTTTACATGTGAAAAGTGGTGCAATCCTTTACTCTTCCTAGTACGCAGAGTTTCAACTTCAATGCAATTATCATGCAGTATACGTCGGTAAAGAATACTGGAATTTTTTTCAATGTTAGTGTCTATGTTATTTTTCTCTGAGCCAGCCGGCGCACGTGGCTGCCTGCGGTGCGAGTCATTGTCTGCTAACTCTTTGTTGGCGTGCGTCGTTATTGGGATTAGGAGACCTAACTTCTACAAATTCACCTTGACGAGAAGGCCCTCCCCTGTTTGAAGCTCGCCAGTTCTGATGCAATTCAGCTCTGTCATTATGATCACATCGTCTGTCGTCATGTCGGTAGATTCCATAGTTTCTTTCTTGCCGGTCACGTGGTGGGGAATTTCTTCCTGAATCGTAACTGCGCGCTGAACTGTTGCGTCTGAAGTTATTCTGTCTCCCTTGATAATAATTGTTTGTGTTCCCATATTGTCTGTTTCTATGGTAATCTCAGTCATATTCATTACTACGGAAACGCGATCTTTCTCTGTAACTATTATTACTCTGCCAGTGGTTGTCATATGGGTGGTGTCTGTTTTGGTCACGATTTACGTTGTAAGAATAGACTTGTCGTGTCCTGTTATTGTTTCTGTCGTCACGGAATTGTGACGGATGTGACCTGTAGTGATTGTTTTCCTGTTTTCGCATCCTGCGACTGTCTGTGTCAATTTCTAATTGTTGTAAGAGTCCCTGAAAAGTTTCAATGTCGTCTTTGCAACGTCCTGCAAAAATAATATTTCTTAAATGTTCAGGCAATTTCATTAAGCAAATGTGGATGAGTTCTGAAGGGCTGTATGGGTTTGACAGGTATTGATTCTTGTGCAACATGTCTTCAAAATATTTGACAAGACTGGAAAATTCAGATTGTTCAAAGTGTTTCATCATCATGATGCTATGTTTTACTCGGTCTTGCGTAGCTTGAGACCAATATGCTGAGAGGAAGGCATGGTAAAATTCTCCTTCACTGTGACAATCGTGAATGACCGATCGCATTCTTACAGCTGGTTCATTCTCTAAGTAGCCACACATAAATTCTAATCTGTGCTCTAATGACCAGTTGGGAGGAAAACAATGAGAGAATTGATGGAGCCATGCTTGTGGATGAATGTCGTTACCAGAATTCTTAAATGTTTTGAATTTACGTGTAGTAATGAACAGCTTATAGTCAAAATCATCATGTCGGCGAGTCGCATGTCGTTCATTGTTACGTCTTTTCGGCGGTTCCATCTCAAAATTCGATGTACCTTGCCAATTTCTTTCATAATTTCCGAAGCGCCCTGAGTTATTATTTTGTGGCTGTTCCGTATTTCTATGTCCCTTTTCCCATATTGGAGCGCGAGTGGCCTCTGAAATACGTAATTCTTGTATTACCTGTGTCAGCTGATCTTGTACTTCCCGGATTTCTCTTTGGTGTTGCGTATTAATTTGATTCTGATTTTGTTTGAATTTCCTAATTTGTTCGCACTCTTCTGTGTCGTTAAAGACTACCGGTTTTGTGTCATTCAGATTATCATCTACCTTCGTAGATAAATTATTTAGCTGATCCGAAAGTTCAACTACTTTCTCTGATAATGAACTAATTTCCTCCATGTGTCTTTCTACTGTGTCCTTTAAGTTTTCCTGAGTTTTTGCAAGTTGCGTAACCGAATCGGTAGATGCAACTGAGTCAATTTTAGCTTGCAAGGTCTCATGATTTTCATGAACAATAATTTGCAGTTCTTTTATGGCTGCTTCGTGATTCTGTAATGCATTTTCATGCCGCGAAAAAATAGGTTGAAAATGCTCACAAATTTGTGTTTTTACGTCGTTACAGACTTTTTGACATTTCGATTCGATTTTATGTAACTCAGTAGTTAAATCTTCACGTGTTTGTTCAAGCGTGGTGTGAAGGTTTTGTTCCATTGCGTCTAACTGTTGCTGTGTTTGTCTCTGGTGTTGTTCCATTGTGTCTAACTTTTGAAGCTTTTGCTGTGTTTGTCTCTGATTTTGTTCCATTTGTTGCATTACCTGTAATAACAATGCATTAGTGTCTGGAATCTGTTCCTCTACGCTTTTCGGCAGTGCATTTGCACCGGCAACATTCAAATTTTGACAAGCAGAAAATGTGTCTTGACTTATTTGAGAAAACGATGAGGACGCAAAACCTGAATCTACAGTATTTGCAAAATTGTGTCCTGCCATTTCGGATTCCTGAGGCGAGCTATTGCCGACCGATCGATCGATAATGCTTCCCTGTTCACTAATTGTTTCACTGCCTACGCCATTGTTTGCCGCCCGCTCCATTTCCCTATGCACAATTACCAAATTACTATGTTGAACATTACTTAATGGCGCTAACACACTGCTTTCGTCTTCACTGTCATTTCTCAGTTTACTTTGGAGCCTAGTATTACGTAGAACACATTAACATGGCACTGAAAATAATATCTAGTTAATTGCAAGCGCAGCTGCGAAATACTTGCTGCAAATCTACATGCATGCCACAACTGTTTTACTGTACAACAATGAAAAACTACAACTACAAAGGAAATTCTCTCTATAATTACGCGCTAGCAATAAACAAAAGCTACACTAATTACACAAACTACAAGAAAAAATCAGAAGATTCCAGTGAGGTATCCTCGGCTAAGGGTCGACATATGAAACGTTCCCTTAGAACAATTATACAAGACTGTGCTTAAACTGACACACAATATTTTTAGCGCAACGCAATCTGACTTTCAAAAATCCCTACAAAATAATGGCCCTGACTATAACATTAACCTATACCTTTCACAAATCACTTACCTCACAAAAATCTTCGTTACTCGAACTACTGCAATACAGCGAGCGCCACTACTGCCAGCTAAATAAAAGATTCAAACTACGGAAGGCACTAACTACTGATAGGCATAGTTAGCAAATGAAAGATTTTGATAGAGAACAAACAATCTATTTACCTTAATAGTCATCAAAAGTCATAATATATATATATATATATAGTTCATAACATCCATTCTTACAAATATCAAAACTCCGCCATTTTTCTCCCCACATCCACCACTGCTGGCGGCTCACCTCCAACTGCGCAACGCTACGCGCTGTTAACATCCAGCTGCCCAACACTACAATGGCAGACAACGATGCAAACTAGCCACAGACTGCACACAGCACAGCCAGTGATTTTCATACAGAGCGCTACGTAACGTTGCCAATAAGAAAACATAAACAGCCTACTTACAACGGGTCTCAGAATTGATCCATAAAACTATCGTCCATTATCCTTGACACCCGTTTTTTTAAAAATCTTAGAAAGTGTTCTGAGCTCAAACAAATGAGGTATCTCGAACAGAACGACCTCCTCTATTCCAACCAGCATGAATTTCTAAAACGTAGATCATATAAAACCCTACTCGCACTTTTATCACAAGACAACCTGAGAGATGTGGATCAAGGCAGTCTGGTAGACGCAGTATTTCTTGATATCCTACAAGCATTTAACTCTTTACCATATCTTTGTTTGTTATTTAAAGTACGATCGTATGACTGTCAGGCGAAATTTGTCACTGGATTGAGGATTTCTTGATACGTAGGATATAGATTGTTACTTGGATGGAAAGTCATTGAGAGGTGTGGAAGCAACTTTGGGTGTGCCCCAGGGATGTATGTTGGGCCTTTGCTGTTCATGTTGTATATTAATGACATGGCAGACAAAATTAATAGCAACCTCAGACCTATCGCAGTTGGTGCAGTATTCTATAATGAAGTACTGTCTGAAAGAAGTTGTGCAAATATTTACTCAGATCTTGATAAAATTTCTAAGTGATGCAAGGATTAGCAACTTGCTTTAAATATACAGAAATGTTAAACTGCACACTTCACAAAACTAAAAAATGCAGTATCCTATGAATGTTATATCAATGAGGCACACTTGGAATCAACCAACTTATACAAATACCTGGTTATAACATTTTATAGGTATATGGAACTGAATGATCACACAGACTCACTCGTGGTTAAATCACATGGCAGACAGCGGTTCATTGGTAGAATAGTAGAGAAATACAATCAGTCTACAAAGGAGACTGCATAACAAACCACTCGTGTGACCTATCCTTAAATACTGCTCAAGTGTGTGGGGTGTGTGGGACCTGTACCAAATAGGACATATACAGAGAAGGGCAACACGAATGTTCACAGGTCTGTTTGATCTGTGGGAGAGTATCACAGAGATGCTGGAAGAACGGATCTCGCAAACGCTTGAAGATAGACGGAAACCGTCGCTTGCAAACCCAGTTAGAAAGCTTCTAGAACCAATTTTAAGTTGTAATATAGTACAAGCTTATAGGTATCGCTCCCGTATAGGGCTCACAAAGAGAAGATTAAATACGGATATTTATTCCTGAAACTCAACTTAACTATTATAGGTATAGATGTACTACCTAAACCAACATATGAAAAGTTGTGCCACACTGGGACTCGAACCCGGATTTCCCATTTATTGCGAGCAGTCGGCCTATTGCTCAGGCTATCCGAGCACTCTCCCGAGACTGATCCAACTTCAATATATACATACTCATCTATTTCTTTTCACATATTATCAATTCTTAGGTAGTACATTTATTACTGTTAGGTTCAATTTCAGGAAAAAACTTCAATACTTCAAACTGTAGTTCACCATATAAAGATATATAAGGCGAGGACGGGCCTGTGACGAAAATGAGAATGGTAGACTATGACTTCTCGTTGTCTTGGTTCTACAACTTGCGCGGGAATCACGAGATGTGCGATAGCTACGTATGTATTTGTCTGATAACCTAAGAGGCAAGGTGGTCGCTTGAGATAAGAGGGAAATCTGGGTTCGAATCTTGGTCCAGAACACGTCGCTTTAGGAAGTGCATCTATACGCATCACAGTTAAGTTGAAATTCCGGAATATATTTCAATATTTGAAATTGTAGTTTGTCATCAAATATAAGCATAAATGCAGAAAGCACAGAGGCATTCAAACAGTCAACCTTCCAGAGATCCATAAGTGAATGAAACAGGAGTAAGAAAAAAAAAAAACAATTGGTACAATGGTATCTGCCCTCTGCCATGCATTTCATTGTGTTTTGCATAGTATAGATGTAGATGTGGAGCGGCCGGGGAACGGTGTAATGTAATGAGTGTGTGTGTGTGTTGTGTGTGAGAGAGAGAGGGGCGGGGGGGAGGAGGGTGGCTAATTGGGAAAACGATGTGTGGGTGGTCTTTTGGTGAGTAAGGAATGTAGTTATCTGGGGATATACATGTATGGGGAGGGCCCCCACTCGCTTTATGTAGTTGCCACGGCGTCCCCACTACTGTGCTAAAACCCCTGAGCCTGTAGCTCGCATCAGTACCAAATCTGCAAAACTCGTAAAAAACAGCTTCAGTAAAATTGGCAAAACCCAGTTGAGCTATTGTGAAACAATGTTTGGTCACGGTAAAATATGCTCTGTCGTGTTTTCGATAACTGATTGATTGGATATAACAATAATCCTAAACTTGTGCAGTGTTATAATGTGGGATACACCCTTCGCCATATCAAATGGCGTTGGTGAAGCTACTGAGCTTCCCATCAAGAGCGGGTGGTACTTCTTATTGCTAAATACCACTGAGTCAGCGGTAAGCCATTATAATATCTGATCCTACGATTTATCTGAAAGTTCTCAGCGTAATCTGGCTACATGAATTCAGTATGACTAATCAGGGAATGAATCTCATTGATGATTTAGAACACCATTTATGAAGCAAGAACAGCAATTTTAATTAATCATGGGAGTAGGAAAGGAGGGGTGGAATGCCTGTAGGCGAAAATACTAGTTAATTATTCTCCATGAAAAGGATATTTATTAAATCTAGGTACTCTCTCTTCGAAGTTTAGCAATCATTTAACGATCAATATTCACCTAAAAATTATGGTTCCTTGTACGGTTTGAATTTTAATGAATTTTAGAGACATTATTCTGTCAGAATAAGATCGTACCATCGGAGAGATCGTACATGGTTGCTCTTGCGGACACATTAAAAATTCAAGCTGTAGCTACAGCAAGAGAGATAAGTTCAGCAATAATTCGTACGAATTGTGTTTGGTTGCCGTCAAACCTGGCTTGTGACCATTCATGATACTCAAGGAAATCCCTAGAGCATGATGATGAGTCCCAACGGTGGTAACCAAATAAAAACAAAATCGCCCTTCCAAAAATGCGAAATTTAGCTTTATAACCCCCTTGATAACTGAACTGTGTTCCTTTTTTTTCCGGTCCCTTTTCTACACAGTTGCAGATTTACATTACAGCTCGAAAAGACGGTATTTAATATAGATAACTTTAATTGAATTACTGCATGGATTGCTTACATTACGAAACGAAAACAACTAACGGGGTTCCCAACCAAAATGTTTTATCGTAAGTGTGCTCAGAGTGAGACTCTGACCTGCTGTTACCAACTACTTTGCAAATCATCGCAGCCGCTCTGCTCTGGTGCACCCATCCAGTGTTGGGGTGGATACCGCCCTATCGTGACACGGGACGACTCTGCCACGCCAACTGCTTTACCAAGTCTGATGGAAGCTAAAAATGCCTGTGTCTGTTAACCAGCTTCCCACCACCTTACCGAACAAAATTTCGAACATGAGTCCGGTGGAAAATCTCACAATTCGCGCCTTGGCCTCTTTTAAAAAGAGAGGGACAAACTGTCTGGAGTCCAGTCAAGTCATGAGCCAGCTTTGAAATTTATAATTCAACAGACGTTCGCACACTTCTACAACAAGATGCAAGAAATTGATAATGATTCTATGATCCCACTTGCACTCCCAGTTAACCACGGATTAATACGTCACAGAGCTAACCGTGATTAGGTTATGGATAATTGGTGACATAGAGTGCTGATACGAGCTAAAAGGAAATAAAATCAATAACTTTGGTTCCTAACACAGTGCTTATCCCAGGCATGGTTATAGGAGAAAAGACATCTGGTAGACAGGTGTGATGTGACTGACTTTGGGGGGCGGATGTGAAGACCGAAATTTTCTGTAGTAAATGGCAGTCGAGGATCTGTCGTGTTTACATCTCAGATGGCTGTGTGTCAACCGTCTTGACAGCAGCAGAATCGTCCTAGTTTCGGCACTGACCGACAGATCGACAGATGGCGGTACTTTAAAATGAATACGGTCAGTTTGGCATCCAGCCACGTGATGGGGAAACTCAACGGCCGCCATGCTGGCTCATGGCGGACTTTCTCAGGGCCGCATTTAGCATAGAGGTAAAGTGAATGTATAATGTACAAATAAATAAAAAACTGATCCCAATGTGGCACAACGGAGCTTGTAGGCTCATTTTAAAGGAGAAAATTAGCCGGTGGTGCTCTTATAAACGCGCCTCCAGTCGCCCTGGTAGTTTTTGAATTGTGATAAATTGAATATTTTAATAACTAAGTAAGACTGTAAATTGGACATCTTGGAGATGCTTTGACAAAATTTTACGAACTAGGTGTCAAATGAAAGGTCTATGTAACTTTTTTTTACATGTTTTAAAAGTTCAAATGAGGAGCCGCAATGCTATTTTCGTGATTAAAAATTCAGAATTTTGATAAATAAAAAATAGGAACTATAAAGATAGCGGCAGTACGGAAAAGTAGACATAAGGAAATGGGTAATACAATAATAATATCAGTTATTTATGCATTGAAGGTATTTTAAATATTGAAAAGTTCTATATGAAGAACAAATAAATTTTAATAATATGAGAATAAGATCCCGTACAGAAATTCTGATGATGAATCTGAATTCAGCGGAAAATTTCCTTATGAATAGAAGTTTTACATGCATTTTATTGTATCTATATTAAGTGTAAAAGCAAATTTTATGCGCAAACAAACTTGATTTGACTTCAGAGTGTTCAAACCGAGGTCTTTTAAGGGCGCCCATTTGCTGTGGTAGGGAGCAGTATTTCAGTTGCGTTGAAAGGGGTAGTAAGTGTGACTGGCAAAAGTCCGTGCACGAATTGGACTTGGAATATTTTCGGACCGCGAAGTCGTGTGGAACTTGTGATTTTCAGCAGTTGGGTGCTGCTGGACTTTGAAGAATTCTCTGTGGTGCGTTTGAGAGACTTGTGAAAATTTCGCGCACGAGTTGAACTTGGAATATTTTCGTACCGCGAAGTCGTGTCGAACTTTAACTCTGAACAACTGCTGTGGGACATAGTGATTTCAGCTTGCGGCTGGACTTCGGACTGTGTTTGGTTTATTATTATTTTTCGAGAAGTATTCTCCCCTCGGAACTTTGTTCATCTTGGGGTTTCAGCTATTTTAAAAGAAACATTAAGTGAATAATTGCTGAATGATTGTGATTATTATTTGAGTGGCGCTGTTGAACTAACTCGGTAAATATCTGAGGTCAAATAAAGAACACTTGACAGTATTTCAGTCAAATCTGTCCTGAACAAGTTAAAATAAACTCCAATGAGTTTAAACTATGTTGTGTTCACTAAAAATTATTCCTCCCTGCTAACATTTGTTTTTATAAACTTGACATTAATTTAAAATTACTGGGGATAGTGCAGCGGTTGTGGTTGGCACCCCTCAGACCGAACGTAGCCAACTTAGTTGATAAGTCCAACCACATTTTACGGAACCCCAAGGGAATGCATGGTATGTAGGTGCTTGGGTGATAGTTTTTTTTTTTTTTTCGTGCAGAAGCACTTGGGTGCTCGAGCCATCTAGTTTTACTAGGTAACTGACTTTGAACTAAAATTATTGTGATCACCCAGTGCAACCAGTGTGTTTCTCCTGATCTCGCACATAGAGAGAAACCGTCGCACGTCGCAAATGGTTTTCTCGGCTCAGCGAAGCTCGCAAATGGGTATTTCTCGTCCGTAGTAGCTCTCACAGATGGCTTACAAGGGCGTCACCACACGACGAAGATGAGGAAGCAATTACAAATATTTCCATTGACGATAGGGTTGCACCTAATTTTTATTCCTGCGATTCATTCAGCCGATGAAAAGAAGAGAAAGTGTGCTTGAAATGTAAGATATGTGCAAAATTAAACCACTCAGATTGTAGCGGACTTTCTAGGCAGATAAAAAAAATTAAGTTGTGTCGTTAAGATACTCATTGTCCCATTATCTGAATGGAAAATACTATCCATGACTTGAGCAACCGTGAAATTTTAAATGTGAGAAGTTAGGAGATAATGTCGTGAGATTTTTAAATTTGGAGTATAACCATTATTACTTTGTTAGGTTCGCAGTTCTGAATTTTAATTCAGATTTGTACAGGGTGTCTCACATAAAACCGGTACTCCTTACACCTGAGATTCAAATAACAATGAATTAAGTAAAAAAATATAGCTAGGTTAAAAAACGTGTAGTTACCTGTTTATATAGATGCTGGAAGATCAAGACATCGCTGACTTTGTGTGATGACGTTATCAGCAACACGCTGTAATTCTGCAGGCGTGATGTTGCTAATTTCTCTAGCAATGTTCCGTTTTAGATCGTCTATTGTGCGGGTACTGTCAGCATACGTCATGCTCTTTAGTGTGCACTGAACATAAAATCGGACCATGTCTCAGCATGGGGATGTTGGGGGACAGAGGCCTCTACTGACAAGTTCGTCTTTCGAGAATAAGTTGATTATATAAGCCATACTTGGTTGGATGTGTGAGCGGTTGCTACATCTTGTTGGAATACTGCATATAGCTACTCCGCATCTGTTAATAGTGCATAGGAAGAGCCAAAGATCTCTGGATATCTGGCGCCGTTTTAAGGTGTAGATGAAAAATATGGGGCCAATAATGCGCATGACGGACAACGAACACCAAACACATATCTTCTCTGATTGGAGAGGTTCTTGGTGTAGAATTTACGGGTTGTCCTGTGACCAGTATCTGCAATTCTGGGAGTTTACATAACCTGACAAATGAAATCAGGCCTCATCTGGCATGAAGTAAAGAAAACAGTCCAAGAAACCGTTAGCAGTTTATGTTAGCAGCCAGTACAGCAGATATCCCCCAGGTGGCACATGCCGCCATCGGATTGTAATTGACGTCGACTTTCCAAGTGTAGTAATTTTTTTCCCGTTATTGTATAGTTGTAATGTGAAGCTTAACTTGATCGTGTGACTTGTATGTGATGATGTTTTTAACTTCGAAGAGCTTATTAAGCCAGAAAGCTCCTACCTTCAAGGATGCGGTTAAAAAACCTACACTAACAACCAACCGTAAGTATGATCAAAGCTTCTTTTAATTTGACTTTACACTAAAGCCGATACAGAAACCAGCGATAACCCAATTCCTCAGGGCGTTGTATGCTTAGAAACGCTTTCAAATTAAAACCTGAAGTCTTTTTTTTTTTTTAAATTAAAAGCTGTCAAAGTTCGAATCACTCTGAGTTAGTTTGCAAACCTATCGATTATTTTCAAAGGAAATCTGCATTTCGTAAAAAAGAATCCAATGCATGGCAAATTTTATTAACACTGATACTAACTTCATAATAGCGCCATACCCGGCTAGTTTTAGAGTTGCCAAGAAAGGAAAACCTCCCAATATGGGTCAGTCTTTCTTACAGCGGGCCTCTAGAGACATCATCCAAGCACTTTGTGGGAAAAATATACAAAAAGTTCTGCTACCCAACAACACAGTAAAAAGGAGAACTGAAGACATATCTTCCAATATTGAAGAAAGTTGTTATTGCAATTGCAAGAGTTCTCTTCAAATAGACGAGACTACAGATGTCACAAATATGGCGGAATTGTTTTTGGTTCGATTTGGATGATCTTCAAATTCCAGATCTTGCACCACTCTCAAAGACAGGTTTTTAATTTCATATATTTTAGTACACAATGACACAATGTACGAGCTGCACCAATCTGCTGCGATAACATTCTTACCGACTCGTAATGTCCATGTGAGCTCTGTCTGTAGTTTCAGGAACTTTCTGAATAGATCCTGCAGCCCTCCATTTCTTGTACAGATCTAGAATGGCACTGGTCGTGGGAAGTTTCCTACCGGGATACTTCACTTGAAACATTTCTTTAAATTCCTTGATGGAGCCAATGTTCACATAAACTCCACAATATCAATTCGCTATTCTAATGCAAACTGCCCCATTTCTGTAACAACAGTATGACTACCCACTACGACTGACGCACGAACAAACAGTATCCCTGTTAAGGGAAAAGGTGGCAATTTTTTCCCCGCAGGTTAGCCCAAAAATTACACGGTGAGAACATTTCTGAATTTGTAAATTCGTTGGGCTGCCGTTTTCTGTTGAAGCGTTTACACAAATCCTACTCTAGAAACAGAGATGTAACCTAAAATGTCTTATAACGGCTTTACTTAAATCAGCTATGAGACATAGTTCGTCTGAACTTTTTGCTCGAGGTTCTGGGCCACCTCCCCCTGCTCGTAACTTACAGCTTGGCCCATCCCGCGACTTAACGACAGTGTGAGCCGGGACCTAGGGCGGCGGTAATCGCGTCTTGTTTTCGCGCCCTAATCGAGCACGGATTGCGATTGTTATCCCGGCCGGAGCTTTTTATTAAGCCGCGGCCAGCGCGACACAAAGGCCCGATAAGATAGGCCGCCGCTAGGCCAGCCAGCCCCGCCGTAATTCACTCGGTGGGTGCGGGGGGGGGGGGGGGGGGGGGGGGGTTGTGCCGTGTGAGACCCGCCACAGGTGGTCCGCACGACTCTTTTCGTCCGTCAGCAGGAAGGTCAACCCAAAGGGTGGGTGTTCCAGTCGCTACCCGTTACAGCTCAGCAATATGGCCGCTTCCACGGCGTAGTCTCGGTCCCTGAATAATGTATGTGAATATCAATCACAGTATTGTCCTAGATAAATTGAAGTTCCGTGGAATTAATGGTATAGCCAATCAATGAATAATGTCATATCTAACCAAAAGAATGTAGAAATTGTACTTAGTAACTCATCCAGCATTGTTCTGACTGGGGATAAATGACGTATGGAGTCCCCCAGGGGTCAATCTTAGATCCACTACTGATAATTATATACTTACACGATCTCCAGTTCTTTTTGAGATGTTACTAGCAGTGCTAGCAATCCAAGGATACGTGCAGTAACAGAAGAAAAGGTAAACAGAGTTCGTAAAAGTATCATTTATTGGTTTCCTACAAATGGTCTCACTCTCAGTTTTAAAAAGACGTGACATATTCATTTCTGTACATCTAGTACTACTACGCCAATCATAAGTGTAACAGATGGATAGGAAATAACAAACAGGATGGAAACTTCAAAATTCTTAAGAGACCATACTGGTGAGAATTTAAACTGGGAAATGCACATTTTGAGATACGTAAAACAACTTGTTTCAGCCACATTTGCACTTAGAATCATTCAAATCTTGGAGAAGGACTGATCAGTAAGTTGATATATTTTGCATATTTTCATTCAATAATGTCATGGAATAATGTTCCAGGGTAACTCATCTTTAAGAAAGAACGTCTTTATTGCTCAAAAACATTTGTAAGAATAATAATGTTGCGCTCACCCATGATCATCTTGTAGACATCTGTTTAAGGAGTTGGGCACTGTGACTGCTGTTTCTCGATATATTTATTTCCTCATCAATTTTGTTGTAGACGATCCACTTCCGTTCAAAACGAACAATAATGTACGTCTTTACAATGCCAGAAGGAAAACTGACGTTCATTTCTTCACCTTACGAATGTATTTAGCACAAAAATGAGTGCACAAAGCTGGAACTAATAGGTTTTATAATTTATCCTCCGATATATAAAGTGTCTGACAGAGAGTGAAGTAAAATGAGAACAAGCAATTTCTTCTGGTTTCAAAAATGTATGGTTTATTAACATTTACATTGTTTGTTTCATGTTGACTCGGTTTTGAATAAAAAATTGTGCATGGCTCGTGCGCTCTTTCAATTGAATGACGATGTATGGCAAATGAAAAGAAATTGTTTTTTTGCGGGTTCTATCAGACGAATTGTCAGAATGTTTCCACAGAAGTGTTCAAGGAATCGTTGAATAGTAACGCAGTTTACAAATGCTCCATTTTATTCTGTTGTTATCTATAAAGATTAGGCGGTGTACGTCTGACAAGTGTGCTTTGCTTTTGAGGTTTTATTTCTCGTCTTGTGTTGTTGAAAATGCCAAGAGTAAAACCAAATGTAATACCAAACCTGAGTGTTACAGCAATCAATTTCAAACTACAGCAGTTACGAGGGATTCCGGAGAAGATTTATCTCTGCAACCAAAGACTCTAAATGCAAAGTTTCTAACACATGGTGACTGTAAAGGCCATGCAACTGAAGTTAATGACTAATATTTAGGTTTTCCGTGGTTGTCCTAATACTTTTCAAGACTTTTTTGAAGGACCTCTAAATGTGTAATAATGTCTCGAACTAAATCTTGTCTTCCAGAAATGATGTAAGAGTAGGGAGTGCGAAAAAGTTATTGTTCAGTACTTGTGAACTAAAATGAATCACACTCTTTTGGATGACGTTATTTTTTTAGCTGCTAAGAAAGTTGATGTGCCTCGTCCTTGTTGGCCCACATTCAAAATGTGAAGCGTGTCGAATATATCTACGCCTTCATGTGCATACATACTCCGCAAGCTACCGTATGGTGCGTGGCGGAAGGCACCCTGTACCAAAACTAGTAATTTCCTTTCCTGTTCCACTCGCAGATACGGCGAGGGAAAGACGACTACCTATATGCCTCACAAGGAAACCTCCCCATCGCACCCCCCTCAGATTTAGTTATAAGTTGGCACAGTGGATAGGCCTCGAAAAACTGAACACAGATCAATCGAGAAAACAGGAAGAAATTGTATGGAACTATGAACAAAATTAGTAAAATATACAAACTGAGTAGTCCATTTGCAAGATAGGCAACATCATGGAAAATATGAGCCCGGGAGCGCCGTGGTCCCGTGGTTAGAGTTAGTAGCTGCGTAAACGAGAGGTCCTTGGTTCAAGTCTTCCCTTGACTGAAAATTTTACTTTCTTTATTTTCGCAAAGTTATGATCTGTCCGTTCGTTCATTGACGTCTCTGTTCACTGTAATAAGTTTAGTGTCTGTGTTTTGCGACCGCACCGCAAAACCGTGCGATTAGTAGACGAAAGGACGTGCCTCTCCAATGGGAACCGAAAACATTTGATCGCAAGGTCATAGGTCAACCGATTCCTCCACAGGAAAACACGTCTGATATATTCTATACGACACTGGTGACGGCATGTGCGTCACATGACAGGAATATGTTGTCGGCCCACCTAACTTGTACACTTAGCGAATGGGTAAAAAGATTCTTCTACGTTGCCCGATTTAGGTTTTCTTGTAGATGTGATAATCACTGCCAAAAAAGTGATGAAAACAAAAGAGTTTGTCACATAAACTGAAAATAAAAAATTAAACTTTTCACTCGAGGGAAGACTTGAACCTAGGACCTCTCGTTCCGTAGCTGCTCTCGCTAACCACGGGACCACGGCGCTCTTTGATTCCCAGTGTCCTTGATGTTGCCTATCTTCGCATGGACTACTCAGTTTGTATATTTTTTTCTAATTTTTTTCATAGTTCCACACAACTTCTTCCTGTTTTCTCGATTGATCTGTGTTCAGTTTTTCAAGGCCTATCCATTGTGCCAACTTATAACTAAATCTGAGGGGGGTGCGATGGGGAGGTTCCCTTGTCAGTACGAGCCAAATATTCCGCTCTTGATAAACACTAATCAACAGTGAAGAAATTCTTCATGTCATTGTTTTAGTCACTGAGAAACATAAAAACCTCAGGCCATAGTTTAAATATCCAGTTTGAAAAATTGCTGCGACAGAGTTATTTTATTTCAGTAGAAAAGGCAAACTTCTAAATCCCCCCCAATCACGACACAATAGCATAAATAGCCGTGAGTTTAGAGCCCATGCTTTGATGTTTATAGCCTTTACAGCGTCTGTCAAACCAATATGAAGAGTTTTGGGTATCACGTGCAACTTTCTTCACTATTATTAAGTGACCATACATTCCCTTGCCCCCGTCCGTACAAATACCAACACATTTTTGTCGTGGAATACCTACTTTTAAAAAATAAAGGTCAATAATATTAAAAATGTTTTCTGCTGTAGCGTTTGACTCAAGTAGTTTGCAAAATAAAAATTCTGCTCTCATTTCTTCATTTGAAGAGCACTCTTGCAGTTGCAATAACTTTCTTCAATATTGGAAGATATGTCTCCAGTTCTCCTTTTCTAGCCGCCGGCTGTAAGAAAGACTGACCAATATTGGGAGGTTTTCCTTTCTTTGCAATTCTAAAACTAGCGGGTATGGCGCTATAAGTTAGTATCAGTGTTAGTAAAATTTGCCATGCATTCGATTCTTTTTTACGAAATGCAGACTTCCTTTGAAAATAATCGATAGTGACACACACAGTGGTTACGGTTACTACAAGCCACACCACAAGTTGGGAAATGGGACCAAATTTCTAGTAGTTTACTGTCGAGTTGAGATTTTCACAAATGTTTTATTCGTTTCTTACAGAAAATAGCAGTACGGCAATAAACAGCCTTTCAAACACGCCGCTAACGGCAATCAAGTAATTTATAGCAATACAACAGTTTAAAAAAATTAAAAAAAAGACAAGGAAGCTAGCAGTACAGCAATAAACTACCTTTTAAAACACGCCGCTGACGCCAATCAAAGTAATTTATAGCAATACAACAATTTTAAAAAAATGTAAAGAACATTAGCAAACTGGTTACTAAATTAAATACAGAACTTTGTTAATAAAGTACTGTGAGGTAGTGAAGCTACCAACACCGCCATTAAAAAAATTAAACAGGTCTCAGCAAACACACGATTAATGGCAATAAAAGGAATTTGCAAACTGAAGGTATTTAAGAAAAATTTAAACAAAAGTGTCCTGGAATATCATTAGAACGTAACAGATATGACAGACCCATGTAAGGCAGCCACAAATCACCCACTCAGGGATGCTCAGGCTAAACAGAATACTGACCAATTTAAATACGCCCGTAAAAACAATTGCCACTCTCATGCTGGTCACTGCACTGACTTTTAGCCAGCGAAAACTTGTTATAAGATGGCTTAACTTGCTGACAGAATTAGACCTAACGTCGTGCAAGGAAACATTACACCACACAGTCCTGAATGAGCGACCACATGATCAGCCAACAAGAATCATGAATTTACTCATAACCCACGACTGAACATCGAAACAATTAAACTGCCAAAACTACACCTCCCATCGGACAGTAACGAGAGGAGGAGGAAAGATCACTGTCTTCAATTACACCGGTGCCAGGGACAGGAAACCCGGTCGCCGGAGGCCACAAGGCAGAAGAGACGCTGGTTACACAAAATTATTGCTTAATAATTAAACCTTCCACGAACTTAACTTGCAATTATGCTCGAACAGGCAGTACACGACCTCCGATGGCAAGTTTCCACACATTCGACCGCGCACGCGTCGCCAGCGTACCCAACATGCAACGGTCACGCGTCAACACGCTCTGTCACCGGAGTTCACGTCTTCTCTGCAACGTTGACGGGTAGTGACCGCTCCTTCATGTTAGGTGTCTCCTTTTAAACACCAGTGTTGACACGGAGGATTTAAAGAAGCTTGTTAACGTCTCACCAAGGCGAAATGAACAACAACTACTCGTGGGGCGATTCTGTATACAACCAACACGCGGGGAGCTCTTCCGTCAACTCGACCCGCTCGTTACACACAACCGACATACATCACGTGGCGACTCGGTACAACCGACCACGCCTGCTTCGCGCTGGAGAGCCACACTGCCCTCCCATGTCTACCATACTCTCCGCGCGCAACGCCCCTCCACACGAGGTTACCAGCGGTCAAAGATCTCACTTCCTCCATAGCAGTTTCCCGGAAGGAAAAACGTAGATATCGATAGCAGAGGGAAAAGACAACCAAGCAGCCCCTTAATGACAGACAACATATCAAACAAACATGTCAGGGGAAGAAAAGGAAAACCAATCCAATCTAAACACAAGGTGTAGCACGAGTAGATACACGGCTCAGATAGGTTTGATAACTAACTCAGAGTGATTCGAACTTTGACAGCTTTTAATAAAAATAAAAAGGCTTCAGGTTTTGATTGGAAAGCGTTTCTAAGCATACAACGCCCTGAGGAATTGGGTTATCGCTGGTTTCTGTACCAACCTTTGGTGTAAAGTCAAATTACAAGTAGCTTTGATCATACTTACGGCTGAGTGTTAGTGCAGGTTTTTTAACCGCATCCTTGGAGGTAGGAGTTTTCTAGCTTAATAAGCTCTTCGAAGTTTAAAACATCATCACATACAAGTCACACGTTCAAGTTAAACTTCACATTACAACTATACAATACCGGGAAAAAATTATTACACTTGGAAAGTCGACGTCGATTACAATCCGATGGCGGCATGTGCCACCTGGGGGATATCTGATGTACTGATAATGGTTCCAACGTCGTCCGCCAACAGATAGTGTAGTGGCACAGCTACCAGAGCGCCATGTGTGTCTACCCTTTAATAGAGAATGATCATAGCCAGAAGGTTCAGTGTGGTGCAAACTTGTGAAGCAAACAGGCAACCATGCAACGGAGACGCATTCGTGCTTCCCCCAGCTAACTGAGCGAGTTTGAAAGGGGCCAAATTGTGGCCTTCCGACTGGCGGGATGGTCCTTTTGGAGAATTGCTACACGAGTTGGACGTGCCGCGTCAGTTGTACAACTATGCTGGTATCGGTGGTCACGTGAACATTCGCACACCCGCAGATGGTGTTGCGGACGTCTACGCAGGAAAAATGCCCGCCAGGATCGTCGTATTGTAAGGATAGCAGTGGCAGAACGAACAGCTACCACAGCACAGATAACGGGGCTTCTGAGCCCACACGTGTCAACACCAACTGTTGTGAATAGCTTATTAGCAGTGGGACTACTGGCACGCATATCTCTAGCTCGTCTTCCACTCATGCCACAGCATCGACGCCCACGGCTCGACTGTTGCCGTCAGAGTATCATTTGGAAGATGGAATGGCACACCATGGTCTTCCGTGACGAAAGCAAATTCTGTGTGCATGCAAGTGATGGTCATCTGCCCATACGACATAGATCTCGTGAGTATTTTCTCGTAAAGTGCATTCGTCCAAGACACACCGGCCCCACTCATCCCTTATGGTCAAGGATGCAACAAGTTGCAACTCTCGTTCACCTCTGGTGTTACTGAAGGGGACGCTAACGAGTACTCGGTACATGCAGAATGTTGTTAGACCCGTTCTTTTTCCGTCTTTGCAACAGGAAATTGATGTGTTTTTCCAACAGGATAATGATCGCCCACTCACTACCCACGTTCCTCAAAGTGCTCTGCAAGACATCCAGCAGCTTCCCTGACCAGCAAAGTCTCTGGATTTGTCTCCAGTCGAGCACATGTAAGATATGATGGGACAAGAAGTGACTCGTGCAACTAGTCAGCCAACAACTCTTACTGAACTACGCAAACAGGTCGAGTAGGCTAGCATAATGTATTCCAGGACAGTATCCACCATCCGTACGATCGACTGGATGCCAGAGTCAGCGCCTGCGTTACCGCCCACGGAGGCTGCACCGCATACTGAGTGTTTGAGGATGGGTCGGCATCTGGTACCTCAGAACGGCTCGTGCTATTAATACTTACATATAATCATATGTTGCACTCATTACGCACTATTGCTACAGTAAATCTTGAGTGCGTTGGAAACTTCTAAAAGGGTATACTAGTTTTTTTCGGGCAGTGTAGTAGTCAAGAATCAGCTCGCTGTGATATGCATACTCTGGTTCCAGATGCAAGCTTTCTTCACATATCACTCTGCCATTTAACCTGTGGTAGCTTTTCCTATTAGGTGCAGGAATCGTACCATTAACAAAGACGACATGTTGCTATGACGATATTGCTTTATTCTCATTATATGACACGCAGCACATCGGCACAGTACTAGGCTCTAAAGTGAACTGAGTTCTGTAGAGTCCACCCAGATAATCCACTCAGCCACGTGTATCCTCTGGTCAGATGTATAACTCGTGCTGGTGTCCCCAAAGAGATCCCCCACCCCCACTCTCCTTCCTCCCCATAGAGCGCTTTACTGGGGGAAGCAATATTCGGCGGGCGTCGTCCAGTAGGAGGGTTATGCACAGACGCACTTGACCAGCCATGTCATGGCCGGCTACTGAAAAGGGCAAAAAAATGGTTCAAATGGCTCTGAGCACTATGGGACTTAACTTCTAAGGTCATCAGTCCCCTAGAACTTAGAACTAATTAAACCTAACTAACGTAAGGACGTCACACACATCCATGCCCGAGGCAGGATTCGAACCTGCGACCGTAGCGGTCGCGCGGTTCCAGACTGAAGCGCCTAGAACCGCTCGGCCACCCGGCCAGCCGAGAAGGGCACGGTTAGACCATTTCCCGTCTCGGACTGGCCCACACCACTGATGCTGTTTGGGTGATACGATGTCAAATGTTGAGTTCAGCAGGGGCTCCAATACCGAGATTCGTTTGGCTCAGGTGACAACGGAGGCTGAGGAAGTTGGGATGGGAACCGCCGATGTGCCCGAGCGGTTCTAGGCGCTTCAGTCCGGAACCGCACTGCTGCTACGGTCGCAGGCTCGAATCCCGCCTCGGGCATAGATGTGTGTGATGTGCTTAGGTTAGTTAGGTTTAAGTAGTTCTAATTTCTAGGGGACTGATGAGCACAGATGTCAAGTCCCATAGTGCTTAGAGCCATTTGAACCATTTTTTAAGCTGGGTTGGCTCATCGGTAGGAGGATCAGAAACTGTCTGTGACGTGGTTTGTGGTAGGTGTCATTGTGGTTCCCTCGCTGCTATAATAGTGAGTACACTGTTTGCTGGTAAATGCGAAGATATGGCAGCATAGTCGACGTTCGTAGGTAACTGATATGTATGTTTAAATTGTCAGGCCACCAGTCCATTATCAGTCACACAGTTGTCACGGCGAGTGTCCACAATAAGAGTACAGTCCACAGGCTTCATACAGATGTTCTCTGGATCAAAGTCTCTCTTATCAACTGTGATGACAATTAGCTCCTCTGAGTCCAAATTAGGGATCTGTATGTCAAGGGGAGATGGGAAATGGGAGATACGATACTGCGTGAAGAGTTTGACAGAGCACTGAAAGACCTGAGTCGAAAAAAGGCCCCCGGAGTAGACAACATTCCATTGGAACTACTGACGGCCTTGGGAGAGCCAGTCCTGACAAAACTCTACCATCTGGTGAGCAAGATCTATGAAACAGGCGAAATACCCTCAGACTTCAAGAAGAATATAATAATTACAATCCCAAAGAAAGCAGGTGTTGACAGACGTGAGAATTACCAAACAATCAGTTTAATAAGCCACAGCTGCAAAATACTAACGCGAATTCTTTACAGACGAATGGAAAAACTAGTAGAAGCCGACCTCGGGGAAGATCAGTTTGGATTCCGTAGAAATGCTGGAACACGTGAGGCAATACTGACCTTACGACTTATCTTAGAAGCTAGATTAAGGAAAGGCTACGTTTCTAGCATTTGTAGACTTAGAGAAAGCTTTTGACAATGTTGACTGGAATACTCTCTTTCAAATTCTAAAGGTGGCAGGGGTAAAATACAGGGACCGAAAGGCTATTTACAATTTGTACAGAAACCAGATGGCAGTTATAAGAGTCGAGGGACATGAAAGGGAAGCAGTGGATGGGAAGGGAGTGAGACAGGGTTGTAGCCTCTCCCCGATGTTATTCAATCTGTATATTGAGCAAGCAGTAAAGGAAACAAAAGAAAAATTCGGAGTAGGTGTTAAAATCCATGGAGAAGAAATAAAAACTTTGAGGTTCGCCGATGACATTGTAATTCTGTCAGAGACAGCAAATGACTTGGAAGAGCAGTTGAACGGAATGGATGGTGTCTTGAAGGGAGGATATAAGATGAACATCAACAAAAGCAAAACGAGGATAATGGAATGTAGTCGAATTAAGTCGGGTGATGTTGAGGGTATTAGATTAGGAAATGAGACACTTAAAGTAGTAAAGGAGTTTTGCTATTTGGGGAGCAAAATAACTGATGATGGTCGAAGTAGAGAGGATATAAAATGTAGACTGGCAATGGCAAGGAAAGCGTTTCTGAAGAAGAAAAATTTGTTAACATCGAGTATAGATTTAAGTGTCAGGAAGTCGTTTCTGAAAGTATTTGTATGGAGTGTAGCCATGTATGGAAGTGAAACATGGACGGTAAATAGTTTGGACAAGAAGAGAATAGAAGCTTTCGAAATGTGGTGCTACAGAAGAATGCTGATGATTAGATGGGTAGATCACATAACTAATGAGGAGGTACTGAATAGGATAGGGGAGAAGAGAAGTTTGTGGCGCAACTTGATTAGAAGAAGGGATCGGTTGGTAGGACATGTTCTGAGGCATCAAGGGATCACCAATTTAGTATTGGAGGGCAGCGTGGAGGGTAAAAATCGTAGGGGGAGTCCAAGAGATGCATACACTAAGCAGATTCAGAAGGATGTAGGTTGCAGTAGTTACTGGGAGATGAAGAAGCTTGCACAGGATAGGGTAGCATGGAGAGCTGCATCAAACCAGTCTCAGGACTGAAGACCACAACAACAACACATGTCAAGGAGTAAATGACCGCACAGTTCTTTGTCTATTTCTTTTGAGTTCGTGTCACACGCAGCTGCATGTTCACGCAGAATCAACGCTGGTTTGAGCAGATCTAATGAGACGGTCGTTGTTTTTCCGTTGATCAAAATGGCGAATGTGTAGGTATCCTGTTTTAACATTTTATATGGGCCAGAGTAGGATGGCTGTAAAACTGACCTCGACGTATCGTTCTCTGGCATCACAAATTCGCAGTTATTCAGTGCCTTGTGATAAAAACTTTGGGGTTGGTATGTGAGGTAGGGGGTGGCACCTGCGTATGACTGATGTAACTCTTTACTCGCTGGATCAGTGCTGAGTCGAGGGGGCAGATCAGCAGAAGGAACTCTGCTGGAAACGTGAGTCATTCTGCTAGTGATCCGTGTCAGTCTTCCTCAAACGTCATATAAAAACTAGTAGCACCAATGGCAAGGCTTCCACCTGCAGACCTCCATGGCACATGAGTGCCTATCTTACAGCTCTGTGGAACTGCTCCACAAGCTCTTTACTCTGAGGGTGGGATGAAGTTGTCCAGTTATGCTTAATGCAGCAGAGATTGCACGGAGCCTCGAACAGTGTGGACTGAGATTGTCTTACGTGCTCTGTCACTATCATTTCAGGGTAACCGAATAAAGCTGTTGATCCTGCTGTAATCTCTTTTTTTGGGACTGCTTCCACCAAACGAGTAACTCTGTCAACAACTGATAGTATGTATCAGTAACCTACTGATGCTGGAAGGGTCCCAGTGTTGTCTGGGAGCAGGTGCCGAAAACGTGTTCGTGGTATATTTAAACGTTCTAGTTGATGTAACGTATGACAAACAACTTTGCTGTGCTGGTACGCCAGACAAGCTTGTGCCCAGGCTCAACTCTCACATTTAACGTTTGTCCAAACGAAACGTTCAGTGATGAGCCCTACTGTTGGCCTAAACCTCAGATGCACCAGGTTGTGGGGCGCATAGAAGAGGCCACTAGTGGCCGAATTTTGTTCTGAGGTTCATCGCATAGTTTTTGGACGTTAGTCTCAGGAAGTCTTTCAGCCGTTTTAGGCAGAGATTGGTGGAATAACTATTAGGTAAGTCCATAATAGTCACTTCGAGGTTTTGCCCTTCCGCTAGTTTGAAAGTTGGACGTTCATACCCCCTTTTTTTTTTTTTTTTTGGAAATTTGGCTACTGATTCTGCCGTTGCGTGCATACATAAACTCTAAGATGTTATTGCCGCGAGTGGTAGCGAGCGAACAATTGTCGTCAATAGTACGCAGAGTGGTATGGAGGAAGCCGCATCAGGAGAGGTCGCAGTCTGCCCTGACCGTGTTAGTAGCGCCAGAGGAGATTTTGGTATTAATCGAGAATTTTTGGTAATTTACCTTTTTTGTTGCACGTAGTTGTTGCTTGCATGTGCACTAGAAGTATTTTGTCAGATTTTTTGGAAGTAATATTCATATTTTTGTTGCGACCAGATACATGATTATTTATTATAGACATTGTAGAATAATTACAGTTTTTGCTAATCAAACTGTCCAAGGAAAAGAAAGATCTGAGTAAAGTTCGTCAGTGTATGAATCTTCAGTTTTTGACTAAACCCCACCTTATGGTTTAATTTCTATAACAATAAAACAAAGGAGTAGCTGCATCATTAGTTGTGACCATGGATTGCACTCTGCATGGATCGCAGTATTTCTTTTGAATTATTTTAACGTGTTCCTGCAAACAATATATTTATGTAGTTGTAGTGGAAAGACGAGGCAAGTAGTCTGTTGCATGCAGGAGCATTGCCGTGCAAGTGTTAGGAGAAGTTAGATGATGTTTTTAAAATCACAGTCAGATGCTAGAGAATTGATTTTTCTTGGTTTACAGAAAGAGTAATTAATTTCTGCTTTCGTTCTCTATCAGAATACTGACGTGTACGAAAGTAGGAGGTCCCAGAAAATGTTTGAATACTGACATGTCGTAATAAGGGTTTTCGCAATACATGTTGTACCACTACATATCAGATTTTATGATAACGATAGTAAGGTTTCACTAGATTACCTTGCAATTTTTAGAAAAACAGTGTAGGTAACGATACTATTGTCAGTGACAGAACTTTACACATTTCCGTACATCTTTCACCTGGCTAATAATAATTACAATTTTTGATGGCAAAACTTTGAAGTTTGTTCTAGACTAACTTATTTTGAAGGGGGGCCATATGGAGTCTGCAAGTGGCTTGTGATCTGTTTATATAATGATGTGTCTTCCTTCAATATCTTCTCTAAAGTTTTTGAGTGCCTCGTAGACGGCGAGTAATTCATAGTTGGACGTAAACCATCTTGACTGCGAGGCCATGAGTTTTTCCGATAAAAAGCGAAGCGGCTGTGCTTCGCCTGCCACAGTTTGTTGTAAGACTGCTCTGAAGGGTGAATCACTGGCGTCGGTTGCGACAGTGAGCTGTGCATTAGCTATTTGACGAGCCAAAGTCATTACTTTTGCGAGGTAGTTTGCAACACTTACATGTGTTAGGAGTAGGTTTATTTTATTTAACTGTGTATTTGCAATTTATGAAGTGTGTGTTCTTTGTAGTATAAACCCCTTGATGTATGGCAGGAAAATTAGTGTTTTGTAATGTACATATGAAAAAAAGCAAAAGAGTATGTTGAAATTTTATATTATTATGATATGAATATGTTTATAAAAGGAGTATGTTTGTTGATAGCTGGTTCATGCTTAGGGCACTTGTATTTATAACATGTAAATGCTGTAGGGAAGTCCATCCGCAACGGAAGTGGCAAGGCGCGATGTGAAACGTGGGTTTGGCGGTCGAACTGAGCGGCTCCTTTGTGTGAACGACTTGCAATATGTGGCTAGCCTTAGCACGGTACTCTTCGACGGTGCTAAGAGAGGTAATTGGAAGCTGCATTAGAAGGGATTTGCCTCGGATGTGGATCTGGCTATTATTTGGTATTCACGGCATAATAGAATGGCTTTAATATATTGAAAGTCCGACGTCAGGAAGAGAATTTATAGAGGATTCGCACATCAAGAGCCGCCAGTTAGCCGCCATTGCGCCTGCCACCAGTCTTCGCCACTGCTTCACGAACTGCATATCTTCAGTTAAGTAATGAATATGGACATGGACCAGTTAATTTGTGTGTTGTTTCAAAAATAATCACAAAAAACATAAATTCGTGTCCGGAACCATATCTTCAATCCTGATTATGAACCTATGCAGGGTACTCACCTAAGTGCTGCTAAAACCGAGTATCCTAATTATATGAATAATTTTGCATTCATGCGTTTAAAAGGGATTTTGTGTCTAAAGTAAAAGGAGTAGTAAAAGTTAAAGTAAGAATAACATTTTTATGCTTTGTTAATGAACTACTCCAAGTGAAATTGTTAAGGTAGGAAGTTTAAGTACAAAAATGTCAAAGATCAAGCTAAAACCACAAAAGTGAACTTGGATAGGCTTTTGCTAAGGTATCCTTAGTTTATTATAACTTTCTTAACTCCCAAGGAGAAAGCCCGTTTGGTTTTTCTGTTAATTTCACCAAAATTGAAATTATAGTCCAATATCCTTGTTCATTAGACTCACGCGTGGTCGAGCTTCGAAATCTTCTCACAGGGTAACATTAGCGCGTTTCGCGGCACGTTAGTGTTATAAGTCTTTGGATAGTGTGAATGCATCCTGCATTTTGTCGGCCCCCTCTCATTTTCTTTTTCCCTGAGTATTTGGCCCAGCAAGAGTGTCACTGAGGGGGGCTTGTGTCGTTGCTTCCTGTGGCAGTAGAGGCCAAAAAAAACTTACAGTGGCTACAAGGCGTCGTAGTCTTGGTAAATCTGCGGGGGTGGTAAATGCTTAACGTGTTCCATTTGTTCTAAGAAGAGTTTGATCGCTTACGCATTCAGTACGTGTCTGAGAAAAATCACTTTGGATCTCCACAGCTGTGATTCATTCACGTTCACGCCCATGCCTGCTTCCTGCTGGGCGGTGAGAACTAGTTCAAGTTGTCGTTCCCTATCGTGCGGAGTGGCAGAAAATAATACGATATCGTCCAGATAAGCATAACAAAAGTCATATTTGAAGAGAACTCTTTCAACGAACCGCTGCCAAGTTTGAGCTGCATTCTTTAGCCCATAAGACCTTGTAACGGGGAATCCTCCTCTAGTATTACTTTTACTCAAGAATATTTGTCGATACCACTATTATTTTTGGAATTTTGGACAGGTCAGTGTTATATCAGTTGCTTTTCTGAACACTTTCATATAATTTTATACAAAGTACGTTGTATTTCAGGCTAAAATTTATGAAAATGAATCACTTTATAAAATTTTCTAGTCTCGATGTTATAATCGATAAGTACTAGTTTTGAATGTGCACTTAAAATAATTTTTAGAAGCATTTGAAATTGCTAATTATTGGCACTCTTAAGAATTACTGTTATTAATTAAGTAATACTGTGCTGGTTACTGTGTTTATTCCTGGATTCAGTTATGAAATACTAATCGAAAGTAATAATGTAGCGGAAACTTGTAGAAATTCATTTGTTAAGAAAAATTGTAAACTCTTTGCAATATGGTTATTTTCGCACAGAGTGTGAGTTGTAAGCATGCTCCTGCTGTGATCGGACGTATTTTTGTGTGAACAATGTAATTTCGGCTTTGTTACGTGAAAAATCAAAAGGCTGTATGATATACTTAAATGTGACAAAATATATTTACGTAAAAACAATAATTCTTTAACAACAATCTTCAAATTTATTTAGTTCAATTCAACCATGAGGACCTAAAATGTGAATATTTCCGCTTCCAGAGTCAGACCCCTAGACAAGAAGAACTAGAGCCACCTCTACATGACGGGCTAAATAAACTAGAAAGTTTATTGTAATCTTCGCTCCTCTCAAATCTTCATAAAAGACTTTTTTTTTTTTTTTTTGGTCATCAATCTTCTTTGATGCGGCCCGCCACGAATTCCTCTCCTGTGCTAACCTCTTCATCTCAGAGTAGCACTTGCAACCTATGTCCTCAATTATTTCCTGGATGTGTTACAGTCTCTGTCTTCCTCTACAGTTTTTGCCCTGTACAGCTCCCTCTGGTACCATGGAAGTCATTTCCCCCATGTCTTACCAGATTTACTATCATCTTGTCCCTTCTCCTTCTCAGTGTTTCCCAGATTTTCCTTTCCTCTCCGATTCTGCGCAGAATCTCCTCATTCGTTACCTTATCAGTCCACCTAATTCTGAACATCCGTCTGTAAAGCCACATCTCAAATGCTTCGATTCTCTTCTGTTCCGGTTTTCCCACAGTCCATGTTTCACTACCATGCAATGCTGTACTCCAGACGTACATTCTCAGAAATTTCTTCCTCAAATTACGGCCGATATTTGATATTACTAGACTTCTCGTGGCCTGTAATGCCCTTTTTGTCAGTGCTAGTCTGCTTTTGATGTCCTCCTAGCCCTGTCCATCACTGATTATTTTACTGCCAAGCTATCGGAATTCCTTAAATTCATCTACTTTGTGACCATCAATCCTGATGTTAAGTTTCTCGCTGTTCTCATTTCTACTGCTTCTCATTACCTTCGTCTTTCTTCGATTTACGCTCAATGCATACTCTGTACTCAGTAGACTGTTCATTCCGTTCGGCAGATCATGTAATTCTTCTTCACTTTCACTCAGGATAGCAATGTCATCAGCGAATCGTATCATTGATATCCTTTCACCTTGTATTTTAATTCCACTCCTGAACCTTTCTTTTATTTCCATCATTGCTTCCTCGATGTACAGATTGAAGAGTAGGGGCGAAAGGCTACAGCATTGTCTTACATCCTTCTAAATACGAGCACTTCGTTCTTGATCGTCCACTCTTATTATTCCCTCTTGGTTGTTGTACATATTCTATATGACCCGTCTCTCCCTATAGCCCCTACTTTTTTCAGAATCTCGAACAGCTTGCACCATTTTATATTGTCGAACGCTTTTTCCAGGTCGACAAATCCTATGAAAGTGTCTTGATTTTTCTTTAGCCTTGCTTCCATTATTAGCCGTAACGTCAGAATTGCCTCTCTCGTTCCTTTACTTTTCCTAAAGCCAAACTGATCGTCACCTAGCGCATTCTCAATTTTCTTTTCCATTCTTCTGTATATTATTCTTGTAAGCAGCTTCGATGCATGAGCTGTTAAGCTGATTGTGCGATAATTCTCGCACTTGTTAGCTCTTGCCGTCTTCGGAATTGTGTGGATGATGCTTTTCCGAAAGTCAGATGGTATGTCGCCAGACTCATATATTCTACACACCAACGTGAATAGTAGTTTTGTTGCCACTTCCCCCAATGATTTTAGAAATTCTGGTGGAATGTTATCTATCCCTTCTGCCTTATTTGACCGTAAGTCCTCCAAAGCCCTTTTAAATTCCGATTCTAATACTGGATCCCCTATCTCTTCTAAATCGACTCCTGTTTCTTCTTCTATCACATCAGACAAATCTTCACCCTCATAGATGCTTTCGATGCATTCTTTCCATCTATCCGCTCTATCCTCTGCATTTAACAGTGGAATTCCCATTGCACTCTTAATGTTATCACCCTTGCTTTTAATGTCACCGAAGGTTGTTTTGACTTTCCTACGTGCTGAGTCCGTCCTACCGACAATCATTTCTTTTTCGATGTCTTCGCAGTTTTCATGCACCCACTTCGTCTTAGCTTCCCTGCGCTTCCTATTTATTTCATTCCTCAGCGACTTGTATTTCTCTATTCCTGAATTTCCCTGAATATATTTGTACTTCCTTCTTTCGCTGATCAATTGAAATATTTCTTCTGCTATCCATGGTTTCTTCTCAGTTACCTTCTTGTAACTATGTTTTTCTTTCCAAATTCTGTGATTGCCCTTTTTAGAGATGTCCATTCCTCTTCGACTGTACTGCCTACCGAGCTATTCCTTATTGCTGTATCTATAGCCTTAGAGAACTTCAACCGTATCTCTTCATTCCTTAGTACTTCTGTATTCCACTTCTTTGCATATTGATTCTTTCTGCTTAATCTCTTAAACTTCAGCCTACTTTTCATCACTACTCCATTGTGATCTGAGTCTATATCCGCTCCTGGATATGCCGTACAATCCAGTATCTGATTTCAGAAACTCTCTCTGACCGTGAGGTAATCTAACTGAAATCTTCCCGTATCACATGGCCTTTTCCAAGTATACCTCCTCCTCATCTGATTCTTGAACAGAGTGTTCGCTATTAGTAGCGGAAATTTATTACAGATCTCAATTAATCTTTCTCCTCTCTCATCCCTTATCCCAAGCCCATATTCTCCTGTAACCCTTTCTTCTACTCCTTTCCCTACAACTGCATTCCAATCCCCCATAACTATTAGATTTTCATCTCCCTTTACATACTGTATTACTCTTTCAGTATCCTGGTATACTTTTTCTATCTCTTCATCTTCATCTTCCGACGTCAGCATGTATATCTGAACTATTGAAATCGGTGTTGGTGTGCTGTAGATTCTGATAAGAACAACCCTATCACTGAACGGTTCACAGTAATACATTCTCTGCCCCACCTCCCTATTCATAACGAATCCTACTCCCGTTATAACGTTTTCTGCTGCTGTTGATATTACCCTATCCTCATCTGACCAGAAATATTTGTCTTTTTTCTACTTCACTTCACTAACCTCTACTATATTTAGACTGAGCCTTTGTATTTCCCTTTTCAGATTGTCAAGCTTATGACATTCCACGCCCCAGACTCGTATAACGGTATCCATCCATTGATTATTCAATCTTTTTGTCATGGTAACCTCCTCCTTGACAGTCCCCTCCGGGATATCCGAATGGGGGACTATTACAGTATCTTTTGCTAATGGAGAGATCACATGACACTTCTTCAATTACAGGCCACATGTCCTGTGGATACACGTTACGTGTCTTTGATGCAGTGGTTTCCATGGCCTTCTGCAACCTCATGACGTTTATTTGCTGATTCTTCCGCCTCTAGGGGCAGTTTCCCACCCCTAGGAGCCGACCGCGGTGGCCGAGCGGTTCTAGGCGCTTCAGTCCGGAACCGCGAGACTGCTACAGTCGCAGGTTCGAATCCTGCCCCAGGCATGGATTTGTGTGATGTCCTTAGGTTAGTTAGGTTTAAGTAGTTCTAAGTTCTAGGGGACTGATGACCTCAGATGTTAAGTCCCATAGCGCTCAGAGCTATTTGAACCATTTGAACCACCCCTAGGACAAGAGAGTGCCCTGAATCTCTGTCCGCTCCTCCGCCTTCTTTGACAAGGCAGTTGGCAGAATGAGGGGTGACTTCTTTTGCCGGAAGTCTTCGACCGCCAGTGCTGATTATTAACCAACATTTAAGCAGCGGCGGTATTCGAACCCGGGACCGAAGACGTTTTGATTATGAATCAAAGACGCTACCTCTAGACCACGAGTGCATAAAAGACTAAAGTGGGCAAAAGATGCAAGTAGGGAGAAGAGGATGGATAACAATCTGAATAGGAACACAAAAACTCTGAATGGTGAGGTTATTGTGGTCTTAGAGACGTCATCCAGACTTATACGTATTTGGTAGTAAACATTTCTGCAATTGCTGATGCTGAAAATAGTGGCACCTTATAGAGAGTGTATAGAGTCTTGAAAATTTGGAACTGGGTATCTGCCATAGATCGTGCGAGCGCTGAGAGTTCTGTAATGTCTGCAGAGCTCATGGAACCGTCCTCTTTCGGTACAAGTTTTATCGCTTATGCCCTAGAGCTGTCCAAACGGTGGACTATGCCTGATAGTAATAGTTCATAAACTACCACTTTTGTGGCATGTAAGTGTGCCAGTACATACCGGCGTGCTTTGTGGCAGACTGGTGGACCGGGAGTCGTGAGAATATGGTGCACTGTACCATTGCGGATGGTCCATTGTTTCACTCTCGACTGGTTGGGTGGGGGTGTGGTACACTCATTCGATGGGTTGAGAGGCGAGTCAGAGTGGGCTGTACTGATCTGTATTCACCATGATTTGCTCGGGGTCACTGACTGCATAGCAGTGCATCATATTCACAGTGGGACGTGGTCGGCCAGAGTGAGACTGGTTTGGGTAGTACTGGTGTCGGCTGCGTAATGCATAAGAGAAGGACTCTCGCGCCGCTTACGTGCACGTCCGAGTGCAGCGGACACGTACATGTGTTGATATGTATTGCTGCATTATTAACGAAAACTGCTTCTTATGCTTTTAAACTATTCACTGCGTAATGCCTATTGCAGCACCTCACATTGGTGCACCGCATAAGTTGGCAGCAGTTGCAAAGCGGCACGAAAAATTTCGAAAAACCAGCGACAAGGTCCAATCAAAATATCGCTAACGTCTAAATAAGATAAATTATTCATGGCCAAGGCAGCGACGAATAATTATGGGAATTGGGGGGGGGGGGGTTGGGTGTTCAAAGATGCTACTTTTATAAAACGGTTTCTCACTATCATTTTACTTTAAAAATAAAGTAAGAAAATAATTGTAGTTACATCTGTATGTGTTTTGTTTACTTGTATGCATACCACCTGAAATATCCTTGCGAGCCATCAGTAGTATATCTATCACTGTCTGGAACCCCCATGGCCCAGTCCACAAGAATTTGCAGCTGGAGTCTAATGATGTATGTCCACCGGCAAGTAAACTTTTTCAAGTCGCTTCCAGAAGCTACTTTTGCAAGTTGTTTGACGTAGAAACACCCTCAGCAGGTCGACTTTCGCAAGTTTCGTCGACACGCAGAAGCAGCTTCCACAAGTCAGTGGAGGCAGTGCATCTTGCTGGAAGTTCTTACCAAACTTGCCAGCTGCTGGGAGTTTTTCTCACGCTTCCAGAAGTTCCACGCGTTCAGTACCAACATGAAAATGTCAGTATTGAAAAGGAGAATGGGCCAAAGACAGATGTACGATTGGCATCACTAAACACATAAAATCGGCCACCACCGCCAAGTAAGTGCGAAATTAATTGACAGGTTACTTCGTTTCATTAGAAGGGGAAGTAAAATGGCAGTGCATACGTCTTTAAATTTCAGTTGATTTTTTTAGTGTTAGCATAACCATAAATGCATGAGATTTGTGCTAAAATTAATAGTGTTTGAAAAATCGTAGAGTAATTAAAAGGCTATCGTTTGGTGGTATAGTTTGCCACGTTTTGTAACCGGTTTTGATCCGTTGTACAGGAGACAAGACGTGTTCAAAACTAGCATATGACATTCCCAGAAAGTTTTTAATCTGGGCGAAGTCCACTGATTTTATTTTATTCAATAGTGTTTCTTGATAACCTAAATATGTATGCCTCTGAATCCATTTCTCAGCCCATAAACTTTTTTTTCTTAATTCTGTTTTCATAACGATTTTTTCAATAATAATAGTAACATTAATAATAATTATATTACAATAATTATAGAATAATATAAAATATTTATAATGGTTATTATTATTATTGTGCAACAATGGTGGCAGCTCTGTTTTTGAACACCATAAAGTAAACTTCGCCTTGACTATCACACGATGCAACTTTAGTGGAAACACTTCTGCAAGTACTTGCAGCAAGTTCCTGTAATTAACCTGCCGACAGGGCAAGCTCCATCGTTTTTCCAGCCCTGTGCGAAAATTTCAAGTACCGCCCTCTCCTCCTACTCTCCTTGCATTTTCAGGTATAGTCAACTTTCCTCCACCATGGCGTCTTATTTTCATACAGTGTCCACCAGAAAAATGTATAAACAATTTAAGGGACGAATAGTATTACTTATGTGTTTATTTAACATTAACAATCATCACAGATGTTGTACAACCTTCAGTTTAGTACATAGTTACTTTAAATGTTCAAAATGTTCATCGTTGGTGGCTATAAACGTAACAAAACGACGAGCGCAGCTACGTCGGTCAATGTTTCTGCGGAGATCGCTGCACATGTCGCTGTAATCTCCTGGCGAAGTTCCTCCAGCGTGCGTGGCTTACGCCAATAGACGTTATGTTCCACAGTTCCCCACAAGTGTAAGTCCATAGGTGTTGCACTTGGTGACCGTGCCTCAGAAAATCGTCATCCAGGGGAGCTCGTACAGCTTGGTGGTGGCGCCCCGTCCTGTTGGTAGAAGACCTCTTCATCAACTCTATAAAGCGCACATATACCTAGCAAAAATGATGTGCGTAACATTTCTAGGTACACTTCTCCAATGAGAGTAGCACCAAAGAAAAAGGGTCCTACTAAGCCCCTAGATGATAGTCCACACCACACATGAACCCCGGGTAGATTGACCGCTTTATCCCCATAAACATGTGGATTTTCCGGTGCCCAGTACACACTGTTTACCAATTCACGGTTCCATTAAGTTTAAATTGTGCCTCGTCACTCCACACTACCTTCGTTACAAATTGTTCGTCATCAGTTATCATTTGCTGATACCATTCGCGAAACTGCATTTGGCGATCAGGATCGCCGTCATTAATAGCGTGCAGTAATCGTGAAATGTAAACTTTCCATTTTGCAGCTTTCAGAATTCTTCGTACACCTGTACTGCTAACCGCCACTTCATGTGCACATTGCGTAGGAGCCTTCTGTGGAGAATTAACAAACGTTTCCAACACGAGAGTCGACAAAGCAGGATTTGTAGCTGTACGCTGTCTTCCTGATCTTCCTTTGTGAATATCACAAATCGTTCCAAGAATTCAACTTGTCAATGATGCATTTAATTGTTCGGCGGGTTGGCGGTTCTGTTTCAAACTGTCGCCTCCACAGACGTTGCTCTTCAACAGCATTTTCAAACTTGAAAAACTACTTCACAATACATTTTCTTTGCTCGAATGTCAAGCGTGGTCCAGACATCTTGTTTTCTCAATACTGAGGTGAAAGTACTAACATCTGTTGAGTCAAAAACCATACTACAACACACTCGTAACTCAAATCGAACGACAGTATCGATATCTCGACGGAGCCTGACAAAGAGTGTATACATTTTTCTGTCGGGCTCTGTGTATCACACTTACTTATACGTCTTTCTGGCGTGAATAGGTCTTTAAGACCAGAGCCAGGTAGGGGGTACCGGTCAGCGAAACAAAAGTGAAAAACTCATTTTACTAAGGTTTGAAGCTCCTATTTTCGTTCTTCCGTGTTTGCGATTTAAAAACTGGGTTGTTTTGGAAATCAGCCTTATGCAAACACAATTAGTTTATTTTTATAATTACCCAGACATGTTTCGACTCCAGTGTGTCATCTTCTGTGCGTCTTTTTTTTATATATATTTCTTAAAATTACATCGCTAACTTAATTGCATTATTATACATCGACTTTAGTGCTCGCTTTCGTCATTTTTATGACAACATGTCATCTGCAAAATTTTTCGTCCTGTTTCGTGTCTCTGGTTGGTGTCTCAATCAACTGCTATTTAGTGCATTGTTTTCACTCAGTTTTTCACAAACTCACCTCACATGCACTTACACAAAATGTGGCGAAATGTGATCTGAGCAGACACTTCTGACAACACACTCAGTGTCTGCTCAGATCACATTTAACCACATTTTGTGTAAGTGCGTGTGAGGTGAAGTAGTGAGCAGAAATTTGCTTATTTATAAAAAATTAAGTTTGCAGGGGTTGGACTTCTCTTGCTCGTCATTCTCTGCTGTTTGGTAAGATGCAGGTCTTGTAAGAAGTAATTAAATAGATCTTTTTTTAATTCCAATCACACAAGGAATACCATCATGAAACACCCATCACATGTAATTACACTGTTACGAATCTTTCGATCATGAAGCATGCATGCACACAGACCGGATGACATGCTAATCGTCGAACAAAAGCATCAGGTGGCAGCATCCCTTCCATACTTGACACCTCAGAAATTCCCATCAAAACATGTGTTCTTTTTCTATTTCCCCTCGTGTCTTACTGGGCCTGCATGAGCCGTCAGTCACAGAAAGCTCCGATGTCCCAGTCGATGTGCTGGTGGATCCAAGTTTGGACATAGAAGACATCTCCGAACATAACACGTGGCAGATCCACATTAAAACCCTATTCCAGATGTGGCATACTGCGGATCTGCATCCCAACATCACTCCAGATATCATGTGTGGCATATCCATCTTGAAACCCTATCCCAGATGTGGGATATCGTAGATTGGCATCCCAACATCACTTCGGATATAACGTGCGGCAGATCCACACTCGAATATTACCTCGTGTCTACTCTGGGTCATGGGAGCCTTCCACGACACAGACATACAGAAAACAGAGCAAATGCACTGCAACGGTAGAATATGTGGTTGGAGGTGACGGGATACATTCGAGTACAGTGCTATACCCCGCCTGAGCAGAAAAATAGTGCATTTATGCTAGCTGTTAGCAACTGTACTACAAGCAATTTTAGAATACGGAATGAGAAGTAATGTCATGATTGGATGAGTAGAAATGACGTAAGATCGATAAAACTTCAAAAAATGACAGAAAATATCTATAAATTGAGGGAAAATACATCGAACTGCAGGTAAATGGCTTGTTGCAGAACAATTCATATGCATGGGAATGAGTATGTGACGGCGAGAGGAATACCAGAAAACAATGACATGGAAGCACCGGGTATCATGGAAACAGTCATTTTTTCATCGAGTCAACATTCTACTGTATGTCTGTTGAGGTAATACCGATACACAGGAGTTGACTGCTGTCTTTGATGGTGTCCTGGAAACAGGAGAACCATCTGCCTCTAAAATTGCTTGCCTCTGTGTTAAAGGACAACCGATAGTGGATGGAGTGATTGGTCGAGATGAAGTTGTAACAAGGTATGATTTAATGGCAGACTGATCATGCATTCTAGAAAAAGAGGGAGATGTCGCTGCATATCATTTAACCATTTTTTTCCATTTTTCTGTTGGGATGCACCAGTTGTGTGACATAATCTGCATTCGACTCGTGGACAACTGCGTGTTCTGTGTGGCTTACAATAAGAGCACTGTCTACTTGCGACTGTTAACACCAAACCTCTCAGTCATCAGAGGACTTCCATCTCATGTGTGATCAAACATATCCATCCTGTTTCTATACATTCCTCTAGACAAATGAAGATTTATCCAACATTTTCCATTCCGTTGTCACATCTTGGGCATAAAATCGAGTCTTCAGTTTCATAACTACAGTGGTTCTAAGTTAGCATCAAGTGTTTGTGAGGTATTGCAATCCCTGTGTATAAATCTGCTTGATAGATGTCCTGTTTATGGAGTTAGTGGCGGCATGACATGTAATTTAACATGTCAGATGCCGCTGCTATGCACTTATCTCTTTCTTTGTAAGAGTTATTCTCCATTACTAACGATCAATTTATATAGAACTGATGCGAGCATACTATAGTTTCTGAAACCATGATCGGATGTGAAAAGTGGACACTATACATCTCTGGAAAGCTATATTGTGCACGTATCACACAGAGTCAGTGTTTTAAGGAAAAGTTTTTTTTTTCATTTTGTCACCATACTTTATGGTAGAGAAACCTGCAAGGAGAATGTATGTCATGCGCTGGAAATACGTTTCTTACATTAGAATATTAACAGCATTGTATTCCACACAACTAATAGGTTGGAGGCCGTACCACTCTAACACTACATTCCGTTTTAAGTGCAGATCCGTGTAACCTTAGGAGTGCATGAGTTTATGTTCCCTCTTACCAATACCTTCATGATACTGATTCCAAACACTAGAACAATACTTTAGAATTGATAGCGCAATTGGTTTACGTAAAACGCTTCAAACTGCGTCCACTTGGAGCTCAGTCATGCAAGAAAACCACCCATTTCCTCTCCTTCTTAACCGTCCGCTATTACATCGCAACACTTTCATATCTACTACTGTACACCGATAAGGGGTGCGAACCTCCTCGACATGTGCGCACCTGGAGAAATCTTGTGCTCTTGGATGGGTGCAGAACAGCAGTTACAGACTCGGCTCGTTCTATTCCTTCACGAGAGGTGGATTGTAGCGGTCTGCTTCTAGTCAGCTGCAGATTAAATCAGTGACAGTGCTGCAAGGCAGGCTGGTCAAAGACAGTACGAGGATATCTTTTAGTCTCTAACTTTATCCTTGGAATGAGAGAATGCCCTGTGACTTCCACCCATACAGAGAAAGATCGTAAATCGTGCACTATGCTCGAAGTGCAAAAAATTTGTAGATCCCTGTCTGGTACACCTTGATGTATACAGGGTGAGTCACCTAACGTTACCGCTGGATATATTTCGTAAACCTCATCAAATACTGACGAACCGATTACACAGACCAAACGTGAGGAGAGGGGCTAGTGTAATTGTTTAATACAAACCATACAAAAATGCACGGAAGTATGTTTTTTAACACAAACCTACGTTTTTTTAAATAGAACCACGTTAGTTTTGTTAGCACATCTAAACACATAAACAAATACGTAATCAGTGCCGTTTGTTGCATTGTAAAATGTTAATTACATCCGGAGATATTGTAACCTAAAGTTGACGCTTGAAACATTGTCCTTACTTCGTTGCAGGGGCCCAAACAGCTGCAACATACATCGCGTTTGTACAGAACGATCTGCCAACGTTGCTCGAAAATTTCCCACTGGAAACGCGTCGACGTATGGGGTATCAGCATGATGGTGCACCTGCACATTCCGCAATTAACACTAGGCTGACCCTTGACATTATGTTCGACGGGCGTTTCATAGGACGTGGAGGACGCATAAATTGGCCAGCACGTTCTCCTGATCTTACACCTCTGGACTTATTTCTGTGGGGTACGTTAAAGGAGAATGTGTAACGTGATGTGCCTACAACCCCAGAGGATATGAAACAACGTATTGTGGCAGCCTGCGGCGACATTACACCAGATGTACTATGGCGTGTACGACATTCATTACGCCAGAGATTGCAATTGTGTGCAGCATATGATGGCCACCACATGGAACATCTATTGGCCTGACATGTCGGGACACACTCTATTCCACTCAGTCATTGAAAACGGAAACCACGTGTGTACGTGTACCTCACCCCTCATGGTAATGTACATGTGCGTCAGTGAAAAAGACCAATAAAAAGGTATTAGCATGTGGACGTAATGTGCTGTTCCAGTCTCTTCTGTACCTAAGGCCAATCACCGTTCCCTTTGGATCCCTACGTAATTCGGTGCTCTCCGATACACACGATCGAACAGCGGAGGAGTGGCACTCAAGCGTCAACTTTAGGTTACAATATCTCCGGATGTAATTAACATTTGACAATGCAACAAACGGCACTGATTACGTATTTGTTTATATGTTCAGATGTGCTAACAAAACTAACGGGGTTCCATTTTAAAAAACGTAGGTTTGTGTTAAAAAACATTCTTCCGTGCATTTTTTTATGGTTTGTAGGAACCAATTACACTAGCCCCTCTCCTCACGTTCGGTCTGTGGAATCGATTCGTCAGTATCTGGTGTGGTTTACGAAATATATCCAGCGGTAATGTTAGGTGACTCACCCTGTATATTCGAGAATTAACAATGTATCGACACGCTGCACACTCATCTATCTACATTCGAAATGGTACTCGCAAAATAGAGGAGGGGCGCTTCAGCGATGTTACAGAAATTGGGAAGCATGCTGCCGTGTCATTGGTCAGTGTTGAAATTACGGTAAAAAAGCTAAAATTGTTCACACTATCAATTGTAATGCTTATTCTTACAGTACATCGGTGGTGTCTTTTCCATCCCAACCATTTGCTGGTACGCTGTTGATTACCATATAATGATCGACGGAGATCGCTTGTTTGAGATGGAGAAAGAGTCTTGGTGGAGGGGCAACACCTTTCAGGGATGGCTAGCACCGAAACAGTGGTCACGTACATGACTGAAATATGAGGAATCAATCGAAATGCAACACTGAGCCATTAGGTATTCCATCATGATGAAAGATGAGTTTCAATGTAGAGGCTGTCAATCACCTTTGGACACCAGTTTGGAAACGCTCCACAACGCCGCAAAACTCTTCCAGTTTACATATGTTGTGACTGTCTTTTATTTAAAATCATCCTGTGCATATATTGTGGTAGCAGCAGCAACATGATTTACACCTTGTGATGTCCAGTTTTCTGTGAGAGCCAATTGATTGAAATGTGTTAATGTCAGTTGAGGACCTGACAAAGACTTTGAAGTCGTGGTGGAAAAAACTAAATGTACAGCGTTGTACAAAGCGCGTTACAGCAGAAAAGAACCCTGTATTAAACAACAAAATAGGGACCCTCTCTTGCGACTGACAATCTGTTGGATATGGTCCTCCTACAGTATGGGTGATGAAACTTTGCACTGGACGCCTGCTCCAATAGATCAGTACCTGTATATTTAATAGGATCGCCACATATACTGGCATCAGACGGTATTTGTTTTCAATGTATCGTAAGAGAGAGATGCGGCAAAAATCTTATCGATTTCTGTGTCAGATGAAGTTAGCTAAACACACATAGTTCGCAGTTTGTCTCTGTTCGATGGTACAGAACAACGATGATAGAATGTTTGGGTGGCAGGTGTGAATGCACCCTGAGGAACGCAGATCTGCTTTGGACTATAGTATTTGTATGTAGTTTGGAAGCGCATTGCAATGCAATAACAAAATCCTCGTCTTTCTTCCAGTTCCTGTTGATGTGGAGTCTTCCTCAGACATGGGTGTGTGTGTTGTCCTTCGCGTAAGTTAATATAAGTTAGATTAAGTAGTGTGGAAGCCTAGGGACCGATGACCTCAGCAGTGTGTCTCATAATAACTTACCACCACCACAAAACTCCACACGTTGTTGTTTGTCACCTTCACAAAGAGCTTGCAGTAGCTGTATTTTGTATGGTTTCATGTGTAAATGTCTAAGCAACATACGTCAGACAGACATCGGAGCATGTTGAGCTGTCGAGCTGCACTTCGAACGAATTTCTGCGGATTCCTTGTGAAACTATGGCACATGCGTTCGACCTCTGTGTCAGACACTCGGAGATAGCCCGGTAATTTGCCTTTACAGAAACAACCTGTTTCTCGGAATTTTCATGCCATGATGCTCTGAGCTGTAGGGGGATTCACACAATACCTAGTACGAAAGTCACACTGAACAGTTATTACTGACAAGCACCGCGCAAAATCTAGAACACAAAACGCTTTCTGTTTCCCGATACCATTTTTACTAGAACCAATGTGGGCGCACACTGCTGCTACCCAGCGGGAACCATATACACTCCTGGAAATTGAAATAAGAACACCGTGAATTCATTGTCCCAGGAAGGGGAAACTTTATTGACACATTCCTGGGGTCAGATACATCACATGATCACACTGACAGAACCACAGGCACATAGACACAGGCAACAGAGCATGCACAATGACGGCACTAGTACAGTGTATATCCACCTTTCGCAGCAATGCAGGCTGCTATTCTCCCATGGAGACGATCGTAGAGATGCTGGATGTAGTCCTGTGGAACGGCTTGCCATGCCATTTCCACCTGGCGCCTCAGTTGGACCAGCGTTCGTGCTGGACGTGCAGACCGCGTGAGACGACGCTTCATCCAGTCCCAAACATGCTCAATGGGGGACAGATCCGGAGATCTTGCTGGCCAGGGTAGTTGACTTACACCTTCTAGAGCACGTTGGGTGACACGGGATACATGCGGACGTGCATTGTCCTGTTGGAACAGCAAGTTCCCTTGCCGGTCTAGGAATGGTGGAACGATGGGTTCGATGACGGTTTGGATGTACCGTGCACTATTCAGTGTCCCCTCGACGATCACCAGTGGTGTACGGCCAGTGTAGGAGATCGCTCCCCACACCATGATGCCGGGTGTTGGCCCTGTGTGCCTCGGTCGTATGCAGTCCTGATTGTGGCGCTCACCTGCACGGCGCCAAACACGCATACGACCATCATTGGCACCAAGGCAGAAGCGACTCTCATCGCTGAAGACGACACGTCTCCATTCGTCCCTCCATTCACGCCTGTCGCGACACCACTGGAGGCGGGCTGCACGATGTTGGGGCGTGAGCGGAAGACGGCCTAACGGTGTGCGGGACCGTAGCCCAGCTTCATGGAGACGGTTGCGAATGGTCCTCGCCGATACCCCAGGAGCAACAGTGTCCCTAATGTGCTGGGAAGTGGCGGTGCGGTCCCATACGGCACTGCGTAGGATCCTACGGTCTTGGCGTGCATCCGTGCGTCGCTGCGGTCCGGTCCCAGGTCGACGGGCACGTGCACCTTCCGCCGACCACTGGCGTCAACATCGATGTACTGTGGAGACCTCACGCCCCACGTGTTGAGCAATTCGGCGGTACGTCCACCCGGCCTCCCGCATGCCCACTATACGCCCTCGCTCAAAGTCCGTCAACTGCACATACGGTTCACGTCCACGCTGTCGCGGCATGCTACCAGTGTTAAAGACTGCGATGGAGCTCCGTATGCCACGGCAAACTGGCTGAAACTAACGGCGGCGGTGCACAAATGCTGCGCAGCTAGCGCCATTCGACGGCCAACACCGCGGTTCCTGGTGTGTCCGCTGTGCCGTGCGTGTGATCATTGCTTGTACAGCCCTCTCGCAGTGTCCGGAGCAAGTATGGTGGGTCTGACACACCGGTGTCAATGTGTTCTTTTTTCCATTTCCAGGAGTGTAAAACTCCAGATTTTCCTCGTTCCAACAGTACATTGTTCATGAACGTATCTCAAATAACATAATAGTTATGATTCTTTTTTTTTAATCGGATAATTGTCGCTTCAAACTCTGGCAATGCTTTGCGAATGCTTCAGCAGTTTACCATTAGGATTTTAATACTCTCACCTGTGGGACGCAATTCTTTCGATCATACACTGATACTTCTGAGTTTCTCAGACTTCTCATTATCTGGATTGGATGGAGAGTCGCCTAATCAAAAAAAACCTTTGTGTGCACCCCACACACAGACAGCTGCCTGAGTAGCAGCCTCTGATGTGTAGCGGACACCTGACCCATTTAGGGGGACCTTACAGTTCTCAACCCAATGGTGCAACAACAGAGAGTCACAGCCTAGCTAGTCACAGAATCTTCGAAGTCTTTGGTTCAGTCCTTCCACTCGACTCATAACCAAAGGGCCACGATCAGTTTTGGGGACAATGCTACAAATTGTGAGCTTTGTTGAAAGCCCATGCGCAAGGCTGGTCTTCTCAGCCTTCTCTGCCAGTCGCTGGAATGATCCAAGTTCGACATCAGAGCCCAGATGACTGGTATAGTTTGTTCCAACGTGTGCAACAATCTGCAGTTGATTGCATCCTGTTCGCTCAACGGCAGCTAGAATAGCCTCTTCAACGTAAGACCCCAAGGCATACACACTGAGTGCACCTGGTTATTCTTTCCTGTCACTTGCTGCCATTTCCCTAAGTGGTACCATCATTCGCCTACGTTTGAACTGTCGACGATTAATAGACCCTTTTGCATTTGCCTCCTCTTGACACTGGACAAGATTCAGGTTTCCCCAGAACAGTTTGAGTGAGTCCCACTGGCTCAGTTTCAGTGAGAGAAAGCACCTCAGACTTGTTGGTGGGATCGGTACAACACTTTGAGTCCTCCTTGGGCCCATGCCTACCCTGTACAGTACGCCTGGATCTACCATTGACATGCCACTCATATTCAAGTGGACGAGTAATGACAGGTCCTGTACTTTCTGCAGAGGAGACAGGGTTGACAGGAGAGGGGTAGTGCTTGAGGTACCTCTAGTACTGGTGTCACAGGTACACGACTCTCAAGAGTTCTACCAACACACCGATTCGCAGCAGCTGCCAAGCGTTTGACCGTAGTCGGGGCGATTTCCAGCTGGTTACGAATACTGTTGCGAGCAGCGCGGTTCCTTCCATTGTTGTTGTGGTTGTCACTGTTGGCACGCCACCGTTATCATTTGTATGTCGCATGTCATCGTGGATAAGATCCAACATATCAACGACAGACTAAACAAAAAACAAAAAAACTCAGTGATATCTTGCGGCCCGTGAATCAATTATTCATGTAAATCATCGGTAATTTTCCTTTAAGTTCAAAATGGTTCAAATGGCTCTAAGCACTATGGGACTTAACATCTGAGGTCATCAATCCCCTAGACTTAGAACTACTTAACCTAACTAACCTAAGGACAACACACACATAAATGCCCAAGGCAGGATTCGAACCTGCGACCGTTGCAGCCGCGTGGTGCCGGACTTAAGCGCCTAGAACCGCTCGGTCACAGCGGCCGCCACTCCTTTAAGTACACCAATAACATCCTTTGGTGCGGCGGGATTGTCCCAGTTTCGCGCCTTGGTAATGTACCTTTCGAAATATTTTCGTAGGCTCCCTTGTGTTTGTCTGAGGACTGAATACTTCCCGTCGCAGGCGGGCTAGTATATGCGGTGGAGAATACTTGGCCAAGAACGGTTGCTCGAACTGTTCGCAAGTAGAACACTGTTCAGCTGTTCAATTTACATATAGGCAGCTGTAAATTGTATCTTTTGACGATCTATCCAGGTTGCAGGCAGAACTCCACTTAATCTTCTTATGAACACGATGGGGTGTGAGAATTTCTTTTCCGGAATCAAAATCTGAAATTGGCGGTGTTTCAGTAGTCGTTCCTCTAACAACATCGCGGTTAAAGTTGCCGCACTCACTGGTTCCAGAGGGGAATTTCCATACGAACTGTTTGTCCAGTACATTGCGGTAACGTCGCATTATTTTGAGTCGCCCCCGCCGAATTATCAGACAAAAACGGCGGTGGAAGTTTAATTCGTCACTTGTAGCCGCCTTCCAGGGAACTCGTCCGTTAATATGTTTTATATCTAACCGAGTCGGTTGCGAGGCGATGCGCCTGATGTTACCGGTTCCGCACCGACGGCTTGCAATTGATACCTAGCGCCTTACATCGTGCCTATTGAGCTCGTAACAGCACTTAAGAGAATTGCAGTATGAGTCACGCGGAGAACAGGTGGCGCCAAATGCCCGAGAGTATGTAGGTTCTGTGCGATCTGGTAGAGGTCACAACATAGCTGACGGACACAGTTTGAGCTGCACTCCAAATACTGTCATTTTTATTTGCAGTTCTGTTTGTTTAACTGGTTCAACCGGCTCTAAGCACTATGGAACTTAACATCGGAGGTCATCAGTCCCCTACACTTAGAACTACTTAAACCTAACTAACCTAAGGACATCACTCACATCCATGCCCGAGGCAGGATTCGAACCAGTGACCGTAGTAGCAGAGCGGCCCCGGACTAAAGCGCCTGGAACCGCTCGGCCACAGCGGCTGGCGTTCTGTTTGTTTCATTTTATAATTGTTTATTAATTACTATTATAATTGTGCTTAGTTACGAGAGTGAATGAAGGTGTGAATGTGAATAATGTTTTATGTAAAGTATTTATACTATACATTGAAGTAACTTGTTTCGTGAGGTATGACCGAGAATAACGCGTGTTAGTCATTCGTTATAAACCGTACATCAGTTCATGGTACTGAGGAAATGAGATTATGATTTCGGTAAAGTAGTTTTGTTAAGAGAGAGTTAATTTTATATTTGCGGGTTTTCAAAATCTATTTATGGTAATTTACTGTTCGCATTAAGTGAAAAGTTGGACTGGATACGTATACATGCGCGGGGTGAGCGGGTTTGATGCTGCTTCCCAATTGACTGTCATGTTTCGCTGCTAATCAGAAATTAGCATATTCGCTCTTATTTTGGGTACTAGAATCTTCTTTTGTGTAGAGAGATGAGTAGCATCGGGACTTGGATCTCACAGTGATCGGACCTATTGATAGGTGCTCCGACGAAAATGATTAATATTGTGATATTTCGGTACCAAAATGTCTGAGAAGTGCCGTAAAGTGTGGAAGAGAGTTCGATTTAATGCACGGTGTGAAAATCAGAACTTTTGGTGACATTTTAAATAACTAAATTCCGCGTGGTGTGCTGCTTACTCGCGAACTTGAACATTTTGTTACGTGAAACTGATTATAGCAACATTTGAGCGAGCTGTTCTCAATGAAACAATCTGTTTGTAAAATTTCTGGGAAGTATCATAAATAACTGCTATAATCTGGCTATGGTAATGAATGATGTGTGCATATGAACTTTTCACATTTTGTACCACATAAAGTAAGGCTTGGTGTGCAATCTTACCGTTATAGAGTTAAATTTTATGTACATAAATACTTTCATGTAACTGTTACCAAACTTCCACCGGCAAAATAATTTTTAGTGCGACTTGCAGTTACGAGGTGTGCAGCTTTTTTTGTACAGTTTTTTCGGGCTGAGAAGTGAATTTCAGTATGAGGCGCGAGTGACAATAGATTCACTCCAAGGAGACTGCAACCTGCTCGCAGCAACCCCGCACCGCTCCGTTGCACCCTGTGGCGCGTTTCTCCATTTTCTGAAGATGTCAGTCTTACGTAATCCACTCGTCAAATACTCTATTAATTTTTTTCACTTTCAGCAGTGAAATTTTCCTATCTTATGATCTGACTTAAAGGACAGATAGCTAACCTGTTACGTTAAATTTGACACTTTTGTCTGAACAGCTGTCTGAATTCTTTCACGTCTTCAGACAACTTTTTAAGTCAGTCAAGAATCTCAAGGTGAGGCTCGTGAGTTCAGTTTCGATCTCGGTGAGATTTGCATTTAACTGATCGTTCAGATTTGTGACAACAGTACCAAACTTCTTCTGCATATTTTTGGATAAGTTCTCAAATTTTGCATACAATTCAGTACTCTTGTTCATCAGGTTTTTCGCCTATGTTTATTGACATATTTGTGGTCAAATTGGCACTTTGTTTTGTAATAACAACTGTCAATATAGAGGCTAGTCTCTGGTATAAGTCGACTCATGCAATCGATTGCGCAATTTGAGCAGTTCATGACTCGTTTCCGGTTGCTGGTCGCACCTCCTCTGATTCCAAAACTCCGGTAACATTTGCTACTCCAGTTTCGGAAATGACCATGCACGCCATTACTGAATCGGCAACACTGCCGCCTTCGACGTGCGCTTGTCCTTCTGTTTCATTACCGGTGCCAGTGTTTGGAAATTTGTCGTATGGCATTTGCGACAAACGACTTTAATGTTGATATTAGAAATCCAAATGCAATTAAACTGCGTAATGACATACTGCCGATGACTTAATATTACGTGTAACTGTAATAATGTTAAGCAGAAAAGGCAAGATGGATGCCTGAAGGGCAAAACTAAACATTAGAATGAATGATATGCCATCTTCTCGCGGCACAGCGCAAAGGCAGACATGTTTAACAATTTATCACAACAATGAGTATCTAATTTATAAGGAAAATTAACACAGTTACTTGAAAAATGTGAGAACATTAGTTATTAAGCAACGGCTTAAAGTCGTGAAAAATGTAAAGCTCTAAAAAAGCGTCGATGTCCCTTAATTTTCATACAAATGTGCCGTACAGCGTCGTAATTACGAGAGCACAGAATTATTAAGACTTTTTCTTTTCTTACAAGCCAGCCAGTTTCTCATCAATGGTCCAGTTCTTGACAATTACAGTGATTTTTCTTTTTTTTTTTTTCTTTTTCCATTCTCAGAATACGGCTCATGAAACACAAAAAAAACACAGATTAGTACAATAAAAATTATTTTGTCTGGCCCATGTTCGGCGCCAGAATGATGCGTTACCACCCGGTAAACAGATTTTAAAACCTAAGTTTCTGAGATTTGATATAAATTGGAAAATAATCTGTAATCGGGGAACTTGTCACCAGATGGTGGTTGCGGGTGTGTGACTCGCCGCAAAAAAAAAGAAAAAAGTCAGTCAACGCTACGTGCCGAGTACAAGAAATGACTGGTACAGATATCTCAAGGACGTACTGTGTAACAAGCAAAGAAAAGCAATCATGGAAAATGACTAGTGCATGCTCACTAACAATGTGTCATCGACTCCTCTGTCCCAGCCGCGCCTCTCTGAGAACACTTATGAATTAAAAGACATAGAGAAATGAGGTTTAAAGTATAATTGAAAGGCAGAACAATATTCACATTTTTTAAAGAAAATTTTAATAAGATTTTCATAGGAATCTTTATAAGAGCGCAGCGGAATGACTGCGGTATCTTACCAAGATAATACACGGTATAGTTAAAATATCAATGTTCACGTCAGCTATGAATCACAGTCATAGACTCTCTTATTCATAGTCGGAATAATGTGTGTTCAAATATCGCTCCGATATTAATTCTAACTGGCTTGCAAGGCACCAGCAATTTACCAAAAGACACAATTACACCATATATGTTCTTCAACAATGCCTAAGCCGTTAACAATTTTATTGGGTTTACTTGGCGTAACTCACATGCTCTGAATTCACAATCGTAGTAATATCGTTCATTGATTTTCCTATAAAGATCGAATCACTGTTGAACTGGTTAAACAAGCATTCACTTTCTTTTCCTTAATAATAATGGTAAAAGTCCTTTAATACTCCAATGATGACGGAACGCAATGAAATTTATAATTAAATTTTTCTTACGCAAGATGGCTACCGAGAATGGTCGATTGTTCGACCGTTCTTGTCGTTTATCCAGCGTGCTGTAAATCTTACAAGTAATATTTTTTATTTCTGCATGAAGGTCACAAGGCATATGAATGAAAAAATACACAATCAGCATAAGTAATCGTATATTATTTAACCCTTAACTACTATGGTCATTCACAGGAACACAATTACTATGGAGGGGTCTGACAGACCGCATTTTTCTATTTTATATATCAAACCAGAATTTTTCTGAATATACATAGTTTCTTGACTTCCAGTCATTCATTACACTTCTTAGAGGTGGCTTTTGTAGAAATTTGATTTTTTTAAACACTGCGGTATTTTAAACACTTCAACAATTAAAACAAAGCGAAATCTGGAGTATATTTTTATTTTATGAGTTACGAAAATAACAGCAAATAGTTAGCTCTCTACTCACACAGATTTTCATCAGAGGGATTATGTTACAAATCGGCAACGTAACTAGGTGGAAAAATCCGACATGACTTACGATAAATTGTATGCGAAGTTAGCTTTCAGTTTACGACTCACTTTGCAATGTAGAGCGAATATTGCAGTACATAAGTCTACGAATGGAGAAACTTTGCCACCATTTTACTTCTAAAATTACAAGTAAAAACTAATACTTGTTCTCATGTGTCACTGAATCATACTTTAGTCAATTTCCACCTGCAAACACTTCACGCAGACCTTCCTGGAACACTCCAAATAAATCGGAACCCCACGCTGTTGACATGGATACCTTGTTTTCCTCTTCAGACGAGGAGGGCAAAAGGTGCACATTTTTCGATTTTCGAATTCTTCTTTCGGTGTCTGAGGCTCATCTTGTAAGTGAAGACATCTGTCTCACATAACACACGTTGCACAGAAGGCCCAGCTTTCCCCGCCATGGGGAAACAGTAGCATGCAATAAAAACGCGGCACGCAAACACTGTCGTACGTCTGTGAGACCTCTCAAGGCTAATAATTACGAAACAAAGAGCAGCAACAATGCAAGAATACTGGCACGTGTAGCTTGACACCCAATAGGAAGGTACATGGAGGGGTCCATTTGGCTTTGCAGGGGTGTGAGAAATATCTCGACACAAAAATTAGTAGCCGTCTGAGAGACGGTCGATAGTAGTTAAGGGTTAAAATTTACAACTTACAATGCGTAATGGCCGCCGTAGCGTGTGTTAGCTTCGAGACTAGAACAGAGAGAGAGAGAGCAATAACGCTGGTCTTTTTCGTTTCTTTCGTCAGCGAGTAAAAGAATAATTAATACAGAGATCTTATACAGTTATCTTATAGAGTCTGTTTGCACCATTATTATTTCATTTCAGCATTTTTTACTATTTTCATTTTACTTTGTTTTGTGCCTGACTTTTCGTCGCACGTTTTAATGTTTTGTACAATATATCGGACAGCTTATTACATACACATCAATCACCAACACGTACAGATCAGATATATTACAACGTTTTAATGTTATCAGTCGTACATCAGATACAGAAGTGAAAACAATTTTGTGTTCATTTATGAGCAAGACATTTTTAATAATTAAATTCAATCTCGACAATATCTTCCATGTCATCTGCCGCCCACTGGCCTTCTGTTGAACCCCAATAGCACCTAGTCTAGGGTGACCAAATTATTTTCGGTGAAAACCGGGACACATTCACCCGGGTGCCAATGGACACGTCATTCCACATGTACCCAGGTTTCTTAATTTTAAATGTTAATGTTTTGTTGATACATTTTGTTACCCCGATTATTATAACTAATAAGAGGATACAAAAGATTGTTATAATCTAGATTATCTGTATAATTAGTGACATGTAACAAACGTATACAGTAATAAAGAAATGTATTACGATTTTACAAAATTTTACAGCCATTCAACTTTTAATCAATTAATATTAACATGAGCTTTAATATTACTGAGCACTTGTAGATGGAATTGACTGTCCTTGGAGAAAAGGGTATTTTTCACTGCCTCCAGCCTTCTTGATCATGTCTTTGTTCTTTGAGACACAGTGATAAAACTCGGCACTATCCATTTTGTAGTTGTACAGGATCTGCAGGATTGCTTCAAGGGAATCCACCTCCATTCTGTTTCTTTCATAGGTCCACTGGATATTCATGAACAAAAATATTATGGGCTGGGATTGCAAATACATACCTTGCAATTATTACCAACTCAGAGTAATGCTGAAGACAGTCACAGCTTTTAAAAAAACTCACCCACTTCTCATGACATTCCAATGGTGTTTTTTTTTTTTCATCATTCCACTTGTGAAGACTTTCTTCAACAAAAGTTGTCAGTATGCCGAACTGATCAAAGAGAATGGAATCATCGATTTCAATCTCTTTACTCTTCAAATAAGAAACTGTCTCTTCAACACTTTCCCATTTTGGCACTCTCTTCAGTAACATCCAATCAAACACCGGCGATGAGGGTAAATATGAGGCGCTCCACTTGTTGAGATATTCTACACAAGTGTCATAAAACTTGTTAACTTATTCTCTAAAACTCCTTTTCGCTGCTTCTGATACTTCTGCTCTTTTAAGGACAGATTCAACATTAAAAGAAATGAACTGCTGTTCTCTCCTCTTAGTAACAGTTTCCAGAGTATTTTTCAAAACATCATTTACCTCTATTACACTTTTCGTGCTTCCCTCAATTTCCTTTATCCCATGCTGCAAAGTGCTAAGCTGACTGTGAATGAACCATAATTATGCTTCACTTAAAGGGTTACTGAAAAACTGAACCAATCTTTTGGGGGTTTTGTCTTCACATAATCACATAATCTAACAGTATATATGTAAAACTGTGAGTATACCTTCATGACGATAGTTTCAACATCACAGCTTAAACTGTCAGCAGATGTCTGCGCGCTATTGTGTAAAACATGTGCAGGGCACCCTATGCCTTCAATGTTTTCATGCAATGTTGCCTTTAATTTGTTAAATACGTTGCATTTGCCTTGTCTTTTTAAACCACCAAAGTTTGTGTTGGTGTTCTTTCCACAAAATGCCACACATTTATTTTTCTCAAGATTAAACATTTCGATAGTATTCATACAAAATCTTGAAATTTCGTCAGATGTTTCATTAGGTAGGGAACTCACCTTCAAAAGTTTGGTCTGAATTCCCTGATTAACATCGAAAAACTGAACAACAAACGGAAATATTTTAGTGGCCTTATGATTGCTGGCATCAGTGGATATACCGTAGAAAGAAGACTTTTTGATGTATTCAAGGCTTTCCTTTATACTCTGGGGAGCAATAACTCCTTTCACTAAGGCTGACACTTTAGTTCTTGCTGAACTAAACTTTTTTGCAATGGAAGAATCATCAAACATAATGCTGTTAAGCTTATTAGTACAATCACTAGATCTATAAGTTTGGTGATGTTTTACAGTGTGGTAGGCTAGTGTAAGGTCGGGTGCTCGAACTTTCGTCTCTTCACTAACTGATGTTTCACAAAATAATTTTCTATAGTTTTACTGCAGCTCGGTGCACTGTATCTGTTAATGTGTTTCTTTGACCTGATGTGATCAACTATGTCGAAACGTCCACCATGGCTTATACTAATAAAACAGTTACATACGGAACACTCTGCTTCGTAATCAAAACGACCTTTCTTAATGAAATTCCATTCCTTGGAATAACAGTCACTGAACTTGCAGGCACGTTTCGGCGTTGCGTTTCACAGTACTGCAGCAATAATACCACTAATATGAGAACAAACTATTGCAGTTTGTCTGACAAAACTTCATTTACTACACTGTTCTGACAATGAGTGTGTAAGTGGCGCGACAATCGGACGGTTTCATAGCTCTGTTACAATAATACAACTTACTACTTGTTGGCCGAAGTACCGCTCAAAGTAAATTATTGCCTGAGTGTATCAATACTGATACTGTGATTACTAGTATGAGACAATGGACGTTTTAGACAAATAAGCTAAAATATATTAATTTCTTGTGTTGTATTTCCTTTAATATAGCGAAATCACAAAAACTTGAGAAAGTTTCACGAAATATATTTAAAAATTGAATTCCGGGACTTTTGAGCGTCCCGAAACAAATTTTCGGGACACCGGAACACAGGGATGAAAACCGGGACAATCCCGGTTTTCCGAGACGTTTGGTCACCCTAACCTAGTCCACCAGCTCCCTCGTCGTAAGAACAGCAGTGGAACACCTGGCTGAGCTCGATCGTGTGTCATGAAATAAATACAAAATAAACGTTTTCAATGTATTAACTCACATAAATCTATAATACAAAATTATGACACATATTCATAATTGCCTGGCGTCGCTGAGCAGAACCTGTCACTGTTTGTCACGATATATCGTAAACACTACAAGTTTTATAAGCAATTATCGGTCCTGATTACGTAAAATGTATATACATCGACACAAGTAAATAGTATTTAGTTTATTCCCCTGGAAGATGCTGGTTTAGATTTCGTGTCAGTCGGTCTTAGTAATCATAAATGTACAGGATGATGATCACTGGAATGTCTCTTAGCACAGCAATATCATTATAATGACAATGAACAACGAATCTCTAATCTAAAACAAGATTATTCGAATCATCAAAAGAACGAAAACAGCGGATGAACGAAATTAGTCCGCTGTTTAAATTTATCTTGTAGACATGAGGTTTTAATTATAGATGCATTAAAGTAAGTGGGTAAATTCAGAGTGGGTAAACAGGTGCATCGTTTACAACTTGCGCAATTTTCTGTTCTAATGAAATACTTCAGCAAGTGGTTGCAGGTGTTATTTGCAGAACTTAATTGCTGGTGGACACGCATCTTAAAGAAAGTGCCATAGAGTGTGAAAAAGTTGCGATAATCTTTCTTTCCTGATTTTTCAGAAACATTTAAGTACTTAAGGTACATATAACTTCACAATAGTTTCAGCTATATGCACAGATTTCTCTAAAATGAAGGCTATATTACTTCTAAAACTTCCTAAAATATGCTGATGTGGGTTTACTAAACACCATTGTCAGTGGTAATTCTTGAACAAAAAAAAAAAAGACCTTGTTCAACATATTTTTGTTACCTCCTCAGATATACTCCAAACTACAAGAACTGATGCATAAGTTAATTCTGTTAATGTTGAAAGAAGTCCGTCATAGCTGATGCATGATGGCTCAGATACTGGTAAATGAAACACGCTTTCAAAATTCACCTCGTATACAAATTATACTAATTATTAAACTGTCAGAGATAAATAAATACTAATTCTAATACTGCTCCTCCTGGCGCCATTCGGTACTGGCATCAGTACGAATTATCTAATTGTAGATCAAGAGTAACGTGCTCTCAATGAATGGTGTGTAAATGCTCAATGGTCAAGTCCAGGTCTCAGTCTTTAAAATTTACATCTCTACATCTACATTTACATCTATAGTCTGCGAACCACTATGAAATGCATGACAGAGGGTACTACCTTGAGAGGCACCCACATGCCTTGCTCATACTGTGGCATCAAGCAGTCAGGCCTGCAAGATGAGTGGTCTGCCAAGCGAGTGGATTCATTCTTATTTATCGAGTAACATGAACTCTAGTACTCACACTTAAGTTACAAGTTATCCTCCTATATGATTAATACGCAACGGAAACACGCATCTGACTATCAGTAATTTACAGAACTCTGACTGTACACTACGCACTGGCAATACCACATTTTCTTTTTGTCTTTTATTTAACGGCTTTTGTCAACACGTGGCCATCGCACTGAATATGAATGGCGCACACATTATAAATTCGGGACATTATGACAACATACAATTCGAAGGAAAAGTCCACCAATCTTTTTCTTTTCACTATCTTATTTATTCCGATAAATTCTCTAACCTAAACACACAAATTCTATAACCTACAACAATAACACATGAGAAATTCCGCCCAATGGGCATGGCTTTACATTGGTGAATCTCTATATTATGGTCTCGTAATTATTTAACGCTACAGTGCACTATCTGGATAGGATGGTGGATCTTTTATTATTTCTCACATTTCGACTCTCACAATCATCATCACGAAACTATCCTCCAGACCGAGCAGTACCGAAGGAACAAGCATAACCCACTAATCTTTTGAAACTACCTTGCTACTCTCCCATGCAAACCACACATACCCAAATTACATGACATACACCACACTACGACATGGAATATGAAATACTACACAGAAATAGTCACAACATTATCACTTTCAGCTTTCCCACTTCAATTAGTATTTATCCCAGTTTCACACGACACTGCCCCACTTTGTAATTCTACTTTCCTACTATGAACTCTGGAGATATATGCACGTCTTCCTGTGCAGTGCAAGCCAAGTGGCGTTGCTGGATAGACGGCCGACTCACCTTGCTTCTCTCTCAGAGTTTGAATCTAGCGTCACACGGAATCATATCACGCAAAGTAATATTAAGAACGTATTCATCACACACGCGAGTCCTCAACTGATACCATGGACGAGTACTTCTCTTTATCTTTTGTCTCATACACAGTTTGAGACTCACACAGTACTCACCACGTGGAAGTACTCGTCTCTAATTTCAAGTCCTGCACACGCCATTTCTTAAATATTTCAACTTATGGTACACACGCTATTTCTTAAATATTTCAACTTATTGTACACACGCTAGTAATTCAGCTTAACTTAAGCACACGGAAGTATTTCAACTTATTGCTACACGTGGTTTCATTGTGACCGTTGGTCACTTCCGAAGATTACTACAATCCCATTAATATTACCTGCCTGACATTTAATTCTCCCCACAAAAGTTCCTGAAATAGAGAAATTATTATTTCAAACTACTCTTAAATATTCCACATGCATACCATGTCTCCACTCTTTCGTCATTACAGAGCACAACTAAAACAGGTCTTGACAGCACAAGATCCAGCGGCAGAGTGCTGAAACATGGCCGTTCTTTAGGTCATCTCGCACCTCTGTCGAGGTGGGGGAAGACCATGCTATCGTATTGGTCAGCCACATTTCAGGCGCTCAAAGCTCAGGTAAATTTCATCTCTTTGGTCCCACCAAAGGTGGCCAAAGGATCGTCTCAAAGATGATCATAAATTCACATTCACTATCTGCGGTTAGCAGACGACCATACATTCATTCATTTCACAGATCTCACCAAACTGGATGTAGGGATTTACTTTGTGGGAGTGCACATGTGATCAATTAAATAAATAAATTGTCATTCTTTCCCACACTGGTATCCGGCTTCGTTGTATTAATTGAAATTGAGTTATTTTACAAAAAAAATGTGTTGTTCTGACAAAAATAATGAAGTATGTTGTACCTATTTTCAATGTCGGGCGGTACTGTACCCTTTCAACCTTACTGTATTAGTTACATTCACATATGGAGCGTGGGAAGAATAATTACTTAAATGCCTCTGTATGTGCCGTAATTAGAATAGTCTTGTCTTAAGATCCCCGTAAGAGCGGTATATATGAAGTTTTAGTATATTCGTAGAGTCATCATTTAAAGCTGTATCTTGAAACATTGTTACATTACTTTCTCACGATAGCTTATCTTCAAGAGTCTGCCAGTTCAACTCTTTAAACATCTCTGTGACACTCTCCCGTGACCATTCGTGCTGCTCTCCCCCGTATACATTCAATATCCCCTGGCAGTTCTATTCGGTACCAGTCCCACAAATTCGAGCAGTGTTCCAGGATGGTTTGCACGAGCAATTTCTTTGTAGACTTGTTGCATTTCCCTAGTATTCTACCAATAAAACGAAGTCCACTATCTGCTTTACTCATGACTGGCCCTATGGGTCGCTGTATTTCATGTCCCTACTATGTCTCACACACAGGTATCTGTATGAGTTTACCCACGGCGGTCTCACGAGGTACATTCGCAAAGTGGCTCACAAGCATTGAACTCATGTTTTGTAGTTAGGCATAATCGATCCCGAGATATCAGTAGCGCACATGTTAGCTGCCCATTCTAATTGGTTCGTAATAGAATGTCAGTTGCAGGTAATCTGTCCTGGATCTTATGGGCGCTGAACAGCGAGGTCATCAGCGCGTAATTTGTGCATTTGGTACCGAAGTGCCTTGGCTGTGCAAGAGAAGTATATTCTGTAGCATTTATGTGTGAGTGATGTAGTGAACTGTAAGTGGACATTTGAGCTTGTGTTTGTATCGTGCACAGAAGGTAGCTATCAGATAGATTATATAATGGTAAGACAGTGTTTTAGGAAAGAGGTTTTAAATTGTAAGACATTTCCAGGGGCAGATGTGGACTCTGACCGCAATCTATTGGTTATGAACTGTAGATTAAAACTGGAGAAATTGCAAAAAGGTGGAAATTTAAGGAGATAGGACCTGGATAAACTGACTAAACTAGAGGTTGTACAGAGTTTCAAGGAGAGCACAAGGGAACAATTGACAAGGATGGGGGAAAGAAATACAGTAGAAGAAGAATGGGTAGCTCTGAGGGATGAAGTAGTGATGGCAGCAGAGGATCAAGTAGGTAAGAAGACGAGGGGTAGTAGAAATCCTTGGGTAACATAAGAAATATTGAATTTAATTGATGAAAGGAGAAAATACAAAAATGCAGTAAGTGAAGCAGGCAAAAAGGAATACAAACGTCTCAAAAATGAGATCGACAGGAATTGCAAAATGGCTAAGCAGGAATGGCTAGAGGACAAATGTAAGGATGTAGAGGCTTATCTCACTAGGGGTAAGATAGGTACTGCCTATAGGAAAATTAAAGAGACCTTTGGAGAAAAGAGAACCACTTGTATGAATATCAAGAGCTCAGACGGAAACCCAGTTCTAAGCAAAGAAGGGAAAGCAGAAAGGTGGAAGGAGTCTATATAGAGGGTCTATACAAGGTCGATGTTCTTGAGGACAATATTATGGAAATGGAAGAGGATGTAGATGAAGATGAAATGGGAGATACGATACTGCGTGAAGAGTTAGACAGAGCACTGAAAGACCTGAGTTGAAACAAGGCCACAGGAGTAGACAACATTCCATTAGAACTACTAAGGGCCTTGGTAGAGCCAGTCCTGACAAAACTCTACCATACGGTGAGCAAAATGTATGAGACAGGCGAAATACCTTCAGACTTCAAGAAGAATATAATAATTACAATCCCAAAGAAAGCAGGTGTTGACAAATGTGAAAATTACCGAACTATCAGTTTAATAAGTCACAGCTGCAAAATACTATCACGAAATCTTTACAGGCGAATGGAAAAACTGGTAGAAGCCGACCTCGGGGAAGATCAGTTTGGATTCCGTAGAAATGCTGGAACACGTGAGGCAATACTGACCCTATGACTTATCTTAGAAGCTAGATTAAGGAAAGGCTACGTTTCTAGCATTTGTAGACTTAGAGAAAGCTTTTGACAATGTTGACTGGAATACTCTCTTTCAAATTCTAAAGGTGGCAGGGGTAAAATACAGGGAGCGAAAGGCTATTTACAATTTGTACAGAAACCAGATGGCAGTTATAAGAGTCGAGGGACATGAAAGGGAAGCAGTGGTTGGGAAGGGGGTGAGACAGGGTTGTAGCTTCTCCCCGATGTTATTCAATCTGTATATTGAGCAAGCAGTAAAGGAAACAAAAGAAAAATTCGGAGTAGGTATTAAAATCCATGGAGAAGAAATAAAAACTTTCGAGGTTCACCGATGACAGCAAAGGACTTGGAAGAGCAGTTGAACGGAATGGACAGTGTCTTGAAAGGAGGATATAAGATGAACATCAACAAAAGCAAAACGAAGATAATGGAATGTAGTCAAATTAAGTCGGGTGATGCTGAGGGAATTAGATTAGGAAATGAGACACTTAAGGTGGTAAAGGAGTTTTGCTATTTGGGGAGCAAAATAACTAATGTTGGTCGAAGTAGAGAAGATATAAAATGTAGACTGGCAATGGCAAGGATAGCGTTTCTGAAGAAGAGAAATTTGTTAAAATCGAGTGTCAGGAAGTCGTTTCTGAAAGTATTTGTATGGAGTGTAGCCATGTATGGACGTGAAACATGGACGATAAATAGTTTGGACAAGAAGAGAATAGAAGCTTTCGAAATGTGGTGCTACAGAAGAATGCTGAAGATTAGATGGGTAGATCACATAACTAATGAGGAGGTATTGAATAGAATGGGGAAGAAGAGGAGTTTGTGGCACAACTTGACAAGAAGGCAGGACATGTTCTGAGGCATCAAGGGATCACAACTCTAGCATTAGAGGGCAGTGTGGAGGGTAAAAATCGTAGAGGGAGACCAAGAGATGAATACACTAAGCAGATTCAGAAGGATGTAGGTTGCAGTAAGTACTAGGAGATGAAGAAGCTTGCACAGGATAGGGTAGCATGGATAGCTGCATCAAACCAGTCTCAGGACTGAAGATCACAACAACAACAACATCGTGCACAGTAAGAATTGATGCAAACAAGGTGTTAGAAGTTTTACACCAGATTGAACTACTGTCTCCATCACTTGAAGTACATGCAGAGAAAAGAGACACTGCAATCACTAACTTCTGTTTGATCAAGAAATTTGAAGATCCCACTATCACTGAAATCCTGGAGAATTAAGAACCGGTACAAATACCTTCCCAGGACATTATGTATGTCGAACCAATTTATGAGCCTGTTACTGACTATGTTCCTTTCAATTATGTCAGGAAAGTAATCGAATAAAAAAATAAAGGCTGGTCATTGAAAACAATTTTGTATCACTTCCATCACTTCAGAAGGGTCGAGGACATAAATATCTATCTCATTGTAAGAGATATTATGAACGACGAGGAATAACGATCAGTCTATTTTCCAAGAGGCAGTGGTTAACTCTATGGCTGTGCAAGATGTCGATATAATGCCGCGGGACGATAGACCGCTTGGACTGGTGGATTTCAAAGCTGAATCTACTTGGGTGTGCAATTTTAAGGCAGTTCACTAGATTGTAAGACGCAAAGTTACGCAGTATGTAACGTAGAAACACTTTCAAGAGCAAGATGAGATACAGAATTCTGCGACTTCATTTAGTACTGAATTCACGAACACTATCGTTGCTAATTATTTAGCAGCTGAAATTCTAAATACCGACCAATCTGGATTTAATTATGACATTTACAGAGATCGCACACTGTCTAGCATGGGTGAACAAGACACGATTGGCGGGATGCAATTAGCGTCTGGAATATCACATTTGTATACAGTTTAGCCAGTTATTTCCATGGAAGGTAGACTTCTTTCTCCACTACCCACTGTCTTCCGTGCACCAAGTTGTTCATTTGATCCCCTTGTGCAAAAGAAAATAAACCGACCTTCGAATGTATATATAACGCGTAAAAATCAGGCGAAGCGGACAAGCATATTCTTGACCAATGACGGGAACAAAATGTTGTCTGATTCTGGATTAATTTTCGCTCCATCAAAATGATCTGCTCGTAATTGCAGATAAACACATATAGGTAACAACCATTCCACTTGGCGTAACATCCCTTGTTCTACTTTCGGATGTATAATTTTTTCGCCAGTGGTGAAAAAGTTCGCTAAACGTTGAGTTTTACCCGACAACATTGATATTGAACTCCACAGTCGTAACGCTGTTATCAGCCTCCATGCACTCATCCATAATCAGTTCAGTGCCTTCATATTCAACAACATCATTAAGCATACTTGGAAGAAAGCTTTTATTTCCAGTTCAGCTTTTGATGCTCCTACAATGTTATCTAGAATACGGAAGATTCAAGTTGCACAGCACCCAAATGCATCATTTATCCATTGTGCTTATTAAAGTTTACATCTGTGTTTAACAGATTTCTACACCAGCATCCACAAACATGCTAAAAAATAGGTGTGTACAGGTCACTAACATGCGCGTTATACGCACAAATAAAGTTGACACCCAGTGCTAGAGCTGTAGCGAACCGTATGTATTCGGTACTGAGTAACGAATACTTTGGCTGATTCGAAGTACCGAATCGTTACTCATAAATACATTTCGTTACTCGTTACCGTACTCCGCGTTCGGCTCGTATCGCTCGGTTCTGCGCGGCCGTTTGCGGAAGATTTAAGGACGTACGCCCGTCGGCGCAGTAGTTACTATTTAGAGAATTGGGCAAATTTAGTTTCATTGATATTGTTTTTGGAATTGGAATATTCTTGTTAATATTTATTGTGAGGTGATTAATTTGTATATACATTCTTGACGAATTTGACGTGCGTGGGTCTATGATTTAGATGGATACTGTTATAAAATATTTTTGATCTTACTTCTTGGTCCGTGTTTGCAGATTAATCCTCGATGATCTGCAGGTCCACCGTCTTAAACGCAAACACATTTAAAAAAATTACCAGCAAATGTTTCAGTTTAATGGTTAGTATTTGTTTTTTGGTCTCGTTGTATTTGGTGTCCTACTTTGAAATAAAGCTCAATATGTTTTTTTAGTTTATTTAGTTGATTGAATCACTGACATTATTTTCATTTCGCTGATCAGTTATTTAAAATACATACGTTGTATCTTGCATTTGTAAGAAATTGTTTTTAGCTTCCACATTAAATAATTTAAAACTTACTATTTATTTAATTTCATAACTAAACCCACTTCAAACGTATTCAAGTACAATAAATACATCATAGTACCAAGATCATAGACCGTAAGAATAAAGTGAAGCAAATGCTTTTCCTTCAAATTTCGAAGCTAAAGCTTCGGAATTTATGAATAAAATGTGAAGCAAGATCTTTTGCTTGTGGGAACAAAAAGAACAATGAAAGCTTTTGCTTTCCCCTTGAGCTCTTGCATCGGTATTAGATGAACTGTAAGAATAAAGAGAAGCTCTGACTTCATTCTGGAAGCAACTGTTTGTAAAACTTGAAGGCTGGTCAGTAACAGGCTCACGTTTGCAGAGTGCCGATATGGCTCAAATAGCAGCACGTTTACGCCGCGAAAAATCCTACAGACCACGTCGATGTCCACCTGGAAAGCATTATAAAACTCTGTATCGTTTCAACGAAGAAAATGTTAAGTGGGTGCAAAGTATTTTCTGACAGAGGCAGGGGAAAGTAGAGGTGGAGCACTATCGTCGGAACAGAAGATGAAAATTTTCCTTCGGTATGTAGCTGATCCAGGATTTCAGTCTAGACTAGCAGAAGAAATTGGAATTCATCAAACTACAGTGAGTAAAACAGTGAGTGGTGTTTCTAAAAAGATAATGGAAAAAGCTGATTTGTGGATCAAGTTTCCGTCATCAACACATGATATTACTGTGGCTAAAAATGAGTGGCTACAAAAATGTAAATTTCCAGGTGCTGTTGGTGTAGTAGACTGTACACATGTGCGAATTCCAAAACATATGCAATTTGGCGACGAATATATCAACAGAAAGGGTTTTGCTAGTATAAATGTGCAGGCTACATGCAATGTGAAGGACCAGTTCACTAGTGTTGAGGCTAGCTGGCCCGGGTCATTACATGACAATCGAATATGGAGAAATTCAAGTGTCTGGAAAGTGCTGAGTGAATGTAAAAACACTGTTCTTTTGGGTGATGAAGGGTATGGCCTAGAGCAGTGGCTGATGACCCACTTTCGTAATCCAACTGAGGACTGTCACAAGTCTTTTAATAACCTTTTAAAAAAAGATAGAATTGTGATAGAGCGTTGCTTTGGTCAGCTGAAGAGGCGGTTTCCTGTTTTGCAGTATATGTGTAGAGATGCCTCACCAAATGTTCCAACAATAATAGGTTGCTGCTTTATGCTGCATAATGTTGCGAAACATCTACAAGATGAAGATTTTGAAGACACGGCACAGGATTTACATGAAGATGACGATAACGAAGAGGAGGAGCCTTTAACTGAAGCGAATATTCTTCGGGGAGGACGTCAAAGAAGACAAGAAATTGCAGCTCTAATACAAAATGCAGGATTTTGAATTTTTTATTTATGAAAAGATACAAAACTACTAATCGTCTACAACAAAAGGAATAACACTGTCTACAGAACGGTATATACATTAAAACTATTTTCATTTTCCTCCTGTTGCAAATTGTTTACATTATTCATCTTTATATTAAGAAAGTTCATTAACATAGCTTCTTTTTCCATTTGCAGTCGAGTGAGCTTCAGTTGCTCCAGTAGCACTAGACTATGTAATTCTGTGATACTGAGCATCTTCGTCCGTCTGTTTCTGGCAATGCTCCTTTCTTCAAGGGTGGTGGCCTGGCATATGGACTTGCTCTAGGCGAAGAGGATGGTGGGCCAGCACGAAGTGTAACGTCTGTGCCTAGAAACACATATGTATGGCAGAGATGTATACAAGGGTAGAACTTAATGCGTGTTTGCATTTTTATGAAGATTTACTTTACAAAGATAACAGCGGAAACTTTCCTTCGCAAAGGGTTATGAAATGTTGGTGGCCCAAGTTAACTCTAGCCATGGCACTTAATGAAACAGAATAGCAAACATATACTATTACTGCTAGCGCCACTAATAATAGTTATAGAAGTAGTAGCACATACGATACAGTAATAAGAACATTTCGCTACTCTCGCGAGAAACAAATTTCCACTAGTATCTTTATAAGTAGCAATAATTAATTTTGTTTGACTAACAATACTAGAACTGAATCTTACCAGATGACTTCGAGTGCTCTTCTGGCTCTACTGGCGATAGTGTAGATATGGACGGTGCAACCCCTAGTGTCACTGCCCCTGAAAGTTAACGATTTAGGAAAAAAGCTCATTTTAACATTTACTGACTGTGTGTAATTTTTTAACCGAATGAAAATAAATAAATATTAACATCACAAGAGCTTATAATTTATCTTACCTGGTATCTGGTTCGTTGTAGGACTCCCATCTCCTTGTAGCAAGCTGTAAAACTTTTTCTCCCAAACATTTAAAACAATCGGTTTATTTCCTGTTCTGTTCTTATCCGTTATCCTTTTTAGTCTCGTTTTCACGTTACTAACTTTCTTTAGCAATTGTTTTCTGTCAGTTTTAATTCCGATATTAGTTTCAAATGAATAACATTTAGGATTGCTTCTTCTTTCTTTATTTTTGCTTCTGGAAGTTGTGACTTCTCTAATAACTCAGGAGGATTTTCTAAAGCTGTGACTAAAAACAACATCGTACTTTCTGCACTTACAGAGCTTTCATCTGAATCGGACGAGGACACCTTCAGTCGATAAGTGACAGTACTCAGCGATAAAAAAATGAAGCGAAACGCAGTCGCACGGCAAAGGAAACAGTGATGAAGTCTGCCCTTGCTCAACAATGGTTCGCTGACAATGGGTACGAAGCAGGCGGCTAGGAGCTTTCGCTACTGTGTTAGAAGTAAAAGGTAGAGAGGAAAAGCGAAAGGTTATTCTTACAATCAGAAGCTAATGCTTCTGCTCTTACCTTTTGCTTCCAAGTGAATACTCTTACTTCTAATTTTTGCTCCAAGCTTGTGCTTCAGTTTTATTCATATGACCGCATGTATTCGGTACTGTGTAACGTTTACTTTGGCGGACATGAAGTACCGAATCTTTACTCATAATTTCGTTACTCGTTACCGTGCCGTGCTTTGCGCTCGGTTCTACTCGGCCGTTTTCGGAAGACATGCGCGCGCATCGGCGCAGTAGATGCTATTTCGCTTTGTTGTACAAGCTTTGTTGAGTAAATTTAGCTTCATTTGAAATATTGTTTTTGGAATATTCTCTGTTAATTTTTATTGTGAGGTGAGTAATTTATATACGCAATATTGACGAATTTTAAATGATTTAGATGTTTATTATTTGTTACTTTACTTCATTTCAGAGGCGGATGTGGCTGTAGTGTGGGTCGAGGTTATTTAAAAGGGAGGTTGGCTCCGAAGCTAAATCGGCTGTGATTGGCTGGCGCAGTGACATCACTGTAGGAGCAAACAGAGGCAGCGGCTAGCGCAGCAAGCGACTCTTACTAAGGACAAGCAACTACTTATAACACCAATAAGTTCTCAGGAAATTATTTAAAACAGTTGATTTACCTGTTTAGATGTTTGCAGTAGAAGAAGAGTGCCACTGTCTTGATTTCCGCTCCTGTGCTGCTGCTGCTTTCTGCATTTTATGCTTCGTATTGAGGAACCGCATACGAATGAAAAGTCGTGTTCTGACATACAGTTTTATAACTTGTGAAGAAAATTCCGGATATTTAGTTTGGACAGCAGTGCATATTGTTTTCACTATATTTTTTTTCCTTGGAAATACTATCCAATCCATTAAATTCACTAAAAATTAGTTCAAACTGAGACACCTTATGTAGCCACTCATCTGTTGGAACTGTAAGCCCAACGCGAGATAGAAATTCAATCCAACCGTAATTTTCATTTGTTGGAGGACTTAAAATATCAGCAGACGGCGTTCCTAGTGTCTTGTCACAGTTCTTTGCACGATATGCAATGTAGCCAGCCAGGTAACGGAATCCTTCTGCAGAGCAGTCACATCCCTCTTTGACAGCAGATTCTTCTGGTGCAGGTTGAAGAGGAAAGTAATATCTCGTAGCTCTTTTTGACCATCTATCATTTGCAGTGCTTCACTCACGTCAGGCAAAATTCCTGTGAACAGATGTGACGTCAAAAATCCGTCACACTCATTTGCCTCTACTGATGTGTCACTGGACAGAGGAATGTCATGAGCATTGTGTCCCAGCAGTAACAGCCGTAATCGATATTTTACTTCTGTTGCAGAAGGGTTCAAATGGAAATGACCAATTCCTCTGATCTGTGAGAAAAAAATTCCAGTGCATCCTCGTTCAATCTTGCAGTTAAAATATATGTCATTTTCGTGGCTGAAGGTCTGAAAACAGTCCAAATAATGATTGAACAGTTGTCATAATGCCTTTCTGGAATGGGAGCAAGTGATTTGCATTGCCTACGCGCATTTTTTCGGCACACGCATACAGTTCTCTCAATATTCTTTCTTGAACATCCTTATGTATCCCATAACCACATGATAACGCATTCTTATTGTACCTCCGAGCATTCAAAATGTCAAATGCGTCGTTTGCTAACTGAAAAAAATTTGCTGCTTTCTCTTCTTCGGGCATTAGGTACTTTATGGCTTTAGCTGTGGTACTCGAAAAAAGTTGCATTGCCAAATAAACCCTTTGACGCTCTCTCCCCTTGACACTGAGATGAAGCTGTGACAGTTTAGGACACAGCTTCATTTCACTCCTATCTAATGCGAGCAGTCTTTCTACAATAGATTTATTAACAATTTTCCCACTTGGAAGCTTCAGTCTGTCATCCAGAAAGTGGTTCCTCATTAATTTAAACAAATGCGGAACATCTGGAAACAAGATCGATTTTTTTGTTCCAAGGTCGCACACTACCGCAACAACATCGTAACCAACATCTTGTACAGAGCAGATAATACTGTTTAACCGATCAGCTGTTATTTGTGTGTCAAAATCATAGTAAATGGGTTGCTTCCATCCAGAAAACAAACCACGTACCATAACAAATAGCACGTTACTGTGTGGCCCTACAACACGATCTTCAACAGGATCATAAGTAATATTGCTATCTACATTCATTTCGTCGAATGATAGCACACACACACGTTCAGTTTTTGTCAATACAGATGAGTGGGCTTTCATTAGTTGCAAAACATCTGTCAGCACACCAGGAAAGCACCTGAAAGAGCGTGACGTCCATCTCTTAAGTGTTGACAGTCCTGGAATTGGGAAACCGACCTGATTTCTTAAAAACAAATAACACTTCCTAGACACAGCACGAAGTGTAACCGCCTTACAAATATCTTCCCTTTGCCATTTTGCTCGTTTCTTTCTACTCAACAAGCAGTTTATCTGTGTTATTTAAACAATTTGCGTAATATTTGAGTCACTTTCTCCTACACTTGCTCCTTTTGACACTTTTGTTGATATTTTATTTTATCACCACAAGCTTTCACTTTGAGTTTCAAACACTTCTCATTACACCTGAGGTTTGCACACATAGCTGTCAGTCTGCGGTTCCTGTATTCTAATTCTTCTCTACGTTTACAGAGTTCGCTGATCTGTTTACTATTAGTGTCACAGTCATCTGTCGCTGTTGACTGGTCTATTTTTCTTTTTTTTTCGGAGACACACTAGCTAGGTGCTCAATTCCATTTTTCATTGTCTTTCTTGCCTGCAACCTGTCTGCCCTATTCGGAGAAACTGTGTCATCAGAGCCTGAATTTCCACTAACACCGAGTACACTTACTGGTATATTTACACTCGGCACTGCGCCTGGTTTAAGTATTTTCTTCGGCGGTAGATTGAGAAGTTCTGCTCGCAAGTCACGTAGATAATCATCGGATGTGAAATGCAACGAACGAACAGTTGACGTCGCAACATTGAAGCGATCTTTTCGGTGGCACTTCATTATCCAGGCCTTCTGCACTTTAACGTCTTTTGGGATCGAATGATAAACTATATCCGTGCCTTTTGTCTTTCGGCTGTACGACAAAAAAAAATAAAAAATAAATGAAATGATCGTATGGCATTCTTGGCCGGGAGGCCCCTTGCGTGGAAGTTCGGCCGCCGTATTGCGAGTCCTATTTAGTTGACGCCACTTCGGCAAGTTGCAAGTCAATGGTGATGAAATGATGAAGAACGCATAACACCCAGTATCACGAGGTAGAGAAAATCCCTGACCCGCAGGGAATCGAACCCGGGACCCCGTGCGCAAGAAGCGAGAACGCTACCGCAAGCCCACGAGCTGCGGACGGCTGTACAACAGACCCCCTGTTACAGCACACCCAGGCATTTTAAAGCAAAACTTTTACAAAGCACCGCATCAACACCACAAACTAAAGCAAAACAACACCGATATAAAAAGCTCTTTTGGCGGCTTGACACAACGTGCTCCTATGCTGACGTCACGCGCAGAACGACCAAGACGAAATATTCGCCGATCTCCGCAGGCCATTTGCCCCCCCCCCCCCCCCCCTGAGAGTGGGTAGCCGTGAGTTAAATCATGGATGAGAGGAGTTAAGTCATGGGTGAGTTAAGTCATGGGTGAGGGAGTGTTGACACACCACGGAATCGGAGCTGCCAACCTAGAAGCTAGGAAGTGCGCCTATACCATATAACTGCAGAGGTGTAATGGATTCATGTATGTGCATTATGTTGTTGTTGTTGTGGTCTTCAGTCCTGAGGCTGGTTTGATGCAGCATTCCATGCTACTCTATCCTGCGCAAGCTTCTTCATCTCCCAGTACCTACTGCAGCCTACATCCTTCTGAATCTGCTTAGTGTATTCATCGCTTGGTCTCCCTCTACGATTTTTACCCTCCACGCTGCCATCCAATACTAAATTGGTGATCCCTCGATGTCTCAGAACATGTCCTACCAACCGATCCCTTCTTCTAGTCAAGTTGTGCCACAAGCTCCTCTTCTCCCCAATTCTATTCAATACCTCCTCATTAGTTATGTGATCTACCCATCTAATCTTCAGCATTCTTCTGTAGCAGCACATTTCGAAAGCTTCTATTCTCTTCTTGTCTAAACTATTTATCGTCCACGTTTCACTTCCATACATGGCTACACTCCATACAAATACTTTCAGAAACGACTTCCTGACATTTAAATCTATACTCGTTGTTAACAAATTTCTCTTCTCCAGAAACGCTTTCCTTGCCATTGCCAGTCTACATTTTATATCTTCTCTACTTCGACCATCATCAGTTATTTTGCTCCCCAAATAGCAAAACTCCTTTACTACTTTAAGTGTCTCATTTCCTAATCTAATTCCCTCAGCATCACCTGATTTAATTCGACTACATTCGATTATCCTCGTTTTGCTTTTGTTGATCTTCATCTTATACCTTCCTTTCAAGACACTGTCCATTCCATTCAACTGCTCTTCCAAGTCCTTTGCTGTCTCTGACAGAATTACAATGTCATCGGCGAACCTCAAAGTTTTTATTTCTTCTCCATGGATTTTAATACCTACCCCGAACTTTTCTTTTGTTTTCTTTATTGCTTGCTCAAAATACAGAGTGAATAACATCGGGGAGAGGCTACAACCCTGTCTCACTCCCTTCCCAACCACTGCTTCCCTTTCATGTCCCTCGACTCTTATAACTGCCATCTGCTTTCTGTACAAATTGTAAATAGCCTTTCGCTCCCTGTATTTTACCCCTGCCACCTTCAGAATTTGAAAGAGAATATTCCAATCAACATTGTAAAAAGCTTTCTCTAAGTCTACAAATGCTAGAAGCGTAGGTTTGCCTTTCCTTAATCTTTCTTCTAAGATAAGTCGTAGGGTCAGTATTGCCTCACGTGTTCCAACATTTCTACGGAATCCAAACTGATCTTCCCCGAGGTCGGCTTCTATCAGTTTTTCCATGCGCTTTATACAGATTGTCATTTTCAAATGCGATTCTTTTTCACTAATGTCGATATTATTTTAATTGTTAATGTGACAAAACACAGCACAACAGTCCCGCGGTTCGCAAATGGAGTCATACAACTAAGATCGGTCACACTGGCGGTAATGGGAAACAGGCGACAGTCGTCACGAAATATTCCGATTGTTTCTGAAATTCTATGAGCGAACTTCGGGCCAAGCCTTCAAGATAGAATGCAGGAGCAGTACTTAGCGTTCTTATTCGTTTCCTGACTCTTGTGTCAATCAGGACGATTGTTAAACAGTTCTGTATTGTTCTACTCAGAGCAATTTACAATGGACAAGGAAAGAAGCAAACTGTGGAACTTTTTCACCGAACTTACCGAAGATAAGGCAAAATGTGATCTTTGCCATACCTTATATTCCGTGAAAGGCGGCTCTACATCAAATTAAAAAAAAAAAAAAAAATTATAAAAAAACATCGATCATCATACGAGACCATAATTACAATTTCACTAAATCAACTAGAGCTCACCAGATCCCATGAAGGTCGAGAATTTTCTTCTGAAATGCCAGTACCATCTACATCAACATCTGAAGTCGCTTCTTTAAAACCTCGACCTCGACAACAAACAACCATTGCCACCTTTATAAAAAAACTCGTAAGTGTTGCAAGAGAAAAAAATTACTGAGTTAGTTTTCAATATGCTAATTAAAGATTTGTAATCTTTTTCTGTGACTGAAGATGCTGGCTTCAAAGCTTTAATTGAATACTTGGAGCCCAGCCATAAATTACCATCAAGGTACATACTAAGCACAACATTACTGGATGCTCAATATGTAAGAGTGAAAAATAAACTAAAAGACGAACTGGGAAATGCGTCTCACATTTCCATCACGACCGATGGTTGGACTTCTTGTGCAACGACGTCCTATTTAGCAGTTACAGTACACTACATCGTAAACTGGGAACTGAAGTCTGCATTATTAGGATGTTTTGATTTCCTGAGCAGCATACAGCTGACTATATTAAAATGAAATTATGTTATTTATTACGTTAAGTGGGAAGTACAAGACAAAATATACGTGTTTGTTACAGATAATACCGCTAACATGAAATCAGCAATTTGGTTGGCGGGCTTGAACATCTGCTTGTGTCGCACATACACTTAATTTAATAGTGCGTTCTGGACTTAAGAGCATTGAAACCATTATACAAAAGTCTTTAAAACTAAAAATGGACGTTGCAACTAGGTGGAACAACACACTGGTTATTCTGGAAAGGATTTCTATTCTACAAGAACTCCTTGAAGAGGCGGTTGGACTTCTTCACAATCCTGTTGAAAGTCTCCTTGAAACTGAATGTTAGCTCTAATAGAAGTCATCAAAATTTTAAAGCCTTTTAAACAGTTTACAGAAGAAATGTCCTGGCAAACGCAGGTGTCTATTTCAAAGGTGCTAGCAGCCACCGATCCAAGATTTAAGAGGCTTGCTTTTAAAGACCAATCCGCTTACGAGTTCGCCAAAAATTTATTAAAAACTGAATTGGAAACAAATATTCATTCAGGAACACCACTTAAAGCAGAGTTCCCCGAGTCTGTATCGGTCATTCCTTTTGGCAAAGAGGACTCAATTTGGAAAGAATTTGATGCTAAGGCAACGTCAAGTTCTGCGACATCAGGTGTTACCAGCATAAATTCAATGAGGCAATATATGGAAGAAATGTTATTAAATAGGCATGAACGTCCTTTAAAACGGTGGTAGGCGCGAACACTTCTGTCCTGAGCTGTCATGCTTAGCACAAAAATATTTGTCCATCATGGCTACTTCAGTACCGTCAGAAAGAGAATTCTCGAAGTCAGGCCAAATATTGTCTGATAGGTGGAGTTCCCTGAATCCGAAAACCATGGAAAAAATTTTATTTTTAAATTTGAACCAAAGGTTTCTGTAAGACATTTCACTGTACATTTTCTGTCAGTTGTATAGCTACATATTATGTTGATTATTGCACCGTTATTTTTTTGCTACTGCATTTGCAACAAATTGTCTTTAGCTGTCACATTAAATAATTCAAGATTTAGTGGTTTTTGTTTTTATTCAGTTGTTAAACCCGCTTCCAACTGATTCAAGTACAAAAGTACCAAAATGCAGTCGTATGAGTGCGACTGGATTCCATACGAGTTACACGGTACCGTCGGTAACGAAAGTAACGGTACGTTTTAACGAGTATTGTTGTCTGTAGTAATAAATACATACGGATACACATTTTCTCGTTACTTTCATAGCTCTACCCGACGCTGTGGCTGATGGGAGCGATCGTAAATGCATTTCTCATTTACAGTCGCTCCCGTCAGCCACCGCGCCAAGTGTCAACTTTGATTACCGCCATAGACCATGGTCTATGGTTACCGCTGTGGGCAGCTAGAATTGGTTTCAATATCGGTGAGACACTTCTCCAATGTATCCTGTCAGGCGGCAGTGGTGTACCGATTCCAGCTGTGACTCACTGATATTATACACATAGAATACCATGGTTCTACGTTTTGTGCAGCGCACACTTTTATATTTCTGACCATTTCAAGCAAATCGTCAATATTTGCACCACTTCGAAATCTTATCAAAGTCTGAATATTTGTGCTCCTTCGTTCAGACTTAACTTCCTTGTAGATAACTGCATCATCTACGAGAAACTCAAGAACAAAGTTACAATATACCGAATATGTTTAGAAACATTGTTTTGTAAGTGACGCTTCTCATTAAAGGATGCCGTGATACACGTCATGTCTGCGTCATCTTCTCTTCCGTTTCCACACTGCGGTACATCGCTACGTGTACATCAATAAGGATACAACCACAACTGTCACCTGTGATTATTACATTATATTTAGCCATTATCATAATTAAGGATTTTTATAATAATGGTTATTGTCTCATTGGCGTTTTCCTCCTGTCCTAAAAAACTGAGGGCTGAAAAAAACTCCTAAAAAAAGAATCGCTGCATTAAGTGGAATATCTCTGACGGGAAACGGTAATGTTTGGTTATCAGTATCTTAGGGAGGTGCCGGGGAGGTGTGGTGTAGGATTAGGAAGTTGTTAAATATTTTAAATGGATAGTCAGGGCAGAAAAGTTATTGTTTGCGATAATGGAACAGGGGTACGTATGTATGCTATTTATATTTTGTTGCGCATCGCTTTTATCGTAATATGCTTCTTGATAAGTGTCAACTGTCATCTCATGAGTTTACAGAAGTTGTACTATATCAGTAAACATTTGTTGTGCGGTGGGATCCCTTATGTTTGTTTTATTTGTGTTGGAATATGTAGTGTTTATGTGTCAAAATAATTGTATCAGACTTACGAGTAGTTTTTCAGTCTACATCTTCGTTTATACTTTCAGAAGCCTTTATTCCATGTTCGTATGTAAGAAATTCAGAGGAAAACATAAAACTAGTTCTTTGTTGCTAAAGTTTTATTTTATTTCGTGGGACATAACCGCACCTTTTAAGCAGTGGTTGGATCAGTCTTGTTGCCAAATTTATTATCAGGTTGTCATACTTTGCTGAGTTTTGCCTACTTTCTGGACATACAAGCTCTGTTTCCGCCAGTTTATAAATTTTGAAATTTCTGTTGTGTTTCATTTGTAGCCCTACTGTTTTGATTTCACTGTTTTCCTTTCATTGATGTGTAACTAAACGGGTATGTGGAATAATATTGTGGCAACTCTTTTGCACGTGTAGAAGAAGGGGAAGTAATGGACGACTCAGCTGGACCTAATTAATACCTTGCTTGTTTTCATTGCAGTTCGTTAAATGCGGGTACGCAGGCTCGAATTTTCCTGCACATATATTCCCATCAATGGTTGGAAGGCCAATTATCAGAGCTGTAAATAAGATTGGTGACATAGAAGTTAAGGTGAGTAAGAATTTTTTGCAATATGGGATACTGACAGTATGGTGTGTAGTAATACTACATCAATGTTTTCCCATTGGCAATCTGTTATATTGAATACAACCATGGTTTCATAAACCCAGCGATACCTTAACATATGAGACAGATAATTCACTGTAAAACATGAACCAGTCAACTTGATACTTAAATTTCACTTGCAGTCTTTAGTTTCTGTTAAGCACTGTCATTTTTTATAGGTCCCTCAGTATTGTTGAGAGCACTGAAAGAATTTGCAATAGACATATCAACAAAAACTTGTTTGATATTGGAACATACATTCATTCACACATACATACATACATACCTTGATATATTGTAAATACTGCTGTAGGGTTGAGATAGTTGTTGTGTCATTGTGAGTCACCTGCATTGTAAATATGGCTCTTCAGATTTTAATCAAAGAAAGTATTCTATTTTCTATATTTGTTTATGCAACATTAAGGGATGCACCTTGAATATTAGCAGTGATACCACACTGATGTATTAACCTATACTGTATTAGAAACCACTTTTAATATTTATGGCAGACAAATTTTATGTGAGTAAAAGTAACTTCAACATGTGCCATATAAAGTGGAGGTAATCATCTGATGATTACAGAGGGTGAGAATCAAACTGCCCGACATTTTATGTTTGTGGTAATAATGCAGCCTTATTTGTTCTTTAACAATGTAGGAAAAGGTAGATTTCTACTTACTGTAAAGAAGACTCAGACAGGCATGATTAAAAGACACCTTGAGCTGTTGGCTGTAGCCTTCATCAGCAAAAGAGAAACACACACCATTCATACACACAAGCAAGCCCACCTTGTGTACACGTGACTACCAATTCCAGCAGCTCAGGCTCGAATCCTGTGTGCCTTTTAATTGTGCCTGTCTACAACCTAATGTGTCTTCCTTACAGTAAGTAGCAAATTATTGTTTCCTATACATTGTTGATATTCCTATGTGGACTTCCCTTATTTGTTCTTTTTAACTTAAGATAACAGCATATATCAAATGATGTGTCAGGCTAAAATCTTTTCATTGAGTGGTAGTAAGCTATTTCAAAGTTTGCAACTCAATCAGTTGTTCACGTATTGTGATGGTTTGTTTATGGATGCAGATTTGTGTGGTGTGATAACCAAGTGCAAAATTTAATGAAAGAGAACAGAATTAAGTTAGTTCTGTGAAAATCATAAGAAGATGACCGTGATACCCTTAAGAGACATCAATGAATTGGCTCCGATGTGTTAAAACCAGGTGTAGACATTGAGTATAAAAGTGATATTTTCTGAAGTTGGTTAGTAAATTTTGACACTAATCTGTGGCTGCAATTGTTCACCAGCATTTGTTAATCACTGCTGATGATTTATGTAATTTTAAAAGGATTTGTTAATCAAGACTGTTTATTTTACTTGTTGCTATAAGTCTTTTAGTGCCACTTTTACAGACGGATGATAAAATGAGAACAATCTTGTATCGCATATCAAATTGTAAGCCTCCTTAGCATTTTTTTTCTCTATTACAGGAAGATGTTTATGTCAAAGTAAGGCGCTCATCATTGCTGTAAGCTCACAAAAGCATATTGCATAAATTTGTGGGTTAATTCCTAGTAACTCATTAATTCTGTCATGCATGGGCATCTTAATACAGTTTGTGGGTTTGATTTATAGTAGTGGCGTTGATTTAACACACACATGTTGTATTGTAAACTTTGAATGTAGCATATTAATCAGAAGGAAAGTACAGGGCTCTTAACATTTGTTGCAGTATCTTGCCCTGTATTTATTATTGGTTTGCTGGAATTGGGTTATTAGTATGTTGTTGATACATATTAACATCATAATAGATTTTAAAGATGTAAATGTGTGTAAGTGATATGACCATATTGTTCAAATGTGCAAAAACAAAAAAACTGTATTATAAAAAGAAAGCCAGGATGGGTTTGCTCTTCAAGCACAATGAGGGCCAAAATCAACTCCTATTCTGGAATTCTAGATTTTAAGGCATCCTCGGAATTTTGCCTTTTAGTGAAATACTAGCAGTGGTACAGAGTATGTGCTCATTCATTCATTCACATTGTGACAGAGAGCCTTCAGGTACGTGAAACGTAAAGTTAGAAGAGAGAGGCATAGCAAATCCTTTGCAACACACAGATGGGAATTGGGATAAGGGAAATGCTTGTTACCATTGTTGGCTTTGACTAGTGACATAGGAAATGTGCAACAAACGTCTTAAACGTGGTAACTGGAACGTGATACCAGTAGATTTTGTCAAACGTGCTGAACTTAAATCAGTCTGTCACCACAGTCTGGTGTTTTGCATTCACATTGATTGGTTTTGCCAACTAACACTTAAAATATGAAAACACGCACCAAAAGGTGGTGTCACAACAGCCATTAATGCAATATTATTTGTCAAAGCTGACGAACAGTATTTAATTTCCCTCCTGATCTTGAAATTGGATACATATGCACCTGGAATGACTAATATTGTAAAACCAAGTGGCATCTGTACTTAATGATTGATTCAGTTTGAAAAAAAAAAGATAAAAAGCATTATCTGATCACTTTACTTACAGAGTTGTGTAGTTTCCCCCAAAAACTTAGTGTGGACACTGAAGTGGTTGTTCCAACGATGCTGCTGCCGATACTTTTGATGTTGTTTATAAAGCAAAGAACAGTTTGGAGGCAGACAACCAAATATTGGAGGTGTGAAAGTCTGTTTAACACTAAAAGTAACAACTACACTTTGCTTATGCTGATAAATTAGCACTCAGAACAGTGATATATTAGGCACATTTTAAAAAAGATTTTTTTTTTTTTTTTTTTTTTTTTTTTTTTTTTTTTTTTTTTTTTTTTTTGCAAATTTTATTTATATCAAAACACACTGTGCAACACAATTAAATGGTCGCTACCTCGAAACCCCTGTAATTGTCTCCTGTTGCAACGTACGAGTTTGACGTTTGCTTCAAAGACGGCTACAACCTTCTGCGGTAGTGATGCAAAAGCATGGTGCCCTGCAGCTTCGCCCTGAGTCTCGGTGACACTCTACAGAGCAAAGCGTCAACACATGCGGAGAAAGGGTCAGAGCTCAGAAGTTCATGTGATGTGCAAGATGGTATAATTTCACCACCATTCTGCTAAAAGACATGTCATACTAAGGGAAAGCCATCATACTCTCTCTTGTCCACATTTCAGCCCCTTCTTGTGATGCGTCTGCGATGGAGGTCAGAATTGTGATGCCCAGCATTGAAAACCCAGTTTTCTTATGTGTGGTGGAGGAAAACATTTCCAGTGCACTGCCACTCAGAATTGACATGAGGAGGCCTCAGGAGGGTATTAATAAAAGGCATCAGTGAAATCACCCTTTTCTGTGGGACATTGATTACTACACATTTCATGGTCGAAAGTGACTGTTTGCAGTGCAGTGAGCCACAGGGTGACATTCTTGACAACTTTTGACACTGCTGATTTCTGCCCCCCACCCCCCTCCAAAGATTCGCCCCTTTTGTGAGGACATTGTGGGCCAACAATCGCATGGAATGTGGTAGTGTGTAGCACAATTACAATTTTTCCTCTGGTGTACAGGGGATGAACCACTAAGGACCACTCAAAATCATTCTTCGAAATTTGAACATGATCTGAAACAGCAAAGGGTGCTTATGCTTTATCAGCCCTTCTGTTTCATGCCACCCTGCAGTCATGGGAGTGGGGAGTGCAACATTGACACTAGCTTGAATAAAACAGCAAGAAGTTCCTCTGTGTTGAACACTTTAAAAATGTACCTGTACAGAGAGAACCTGTGATGGAGTCCTAGGTGCCTGCAGGCCAGCAATCCCCTGGCATCCGCATGTCTGCTAACAGTTCTAGAGCAGCATAGTATGCTGCTTGCAAGTGTCTTAAGACTCTTCCAAGGCTTGTCCCTGTAAAGTTGCTTAAAGTTTGCAGTTAATCTTAAACAACTTTGTAACGATCAAGATTTGGTACTGTAGCTGTATGTCACTTTATTTTAACTTAAAAAGAGTTTCTATTGAACAGTAGAACATCTTACAGTTTAGAAAGACAATATTTATCAAGGGACATACGCCCAGCCATGTTTATTTGTATTTCGATCAACATTGCTCGTGGACAGCATCAAAATTATGCAATCCATACTTATACTTTAGGTAAAATATTAACAGGACAGTTTCTGTGCCTGAGGATTGTGTACTGTTTGACAGAAACTCTTTAAGTTATAATAAAATGACACACAGCCTTTGTGCCTAATCTTGATTTTTCGTGAAGTTGTTTAGCTTAAGACTAATTGCTACCTTTAAACAGTTGTTGATACACTATTTGGAAGCCAGACATTTCTTGGAACTCATGAAGTCTGTCGATATTTACCATTGTATAATAGCTATTATTAATGTATCAGTGATAAATGTAGAGACAAAGCCAAATCTGTGATTGGGTGGTTTAGTTGTTCCAAAGTCAGAGGGAAGGACATATTACATCTATTAGGAATATGCCTTGTAAGAACAATTTTCAGGTTAATGACGACTTTAGACTACTGTTAATTGACTAATTTATTGCTCTTGTTATTATTATTATTATTATTATTATTATTATTATTATTATTGTTGTTGTTGTTATTTTTTTAGATACACGATATAATATTTCTCAGTGGTCACCTCCCTGAAAGTGCTGTGGAAGTTCTGTCTTCCAAAAATACTCCAGTTGTGTAACCAAAGGACATTACATGGGAATTTTAGTTTACATAATTTTGGCTTTTCAAAAGCTGAAGAATGCCAGATGTTTCACTGGTTACATCTGTGACATTTAAGTAGTTTTTTCATTATCATAATGCATTTCTTTGCCTGCTTTGTATTTGTGAAAGCTCTCCTTTATGGTGGGTTCACTGGTGAGGGTGAGCCTAAATGAGGAACAAATAGGGTCATGGGTTCCTAGGTGGATGGGCCTTCTAATATCATCACTAATATTGAAAAGCAGAGATTGCTATTCACAGTAATGATGACCTGCTGAGTTCCAGACAGGCAACATGAAAAGTAGCACATTGAGCTTTCGGCCAAAGTCTTTCTCAGAAAAATTTACACACCCTCATTCATACAAGTAGACGCACCTCATGCATGCATGACTGCTACGTGCAGAGTTAACACTGTCAGAAATTGAAGCCCAATCATCAAGTTATGATACTGACTTAGTCTTAGCATCCATCAAAAAATAACAGAAAGAAAGAAATCTTGAGATCTAATCAAAAGGAGGAATTTGCTCTCAACCTATGGTTAAGACAGACGCGCAGAATGCAAAAAGTTCAAATGTTTAGTGGAAGTCTCTCCCTCTCATCTCCTTTTCTACCATCCCCTCCCGACCACTTATCCAGCCTTCACTCTTCCTTCATTACTTCTGCTGCAACTTGCACCACATTTACTGCTTTTCTTCCTCTCTTAGTGGAGGATGCTTTCAGACTCATGATGTCTTTCAGTTGTTTTAGTGTTATTAACCATAGACATAAATATTTACAGTAGGTATCCTTACGCATTGTAAACTTTAATTTCCTAATTGTATATTTTAACATCAACAATATTGATTGTAGTTGTCATTGACAGTCATTGGTCATATTTGTCACCAGTTTGAAGTGCTATGTCTCTGTACATCTTTATTATGCATTTTTGATGTAGGGCTATACACATTTTTTTAAAAATAATAGTTTGTCACATTGTAAGTCCTGCTGCTTTTCTTGATTAGCTATCAAATTTTCTTGTTATTTGTCTGAAGACGTATGTTTGCAGCTCAGCATTGCTTTGCAGTAATGTGAATTATTAAAATGAGGTTGTCCACTTTCACAAATAAGATTTGGAGATTTGGATGTCACTTAGGGAAGCTACCATAGAAACTGTGAAATTTGTACTTACCATTACTGCACAGCCCCATGTTGTAATTCTTTCTCAGTGAAAGTAATCTGTGAATGACCCTTTAATTGAAAATCAGCCAAACCGAGAAACAGTTCGTAAGTGATTGTTGAGAAATAATTTTTTTGTGGTTTATTTTGAGTTTTGTGCACTCTATATCTTGTGTAATGTTACATGCTATGATCTGTTGCTGACAGAATTTCTGAAAACAGATATTGATTTATTTCTAATATTGTGGTCACAATATCAGCAATTTGTCTTTTGTACTGCACACACTAAATCATTCATTTACACCCATTTAATTCTTATGACAGTTTGTAATCTTTTTATTTACTGCTGCATAGGAGTTTGCTCATGTACCCGTAAGTATGTAATACTGTCCTCATACCCTTGGAATGTAGACGTGTGCTTTGTTGTGCAAAATTACTTATAGGTGAATATCAAGTTAATTAATTTAACTATAACTTATAATACCACATTTGCCTTTGTAAGAGTCATTTACTGTTTCTGGCTGCCACTTTTTTTCTCTGCTTTTCTTTTCTGATGTATAATAATGTCAGATTGTAGATGTTATCTTACAGTACTTCTAGTTGCCTTACTTACATTTCTGGTTCCATTGGAGTAGCCTGATACAAAACTTGTACAAAACCACTGTTCATGTGATGAAGTTGGAATCTACTTGACTGCAGCTCCTACTCCTTTTGACATTTATTGTATTTGCCTGAAAATATATGATTGGAAGTAAACTTCGTCACCCATTTACAGCACCAGATTTGTAAACATAAACACAAAGCTTTGTCTAGGTTTCAACTTGAATTGGGGTGCTTGTTTCCAAGCACAGACATTGTTTGAAATACTGAAATATTTCATGCCCTTTTTTCAGTTTTTACTGGATTACTTCCTATTTCCTGAACCATTAGCAGAATGAAAATTTGCTGGTAATTGTAGCCGCAAAAGACAGCAATGTAACTAGAGCTAAGCTCCTTGTTAGTATTTACTTCCTTGGAGCTATCTTGAGCAAAAAGAGACACAACACTGTATTTTTGCGAAAACAGGCAGGCAAAATGAAAGAGCCCATCAAAGTATTCTGAAGAACATGGAGATTGCGTCCCACCTAACCTCGTCTGCCCATCCCCCCTTGCAAACCATAAATCTCAGATTTGTTAGATATTCTGAAACACTTAAGCTGTTTCAAGCAAAACTAGAATAAGAACAATGCAAACTGCATTTGTCAAATGTAATATTAACCTAACGATGCAGATGTGACTCTCTTAGATTTGTACCTATAATGAACAGATGGTGTCAAATTGCAGTGAAACAGCTGTTCCATGTGCTATCAAGGCAAATGTGGAGCATATTGACTTCAAGCAATTACAGGGAGCATGCAAGTATTTCGTGCTGTGGTGTGAATTAATTTTTGGAACTCATTCTGGTTTCAATGTGTGAAATAACTGTACAGCGATCCAGAGTTAATACATGTGTTTTCCTCATAATTTTTACTGTTATGTCCATAAAATTTACTGAAATAGTGTTCATTCTGTTACTACGTATTTCCACTCCTTTTGTCACAAACAGTTGTGTATGTTTGGTGCCTAAAGTGTTCATAGACTAATTGTCCGTATGCTCATTTCTGTTCAGACAGACATTAAAGCACTAAGTTATAAAGTGTTTTTTCAGATTTTGCTACATTTATTGCTCACTAAATGACATTCTGTGTCCTCCCTTCCTTTTCCCTGTCTCGATCATTTAAATTATTACACTCTGCGCTCTTACATTCCACCTTTCCTTTTCTGAGTCATGATTTCTCATCACTCCTATGCTGTAACTTACTTTACTCCGCTCATACCATTGGTGATATCTCATCACCCCGGTGCATCTGAGATTTGAAAGATTCTGATACATTTTTTTGCGATATGGAGATAGTTGTGCTGGACGGTCAAGTGTAAAATGGAATACATGGCAGTAAATTTTTCTCATGCAAATGTAAACTGTATATTAGTTTAATGACACTATAAAAGAAAACTATGTTGGCCCTGTTATATCATGGAGTAATTGGAAAAGAGTATTCTTATGTTTGACAGACATGAGATGCTGTTGCTTCTTAGCAGGTAGGCTTTTGCCCACTTTTACGTCTTTGCAAATGAAAACCATTATACCATATACATAATGCAGATCATTTTAGCTAAAAAAAAAGTCAAATTCATGTAATATTTGAACAGGCTTGCAAGGTAGAAGACATGTCCAAGCAGTCCTGAAAATAATTGGGGGGGGGGGGGGGGTGATTATCAAATGTGTAGATGCTATATTTCCTACTTTTATCAGACAGAAATATGAAGAAATTTTATTCATTAGTAATAAATGCCTTATTTTGATTTTTGTTGCTTTTTGCCATATTTGATTTTCCAACTGCATGTGTCAGTAACTGTACTATTGTCACATATGTAAAAACTACATCACATCTATATTGTAGAATGTAAGATGAAGTATGCTATTATACACACTCTGCATGGGCATTCCAGTTTTTGTAGTACAGTATTACTGAATAGCTCTGGAGATGGGGTTGTATTCTGTATATCAATTTAGAAAACTGTGCTGTGCATGTAGTTTGAACATGTATTTTCTGACTAAAGTATTAATTTTTCATCTTAGTAATCACTGAGAGCATGTATTCTCTCTCCTGTATTGTACATTTGCTTCGTTTTGCCTAATAATTGATGTTATTTAATGAACAGGACTTAATGGTCGGAGATGAAGCGAGCAAACTTCGATCCATGCTGGAAGTAAATTATCCAATGGAAAATGGAATTGTAAGGTATGTTTTTAAACTGTATTACTTGTTCAATTTTGGGATTTTTGTTGCACAAGAACATCAAGAATAAAGAACATAATGTCGCTGGAACCTGAAGCATTCTGTGAGTGGTTGTTACGTTAATATAGCATTTGAAAAACAGGGTTTGTCAGCTTTCGTTCTTTGTATTGTTGCACTCCTTTGTGACCAAACAAAAGGTAGGTTTTTCCTCAATTGTCATTCAAAAATGGTTTACAGAACTTGAATGAATAAATGTGGTATTCTAAGCCACATTTCCAGTGTGTTTACAAAGGAAACTTTACGGTCAGTATGTATCACCAGTTTTCAATTATAATTAAGCTGCATAAGCTTCTAAAGCAGAAATCATTCAAAAACTAAGGGTACCGTAACCAACGGTGGTAAGATAGGTGCTAGGAATCGGTTGGAGAGGCAGGACAGCAGATGGTCCAGGGAACATATGGGGTTGAGGATGTAATTATGACTGTAATGAAAAGAAAATGGGAATGGATAAAACACATATCCAAATAATTTGATGGTTAATGAGCCGAGTAATTTTTTCTGTAGATGCCAAGAACTAAGAAGAGGTACAAAAGAAAACCTCGTGGAAGATGCGTATAGTTGAAGACCATAAGGCATGAAATGTGTAGAGGACACCTTTATTCAGCAGTGGATGTCAAATACTTGACTGTTATGGAAGTGTCTAAAGAAAACATAGAGTAAGATCATGATGATCCCACCTGGTTATCTACATGTATACTTCGCCAATCACTGTACTGTATGTGGCAGAAGGAACATCGCAGATTGAGAAAGGGAAAAATGATAGCCTATATGGCTCTGTATGTGCCCTAATCTCTCTCATCTTATCCTAGTGATCCATATGCTAGAACATGACAGTGGCAGAAGAATGGTCGCAAAGGCTTTAGAAAGAGGTTCTCTAAATTTACCCATCAATTCACGAAAAAGTAATCACCATTTTTCAAAGGATTCATATCTGAGTTCCCTAACCATTCCTCTTACACTTCATTAGGAGCTAAACCAACCAATGTATGTAAACACCTCTTAGAGGAGTCAGACATTTTAACTACATTTTGACAGTACATATATTCCGATGAAATTGGTTGCCAATAAACTATTCAGATTCTAATTATAATAACAATGCCCATAATGCATGACAAATACTCAGAGGTGGCAAAAGTCAGGGGATATCTCCTAATATTGTATCGGACATCCTTTTGCGCGATGTAGTGCAGCAACTCAATGTGGTGTGGACCGAACAAGTTGTTGAAAGTCCCCTGCAGAAATATTGAGCCATTGGTCCATAATTGTGAAAGTTTTGCCCGTCCAGGATTTTGTGCATGAATTGATCTCTCGCTTATGTCCTGTAAATATTCGATGGAACTCATGTTGGGCAATCTGGGCGGCCAAATAATTCACTTGAATAGTCCAGCATTTTCTTAAAATCAGTTGCAAACAATTGTGGCCCAGTGACAAGGCACTTTGTCTTCCATAAAAATTTCAGCATTGAATGGCTGCAAATGGTGTCCAAGCAGCTGAACATAACCATTTCCAGTCAGTGATGGTTCAATTGTACCAGAGGACTCAGTCCATTCTGTATAAACAGAGCTCACACCATTATGGAGCCACCGCCAGCTTGCACATTGCATTGTTAACAAGCTGTTCGCCATCATTGTGGTTCTCGTTTGACGGTGGTCCACATTTTGCTGGACTGTCCCAAAATAGCCGCCCTGTGCCGGACTCTTCATCTCCCTTGTGTTAGGAGCTGGTGCCTCACCAGCTGACTTTGTTTTATTTTATTCATGAATGCGGCTTTTACCACTCCCTTTAAGGGATGGCCATTTAACCTTATCGGCACATTGAGGAGTTGACAGAACATTCTGTTGCCTCCTCTGCCCAGCCTGGACTGTGTTGTCTGGGTTTGGTGTTCCAGTCTGGTCCTCACCCTACCTACTTTTTGCTCTTCTCCTCCCTCTTGTGTGGTTTGTTAAACTTGTTCATCTTTCATCCTCTGTGCTTATCTTACCCTGTTCCTGTTCCTAGTTTTTCCTAGGCAATTTCTGAGTGGGGTACCTCTGGTAAGTGGTGGGGGCTGGGATTGTATATCCCCTCATTGCATACTTCTATAAGGGGCATCCGGCTGCACCCTACATGGGGCTCCTTGCCTGCCTTTGTTCCTCTGTCCCCCTTTCTTTGTTTTGTCCCTTATCTCATGTTCATTGACCTTTCGTAGATGTGGGGGTTCTTCCCCTGGGTTTTGCGCAGTAGGCTGTGACTTATCTACAGTCATGTAGACCCGTCTGTTAGAGGAAAAAGAACTGATGACCTTGTAGTTTGGTCATATTAATAATCCAACCAACAACCTGGGTCCATCGCATTGTGAGGTCTGCACCACACTTGAACCCTACCACCTGCTCTTACCAACTGAAATTGGGACTCTCCTGACCAGGCCATGGTTTTCCAATCATCTAAGGTCCAACCAATATGGTCACGACCCCAGAGTACAGGCGATGACATGTTGTTAGTAAAGGCACTCGCTTTGGTCGTCGGCTGCCATAGCCCATTAATGCCAAATTTCGCCGCATTGTCCTAACAAATACATTCATCGTATGGCCGACATTGATGTCTGTGGTTATTTCAGCAGTGTTGCTTCACTGTTAGCACTGATAACGCTATGCAAATGCCACTGCTCTCGGTCATTAAGTGAAGGCTATTGATGCCCGTACTGTCTGCGACGAGAAGTAAATGTCCGAAAATTTGTATCCTGGGCATGCTGTTGACTGTGTGGATCTCAGAATATTGAGTTCCCTAACAACTTCCGAAATGGTACGTCCCATGCGTCTAGCCCAAACTGCTATTCCTCTTTCAAAGTCTGTTAATTCCTGTTGTGTGGCCATATTCACATTGGAAACCTTTTCATGTGAATCACCTGAGTACATATTGGCATCCCATGACTTTTTTGCCACCTCAGTTTATAGTATGTAAGACGAATATAAAACGTTTTTGGTTTTTCTGAATATATTTGAGGAAGTACTTAGTCCATAAATTTAAATACCTTGTTGAGATAATGTAGAAGAATGGTTTTGGCAGGAATGTAGTGCAATATTTAATCAGTATATAATGTTATTAAATCTTTAACTCTCCCAACAACTGAATGTCATACTTCAAAAGCTGTTGTCAAACTTAAATGTATTGCAGACATAATTTCTGGATTGGATTAAGAGTGTGAGCTGACCAAGTAAATCATTTAAGCGTTTGTCTTTGGAGAGCTGTTAATGAGATGAGCCCTTTTGTGATTGACCTTAATTGTTCTTTTAGCAGTTAGTAGACTGTCATACCAGTAGGAGGATGTAAGGAAGCATTAGGATGGTATCTTTCTAAAGCTGTGCTGACTATAATTGGTTTGAATAGGTATGAAAGAGTAAGAGTGTGTCCAGAGATAATCATTACACCCCACAGGCATGCTACTTCATCCTAGAGCACAGCTTTCATGTATGTTTGGTGGATGACATTAGGTTCCAGCTTGAACAAGCCAAAAAAGTCCACTATGACTCTGCTCTTGTTGTGCTAGCATTATCTGTCAAGATAACAGTCCTTCATTTAACATGAACTTAATTATTGATAGTAAAGTAAGATTCTGACCAGCAGTTGAGTTCCTGTAAGGGTGCTGACTGTGGTACTTTCTCACTGTGAAAAATTGTCTAGTGTCAGCCCTGGTGGTCTCGCAGCCTAGAAGTATGGAAAACTTTAATTACTTTAAATAGAAAAAAATTCCTATCGGGGCACATTTTTAAAGAGAATACAGAGAAGTGACTTTGGATTGAGGATGCCATCTTCTGCAGTTGGGATGTTTTTGTGGAAAGACAACAGAACTGTGTGCCAGATTTCCAGTTACCATAGAACAGAGGTAGTAATTATGACCAGAAAACAGAAGTGTGGTACTAACATCAACATTCACTGCACTTCTCTAGTAAGGGACTGCAGTTGTAATGTGAGAGGTATGAATCGTGCTTGCAGTCTTTGATCTGCGTATGGGCTGGGATGAAGATCCAGAAAGTTTTCATAAGTGCTTATGAAATGAGTGGTGAGCTGTATGGAAGATTCCACTTCTGGAGTTTAGGAGTAACATTACTTAGGGGTTGATGAATCACACGAATACAAAGCTTGTCAGTCCCAGAGCTACAAGGCAAGTTCTGACAGAAAGCAATAAAAGGAAAAAATTAGCCCCAAAAGATGTACAACTGGGAAATAAAGGTGTTCATTTTCTCACTTTTGCAGCATATGCCCACTATGGATAAAATTCATCAAAAAAGCTTCAGTCTAGACCAAATTCAAAATGTTTACTTTGTGGAGTGTCCCTCTGCTGCAATAAAAATAAAGATGTTTTTGCTAAATTCCATTTACCAGCTATGTAATTACCTTCCTAATGGTGAGTTCTAACACATTTTTGATTTATTACTTAGAAAAAGTGATCTACTGGGAACTGTTGGTCAGTAAACCACTGGAGGTCCAGACAGTACTCAAAAGTCTCATTTTTGTAAAATGGTGACAAAAATAAAGTTAGAATCTGAAAAAGTTCACTGTTGTTTTGTTACTATTTACTGATGTGATCAATAAAAAACTGGAAAATTTAGGTATTTTTGATAATTCAGAGAACAAAAGTTTAAATGTTTTCTCTACAGTTAATCTTATGTCACACAGTTTAAAGTACAGTATTTTATCATTGATCAAAAATACTTTCTCACCATATTGAGATACAAACTGTTGTAATTTTACTTTGATGCTTTGCTTCACTGTATGCATTTTTTTCTTAACTTTACCCGACGAACTTCACACTTCAACAAGACTGAATAACACAGTGAGACATTTGTCTGAAGTCCAGGGTCCAGAATTGCTTAAAAAAAACTAACTACTCATAGATTAGCAATAGGCTACACAAACTCATTCTTATATTAGGGTAAGTCCATATTGTGAATCCAAACAAAATAGGGGAAGAAAGCAGAAATTCGCTGTTTTCCAGAAAACAAAATGAGATGCATAATTTTGAGTAATGTAATTTGGAAGAAAGAAATTGCATGAGAAACGTTCTTTATTCTTGAAAGACTGAAAAAATAATGAAAATACTAATGAAAGTATGCTATATCTGAGAGAAATGTGTATATATATGCATAAATATGATTCAACAAATTACAGTAGTTCATTTAGTTTTCTCATAACAAGTGTTTATATTTATTTAGGGAATATGTCAGTCTTACTGAAAATTATGTACCCTATAGTAAAAGTGCTGGATATTAATGTGTTCCAACAGCTGCCAAGCAGACACACAAAAACTCGTGCAGCAGTTCCAGTGGATGATATTTGATAACACTTTGCAGGTGGTCATGCATATGACTGTATGACTAAACCAGTGATGGGGTTAAAATTGTACATGTAGAGAAATGCTAAATGTCTCATTGAACACAAGAACAGCTACACAAAGAACAAGTCTAATATATGGAACAAACCCCACATTTAATCATTGGTGAACAGCAAGCAGGAATCCATCAATATAGCAAATTGTAACAAGCCCATGGGCATAGAAGTAGTCTTTGGAGAAGTGGCCAGATTTCAGCAAATAAATACTTAGCACACATACACACGAATTCACTGGAGCTTGCTGCTTTTGCCTTCTATAGCTGCGTCCACACCGGCTACACCACGCTTCGGTGCACAGCTCAAAACGGAGGATATAGGTACGGCACAGTCTGGCACATTTGGTATGCACACAAACCGTGCCGTGCTACACAACAGTGAAGAAGTTCCACACAGTGGCTTTATATCCAAGGAAATGGTTCACTTGTGTGCAGCTATGTTTGGTCAGCATTCGTCATTTTCCATTTTTAATGACATGAGCATGCTGCAACATTGCTGTGCACCTAGGAGCACTCTACTCAATTCTGTATGATTCAGCCGTGGTGTGCGCTGTTCTGTGTTGTCCTGCACTATGCACTTGTGTGCAGCATGAAGCTGTGCAGTGTGGCAGGTCACGTGTTGACACGGCTATATGCAGTCCTGAGACTGCAGTTGTACACCATCTTGACTCGACTCTGTTTGGTGGTAGGGAAATTTCCGTTGCATAGAGCAACGCTCTCCAGTGCAAGCACACGAGAATGAGTGCCACCGATGGTTTGATCTGGTAAACCTTGTCATTTTAAACAAATGGAGTCTCTGACTGATACCACAGGATGTATTTTATGGATGCATGGAGTGAGCTTTGCACACAGATCACCCTCACATGTGACCATATGGCAAATGGAAAGTGATGGGTTGGTAGCAGGAATGACACAAGTGACATATTGTGCAGGTTGAGAGGTCAGTAGTTTTGAGTTAAGGGATGGAGTTGTGGAAATAGTATTACTCAGTTTGGGCCAGACTGGAAGACATAAATGTATAGCACACATAACAAGGATTCTCTTTCACATATTTATTCTCACTGGTGGACACAGCAGCATTTCCACTTGTTCGTAGAAGATCAAATAAACCTGAATTGTTTTCATCATTTTAAAGCATTCGTTAATAGAAATGTCTCCTAGGGTATATATTACTGAGAGGTACCAGGGTAGAACGTATAAAGTCTGTATGTACTATATTGTTGTTGTTGTCGTCGTCATCTTTCAAAGACTACTCTTTTACCAACTGAGAGTTTCATACATTACTTAAGATTCCCCGTAACAGTTACAATCCAAACAGCATCCTTCCCGTTTTTATCAAGTCTTAAGAGTTATTTACTTACTTACCTTGCTTGACTAGCAATCTGTGTAGAAAAGAAAATTATCATATTTTTTGTATTTGTTTTAATTACTTTAATTATAATTGGTCTTTTCTCATTTTCTATCTGTCTTTCAAAATTGTTGTTGAATTCCCTGTAGTAAGTACCATACTTTATCATAACTTGAGATAAAAGTTTTCATTGGTAATGTAAAATCAGTGAAATATTTTAAGTGAATCTCAAGAAATTGAAAACACCAAATTTGCAAAAGTAATAAATAAAGTAAGCTCTTAAATTTCTTGTATTATTTCTAATATCACTATTTTTATTCAACACAGAATATGATCTTGTGCTGATTCATGGGGTTTCTTCCTATAAGTTTCAAATTTTCCTTTCCAGCATCCATGTTTGTGTTGCTATGCATCTATGTATTTACACTCCTTGCAGTTGTGTAGCAGTTCAGCTCTGTTTTTAGCAGCATATGGTTGTGGGTTAATGCGTAACTCAGTACAATTAAAGATGATAAAATAACAGCAGAAAGATGAAAAGGAAGTAGAGTGATGATAATGAAAAATACCAAACACAATAGAATGGTGTAGAAGTCTTGAGGCTGAAAACTTAGCACAGTGAACAAAAATAGCACTTGTTAATAGTTTGTCTCATGTTCATTTGCACTATAAACCATAATGGTGTGGAATGAGTCATAAATTAACTCATAAATAGTGCTACATGCTGATTTCTTTTTAATGCAGACATGAGTTAGTAATTCCTGCCCACCATCGGTTACACATTACAATAATAGAAATTCTTCTGCAGAAAGAACAAGTTGTCTATGAGAAACCTCTTCACTTTGAACATCTTTGATAAAGGACAGCAAGTGAGACTTGCAGAGCTGACAATATACACTCCTGGAAATTGAAATAAGAACACCGTGAATTCATTGTCCCAGGAAGGGGAAACTTTATTGACACATTCCTGGGGTCAGATACATCACATGATCACACTGACAGAACCACAGGCACATAGACACAGGCAACAGAGCATGCACAATGTCGGCACTAGTATAGTGTATATCCACCTTTCGCAGCAATGCAGGCTGCATTCTCCCATGGAGACGATCGTAGAGATGCTGGATGTAGTCCTGTGGAACGGCCTGCCATGCCATTTCCACCTGGCGCCTCAGTTGGACCAGCGTTCGTGCTGGACGTGCAGACCGCGTGAGACGACGCTTCATCCAGTCCCAAACATGCTCAATGGGGGACAGATCCGGAGATCTTGCTGGCCAGGGTAGTTGACTTACACCTTCTAGAGCACGTTGGGTGGCACGGGATACATGCGGACGTGCATTGTCCTGTTGGAACAGCAAGTTCCCTTGCCGGTCTAGGAATGGTAGAACGATGGGTTCGATGACGGTTTGGATGTACCGTGCACTATTCAGTGTCCCCTTGACGATCACCAGTGGTGTACGGCCAGTGTAGTAGATCGCTCCCCACACCATGATGCCGGGTGTTGGCCCTGTGTGCCTCGGTCGTATGCAGTCCTGATTGTGGCGCTCACCTGCACGGCGCCAAACACGCATACGACCATCATTGGCACCAAGGCAGAAGCGACTCTCATCGCTGAAGACGACACGTCTCCATTCGTCCCTCCATTCACGCCTGTCGCGACACCCCTGGAGGCGGGCTGCACGATGTTGGGGCGTGAGCGGAAGACGGCCTAACGGTGTGTGGGACCGTAGCCCAGCTTCATGGAGACGGTTGCGAATGGTCCTCGCCGATACCCCAGGAGCAACAGTGTCCCTAATTTGCTGCGAAGTGGCGGTGCGGTCCCCTACGGCACTGCGTAGGATCCTACGGTCTTGGCGTACATCCGTGCGTCGCTGCGGTCCGGTCCCAGGTCGACGGGCACGTGCACCTTCCGCCGACCACTGGCGACAACATCGATGTACTGTGGAGACCTCACGCCCCACGTGTTGAGCAATTCGGCGGTACGTCCACCCGGCCTCCCGCATGCCCACTATACGCCCTCGCTCAAAGTCCGTCAACTGCACATACGGTTCACGTCCACGCTGTCGCGGCATGCTACCAGTGTTAAAGACTGCGATGGAGCTCCGTATGCCACGGCAAACTGGCTGACACTGACGGCGGCGGTGCACAAATGCTGCGCAGCTAGCGCCATTCGACGGCCAACACCGCGGTTCCTGGTGTGTCCGCTGTGCCGTGCGTGTGATCATTGCTTGTACAGCCCTCTCGCAGTGTCCGGAGCAAGTATGGTGGGCCTGACACACCGGTGTCAATGTGTTCTTTTTTCCATTTCCAGGAGTGTATTCTTTGATTGGCCTGTAGTGCCCAAATGATTTCAGGCAGTTACGTCTACTGCTGCTGGTGTAAAAACAAAGAAACATAAAAATTTTTTAAAAATGTTATTGGCAATATTTTGAAATCCAAAGTATAACTGTCAGTATTTTGTATTAGAATTGTAATACTCAGAGTATTTTATATGAGAAAATAATGCTTTCTGCAGCTAAGAAATATGTTGTTTTACTTGGTCAATACTGAGGCTTCCAATAACTAGTTACGTAAGAAGAGCTGCAAGGCTGCAAAGTTTGTGTTTTCATAGCATCATAAAAATATTGTTCTTGTTTTCAGGAACTGGGAAGATATGTGCCATGTATGGGATTATACATTTGGTGAAGAGAAAATGAACATAAACCCAAAAGAATGCAAAATTCTTCTGACTGAACCTCCAATGAACCCAACCAAGAACAGAGAAAAAATGATAGAGGTATTGCTTTGAATGATTATTTGTCCTTAAATAATAATGGTCTATTTACATTTTAGTATGTATTTAGCTTTCATGTTTGATGTATCATGACGACTTTTTCATAAACTTCCTTACCCTTTCTTCTTTCACCTGTTGATTTAACACTTGACATATGATGTGAGGCAGTGTTAAGATATTGGACTTGTATTCTTAAGGACAACAAACAGTCATTTCCCTAAGTCACAAGTTTTCTCCCCCACGTTCCCCCAACCTAAGCTTTTGTTCCTTTGTGAACTTAGATAAAATACAATACAGTACATACAATTCTGTAGTGCAGAAGAGCTGACCACACCATTAGCAATAATGCACGAGGGCAACTAATAAATGGATATTATAAATAGACGTTCATATTGATAAAAACTTGTATTCGGAGCCATATGTTATATTGGCTTGATGTATAAGTTTGTACTTTTTCCTATGTTGGTATTTCGGTTGTTGGGAGTTTATGTGTTGTCATTTTTTATTTGTAGTTCACTGTTGTTATTTGAGTTAACATTTTGTCATTTAGAGATAGTCTGGGGAACTGTATAAGCTAGAAAATAGTGCAAAGTGGAGAAAGCGGAACATTTCTGACATATTGTTCTGTTTGAGTTCAGTAAAGAGATTATAGCAGCAGAGGTAGCCAGAAACATTTTTGCTATGTATGGGGATAATACCATCGGACAGAGCATGGCAAGAAAATTGTTTACTGATTTTAAGGAGGATTGTTTTGACATTAGTGGCTCTCCACATTCAGGAAGACCTTCGGGGTTTGATGAAGACTACTTAAACGTATTAATCCACAATGATACACATTGCTGTACTAGAGAACTGGCAAATGTGATGAACTGTGATCATTCCACCATCATGCAACATTTGCATACACATTGGGTGTATGGATACCGAATGCTCTAAGCCAAAATCACAGAAACCAGCAGGTTGCCCTATGTGTATCTCTGCTTGCTTGTCATCAATTACTCCTGGTCAACACTGACCATTTATAGCCTATATCATTGCTGCTGATGAGAAATGGTGTCTTTATGTTAACATAAGGAAAACAAAGAAACAATTGAGCCCAGACAAAGCAGCAATTTTCTGTACAAAGACCTGTGTGCATCCATAAGTAATGCATCTGGTGTGCTGTGAATTGCTTTTCTCAACTGTAACATAACTGCTTACATTTATTGTCAGCAACTGACACGTGTTGCAGACACAGTCCAATAACATTGACCAGGAAGATTGTGTGAAGTGATGCTACTCCATGAACCCAGATGCATTCTTCTAGACTGACAAAAAATTATATTCAAGAGTTGGATTGGGAAGTCATTCCGCACTCACATTTCACTTGATCTTGCGCACTCAGTTTTTCACATTTTTTGCTCTCTATCAAACAACCTTCATGGAACTTCCTTTCCAGATGAAAATGCACTCCAAATGTGACTTGACGAGTTCTTTGCCTCAAAACCACGTGATTTCAACAGCTGCTGAAAAGAAAAGTTACCCCAGCATTGGTAGACTGATATTTCACTTTAAAAATACAGCAACCAGCCACTTTTTAATGCGTTTTATTTATGCCAATATGCATTTCGGGTTTGCACCCATCTTCAGCTGGCAAATTACATGGATCTTCAGTTACTATAGTAGTACAATCTCGACAGCAGTTTGGATGCTGCAGCAGGCATTCTCCTCTCCTTGTTTTTTCTTGGCTTTTCTTCTTTTTTGCAACAACACAAACACTTTTTATCATGCATTTTACACAGGCGCACTGCGTTATCCGCCATGTTGTCGACAACATGGCGGATACATTGTCTGTAATACTAGGTACAACTTTCTGCACTATTTTGGTTAGATATAACATTATCCATTGGTTGGGTAACCATCAAACCCATAAAACTACAGTCTATCCAGGAGAATATAGTGATTCACACAGTCAGCTTTGACATGATGGCTTGCTTGCTGCAAGCCCATCCTGGCCAAGCTCTTAATCTGGTCCATCCACATAATGGTGGGTGTTCTCTAGGTCTTTGGTCATTGACTTTTCCCTCCATCATTGTCCTTCTCATTACCTCTTGTCTTCTGACAATGTGACATTCAAATGTTTGTTTCCAGCTGATGCTCATCTGTTACAGTTCCCAGAGTTTCATCTGCACACCTGAAATAGGTAATTCTTCAGCCACCTACAATGATGTCATCATACCAGTCTTCAAGAACATCCCTCATAATGTGCTCGCTGTGTGTGTTGAACAATGATGGAAAGAGAAGGAACCATACCCCTTGCTGTCATTAGTAGGAAAGGTGCCTGAGAAGGTGTTCTTGATTACTACTGTCATTGTGTTCGAAAAGTACAGTTGCTGGATCAGGTATACCAGGTTTCTTTGTGTACCCATCTTGATGGCACAGTCCATAGCTTTGACCATTTCACCTTGTTGAAAACTTACTTGTAATCCACAAAGCACATAAACATCTTGATGTTATATTCCCTTGCCTTCTGTAAGGGCTACTGGATATTTAGGATCGGCTCACTGATCCTCATGCCTGGAATAAACCCAGTAAGCTCATCTGTTATTTGTGGAAGAAAGGTGTTCAGCCCCTCTTTCAGTATAGTGAGTATTATTTTACTGGCATGGGAGGTAAGGGCTATCATTTGATAGTTTGCACAGTCAAGTGGAGAACATTACTTGACCAGCGGTATGAAAATAGGGCACCACCAGTCTGGCCATTTTCCAGACATCTAAATTATTTTTACGTAGACTGTGCAAGATGTCCACACCAAAGTAACCCATATTTTTTTTAGGATATCAGCACTAATTCCACACTAGCCTGATGACCCTTGCTTCTGCAACATTTTCAGTACATATTTCACTTCTTTTCTAAGGATCACTGGTTCAGTATCTGTTCTGTTCCCTTAGTATTGGATGAGAGTCCTCAGTGAACAACTTGAAGCAATATTCACTCCATACTTAGTCAGTGCCTTTTGTGTCTGTGATGACATTCCCTTGGTCATCTTTAATAATCTGTTTGCTGGATGAAAACTCTTGTGCCAAGTATTTCACCTTGTCATATAGTTCTGAGCTGTGGTTCTATCACAGGTGGCTCTAGCTCAGTGCAAATTTTCTTAATACGGTCATTCTTGTATTTCCTGCAAGTGTGTTTAATTTCATTATTCACTTTTTTCATTAGTCATTCTCATTGTTCTGGATCTGTGACTGACAGTCAGATGTTTTGTCACCTTTCAATCAAAGCCAAAGTTTCGTTAGAGATCCAGTGTTGTCACTTCACTGTGGTGCTCATCTTTGGTATCTTGCTTACTGTGCCTGTGATCCATTTTCCTATCCTCATCCATGTTACATCACAATTTATCTGTAAGTCAGGTGGTCCAGTACTTGGAATTATTATTTGGAAAATAATTGGGTCAGGTGCTGTCAGCCATTTTGACTTTATTTTAGCCACGTAGATACCACAGAAAATACCAACTGACACTGTTTTGTGATTTAATGCTTGTAAAATCTGGTGAGTGAATGTGTAAATGACATTATCAGTAGCGTAACTATTCTGAAATTCAAACTGTGATTTGCTGGGGATATTAGTGTTGCTCAGATGAGTTGTTGTTGTTGTGGTCTTCAGTTCAGAGGATGGTTTGATGTAGCTCTCCATGCTACTCTATCCTGTGCAAGCTTCTTCATCTCCCAGTACGTACTGCAGCCTACATCCTTCTGTATCTGCTTAGTGTATTCCTCTCTTGGTCTTCCTCTACAATTTTTGACCGCCCCCCCCCCCCTCACACACACACACACACACACACACACACACACACACACTTCCCTTCAGTACTAAATTGGTGATCCCTTGATGCCTGAGAATGTGTCCTACCAACCAATCCCTTCTTCTGTCAAGTTGTGCCACAAATTCCTCTTCTCCCCAATTCTATTCAGTATACGCTCATTAGTTATATCATCTACCCATCTAATCTCCCAGCATTCTTCTGTAACACCACATTTCTAAAGCTTCTATTCTCTTCTTGTCTAAAGTATTTATTGTCCATGTATCACTTCTATACATGGCTACTCTCCATAGAAAAGACTTCCTGACTCTTAAATCTATACTCAGTGTTAACAAATTTGTCCTCTACAGAAACGCTTTCTTTCCCATGGCCAGTCTACATTTTATATCCTCCCTTTTCTGACCATCATCAGTTATTTTGCTCCCCAAATAACAAAACTCATTTACTACTTTAAGTATCTCATTTCCTAAAGTAATGCCCTCAGCATCACCCGACTTAATTCAACTACGTTCATTATCCTTGTTTTGCTTTTGTTGATGTTCATCTTATATCCTCCTTTCAAGACACTGTCCATTCCATTCAACTGCTCTTCCAGATCCTTTGCTGTCTCTGACAGAATTGCAGTATCATTGGCGAACCTCAAAGTTTTTATTTCTTCTCCATGGATTTTAATTCGTACTCCAAATTTTTATTTTTATTTTCCTTACTGCTTGGTCTATATATAGATTGAATAACATCCGGGGTGGGCTACAACCCTGTCTCACTGCCTTCTCAACCACTACTTCCCTTTCATGCACCTCAGCTCTTATGATTGCTATTTGGTTTCTGCACAAATTGTAAATATCCTTCCACTTTCTGTATTTTACCCCTGCCACCTTCAGAATTTGAAAAAAAGTATTTCAGTCAACATTGTCAAAAGCTTTCTCAAAGTCTACAAATGCTAAAAATTTAGGTTTGCCTTTCCTTAATTCATCTTCTAAGATAAGTTGTAGGGTCAGTATTGCCTCGTGTGTTCCAACATTTCTACGGAATCCAAACTGATTTTCCACCTAGGTGAGCTTCTACAAGTTTTTCCATTCGTCTGTAAACAATTCGTGTTTGTATTTTGCACCTGTGACTTATTAAACTGGTAGTTTGGTAATTTTCACACCTGTCAACACCTGCTTTCTTTGGGATTGGAATTATTATATTCTTCTTGAAGTCTGAAGGTATTTTGCCTGTCTCATAAATCTTGCTCACCAGATGGAAGATTTTTGTCATGGCTGGCTCTCCCAAGCTATCAGTAGTTCCAATGAAATGTTGTCTACTCCCAGGGCCTTGTTTCGACTTATATTTTTCAGTGCTCTGTCAAATTCGTCATGCAGTGTCATATCTCCCATTTCATCTTCATCTATGTCCTCTTCTATTTCCATTGTCCTCTAGCCATCCCTGCTTAGTGTAATCTTACCCTTCCACACATCATCATTAAATTTCTCTTAGTCTCTTCATTATTTTCAAAAGCTTCAAGAGGCATAAGATACACAAACAAAAAGACTTTTTACTTATCTTCATTTCCTGTTCTTGTTGTTGGCTGCAGTTCTTGCGTCTAGGGGTGCATTCTTGCAGCTGAAATTTGGACGTACTGGGTCCCAGATGACTAAATAACTTATTAAGTACTATCTGTTGCAATGATTTTCTTTTATTTTACCCCATTCTTCTATATCATACTGGCTTCACACTCTCCATTTTCATACAACCATCAATTACATTGTTGTAGGGGGGAGGGGGAGAGGGGGGGAATGTGCTTTTCCATCAGATGCATGCTCTCTACTACGTACATTGTGCGGTACTCACAATATTCCAAAGAGTTTATGAAGGGAAAGAGTTTACATACTTTCTTGACAAAAGAAGAATCATACAAAGTTATATCATTATTTTATAAATTAATCCAGAAATAAATTCAATAATTAGCATTAGATTGTGCAGTTGATAATATGAATTTGAAGTACACCAGGTATTTCATAATTTCATATATTTCTACTAGAAGAATAATTTTAGTTGTATCGATTATAACAACTTAATGTCTTTTTATGCATTTTAGCCTGAAATATAAACATCATACACAAAATCAAATTAAATTCTTTTGGGGAAACAGCCGAGAATGTTTTGAGACGTTTGTCTTCCTTTTCACGTGCTTCATTTCCTGCATTTTTATATTTTCTTCTTTCATCAATTGAATTTAATATTTATTCTGTTACCCATGGATTTCTGCTAGCTCTTATCTTTTGATCTACTTGATCCTCCCACCACTATTCATCTCTCAAAGCTACCCATTCTTCTTCTACTGTACCTCTTTCCCCTGTTCTTGTCAATTGTTCCCTAATGTTCTCTCTGAAACTCTGTACAGCCTCAGGTTCTTTCTGTTTATCCAAGTTCCATCTCCTTAAATTCCTACCTTTTTACGGTTTCTTTGGTTTTAATCTACAGTTCATAACCAATAAATTGTTGTGAGAGTCCACATCTGCCCCTGGAAATGTCTTAAAATTTAAAACATGTTTTCTAAATCTGTCTTACCATTATATAACCAATCAAACCTTCCAGTGTCTCCAGGCGTCTTCCACGTATACAACCTTTGTTCATGGTTCTTAAAGATGTGTTACCTATGATGAGTTATGCTCTGTGCAAATACATATATTCACTTATGAATCGGGCAGCTTCCTTTTACATTCCTACCACCAGTCCATATTCACCTACTTCTTTTGCTTCTCTTCCTTATCCTGTTATCGAATTCCAGTCCCGATGACTATTAAGTTTTTGTTTCCCTTAACTATCTGAATAATTTCTTTTATGACATACATTTCTTCAATGTCTTCTTCATCTGTGGAGCTAGTAGACACAAACTTGTACTACTGTGGCAAGCAGGGGCTTCATGTCTTATCTTAGCTACAATAATGGGTTCGCTATGCTGTTCATAGTAGCTTATCCGTACTCCTGTTTTTCTTTTCTTTTTTTTAACCTATTCCTGCTTTACCCTAATTTTATTTCAAACTAAGGAAAATCCATGATGGAATGTAACAATATTATGAGAAGGAAAGTTGCTACTCATCATATAACAGAGATGCTGAGTCACAGATAGGCACAACAAAATACTCTCACAATAAAGCTTTTGGCCATTAAGGCCTTCGTCAGTAGACGCATGTATGTGCGCATGCACAACCACGCGCGACTGCAGTCTCAGGCAACTGAAACCACACACAGCAGTGTGGTTTCAGTTGCCTGAGACTGCCGTCTTTTTGTGTGTGTGTGTGTGTGTGTGTGTGTGTGTGTGTGTGCGTGCTCGGCCTCAATGGCCGAAAGCATTATTGTGAGAGCCTTATTTTATTTTGCATTTATAACCCTGTATGCACCTGACCAGAAGTCTTGTTCCTCCTGCCACCGAACTTCACTAATTCCGACAAATCCACATTTAACCTATGTATTTCCCTTTTTAAATTTTCTAACATACATGCCCAATTAATGGATCTGACATTCCATGCTCCGATCCATAGAACGCCAGTTTTGTTTCTGCTGACAAAGATGTCCCCCTGAGCAGTTCCCACCCAGAGTCACTGTTCTAGAATACATCCCAGTCGCAAAAATTTTTGAAAATGTCAGCAGTGAAACAGTTTGGTAATTACTGATATACGAGGTGCATTCAAGTTCTAAGGCCTCCGATTTTTTTTCTAACTAACTACTCACCCGAAATCGATGAAACTGACGTTACTTCTCGACGTAATCGCCCACAGACGTACACATTTTTCACAACGCTGGCGCCGTGATTCCATGGCAGCAGCGAAGGCTTCTTTAGGAGTCTGTTTTGACCACTGGAAAATCGCTGAGGCAATAGCAGCACGGCTGGTGAATGTGCGGCCACGGAGAGTGTCTTTCATTGTTGGAAAAAGCCAAAAGTCACTAGGCGCCAGGTCAGGTGAGTAGGGAGCATGAGGAATCACTTCAAAGTTGTTATCACGAAGAAACTGTTGGGTAACATTAGCTCGATGTGCGGGTGCGTTGTCTTGGTGAAACAACACACGCGCAGCCCTTCCCGGACATTTTTGTTGCAGTGCAGGAAGGAATTTGTTCTTCAAAACATTTTCGTAGGATGCACCTGTTACCGTAGTGCCCTTTGGAACACAATGGGTAAGGATTACGCCCTCGCTGTCCCAGAACATGGACACCATCATTTTTTCAGCATTGGCAGTTACCCGAAATTTTTTTGGTGGCGGTGAATCTGTGTGCTTCCATTGAGCTGACTGGCGCTTTGTTTCTGGATTGAAAAATGTCATCTACGTCTCATCCATTGTCACAACTGACGAAAAGAAAGTCCCATTCATGCTGTCGTTGCGCGTCAACATTGCTTGGCAACATGCCACATGGGCAGCCGTGTGGTCGTCCGTCAGCATTCGTGGCACCCACCTGGATGATACTTTTCGCATTTTCAGGTCGTCATGCAGGATTGTGTGCACAGAACCTACAGAAATGCCAACTCTGGAGGCGATCTGTTCAACAGTCATTCGGCGATCCCCCAAAACAATTCTCTCCACTTTCTCGATCATGTCATCAGACCGGCTGGTGCGAGCCCGAGGTTGTTTCGGTTTGTTGTCACACGATGTTCTGCCTTCATTAAACTGTTGCACCCACGAACGCACTTTCGACACATCCATAACTCCATCACCACATGTCTCCTTCAACTATCGATGAATTTCAATTGGTTTCACACCACGCAAATTCAGAAAACGAATGATTGCACGCTGTTCAAGTGAGGAAAACGTCGCCATTTTAAGTATTTAAAACAGTTTTCATTCCCGCTGCTGGCGGTAAAATTCCATCTGCCGTATGATGCTGCCATCTCTGGGACGTATTGACAATGAACGCGGCCTCATTTTAAAACAATGCACATGTTTCTATCTCTTTCCAGTGCGGAGAAAAAAAATCGGAGGCCTTAGAACTTGAATGCACCTCGTACTTTCACCTTTCTTAAAGAATGGTTTGCGAACGGCATTTTTTAGTCTCTGGAAAAATGTCTGGAGTTAGTGATGCATTACACAGTGCAGATAATGCAGGGCTTAATATATGGGAACAAGTCCTTAGTTCTCTAGTGAAAACACTATCAAATCAATATGAGCCATTATTTTTGAGAGAATATATAGTTTTCTTAATTTCAGAATGGGAAGTCAGTTATACATTCATATGACTGAATTTTATGTGAGCTGCCTTTTCAACGTACTGCTGTGATTTATCTCTACAAATGTTTATTCCTATACTTTCTACTATATTTAAGAAATGTTATGGAATTATATTTGCTACCAGTGACTCATCATTTATTGCCCTTCCATTCAGTTCAATAGTGATGTTATCCTATTCTTCGGCAGGTTGTCCTGTCTCTCATTTTACAATGTTCCATGTAAGGTTAAGTCTGTTGTCAGAATTACTGATTTCTGACGTTATGTGCATGTTCCTTAGCTTTTTAATAACTTGTCTTGTTAATTTTGAGTAGGCTTTGTAGTGTGCAGTTACCATGGGGTCTCTTAATTGTTATTGCCAATGGGTACATTTTCCTTTTCCTTTCACAAGATACTTTAATCCCTCCAATCATCCATGGTTGTTATACATGGTTGTTTACCATTCTTTCTGATCAGCTCATTTAGAATGCTATTTTCAAATACTGATGTGAATTTATGATAGAATAGATTAAATTTAATGTTTGCATTTGGAGTCATTAATTATTCTGACTGATTTCTGCTGTGGAGTATAAATATTGTAAGGCAATTTTATTTATCCTAACTGCGCATAATGATCAGAGAGAGAATTTGTTACTTGGGAAACAGTTATTTGCTTGCTTTGAGCTTCAGCAAAGAAAACATTCCATCCATACTGGAAAGTTAGTTACTGAGATCAAATTGTAGGGTCCAAATAAGGCTTCCAGATCATTTTCGTGCCAGAGTCCTATAGAAAAACTACATTGCAGTCACCACAGACTGTTTGATGTTGTCTGATAAGTAGCATAGTAAACAAACTAGGTTCCTCATAAACCTTTCACAAACTCCCGTTGGGATGTATCTACAGTTACTGTTAAAAGTGAACTATTTTTCGGCATTAATTCACAAGCAAACACTTCTTGAGTGCTGATTTCTACAAAATCTACTTGTGTCAATTTTTGCATGTTCTGTCTTAATCAACAACTGCTCCTTTTCCTATGTTAATTCTGCATGAGTATATTATAGTTCAATGTTTTGTATGTAAGTTATCAAACCCTGTGGTTATATGGTGCTCAGAGAGGCACAGGATGTCTATCTTTTCAGAGGTCTCTAAATTTTCCAGACAGACAAGCGACTCTTCTATGTTATTACTCAGTTCACTAATATTTTGATGAAATAAGTTAACTGGATTTTAGTGAGCGTTCTTCAGCATTTTGTGGAGCTCCTGTATTATTTTGACTTCCTTCAAACCTGTGTGCCTGAATAGTAATACTAAAAAAAAAAAAAAAACCTATCTCCCTATCTGGCACCAGTAACCACAAGGTGTGTGATGTGGGAAATGCCATAGTTGGCAGTAACGACACACCCAGATCAACAAAATGGTGTATGAGGCTTTTACCAAACAGGTTTAATCATTATCATAATTTATTGGGTTCTGCATTGTAGACTGGCACAGGAAGTAGCGAAGGTTTTAAATCAGAAGAACTTCAAAATAGAGTTGAGTCCATGTGACTTGGGACATCAGAGTCATAAGAGAGGCAGGTATTAATCATGTGGATCTATAAAAGATACCAGAAAGAACAACAAAGCCTCATCCATACCTCCCAAATATTTATGCATTGATGCTAAGGACCATTGGCCTGTATGACAAGGAAAAGAAAAATACTTTTTTTGTGCCATGTGACGTGAACTGATAACTTGGATTGCAACAAGGACAAAAACTGTTTCATGAGAACACATGGACATCATATTAAATGTGTGTCACTTGAATTTGTGTTTGATTGAAGTGTACTTTCAAGCACTGTTTTTCACAAATGCAGTCCAAAAACATTATAATATTCTAATAAAGAATTGTGGAAGGTGTTTTTCATTGTTTTTGTGCTAACAAATAACTACGTAATTCAAAATAATGAAATCAAAAGACAGATCACACAATAAAGGGTTATAAATTTGTATATGGTGGTGATGCATACCAATAAAACACTTGTTATAATATGTCTAGTAGATATCAGAGTGTCTGTTGACAAGCTTATGCCCATTGGCATTCTGAGCTTCATTACTGTACTAACGTTAAGAGAAAACAATAATAATCCCTTCACAAAAGACGTTTCAGCACAGTTGTTGTAAACAATGTCACACATAATCAAGCATATTCAGCTCGCTCACTCTTGTTACTATTTCTTGTTGCACTGGCTGTTAAGATAATACGCGAGTTGTCCCTCCTGCATTTACATATAAATCAAAGGATTTGGGAACTTCAGTGTAATGTATTTATTATTACTCTTTGAGGCATTTTGAATTACGTTTCTTTATCAAAATAATTTGATAAATCCTCGTTTAAGTCATTGCAGTTACACTCCCTTCATTTCTCTTTTTATTTGTAAAATTCTACTATGATCTAAATGTATAACAATTTCAAAAGTAAATAACCTGAAACAAATATAATTGCTTTCATCTAATTTAAAGGTTTGTAAGGACTGTATATATATATATAACTTGTGCTCAGAGATTTTAGAATTTCCCATAAATTTTCTCACTTTTTATGGAAATAAGATTGCATATTGCTGAATTTAACATGAAAAAATGTTTTATGAAATATGTTTCAATTTTCAGGTAATGTTTGAGAAATATCAGTTTGCTGGAGCATACATAGCCATACAAGCTGTACTCACATTGTATGCACAAGGGCTGCTAAGTGGTGTTGTGGTGGATTCTGGTGATGGCGTAACACATATTTGTCCAGTTTATGAAGAATTTGCCCTACCACATCTTACAAGAAGATTAGACATTGCGGGAAGAGATATCACTAGATACTTAATAAAGGTAACTTCTTTCTCTAAATTTTTGTTATTCAATTTTGAGACTTGCTTAAGTAATCTCTTTCTTGAGCTGTTGTATGTAAAGTAAATGTCTTTTGTCTTTTTGTTCAGCTGTTGCTACTGCGTGGATATGCCTTCAACCATTCTGCCGATTTTGAGACTGTGAGGATAATGAAGGAGAAGCTGTGTTACATTGGCTACAACATTGAAACAGAACAAAAATTGGCCCTTGAAACAACAGTACTAGTTGAACCCTATACTGTAAGAAAGGCTCTTGCTTTTTCAACAAAAATATTGTTCTTTATATTGTTAAACTGGAGATATTACCTATCAGTTAATGATGTGTTTATACATATGACATTTTGGAACAGGTTTTTACAATTATGGAGTCCCGTCTTTGGGGAGATCACCCACATTAAACGTCAAACCACAAAGGTGGGTTGTCGTAATAAAATTGAGTACACCCATCCTTGTGGATCTTAGTGGTTGCCAGAAGGTTTCATAGGAATGAGAGTATGTTTATTAAAAAAATTGGGTAAACTTTTAGTGGTTTTCAGATGTTTCTTCACATGCCACATGCTACAGGTATAGGATCAAATCTACATCTGATTATCCCATTTTCAGCAAAGATCTCCTGTAACTTAGCATTATAGTTGCCTTCTTTAATAATGACAGTTATTTTACCTTCACCAGCACCCACTATAATGTAATTAATTTCCACCAGTTTTTTGTTAATACTACTTATCTTGTCAGGTGTCTCCATACTGTTCTGAACAGTTTTATTAAGAGCAACAGCTGTCTCATTCCTATCAGCAGTGGATACAGATGCTCTATCTATAACTGATACTGAATCTGCTAACAGTGAATCAGTGTGACATTGACATAAAGACAATAAAAAGTACAAACATATTTATATGAAAATTATACCATTTCTGTAAAGAGTTATAATGGTTCTGGTATAAAGAGACTGTAATTAGAGTTTAATTTCTCCTTAAAGAGAGTGAGCAATAATTTTAGATTCTCTCTCTCTCTCTCTCTCTCTCTCTCTCTCTCTCTCTCTCTCTCTATTCGTTTAGTCGGTTCCGACTCTTCGTGACCCCATGAACCAAATCACGCCACTTTTTCCTGTCTTGCACTTTCTCCTGTAGACCTTCCAGGTTGGAACACATTGCTTCTGTGATGTCATCGATCCATCTCATCCTCTGACGTCCTCTTCTTCTAGTTCCTTCAATCTTCCCCGGCATTAATGTTTTTTCCAGCGAGGCATGCCTTCGCATTGTGTGTCCAAAGTAGGTCAGCTTTTGTTTTAAGATTAGACCTTCCAGGGAGAAATCTGATTTAATTTGCTCCAATATTGATCTGTTGGTTCTCTTTGCAGTCCATGGAACTCTAAGAAGTTTCCTCCAACACCACAATTCGAAGGAGTCAATTCTGTGCCGTTCAGCCTTTCTAATGGTCCAGGTCTCACATCCATACATCACAACTGGAAAGACCATAGCCCTCACAATACGGATCTTTGTTGCTAGTGTTATATCTCTGGACCTTATAACCTTGTCAAGGTTTGACATCGCCTGTCTACCGAGCAACAGGCGTCTCCGGATTTCATGGCTGCAGTCACCGTCAGCAGAGATCTGGGAACCGAGATAACTGAATGTGGTCACTACCTCCATGGTTTCTCCTGCTATATCCCACGAATTGGTAGGTGTAGTTGCCATAATTTTCGTTTTCTTCACATTCAGCATAAGACCAGCCTTTTCACTTTCGTCTTTCACCTTCAGTAAGAGTGTTCTCAATTCTTCTTCACTTTCTGCCAACAGGATCGTATCATCCGCGTACCTGAGGTTGTTTACATTTATTCCAGCTATTTTAATTCCTGTTTCTCCTTCATCTAGCCTCACATTCCTCATGACATGTTCTGCATACAGATTGAATAAGTACGGTGGCAGTATGCAGCCTTGCCGGACCCCTTTCTGAATCTTTATCCATTTCGTTGTTCCATACGTAGTTCTCACCGTGGCTTCTTGGTCAAGGTATAAACTCCGTATCAGATGAATGAGGTGATCTGGTACACCCATGTTTTTCAGTACGTTCCATAATTTGTTGTGATCGACGCAGTCAAAGGCTTTGGCGTAGTCAATAAAGCAGAGGTACACATCTTTCTGGAATTCTCTCGCTTTTTCCATAATCCACCGAATGTTAGCAATTTGATCTCTAGTTCCTCTTCCTTTCCTAAATCCAGCTTGTTCTTCTGGCAGCTCTCGATCTAGATATTGGCGAAGTCTATTTTGTAAGATTTTCAACATAACTTTGCTAGCATGTGAAATAAGTGCGATTGTTCGGTAATCTGAGCATTCTTTAGAACTTTTCTTCTTTGGAATGGGGATGAATACTGATCTTTTCCAGTCTTCTGGCCACTGCTTTTGACATATTGAGTGCAGCACTTTCACTGCATCCTTTCCAGTGACTTTAAACAATTCTGCTGGTATTTCATCATGTCCACTAGTTTTGTTATCAGCCGTATTTTCAAGGGCCCACTGGATTTCGCTCTCCAAAATATCTGGCTCTAGTTCTAAATTAACATTAACATCAGCAGTAGGAGCCCTGTCATGATGCAGTTCTTTCTTGTATAGGTCTTCTACATATTCTGCCCATCTTTCCTTAACATCCTCTGCTTCACTCAGATCTTTCCCGTTTCTATCTTTTATCATTCCAATTTTTGTCTCGAATTTTCCTTTAATTTCTCTAATTTTCTTATAAAGGTCTCTTGTCTTCCCCATTACGTTACCATCGTCAACTTCCTTGCACTGTTCATTAAAGAATATATTTTTATCTCTTCTAGCTAATTTCTGAAAATCTTTATTTAATTCAAACATAGCTGATCTATCTCCCTTGATTTTTGCTTTCCTTCGTTCTTCTGCAACTTGCAGTGCCTCAACTGATAGCCATCTAGCCTTCTTACTGTTCCTTTTCTTGGGAATGTGTTTTTCTGTGGCCTCCTTGACAGTATTAGCTACTTCTGTCCACATCTCTTGCGAGCTTTTGTCCTCCAGCTGTAATACATTAAATCTGTTTTGTACCTCTGCAGCATAGTCGGAGGGTATAGAGTTAAGGTCGTATCTGCAAGTTGGGATACTTTTTGCTACATTCTGAAGTTTCAGCCGAAATTTTGCAATCAGGAGCTCATGATCTGATCCGCAGTCAGCCCCAGGTCTTGTTGTAGCTGACTGAACCGCGCTCTTCCACCTCTGATTACCAAGTATGTAATCAATTTGGTTCCGGTGTTGGCCATCTGGCGAAGTCCAGGTATATAGGCGTCGTTTTGGTAGGTGAAACAGTGTATTAGTAATTATCAATGAATTTTCTTGGCAGAATTCTAGGAGTCTCTGTCCAGCTTCATTTGTTGTACCAAGACCATATTTCCCTGTTATACCTTCTACAGCTTCATTTCCCACTTTTGCATTCCAATCTCCAACTATGAAGACGATATCCTTTTTTGGTGTTGACAGTAGTAATTCTTGTAAATCTCCATAGAACTGGTCAATAATTTCCTTTTCAGCATCGGTTGTTAGTGCATAAACTTGAATTACTGTGATGTTGAGGGGCTGACCTTGAAGTCTGATGGACATCATTCTATCATTTTTATATTTGCATCCCATCACAGCTTTTCTCACTTTATCACTAACTATGAAGGCTACTCCATTACTTCTGTTGTTATCGTGCCCAGAATAATACACCATATGGCCATTCGAAGCAAATTCTCCCATGCCAGTCCACCTCATTTCACTTATTCCCAATATGTCGATGTTAATTTTCTCCATTTCTCTTTTCACTATGTCTAGTTTTCCTTGATACATGGATCTTACATTCCATGTTCCTATGCAGTGCTTCTCTTTGCACCATCTTACTCTTCGTGAAGCTCCTCTCAACCTGGTTCCCCCCGGAGATCTGATCGGGGAACTTGAAACTCCGGAACATTTTGAGCTGAGCGAAGCCATGGGGTTTTCTTGGGATAGTTCAGTGGTGGTTTCCCGTTGCCTTCCACTGTCCTCCAACTCCTATCTGCTCACCGACTCAGTTTCCCGCTGGGGTTGGTTACCCAACCTTCCGCTGAGTTGCTCGGCTTAACAGGGGCACCACGTGTAGGTAGGAAGTTGGAGAATTTTAGATTAACATTAGTTAATTTTTTAAAAATCTACTCACCAAGAGGTGGCCAGAGAACACAAGTATAAAAAGGTACTACAGTTTGCAAGCTTTTGGAGCTGATTTTTCTGGCAAAAGGGTTTAAGAGGGGTAAGAAGGGCAAAGAAAAAGGATTGGTGAGTTTTAGGAAAACGGGTAGAGTACAGAAATATCATCCAGAATCCCATGTCAGGGAAGACGTACCGAATGGGATGAGGAGGAGAGACTGATTTTTGGGGACTGCACCGAATGAGATTTGAGAACCTGAGAACATATAGGTGAAAGGTAGTGTAATATGTAAACAGAAATTATTGCTAAAACATCGCGCATGTGTTAATAAGAACAGTAAGCTAAGTGCATTGTATGTGATGGAGGTGGGATGGGGACAGCGAAGAATATAAAAGTCAGAAAATGAAAGATGTAGAAAATTTAAAGGTCATGTAGGGAGGAATAGTACTGTGAATAAATGCTAAGACCGAAGAAATTAATATAAATTAGGGTCAGGTGGGTGAAGAGAACCAAGGACATTCCAAGAATTCCTTACAGCCAGTATTGCACCACAACCCTTCCTCAAGACACAACAACATGGTCCTAACCTGTCCTTTGCAGAACTCCAAGCTCTTCATTCCCTAAAAGTTAATAACTCCATCAGTATTTTCCCAGTGGGCAAGGGATCTACCACTGTGGTAATTAACCAATGGGAAAATCTAAGTGAAGATCTGTGCCAGCTGCCTGACACCTCTGCATGCAGCATCTGCTATCAAGTTCCCATCCCTGTGATTTAAACTGACCTTCAGTCCCTCCTTAAAACCTCAGTCCACAGAACTTCCTACCCCACCCAGACCACACACCTTTTACCTTCATGTTAAGGTCCAGTCACCCTGGTCGTCCCGTAGTTGATGGCTTCAAAGCATCCACCAAATGTATGTTGCCTTAGTTGATCAACACCCACAACCCGTAGTACAAAGACTTCTCTCCTACATTAAAGATGCCAACCACTTCTTAGATCATCCTGTTGCACTCCCACCACACACCTTGCTTGTCACCATTGATACCACCTCCTCCTATACCAACATGTCCCACGTACATTATCTGTCTGTTGTTGAACATTTCCTCAGTCAGTGCCCATCTGATTCCATACTTATGACATCTTTCCTGCTTACCTTAATCACCTTTGCACTTACCAACAACTGCTTCACCTTTGAGAGGCACACACACAAACAGATCAAGGTGCAGCCATAGGAACCAGGATGGCTCCATCATGGATCACTTGGAGGGGGCTTTCATGCGATCCATAAGCCTTCAGCCCCGGGTTTGGTTCAAATGGCTCTGAGCACTATGGGATTTAACATCTGTGGTCATCAGTCCCCTAGAACTTAGAACTACTTAAACCTAACTAACCTAAGGACATTACGCACATCCATGCCCGAGGCAGGATTCGAATCTGCGACCGTAGCAGTCGCGCGGTTCCGGACTGAGCGCCTAGAACCGCTAGACCACCGCGGTTGGCCCCGGGTTTGGTTTAGATACAATGAATACAATGATGATGATACCTTTGCCATATGGACTCGTGGTGAGGCTGGCTTGTTAAAATTCCTGGAATCTCTAAATGCATTCTTCCAGTTATATTTCGCTTGATTATATTCCGAATCCCATGCTACTGTTCTTGACATTGATCTCATCCTCGCTAAAGGTCAGCTACATATGTCTGTTCACATTAAACATACTAAAGAACAAAAGTACTTACATTTTGACAGTTGCCATCCTTTCCATGTCAAATGTTCCGTCCCATACAGGCTTGGCATTTGAGACAAACATATTTGTTCAGATGCAAACTTTTTACAGCAGCACAGCACCATTCTCACCTCAGTCTTCAATTGGCGTAATTATCCCACCAGCCTAGTTAAAAAGCAGATTTCCCTGGCCATAACATCCAATCCATGCACTGCTGGTCCCTCCAAGAAACAACTTCGGAGTACACCACTTGTCACTCAGTATTATCCTGGTTTTGAATATATTAATTAGCTATTTTGACAAGGCTATGACTTCTTAAAATCATACCCTGAAATGAGGTTCATTTTGTCAGAGATTTTGCCCACCACACTTAGAAAAGCTTTTCATCGCTGTTCCAATCTCCGCAATATCTTTGTCAGACCCTATGCTCCTTCTGTACCCATCTCCCTACCCTATGGCTCCTACCCCTGTGATTTTCCCCACTGTAAGACCTGCCCTATGCACCCTCCTACCACCACTTGTACCAGCTGTTATGTAAACATTGTTTGGCCTTTTACATCATCATGACCACCACCAAGTTATCAATTAGGATGAATGTGCATAGGCAGAGGGTGTACATGTCAACACACAATATCCTTTTGGAAAACATGCTTTACAACATGAGTCATTACCTCAGTGCTGTTTCACCACCAGCAACATGTGCCATGTGGATTCTTCCACAGACACCATAACTCCACAGGTGGGAAGTATGTCCTTGGTTCTGTCCATCCACCTCATCTTAAATTACATTAATTTCTTCGGTCTCAGCATTTCTTCACAGTAACTGTTGCTTTCTTAGTTCCCTTTTAGTTTTCTACATCTTTCATTTTCTGACCTGTCTATTTTTCACTGTCCCCCCATCAAGCCAGCCTCCATCACATACAATGCACTTTGCTTTCCTCTCATTACCTCATGCGTGATGTCTTATCAGTAATCTCTATCTTGCATATTACCCTTTCTTTCCCCTTTAAGCTCTCAACTGTTCATATCTCGTTTGGTGCAGTCCCCAACAATCAGCCGTTCCTTCTCACCCTGTCCAGTAAGTCTCCTGTGACTCAGGGTTCTGGGTAACTTTTCCAAACTCTACCCCTTTCCCTAAGCCTTGCCAGTTCCTTTCCCTTCACACCTCTTCCTTCCCCTTCAACCGTTCTGCCGAAAGAAGGAACCACTGGCTCTGATAGCTTGCATAAGTAGAACCTTTTTTTGTATGTGTGTTTTCCTGCTGCCCCTTGGTGAGCAGATTTTTTATCTATTCAATTACATTATACTATCAAAATTTATTATTTTCATTAGTATACTTACTTGACTGTCTATATTGATGAGTGGGCCCAGTTGAAGTTCAGTTATTGCCAATTGCACTATTAATAACTCCACTCTTTTTAAGGAATGAATGTTCTCAACCTAATTGTGAAATTACCTGCTCTTGTTGGTATTGCTACTTTCACTATTTCAATTAGGTTGCAGTTAAATATTGTTGTGATAGAGCAATGGAAAGAAAAACCTGTTGATAGAATCTGCATCATTGGGAATCAGTTACGGAAGCTATGTTAACAAAGGAAGGGGATAAGAATTAAGAACTGTAAACATCCCCAAACATCACACACACACACACACACACACACACACACACACACACACACACACACACACACACTCACTCACTCACTCACTCACTCACTCTGTCTCAGGCCACTTAGGCCAGACTAAGAGCAACTGCGCAGGATGGGAGGAGCTATCTGGGTGGTGGGGCTAAGGAGGAGGCAGGGAAGGGGAAGGATAAGAGGGCATGGGTGGGGGACAGTGAAGCCCTTCTTGTGGGAGCATACAGATTAGATTAGATTAGATTAATACTAGTTCCATGGATCATGAATACGATATTTCGTAATGATGTGGAACGAGTCGAATTTTCCAATACATGACATAATTAGGTTAATTTAACAACATACTTAAGTTAATATAACAACTTTATTTTATTGTGTTTTTTGTTTTTCTTTATTTTTTATTTTTATTTTTTTTATTTTTTTATTTTTTTTATTTTTTAATTTTTTTTCTTAATTTATATCTAAAAATTCCTCTATGGAGTAGAAGGAGTTGTCATTCAGAAATTCTTTTAATTTCTTCTTAAATACTTGTTGGTTATCTGTCAGACTTTTGATACTATTTGGTAAGTGACCAAAGACTTTAGTGCCAGTATAATTCACCCCTTTCTGTGCCAAAGTTAGATTTAATCTTGAATAGTGAAGATCATCCTTTCTCCTAGTATTGTAGTTATGCACACTGCTATTACTTTTGAATTGGGTTTGGTTGTTAATAACAAATTTCATAAGAGAGTATATATACTGAGAAGCTACTGTGAATATCCCTAGATCCTTAAATAAATGTCTGCAGGATGATCTTGGGTGGACTCCAGCTATTATTCTGATTACATGCTTTTGTGCAATAAATACTTTATTCCTCAGTGATGAATTACCCCAAAATATGATGCCATATGAAAGCAATGAGTGAAAATAGGCGTAGTAAGCTAATTTACTAAGATGTTTATCACCAAAATTTGCAATGACCCTTATTGCATAAGTAGCTGAACTCAAACGTTTCAGCAGATCATCAATGTGTTTCTTCCAATTTAATCTCTCATCAATGGACACACCTGAAAATTTGCAATATTCTACCTTAGCTATATGCTTCTGATTAAGGTCTATATTTATTAATGGTGTCATACCATTCACTGTACGGAACTGTATGTACTGTGTCTTATCAAAATTCAGTGAGAGTCCGTTTACAAGGAACCACTTAGTAATTTTCTGAAAGACAGTATTGACAATTTCATCAGTTAATCCTTGTTTGTCAGGTGTGATTACTATACTTGTATCATCAGCAAAGAGAACTAACTTTGCCTCTTCATGAATATAGAATGGCAAGTCATTAATATATAATAAGAACAACAAAGGACCCAAGACTGACCCTTGTGGAACCCCATTCTTGATAGTTCCCCAGTTTGAGGAATGTGCTGATCTTTGCATGTTACGAGAACTACTTATTTAAACTTTCTGCACTCTTCCAGTTAGGTACGAATTAAACCATTTGTGCACTGTCCCACTCATGCCACAATACTTGAGCTTGCCTAGCAGAATTTCATGATTTACACAATCAAAAGCCTTTGAGAGATCACAAAAAATCCCAATGGGTGGTGTTCGGTTATTCAGATCATTCAAAATTTGACTGGTGAAAGCATATATGGCATTTTCTGTTGAAAAACCTTTCTGGAAACCAAACTGACATTTTGTTAGTACTTCATTTTTACAGATATGTGAAGCTACTCTTGAATACATTACTTTCTCAAAAATTTTGGATAAAGCTGTTGGAAGGGAGATTGGACGGTAATTGTTGACATCAGATCTATCCCCCTTTTTATGCAAAGGTATAACAATAGCATATTTCAGTCTATCAGGGAAAATGCCCTGTTCCAGAGAGCTATTACACAGGTGGCTGAGAATCTTACTTATCTGTTGAGAACAAGCTTTTAGTATTTTGCTGGAAATGCCATCAATTCCATGTGAGTTTTTGCTTTTAAGCAAGTTTATTATTTTTCTAATTTCAGAGGGAGAAGTGGGTGAGATTTCAATTGTATCAAATTGCATAGGTATGGCCTCTTCCATTAACAGCCTAGCATCTTCTAATGAACACCTGGATCCTACTATATCCACAACATTTAGAAAATGATTATTAAAAATATTTTCAACCTCTGACTTTTTGTTCGTAAAGTTTTCATTCGATTTGATGGTAATACTGTCTTCCTCTGCTCTTGGTTGACCTGTTTCTCTTTTAATAATATTCCAAATTGTTTTAATTTTATTATCAGAGTTGCTGATTTCAGACATGATACACTTACTCCTGGATTTTTTCTTAATATAACACAGTAGTTTTTATAATTTTTGATAGTTTCTGGGTCACTACTCTTTCTTGCTGTCAGATACATTTCCCTTTTCCGGTTACAAGATATTTTTATACCCTTAGTAAGCCATGGTTTGTTACATGGTTTCTTACGAGTATATTTAACTATTTTCTTGGGGAAGCAGTTTTCAAATGCATTTACAAAAATGTCATGAAATAAATTATATTTTAAATTGGCATCAGGTTCACGGTACACCTCATCCCAGTCTAACTGCTGTAGGCTTTCCCTGAAATTTGCAATTGTTAAATCGTTGACTGGACGTACTACTTTGGAGGACTGTTTAGTATTGCTGAATGGAGCTATGTCATATATTGTAACTAGCTGTGCATCATGATCAGAAAGACCATTCTCAACAGGCTGAGCATTTATCTGGTTAAACTTATCTTGGTCTATAAAGAAGTTATCTATCAGTGAGCTGCTATCCTTTACCACCCGAGTAGGAAAATCAATAACGGGTGTTAAATTGAAAGAACCAAGTAATACTTCAAGGTCATTTTTCCTATTACCCTCTTTCAGAGAATGTACATTGAAGTCCCCACAAATAATAATTTGCTTCCCCCTGTGGATGTGATGGGGATGGTGGAGGGTACCACCAACACAATATCTTCATCCACCCCTATTCCTCCTCATACCTCATGGTTCAAGTCCATGTGATAGACCTATATGCAAGACCTGCCCCATACATCCTCCCACCACCAACTACTTCAGTCTGGTCACAAGCGTCACCTATCCCATCAAAGGCAGGGTTAGCTGTGAAAGCAGTCATGTGATGTAACTGCAACCACTGTGCTGCGTTCTGTGTGGGCTTGATAACAAACAAGCTGTCTGCCAAGAGACAGCTGGACCCTGCAGTTACTGCGCACTGTTCTTCACTTCAAGTGAATGCTTCATAGCTTGCACCATCGGGATCCTTCCTACCAACACTAGCTTTTCTGAACTGAGCAGATGGAAACTCTCCCTGCAATATATCCAACTTTCCTGTAACATCCCTGTCCTCAATCTTCATTAGTCACTGTCTTTCATCCACATATCCCCTTCCCTGCTACCAATACATGACTGAACATCCTTCTATTCCAACACACCCACAATCATTTACTTCTCTAGTCCCCCTTCCCCCTGTCAGACCTACCAACTGTCACAGTCCAGATCATGAAGATGTCGTCATTGAATCTGAACCAGACCTCTGTAGTGGAATCTTTGTCAGCAGGTAGGATTATAAAGTTGGGATCAGTTTTAGGTGGTTGATTGTGGTTCTTTCTGCAGGTGTAAGGTTAGCTTGCATGTTACGGAATACGAGGAATGATGGTTAGGCAGTGATTGATGTTGAGAAATTCTGAAATGTTAATGGTATGGGGACAGTGGGGGTGGATCACAATTGAATGGAGGAGTGAACTGCCTGAGGCAGGGTTATGCATTGGTTTTGGGTTGAGTCCAATTGGTAGGGTTGGTGACGAAAAAGTATTTCCCCTGTAGGGACCAGGAGAAGGAGAGAAGGTCTTCAACAAGCTCAGCAGTTGGGAGTAGAAGGGAAGGCCTTAGTTGATTATTAGGTGCAGCCAGAAAGTAAGTTTCCCAGTGGTGCTTCCATTAAAGTAGATGTATTTAACTGGGAAAATAGCATATGTACAACAGATCTATGACGTGACAATCAAATGCTGACCAGGCAGGTCCTGCCTGGTGCCAGTACTACGGCAGCAGTGCCCTGAAATGACATCTCTTATTCACCCTCCCACCGCCAGCAAGATAAGGTCCTTAATGCACAAAACATAGTGCCCATTAAAATTCACCAGAATGGGCAGAACATCATGAGCAAACAGATGGTGCATTGCTGGTGTAGGCTTTTTTCCAAAGGTCATCAAAGTGTCCCTGACGAAGAGTGCAGTGGGCGACCGTCCCTCATCGATGGTCACCTGGTTGAGCTGATGCGGCAGCGCATCGCGGAGGACTGTTGCTTCATGATTATGTAGCTCAGCAGCCATTTTCTGCAGATATCACGATCCTTGTTGCATGAAGTTGTCACTAAGCACTTACTGTTCAAGAAATTGTGTGCCAGGTGGACGCCAAAAACCTGATGCCCAAGCAAAAATTGAAATTTTTTGGAGCAGCACCATTATTTCTGCAGCAGTATCACTATGACTGCAATGAGTTCCTCGATGGGATCATCACAGGCGATGAGATGTGGATTTCTCACTTGACCCTGGAAAGTGAGCAGCAGTCAATGCATTGGTGCCACAGTGGATCTCCAGTTAAGATGAAATTCAAACAGGCTGTGACTGCAGTAAGTGACGTGCACAGTGTTCCGGGATAGGAAGGGAATTATGCTCATTAACTTCATGCCCAGAGGTGAAACAGTGATGCTAACCGTTACTGTGAAACAATGCAGAAACAACGATGTGCCATTCAGAACAAGAGGTGTGGAATGCTTATTGCAAGTGTTGTGCTGCTCCATGACAATGCTCATTCCCATACAGCTGGGAGCTGTTTGATTATCCAGAATACAGTCTTACTTGTGCTCCCAGCAGTTCCTACCTTTCCTTGCACCTCAAGGAATTCCTCTCCCCCAACCAGCATTTTGACGACAACAAAGAGCTAAAGACAACTGTCACATGCTGGTTCCATTCACAAGCGGCAGACTTCTGTGACACAAGAATACACTCCTGGAAATGGAAAAAAGAACACATTGACACCGGTGTGTCAGACCCACCATACTTGCTCCGGACACTGCGAGAGGGCTGTACAAGCAATGATCACACGCACGGCACAGCGGACACACCAGGAACCACGGTGTTGGCCGTCGAATGGCGCTAGCTGCGCAGAATTTGTGCACCGCCGCCGTCAGTGTCAGCCAGTTTGCCGTGGCATACGGAGATCCATCGAAGTCTTTAACACTGGTAGCATGCCACGACAGCGTGGACGTGAACCGTATGTGCAGTTGACGGACTTTGAGCGAGGGCGTATAGTGGGCATGCGGGAGGCCGGGTGGACGTACCGCCGAATTGCTCAACACGTGGGGCGTGAGGTCTCCACAGTACATCGATGTTGTCGCCAGTGGTCGGCGGAAGGTGCACGTGCCTGTCGACCTGGGACCGGACCGCAGCGACGCACGGATGCACGCCAAGACCGTAGGATCCTACGCAGTGCCGTAGGGGACCGCACCGCCACTTCCCAGCAAATTAGGGACACTGTTGCTCCTGGGGTATCGGCGAGGACCATTCGCAACCGTCTCCATGAAGCTGGGCTACGGTCCCGCACACCGTTAGGCCGTCTTCCGCTCACGCCCCAACATCGTGCAGCCCGCCTCCAGTGGTGTCGCGACAGGCGTGAATGGAGGGACGACTGGAGACGTGTCGTCTTCAGCGATGAGAGTCGCTTCTGCCTTGGTGCCAATGATGGTCGTATGCGTGTTTGGCGCCGTGCAGGTGATCGCCACAATCAGGACTGCATACGACCGAGGCACACAGGGCCAACACCCGGCATCATGGTGTGGGGAGCGATCTACTACACTGGCCGTACACCACTGGTGATCGTCAAGGGGACACTGAATAGTGCACGGTACATCCAAACCGTCATCGAACCCATCGTTCTACCATTCCTAGACCGGCAAGGGAACTTGCTGTTCCAACAGGACAATGCACGTCCGCATGTATCCCATGCCACCCAACGTGCTCTAGAAGGTGTAAGTCAACTACCCTGGCCAGCAAGATCTCCGGATCTGTCCCCCATTGAGCATGTTTGGGACTGGATGAAGCGTCGTCTCATGCGGTCTGCACGTCCAGCACGAACGCTGGTCCAACTGAGGCACCAGGTGGAAATGGCATGGCAAGCCGTTCCACAGTACTACATCCAGCATCTCTACGATCGTCTCCATGGGAGAATAGCAGCCTGCATTGCTGCGAAAGGTGGATATACACTGTACTAGTGCCGACATTGTGCATGCTCTGTTGCCTGTGTCTATGTGCCTGTGGTTCTGTCAGTGTGATCATGTGATGTATCTGACCCCAGGAATGTGTCAATAAAGTTTCCCCTTCCTGGGACAATGAATTCACGGTGTTCTTATTTCAATTTCCAGGAGTGTACAAAAGTTGATCCCACGAGAAGACAAGTATGCCAGTTCTTTTGGTGACTGCCGGCCGCGGTGGTCTCGCGGTTCTAGGCGCGCAGTCCGGAACCGTGCGACTGCTACGGTCGCAGGTTCGAATCCTGCCTCGGGCATGGATGTGTGTGATGTCCTTAGGTTAGTTAGGTTTAAGTAGTTCTAAGTTCTAGGGGACTGATAACCACAGCAGTTGAGTCCCATAGTGCTCAGAGCCATTTCTTTTGGTGACTATGTTGAGAAATAGTTGAAACATTGCTGTACCGGTTGCCAGTAAAGCTTTTCATGTAACTATGTTGTCTTTGTTTAAAAAAAAAAAAAAAAAAAAAATCTCCAAAAAATTATGACAGCATTGTTAAATTCCATATTCCAGAATCAGTTAATTAATACACTTATTAACTCTTGTTTCAGTTACCTGATGGCAGAGTTATTAAGGTTGGTGGTGAGAGATTTGAAGCACCCGAGGCTTTATTCCAGCCTCATCTAATCAATGTTGAAGGGCAAGGTAAGATGTTGCATAATAAATTTTTATTTTTGGTACATGCAGAACATGATCAGCAACATGTTTATGGTAAACAAAGCCACCACAGTTGTAAAATGTGTTGATTGTACACGACACAAATATCTCTGCACAGAATGGTTTTTGTAGTTCGTGAGATAATGAGAAAGAATCTGGGATAGGTCCATTATTAACTGCCATTAGGCATTTACAACGCATATAAGCACTCGTCGGTGACCACTGTTTAGTGCAAATGTTCCTAGAAGGATGATGATGATGATGATGATGATGATGATGATGATGATGATGATGATGACACCTAGATCATTAAAATAATAAAACCTAATCAACCTCATGATATACTGGGTGACTGAGAACAGGATGTTTTTGAAATGCTGGCCGAAGTGGCCGCGCGGTTAAAGGCGCTGCAGTCTGGAACCGCAAGACCGCTACGGTCGCAGGTTCGAATCCTGCCTTGGGCATGGATGTTTGTGATGTCCTTAGGTTAGTTAGGTTTAACTGGTTCTAAGTTCTAGGGGACTAATGACCTCAGCAGTTGAGTCCCATAGTTCTCAGAGCCATTTGAACCATTTTTTTTGAAATGGCTAGTATGATGCCACTTGTGTAGATAGTGGGGGAACCTGGTTCTGGAAGAGAGCAAAGATGCTGGAAACCATTGAGATGATGAGACATGCATCAAGTGGGAGCTCAGAGTGGTCTACATGACACATACGCGAGTTAAGCCATGAGTTGGTGTGCGCTGTTTTTGAGAACAATTAACATTTCATTCATACAATATGGTTATTGTTCAGTAGCTGAAAGTAACAGATTATGACAATGAGAGAAACTCTCCCTTCAAAGTGCTGCTTGAAGACAATGGAAATGCGATAATCGTCATGAGTGATAAGCTCATTGTCATTTGAGTGGGAAGGTTCATGAGCAAAATTTGTACTACTGGGCTTCTGAGAATCCACATATCAGTCACAAAATACCACTCCATGCAGCTCATGTAAGGGTGTGGTGTGAAATTAGCAATTTTGACATCATTGGCTCCTTTTTTCTCTTCTTCTCCCCCCCCCCCCTCCGCCTCTCTCTCTCTCTCTCTCTCTCTCTCTCTCTCTCCTTTTTCTTATGTTGCTGCTGTGACAGTCAACACATTGAACATTACATTCACTTGCTTCACACTCTTGCATTCTCCTCTGTGATGGTAACATCTACACAAGAACAACTTTTATCTTAAACAAGATAGTGCCACCCACAAACTTCACATCTATTTGTGGATGTAGTTAATTGCATGTTTCAGGGGGAGGGAGTCATTTTCCATTTTGGTGAATTCCCGTGGTCTTCGGCATCCCCCGATTCAAGCGCTTGTGACTTCTCTTTGTCAGGACACCTAAAATCCCATGTATATTTCCATAAACCCTGCACCTTGACTGATTTGTAGGAGACAAGTGGCAGCAATTGACCATGAAATGTTGGATTGTGCTTACACTGGTTTTCAGCATAGTCTTCAAACCTGCATTCGAGAAAGGGAACACCACCTACCAGACATCTTTCATTCGTAATATGTGTTTCAGATGGCATGTAATTACAAAGATGTTGTAATAGTTTCACTTGTGCTTCACAAATTACATTCACTTACGCTCGTAATTCACAAGCCACCATATGGTGCGTGATGGAGAGTACTGTGTACAACTACTTGTCATTTCCTTTCCTGTTCCCCTTGCAAATAATGAGGGAAAAATGACTGTCTGTATGCCTCCGTATGAGCCCTAAGTTCTCTTATCTTCGTGGTCATGCAAAATGTACATTGGTGCCAGTAGAATCTTTCTGCAGTAAACTCGCAAGTACTGGTTCTCTAAATTTTCTCAATTATGTTCGTCAAAAAGAACATCACCTTCCCTCCAGGGATATCCATTTGAGTTCCCAAAATGTCCCTGTAATACCTAAATGTTGTTAAAACCTACCAGTAACCAATCTAACAACCTGCCTCCGAATTTCTTCAATGTCTTCCTTTAATCTGACCTGGTGGGGATCTGAAACACTCAAGCAGGACTCAAGAACAGGTCACACAAGTGTTTATATGCAATCTCCTTTACAGATGGACCACAATTTCCTAAAATACTCCCAATAAACCAATGTCGACCATTCACCTTCCCTACTACTGTCCTTATAAGCTCACTGCATTTCTTATTGCTTTGCAATTCTATGCCCAGATATTTAAATGACATGATTGTGTCAAGCAGGACACTTCTAATACTGTATCTGAACATTACGGATTCCTTTTCCCCACTCGTCTGCATTAACTTAACATTTCTCTGCATTGAGTTAGCTGCCATTCATCACACCATCTAGAAATTGTCTGTCATCTTGTATCCGCATATAGTCACTAAACTTTAGACACCCTTCCTGTATACATTGTCATCAGCAAACAGCCGCAGATTGCTGCCCACCCTGTCTGCCAGATTATTTATGTATATAGAGGAATAATAGCAGCCCTATCACATTTCCCTGGGGTGCTCCTGATGATAACGTTGTCTCTGATGAACACTCGCCATTGAGGACAACATACTGGGTTGTATTATGTGAGAAGTCTTTGAGCCACTCTCATGTTTGGGGTACTACTACATATGCTTGGACCTTCACTAACAGTCTTCAGTGGGGTGCCATGTCAAACTCTTTTCGTGCTAGAATTTGGAACCATGCCCTTCACCCATGGTTCGCAGGATATCATTCGAGAAAACAGCAAGGTGAGTTTCACTTGAGCTGTGTTTCCTAACTCTACGCTGCTTTGTGGATAAAAGTTTTGCACCTTAAGGAAATTTTTTATATTTGAATAGAGAAAATGTTCAAGAATTCTTCGGCAAACATATGTTAAGGATGTTGGTCTGTAATTTTACAAGGCCAGTCTTGTACCCTTCTTATAACAGGAGTCGTCTGCACTTTTTTCCCTGTTGCTTCAGACTTTGCACTGGGCGAGAGATTCACGATAAATGCAAACTAAGTAAGGGGCCAATGCTGTAGAGTACTCCTTGTAAAAATGAATTGGGATATCATCCGCACCTAGTGAGGTTTTTCTTTTCAATGCCTAGGATGGCTATTAGTATGTCCTCGCTACAGGAGTATGTGCAATGGTCGAACAATCGTACATTTGTAAGAGTCTCCTGCATGAAAGATTTCTCAAACAAAAAAATTAAAACTTCAGTTTTTCTTTTACTATCTCCTGTTGCGACACCAGACTGGTCAATGAATGACTGGATAGAAGCCTTTGACCTACTGAGCAACTTTATGTAGGACCAGAATTTTCTCGGGTTCTCTGCCAGATCATATTACTAGAATATGATGGTGGTAGTTCTATGCTTCGTCCATCAACCTTTTCACAGTCGCACTATCTCTACAAACTTTTGCATATTGTCATTTGTGCATTCTCCTTTGAAGCAAGAGTGCTGCGGTCTTCGCTTCCTCAGCAGTATTCAAATTTTGCTCTTGAACCACAGTGGATCTTTTATGCCTTTAATCCACATACTTGGCACATACGTGCGATTTATAATCTCTTTAAACTTAGTCCACAATTCCTCTACGTCCTGCATACTGGAACTAAGTGATGTCTATTGTGTAAGTGGGATGCTAACAGCTGCTTATCTGCTCTTCCTAGCAGAAACACTGTCCTAGCCTTCTTGATAGATTTATTAACTTTAGCAACCTTCATTGGTGTGTCATCGTGATAAGTAATCCCAGTCTCTATACTTAGCCTCCGATAAGGTCAGACCTGTTTGTGGTTACAAGGTTGAAAATATTTCTGTTGCTTGTAGGTTATCTAATCATCTGTTAAAGACAATTTCTGGAAAACATGTTCAAAAATACTTTAGAGGACTGCCTGTCTGTACCTGCTGCAGTGAATCCATAGACGTCCCTGTCTGTACTTGGCAGATTAACGTGCATGATATGGGTATTTCCTCACTATGGAGCTTAAGGGTTTCTTTGAATGACTGTCACAATGGAATCAGGTGGACAGTAAAGCTATCCAACAACTCTGTGATTCCATCAAGACCTGTTATACGAGTCCCAATAACTTCACAGTCACACTCAAATTTGACCCCAATAGAAAGAATGTTTTTGTCGATTTCAGTGAACACTCCTCCTCCAGAGGCGTCTAACCTGTCTTTCCAATCCGTGTTCCATGACTGAGTAAATATCTCTGAGCTTTCTATTTCACGTTTCAACCAGCTCCCTGTCCCAAAAATTGAGTGTGATAAATTCCTGGAGGACAGTAAATTCTGGTACTTCATTACAATGCTTCAACAATTTTCTGATAAACTTTTGGTAATCGAAGTGTCATTACTCTAAACACGGTCTGGTTCTGCTATCTGCATGTCTCGTGAGTGTTCATTGCACTACCTCAGTCTACCACCTAGCCTTAAAAAAAAATCTCTTTTTGCTCCAGAAGTACTCCGCTACCTGAGTAGCTGCTTCCTTTGTGTAGCATATTCCTGATCTGTCAAGGAGAGTCCTAAAATTCTCCACCAGAGATCTGTAGCCTTTGGTTGAGAGCCTCCAATCGGCCTCAAATTAAAGGACCCCGAACAACTCTGGGAACTGTGCTGAAAATTGCAAGCTCTGTTCCACCATTCTGCTAGCTACTCATATGAACTGAGCATGGTGTCGATGTGAACTGCAACTGCACCCTGCTTGCTCAATAGCCACAGGTAAGGCTTCCACATCTCGGATTAGGTCCCCATGGCAGACCTACAGAGTGCTCATTGGCTTTCTTTCTGACTCTGGGCTCTGGATGCTATTTTCTTAAGGGGCTTTATAATGTGAATAATGATGAGCTCCTGGTAACTAGCAAGCCCCACCCCCACCTGCCTGCTGGGACCTTGTTGAAGGAGCAGTCATCTGCCCACTCACAAGGTGGCTGGACAAGGCCAGAAGGGCAGATTCCACATGGACCCTTTGCCTTGAGCAGTGCGAACACATTACTACCCAACATTTGCGCTGTGGTGTGGGCAGATCCACCACGTTGGGTACACTGGGAGGTTCCTCAGCAGCAGATCCCATGGGCAAAACAAGCCACACCTGAGGTGTCCCATGCAATACACCAGATCCTCCACCAAAGCTACTGTCTGAGGCAGCAGCTTGAAGACAGTGACTGTAGCCAAAAGTGCATCCAGCTGTTCACAAGCTGTGGCCAGCTCTTCCTGTGTTCAAATGCAGCATGCACACATCCTACCTATTCTAGCACAACTAAAGAAGTAAATTATAGAAGCTCTGAGAGAATCCTAAATATGCTACTTGCTACCATCCTGATATGTTACCAATGGAGGCTGACTTCTAATGAATTGTGCTGCTGGCCATTAAAAAGAAGTGACAACTGCACGAATCTACGCTTCAGTTACAAAAATGCGAGATTACGTCTTGATAGAAAAACACGCATGGAATTTAAGAGTAAAACTATGAAGAAAACACATAAGAAGATAAATACATAACTTGCTGGTCTACTGGTGCTTAACAGGCAAGAACTGGAGCCTGACTGCGTAATGTTATTTTAAAAATGCCCAACTCCTCTGTCACTCAGTAGATGCTTTTGAAGCAAGATAACCCTTAGTGAGTAGCCCTGCAACCTCTAGTTGTATTGGACTTGCCAGGTATGCAGGGCTACGTATGGGTTGTCCAGAAAGCAACTCACAAACTGTGAACACCGCAGATGTCCCCCCCAGCCACCCATATAACAGGCAATGACACCGAACCACAAGATATGTATGACTGATACAAAGTAAGGGGGAGAAGGGGAGGGGGGTTGCTGTTGAGCACCCTAAGTCCATCGTCATCAGCCAGTCGGATGGATGCACATTTTGAAAGCTGCAATACACATCCGGTTAATAAGGATTCATAGATATTTCATCAAAAGCATCAGAAACTCAAGAGAGACTATAAAATAGTAACAAATGTGGGTCGTCTCGAGAATGTGTTTTTTACTACCAAGAGAGAACAGGCCTTATTCGAAAAAAGGCGCTACCATTTCATGTCACTGAAGACTTACAACTATTGCAGGACTTCCAAGCAATTATGTAACAGTTAGTAAGTGACGTGTGTACTGTGGAAATACCTTTTCATCAAACCAAACAGATCATTAATGGTAAACTATTGGATAATTCCTGATACCAAAAGAACTGCACAACCACCTCTCTACCAGCTCTGACAGACTAGTAATGATTTATGAAAAAAGCATTAAAAGAAGAGTGGAAAAGAAAAGTTGTAATAGATATGGAAAATATTATGAAGAGTGAGCTGAACTGTGTTCACCTCCAATACATTGTCACTGTGCGTACAATTAATAACAGGTATCATGTGTAGAGCTTCCATCCTGTGAGCTCGTCACTTTGTTGTGCAAGGGATGCGCATCTTACAGGAAATGTAACCAACTTGCACATGAAAATGGAACTGTGTTTTGCAGCAACACATTGCTACTCACCATAAAGATGACACATAGAGCTCCGGACAGGCACAACAAAAAGACTGTTGCACATTGAGCTTTTGGCCAAAGACCTGTTTAAAACCCATTCCCACATAGTGTTCCTGAAATGCTGCCTAAACCATGAAATCCACCCTCCCCTCCCAACAGCCTAAGCATAAAAATACTTTTGTCTGGATCCCACCCCTCCTTTCAGAATGACCTTCACCATTTCAGATTCCGCCAGTCCCTGGTCCTCACAAACCTGGTACGGCAGAATACATCTCCATGCCACATGCATCCCAGAAGTACCTCTGATCCCTTTCAAGATGCTGCTACACACAATCCCTACTACATATATCACATTTCTGACATTCAATCTCCAGCACCTGGAAGGGAATTCCAGATACCACCTCCGTAAGTTATCTGTCTTAGGACACCACTCTCCAACCCCTATCCTACTCACAGTGTTCCTCCTTGGCAACCCCTCATAGCACCCAAACCCTGCCTAGCTGATCTTATCAACTTGTCACATCTCCCAAGATCCCTGCCAACACTCCACTAAAATACAATATTGCATTGCCTGTATTAAAGGATACCTTTCACTCCTCACCTATTCCCTTAACAAAAACACTACAAGCTGTTGCTTTTCGGATAGTGGCCCATGTTGACATCACAGTGTGCTTTGTGTACTTACCACCAAATGAGCCTCTTGATAGTGGGGTCCTCACTCATCTTCTTGATGAACCCGATCCTTTCTCCGTTTGGAGGACTTCAATGCACACAGTGCGCTATGGGGCTCTTAACACCACATGCCCCAAGGATTTGGTACTTGAGGATATGCTACACACAACAGATCTTATACTGCTGAACATGGGTCAAGCCACACATTTGAGCACTGCTTCAGGTTCGTCTGCAGCCATAGACCTCGCCTTCTGCTCGCCTGCTCTTGGGGACACTGCTCAGTGGGCAGTGGACGATGACCTTCATGGTAGTAACTATTTCCCAATCTGGATCCCTCTGTCTGATGGAGCAGATCCTGAAATAAAGCCACCAAGATGGTTATTCAAGAAGGCTAACTGGATGCTTTACAGGCAGTTAGCTGTTTTCGAGCAATGTGACAGCATCCAGGACTGGGTGGATCACATTACAGCTGTGATTCACCATGCAGCTGGATCATCCATCCCGAAGTCTATGGATGTGCCTAGGAGGCGACCTGTCCCTTGGTGGAATGATGAGTGTCGTCTTGCAATTAGGAACAGGAGGGCAGCAATGCGCAGATTCAATTGATGCCCTGCACATGAGAATCTTGCAAACTTTCTAATGGGGCATGCAAAGGCAAGGAGAATAATTCGGGAGAGTAAGCAGAGGTCTTGGCAAGAGTTCCTGAACTCCATCAGTAGGTCCACACCTGCATGTACAGTATGGGAAGCCATTAGGAGGATCTCAAGGCACAACTCTTGACCGCCGATAGCAGCTGTACGAATACAGGGGTCTCTTGTAACATCGACAGTGGATATAGCTCAGACAATGGCTGAATCATATAACTCCATTACAGCCGATTCCAGCCAGGATCCCACCTTCCGTCAATATCGGGAGGCACAGGAGAAGGCTGATATTGATTTCCGTTCCACCAACATGGAAGAGTACAACCAGCCTTTCTGTGGAAGCTGGATTCTGCATTGTCAGTGTCTTGTGATATGTCCCCTGGAAATGACCTGTTAACCTACAGCATGGACGCCAAGACCTATGCCTGACACATTTAAGGATGTTTAAGGCCTTGAGACATCTCAGTTTCAGTTGGACCAATGGTCAAAGGAAGTCCTCCTTCAGCTCTTCAATAAAATTTGGATAACTGGCGACTTTCCCAACTTGTGGAATGAATCTATTTTAATCCCAATTTTCAAACCAGGAAAGGATCGGACAGACCCTGGTAGTTACCATAGTATTAGCCTGACCCAAGCTGCGTAGGAAAGACATTGGAGCGTTTGGTCAATCGGTGCCTAGTGTGGGTTCTGGAAACCAGGTCCCTACTCAGTCCCTTCCAGTGTGGGTTCAGGAGGTATCGCTCCACTCTCGAAAACCTGATCCTGCTTGAAGCTGTAATTCAACAAGCTTTCCTTTGTAAGCAACACCTTATCGGTGTTTTCTTCGATTTGGAAAAGGCGTACAACACCACCTGGAGGCATAATATTTTGTCGCAGCTCCATCAGTGGGGATTCCGGGGACGTCTACCGACCTTCATAGGGTCCTTTCTCTCAGACAGATATTTTAGATACAGGCTTGGGAATGTCTTGTCTGCCCGTTTTAAGCAGGAGAATGGTGTCCCTCAAGGGAGTGTCTTAAGTGTCACTGCTTTCACCATAGCAGCCAATTGTATTACAACCACAGTACGACATCCAGTACTATGTTCCTTATTTGTGAACGACTTCTCCATCTTCCGTGCATCCTCCAGCCTCACCATGGCTACTCGGCAATTGCAATTGACGATCAGGCGGTTGGAGGAATAGTCTCACACCACAGGTTTTAAATTCTCATTAGAAAAAACAGTTTGTGTTGCTATTGTTTCCACTGTCTGTTTAATTTGCCCGTTTTAAAACTGGGGGACACCGATCTCACTTTTAAAGAAAAGGTGAAGTATCTGGGTCCTACCTTTTATGAGAAGTTAACATGGTTACCACATATTAAAGAACTGAGACTGAGATGTCTCAAGGCGTTAAACATCCTTAAATGTGTCAGTCATAGGTCTTGGGGAGCCGACAAAGCATGTTTGCTCCAACTTTATAAGGCCTTTGTGCGACTCCAGCTTGAATACAGATGCCAGATTTATGGGTCAGCAAGGCCTTCATACCTTAAAATGCTGGATACAGTTCACCACGAGGGTATTAGGCTATCAACAGGAGCCTATCGCACGAGCCCTGTTGTTTGTTAGTGTGCTGTTAGTTTGTATGCTGAGGCTGGTGAGCCTCCACTGTCTATTCGACGTCTTCTTCTCGTGGTACGCCGAGCATATAGAGCATTGATGTGATGTTTAAAGCTTTCCCGGCGTACTGATTGTTCCGGCAGTTCTCCCGTGTTTTTATGGAACATATAGAGCATTGTCCATTCTTAATTCGCCAGCATCCAGTTATGTTGTTCAGCCGCCACTGGAACGGCTGTTCGATCATCAACCACAAGCGACACGGCCATTTGGGATTTGTGCAAGGGAGAGCCTTGAATTACTACAGGTGGGGGCATTAAGGTCCAAAGCCAGGGGTCGAGTAGGGCATCCCCCTGGCAACTACCAAGGCCTAGATTGCACTTAGAACTGACTGCTTACAAGAAGCATTGTACCCCAGACCATGTTTTCAAAAATAAATTTAATGAAATTTTACATAGCCACCCAGATTTTATTACCGTCTACACGAATGGTTCTAAGCAAGGAGATGTTTTCGGTTGTTGTGTCATGTTCCCCGACACTGTCCTCAGGATAGGGCTCCCAGAGCAGTTTTCAGTTTATTATGTGGAATTGTTTGCTATCCTTAGGGCAGTGGAGCAGATGAGATGGCGCCATGACAAATTTATTATCTGCCCCGATTCTCAAAGTGCCCTTCTCACTGTTGGACAGATGTACCCAGCAGATCGGATGGTGCAACAAGTGCAGGACACTCTCCTTCTCTTGTACAGGCAAAACAAGGAAACCATTGTTTGCTGGGTTCCAGGGCACATAGGCATCGAGGGAAACAAACTCACTGATGCTGCTGCTAAGGAGGCTTGCTCCTTTCCTCCTCCTGCTCGCTGTTCAGTCCCTCTGCGGGCTGTCACTTCATTTGTGACTAGGAAGGCCATATGTTGGTGGGAGTCCCAGTGGCTGGTAGTGAGGAACAATAAATTACATTCCATCAAGACTTAAGTGCGACCATGGATCACCTCCTCCTGCTCGCGTCGGTGTGAAGAAGTAGCACTTACTCGGCTTAAGAGTGAGACATTATCCACTGACACATGGCTTCCTCTTATGTTGGGAGGAGCCCCCAGTATGTCAGAGATGCGGGACACAGCTGTCAGTGCAACATCTGTTAACTGAGTGTGTTTTATATGACGATCTGAGGGTTGAACTGGGTCTCCCATAGGATCTTCCCTCTATTTTAACCGATAATGAGGCGAGTGTCGTTCGTGTCTTAAAATTTTGTGGGGTGTCCGGAATTCTTCCCAAAATACTTGTTGTGAGATCTTAATGTATCACATAGTGACTGGATCACGTATTACTTCTAAGTCGTCATCCAGTCTCATCATCATAATCATCATCAAGAAAGATACAGTGTTCCTTTGGATATGCTTGCATGCTCAAAGGAACAGCCGTTATGAAATGCATTCATAGTTGCGAATATGAACAGCCGTCAGTTGTATGTACTCCACTAAAATCCAGAGTTGAAACAATCCCGAAACACTGTTGTTAATCTTTCCACCAAAATCCTAAGCCCCCACAGAAGTTTGTCCTATCCAAAGGCCTTACCTGCAGTCCTACACCCAAATTCAACTATGTTGGGCTTGTGATTCCTGCAATGTAAACATTTCCTTGCCACATATTCCTCCAACCAAAGCCAATCTAATCTCAACATTGAATCTTGCCTCTCCCAGTTTGTACCATCATCCAACTATAATCATCCCCCTCTCACCTAACCACACCCTGGTCACCTTCCAGGAATTCCTTACCTCAAACTTGGCCTCATGATGCTTTCCCAGCTCCCTTCTTAAGAACACCATCCTTACAGCATAGCAGTGTACAGTTTCAAAACAGACCCTGACCTTATCATCCTACTTCCAGACCAATCTGAACTGGAGCAACTGAACCACATCCTTCACCAGGGCTTTGATTATGTCATAGTACCCTGAAATGAGGGACATCCTACCCAGAATCCTTCCCACCCTTCCTAAAGTGGTCAGTCACCCACCAAACCTACACATCATCTTAGTCCATCTGTATGCCATTCACACTCCCAACCTGTTGCCACAAGGATCATACCCTTGTGGAAAATCTAGATGAAAGACCTGCCCAATCCACCTAGCCAGCACTTCCTATTCCAATCCTGTCACTGGCTTATCCTATCCCACAGAGGCTGGGCAACCAGTGAAAGCACCTGTACTATATGCCAGGTCTGTTGCAACCATTGCGCAGCTTTTTATATTGGTATGACTACCAACCAACTGTCTATCAGTTTCCTTGGCCACCCCCAAACTGTGACCAACAGCGAAGCGGACCACTCTGGGGCACAGCATGCAGTTGAACATAACATACTGGATTTCAAGGGCTGCTTCACAACCCAGGCTATCTGGATCCTTCACTCCAATACCAGCTTCTTGGAACTGTGCAGATGAGAGTTACCCTTAAAACACATTTTGTGTTCCCAAAATTATCCTGTCCTCACCCTCCAGTAATGTACTGTCCCCACACCCTCCACTCTACAGTTGCCTCCCCCTTGCCCTATCTCCTCCTCCCTATTCATGTCCCCTCACCCTCAGCATGCGCCCATCTCTGCCAACAAACCCACCGATCTTTTTCCCGTTTCTGTTCCTCTCCTTTTCGCTCCCCTTCCCCTACCCCCCCTCCTCCTCCCACCACCACAGCCTCCCAACGTTGCGCCTGACAGCCTTGTCTTGCTGCTCTGCCAGACAGATTTTCCAACCTGTACTTTCCATTGTTCGAACTGTGTTTTTAGTCTTGCAAGTGTGTGCACAATCTGGACAAATAAGCAGCTCGGAGTAGATTTAATGCTATACTTCAACAAAACATGTAGTTGTCCTAATGGAAATGCCACGTGTAACACTTTTATGCTGGGAATTGTGCATATGGTATAATGTTACCCCTTTTACAGAATTTGACCGTAATAAATGAATGTAGGACCTTTCTGTACCAAGTTCATTGATTGGTTTGTCTAGTGGTTTTGTGGTTGCCAGCCTATCTAGGCAAAGAAAAGGTTAAGTCTCACAAGGGGAAGGCGTCAGACACAGCCAACCGATTCAGCTCAAATTTGGCAGCTTCCTTGTGTACAACCTAAAATGAAGGGCTCCAAGATATTTTGGCTCAACATCCTCCTGTTTTTGAGAAAATCACCCCTAAAAATTATGAAGAGCCATCAACTCAAAATAGGTGGGATTGATAAATAATCGTAAATAGAGCATTTTTCATCATCAGGTATGGTGTCCACAAATGTGTACGTTTCCAGAAATCAAGGGAAGAAACACTTACAATTGCCCCATATGTATCCTTTTGCCAAGAGTGCCGATAAGGCAACGGCCGAGGTAATTGGCTGGCAAGGGGATAACCTGGAATCAAATCTCGAGGAAACCTAGTGGATGTTATTCTCATTTGTATTTTTTCTTATCTCAATTGATAGGGGTAGGAATGTTGTTAAGGTAAGTAAATCAATAAGGAATGATAAAAAGGTAGGCAAATAAATTTCTCAAACCTCTTGGGATAGTAAACAAGTAAAATGTTACTCTTGGTCACTTTACAATGGCTCTTCCAGTCACTGTTACGTGTCCTCACGTTTCCTCAGACAACTATATAGATGGTACTTGTCATATAAACATTAGAAACAAACATACTCATGGCACCAAGAACATCTAATGAATGCAATCTTTCGCAGATACACTGTTCCTTCCAAAGAGAAGGTGGAAAACAAACTTTGTTTACATTCAAAAAGATGTCTTTTTCTGGAATTAATTGTGATGCGTACCATGCATGCGATATCATTGCCTGAAAAAGTGGTGCTGAAAGTTCCTTATGAATTATGCTGTGAGTTGTTATTGCATCCATGCGTTTGTGCAATTCCCACTGGATTTCCAGAAGCACACTGCAATTCTGAAGCCTCAAAATAAAGTTTTAACCTGGCAGTAGAAATAAACATCACAGGGATGGCATACAGCTGTGCAGTTTGGGGGTATTACTTTTACCTTGCACGTCGGTTGACCCTCTTCATCTGTGAACATGGTGTCATACATTAGAATATTAGTTTGTCCACCCTAGGAATCCAATATTAGCCAAAACTTGTTACCAGCAACGTATGGTTTTAAAACACTCTCAAGAAATGTTCTGTAAATCGCATTTGCCAATTTCCCAGGTTTGGAGCAAGTAGTGTTAACATTTTTCAACGAGTCGGTTAAGCAATTGAGCTCTTCTGTAATCCGAGGATCAAATGTAACATTAATTTCCTGTAAACACAGGAAAACCTTAGGCAACAGTTTTCCAGAGGCTGTGATGGCATATTGCGCCAAGTGTGAATGGGTTAGTTTTTTTTACTACCAGCTGCGACAAGGGTTCATTTTTTTCTCCTTTATGCAGTAACGTGCGTCGAATGTTCACCCAATATTCGCGTGCTGTTTGATCGGTGTTCATCATGTAATCACGATTAAAACTGGTAACAGGTGATGCCCAAGATAATGATACAGCAAACGTAAAACCTTTATTGGTCTTATATGGAAGCACTGCAGTTGCAGCCCACTCCTGGAGTATTCTCGTTGTTACATTCTCATTATGACAACAAGAGTTGACAAATCCGTCTTACTTCCACTTATTTATCACCTGGTATGTGTAGTATCTTGTCACTCCTTTAGCAATATCATTTTCCCACAATTTTAGGTTCTTCTCCCATTTCAGGGCTGTTGTTGCTCCACTCTTTTGCAGTGTTTCTAGATTCCAATGTGGATGATTCCTGGCTATCACTACCGCCTTTACTTTTACTTCAAGAGGTATAGCGCCAAAGTTCACTTGTTTAGTAACCAGTTTGTAATACTCATTGGGTACAGATGAAACACAGATTGCCTGCGACGTGGACATTTTCAAAGTGTTATGACCATTTTGTGATTCACTACTTGTGATTTATTCCACTGAATCACCTTCTGCTTCGCCTTCATGGTATAGTTCCTCAGTACCAACAAAAGTCATTTCATTCATCAGCTACAAAAATCACTCAACAATGGCCACTCCTATCAATCTGGAATGCTGAGAAATAGAACTGCCTGCTTCTGGTAATGCACTGATAATACGACCATCTCGCAACGCTTTCACACACCAAAACACAGCATCGGTAACGTCCCACTTGCCATCGTCTGTGACTATATATTTGTGACTATATATTTCTACAGTGGTTGAAGGGTGTACATCCTCCATTATTCAGATAATGCAACTGAAATATATGCCACAACTAACAATAACTAGTTAGTATGGGATAAACAGAAAAGCTAATTACTACAAACTACATACAGTACAAGTCGTTTGTTACTTATGGAAGATCACTGTGTTTTTTTCACAAAACATATTTTATTCGGCAGATTAACAGTGAAAAGTAGTTAGATGTATCCTCGAGGTTTGCGGCAGCCTAATGATGGAAAACAACTCTTTCCAATTGACTTCTGTAAGGTTCATGCTGGACACCCTCACTCTTCGAGGTTCGCAACTGTGATGTGATGAACAGACAACCAGTACAACATAACTCTCCCCGCGTGCATGCATTTTGTCCTGTGCTTCGCTGTAAACAAGCATCGCGCGATTGGCTGTCTGTGGTCCCTCATGAGGAATTCACACCACTCTTACTCGGAGTTGTTTTCATGTGACAAGGCTTAAGAGTTTAATTCTTTACTAATTCATGTTGTTTGGGAAATTTGTTAGCCTACCTTATTACCATTATTATTCCACGTTGAGTTGAGAACCTTATTAACCTTCCTATCTCCACGAATTCTGATACGAAAAACTACAGTTCAAAAAAATGAAAATCGTATAGTTTCGTCAAGATTCGATCCCATTTTATGTGCTTCCCAGCCAGTTACCTTAGCCGTTGTGCCATCCCCCCCCCCCCCCCTCCCGTTCTTGTTGATCCCTTCCCTCAGTTTTTTTATTACAGAGACCGGCTAGCTCTCTGGCCGAACACTCTGAGCTACCGTGCCGGCATTATTGGCATGCTCAGTGAAAAGCGTTTACCACGTGGGTGCATAAGCGGCAATTGCAAAAGTTTCTTTCCTGGATTTCTGGAAAAGTATGTGTTTGCAGACCCCATTCCTGATGATGAAAAATGCTCTATTTACAGTTATCTATCGATCCCGCCAATTTTGAGTCGATTTCTCATCATGACCTTCAGGGTTGATTTTCACAAAAATGGGAGGGTGTTAGCCAAAACATCTTAGTCCTTCATTTTAGGTAGTAGACAAGCGACATGTGAAGTTTGAAATGAATCAGTTGGCCTTGTCTGAGCCTTTTCACTTCTCAGAGAAGCAGAAGAAGTAAATTTGACCTACTTTCCTGTTGTTCCCTAATATATTGTCAGAAGTAAGTATAAATTTGAGGATATGGTTCTAAGAAAGAGACATGAATCTTGTAGCTACTACACCCCCATATATAGCTGTATAGTTTTGATCTAGAAAAGGCCACAAATTTTTAATTTTTTTTTTTCCTTTTTCTTTTTCTAAAAAAAATTGACGAGAGGGGGGGACCTCTATGTTTGCATTTTGTGTAACCAACAAATTAAATACTTAAATATTCTAATAGCATAATACACACATTTAAATTTATTAAGATACTTTGTTCATATGTCTCTTAATGAACGATCCGTCAAAAGCCAAAGGTAAGCAAGGTGTGGTCACACTATATTGTTATTCAGCAATTTTATGCAACCCTACTTCAGTGTTACTGAACCACATAAGCAATTTTCTCTTCATGACTCTTTGTACTTCACTGAATTTTATTTATAAATGAAAGATTTTTATCTGAACTTCACTCAAAACATGACTCTCTTCCACTTCACTTAATGCCACACACACAAAAAAAGAGAGAGAGAGTAAGAATATTAAAATCGTTAAATTTGTCACAAGGTATCTACTTCAGTACACAAGCAAAACTTCACATGTTATGTAAGTTATACAGTACTTCTACATTTTACTGTAAAAGTTACTTTACAACTATTATTTTCAGACATTTATTCAAAGACAAAAATCAATGCTTGTAGATACTGAATGAAGCACTTCAAATGTTTTTATAACAGGTTTACTTGGAATAATCAAACACCAGGAAAGAACTCTTTATAGGTGGATGATTAGGAATAAAATAAGAGGGTGAACTAAATTTTATGTTTAACACAATAATTAATCAAAAAAAGTTAATTTTCGATTAATGGTTCACACTTCTGCAATTCTAATTATACAGATCGTAACCTGTTGACTGTAAGTGATAAGTGTGGCAGATAGTGATGGTGGCTACACTACCCATGGTACAGCGTAAAGGTTTCTTGAATATGGGCTAATTAATTCTTCTTTGTGTCATTTTAATATCCATAACATAGCCCAACTATTGTACCAAAGCTGTAATAATTTAGCAGTTGTCATCAAAGGATGTTGTGAAACAATTTCCGGGCAAGACATTGCCTGCTCCGTGTGAGTGTTGCTTCTTTCACTGCTGGCTACAGACTGTGTGTTCTCGTTCCCACTCGCTTTACAGGTAGTGCACCAAAAACCCATGCCAACTTTTATACTCTCACAGGAACTTATGTAGAATACAAAAGCAGTTCAGCTTTGTTTTACGTAACACACATCCAACAGGGTACAGCACTTAAATCCAGACTAATTTCAGTTTGAATTTCCTGCCCTGTCATAGTTCCGCCGGATATCGCAATTGGCGTTCTTGAAAACCATAGGCGCCGAATGGAGTACAACCAAAGAGCCAAGATTATCAAAAGTCTTTGCGCTGGGCGTTCGCCCACTGAAATAGTTCGATGTTTGGGTACCCGAGATCAACTGTTTTCGAGACAGTGGCCAAACGTAATGCTTTGAAGAAGTCTAGGAAAGGTTCCACTGACCCACCAAGGAAACCTCATTCAAGGAAACATATGTCACGAACTGTGGCAGTCATCAAAAAGGATCAGGCACTGATTTCGGATGACATAGGGCAGTTGTTGAGGAAATGACATCAGTATCGAATGTCAGTGAGCAAACAATATGTCGGATGGCAGAGGAGGACCTATTACAAGCCATGTAGTCCAAAACTGGTTCTCGGATAACGTTGACATGTTCTGGTCAAAGGACTTCTGACCCCCGAGTAGCCTGGATTTGAACCCGCTCAACTACTTACTATGTTTGAAGCGTAGTTGAAAGAGTACCAGTAAGACGAGGCACCCTAATGTTGCTTTTCTATGCACCGCTATTGAAGCAGCATTTGTGAATATGGACAGTGCTGTTTCACAGAATGCGTGCGATCAGTTCAGGACAAGATTGAAGGCGGTCATTGTGGCTGAGGAGGAAGGGGAGGGGGTTACGTTGAACAATGTTATTCTTGAAAGATACCACTACTTACATGCAAAAGAAATTTCATTTTCATTTGTACTTTGTTTTAATAAATTTACTTTTAAAAACAGTTTCATGTGTCTGGATTTAAGCAATGCACCCTACACACATTGTCGCAAGGCGCGTACCATTTTATACAAATGACAACTTGCATGAATATATAAAATTACACACACAAACATTTTCATTTCGTTAATCTATGACAAAATGTTAGTAAATTATATGTTTCACTTTTTTTTACGTAATTTACAAACATACATTAGCAAAGTACTCTAACATCATATATATCATACTTTTCAAATATTCTTTGCATATCGCAGAAATATTATGACAAATTTTAAATGCAAAAAGTTTTTATAAATTTAGATGACTGAGTAATAGTGGTATATAGAGACTGCCAAAGTTTCTTTAAGCAAAAGACAAATCCAGGAGATGAATGTATATGCATTAAGACCTATGTGTGCGACAGTGGACTTGACAGTCAAATCAGTTTTCTCCTCCATACCACCAACATTGGTTGCAAGTAAATTTTCACCATAGATTGAAGTTCATCACTTGAGGCCAGCTGACAGTGCCTAATTATGTCTTCGCAATATTGAAATCACCATCTCCACTGGTGATGTAATAGGCAGTTCAAAGAAAGGGATAAAACTGCTACAGGGGAAGATTTAAACCTCTCAGATCAGATTTTGAGTAGTGATCCAGATGGTGCTCCAAGCAGGATATGGTGGATATTGAAGTCTGCTGGAAGGAGCCAGCAACTCCACTGAATGACCTCCAAAAATGTCACAGCATCCCCACCTAGATAGAAGATATTACAAAAATACCGTCTCGCCAGTAACTTGGCTTGTGCTTCACTTGGGAATTCAACTGGATTTGAGATAAATATGAGAAATTTAAATTTCTATCCCAGGGAAGAATTGTGTACTTGTGTTTATAAGAACATGCCTTTAAATTCACTGATACTCCTGCACTAAGGTCCTATAGCTTCCACAGGAAGTATGATCTTAGTGGGAAGAGACCTAGAAGACACGTAAATGTAGAAATTGAATAAGAATGTAGGGAAGTCTGCAAAGAGAAAGAAAGTCTTGTTGCTAGGTAGTTCACATGCTAGGGGTGTGGGCCAACTTCTGCAGGATGAATTAGGGTCAGAATACCAGGTCACAAGTTTTTTCAAACCTAGTGCTGGACTGGGGCAGGTTACAGAGGACCTTGCCGTTGGTGGGGAGGCTTGCGTGCCTCAGCGATACAGATAGCCGTACCGTAGGTGCAACCACAACGGAGGGGTATCTGTTGAGAGGCCAGACAAACGTGTGGTTCCTGAAGAGGGGCAGCAGCCTTTTCAGTAGTTGCAAGGGCAACAGTCTGGATGATTGACTGATCTGGCCTTGTAACAATAACCAAAACGGCCTTGCTGTGCTGGTACTGCGAACGGCTGAAAGCAAGGGGAAACTATGGCCGTAATTTTTCCCGAGGGCATGCAGCTTTACTGTGTGATTAAATAATGATGGCGTCCTCTTGGGTAAAATATTCCAGAGGTAAAATAGCCCCCCTTTCGGATCTCCGGGCAGGGACTACTCAAGAGGATGTCGTTATCAGGAGAAAGCTGGCGTTCTACAGATTGGAGTGTGGAATGTCAGATCCCTTAATCGGGCAGGTAGGTTAGAAAATTTAAAAAGGGAAATGGATAGCTTAAAGTTAGATATAGTGGGAATTAGTGAAGTTCGGTGGCAGGAGGAACAAGACTTCTGGTCAGGTGACTACAGGGTTATAAACACAAAATCAAATAGGGGTAATGCAGGAGTAGGTTTAACAATGAATAGGAAAATAGGAATGCGGGTAAGCTACTACAAACAGCATAGTGAACGCATTATTGTGGCCAAGATAGATACGAAGCCCACACCTACTACAGTAGTACAAGTTTATATGCCAACTAGCTCTGCAGATGACGAAGAAATTGAAGAAATGTATGATGAAATAAAAGAAATTATTCAGATAGTGAAGGGTGACGAAAATTTAATAGTCATGGGTGACTGGAATTCGGTAGTAGGAAAAGGGAGAGAAGGAAACGTAGTAGGTGAATATGGACTGGGGCTAAGAAATGAAAGAGGAAGCCGCCTGGTAGAATTTTGCACAGAGCACAACTTAATCATAGCTAACACTTGGTTTAAGAATCATGAAAGAAGGTTGTATACATGGAAGAACCCTGGAGATACTAAAAGGTATCAGATAGATTATATAATAAGACAGAGATTTAGGAACCAGGTTTTAAATTGTAAGACATTTCCAGGGGCAGATGTGGACTCTGACCACAATCTATTGGTTATGACCTGTAGATTAAAACTGAAGAAACTGCAAAAAGGTGGGAATTTAAGGAGATGGGACCTGGATAAACTGAAAGAACCAGAGGTTGTACAGAGTTTCAGGGAGAGCATAAGGAAACAATTGACAGGAATGGGGGAAAGAAATACAATAGAAGAAGAATGGGTAGCTTTGAGGGATGAAGTAGTGAAGGCAGCAGAGGATCAAGTAGGTAAAAAGATGAGGGCTAGTAGAAATCCTTGGGTAACAGAAGAAATATTGAATTTAATTGACGAAAGGAGAAAATATAAAAATGCAGTAAATGAAGCAGGCAAAAAGGAATACAAATGTCTCAAAAATGATATCGACAGGAAGTGCAAAATGACTAAGCAGGGATGGCTAGAGGACAAATGTAAGGATGTAGAGGTTTATCTCGCTAGGGGTAACATAGATACTGCCTAAAGGAAAATTAAAGAGACCTTTGGAGATAAGAGAACCACTTGTATGAACATAAAGAGCTCAGATGGAAACCCAGTTCTAAGCAAAGAAGGGAAAGCAGAAAGGTGGAAGGAGTCTATATAGAGGGTCTATACAAGGTCGATGTACTTGAGGACAATATTATGGAAATGGAAGAGGATGTAGATGAAGATGAAATGGGAGATACGATACTGCGTGAAGAGTTTGACAGAGCACTGAAAGACCTGAGTTGAAACAAGGCCCCTGGAGTAGACAACATTCCATTGGAACTACTGACGGCCTTGGGAGAGCCAGTCCTGACAAAACTCTACCATCTGGTGAGCAAGATCTATGAAACAGGCGAAATACCCTCAGACTTCAAGAAGAATATAATAAGTCCAATCCCAAAGAAAGCAGGTGTTGACAGATGTGAAAATTACTGAACAATCAGTTTAATAAGCCACAGCTGCAAAATACTAACACGAATTCTTTACAGACGAATGGAAAAACTAGTAGAAGCCGACCTCGGGGAAGATCTGTTTGGATTCCGTAGAAATACTGGAACACGTGAGGCAATACTGACCTTACGACTTATCTTAGAAGAAAGATTTAGGAAAGGCAAACCTACGTTTCTAGCATTTGTAGACTTAGAGAGAGCTTTTGACAATGTTGACTGGAATACTCTCTTTCAAATTCTAAAGGTGGCAGGGGTAAAATACAGGGAGCGAAAGGCTATTTACAATTTGTACAGAAACCAGATGGCAGTTACAAGAGTCGAGGGACATGAAAGGGAAGCAGTGGTTGGGAAGGGAGTAAGACAGGGTTGTAGCCTCTCCCCGATGTTATTCAATCTGTATATTGAGCAAGCAGTAAAGGAAACAAAAGAAAAATTCGGAGTAGGTATTAAAATCCATGGAGAAGAAATAAAAACTTTCGAGGTTCACCGATGACATTGTAATTCTGTCAGAGACAGCAAAGGACTTGGAAGAGCAGTTGAATGGAATGGACAGTGTCTTGAAAGGAGGATATAAGATGAACATCAACAAAAGCAAAACGAGGATCATGGAATGTAGTCGAATTAAGTCGGGTGATGCTGAGGGAATTAGATTAGGAAATGAGACACTTAAAGTAGTAAAGGAGTTTTGCTATTTGGGGAGCAAAATAACTGATGATGGTCAAAGTAGAGAGGAAATAAAATGTAGACTGGCAATGGCAAGGAAAGTGTTTCTGAAGAAGAGAAATTTGTTAACATCGAGTATAGATTTAAGTGTCAGGAAGTCATTTCTGAGAGTATTTGTATGGAGTGTAGCCATGTATGGAAGTGAAACATGGACGATAAATAGTTTGGAAAATAAGAGAATAGAAGCTTTTGAAATGTGGTGCTACAGAAGAATGCTGAAGATTACATGGGTAGATCACATAACTAATGAGGAGGTATTGAATAGGATTGGGGAGAAGAGAAGTTTGTGACACAACTTGACCAGAAGAAGGGATCGGTTGGTAGGACATGTTCTGAGGCATCAAGGGATCACCAATTTAGTATTGGAGGGCAGCATGGAGGGTAAAAATCGTAGAGGGAGACCAAGAGATGAATACACTAAGCAGATTCAGAAGGATGTAGGTTTCAGTAGGTACTGGGAGATGAAGAAGCTTGCACAGGATAGAGTAGCATGGAGAGCTGCATCAAACCAGTCTCAGGGCTGAAGACCACAATAACTACAACAACATGTAGAGGCTTTACTAAGGAAGATACTGTGGTTATTGTGGGTGGGCCGGGCAACAGTATTGACAGAGATCCGGGGTACAGCATAGAGTGTGACCTGGCAAAGATTGCATCAACATCGAGACCATACCAGTGTTCGGTTTGTGTCGGTTCTGGAGCGCCATGACCAACCTCATTTGAGCTCTTCTGTCAGGAGAGTTAATTTGGAGTTGGAACATCTACTTGGATCTGGTGCAGGATCACACATTGGTGTGGTTCCTGTTGATTCACTCTGTAGGTGGGACTATACTAGACATGGCCTACACCTCAACAAGAAAGGGAAGGGTAAACTGGCTGGTCTGATAGCAGGAAATTTAAAGGGGGGAGGAACTACATCTCATGGTGGAAACTCTTTTTTAGTGTAAGATCAGTGTCCAGTGGGAAACTCAGCCAGGCAAGTACTAAATATGTTAAAAAAGTTCAAGATACTCACAAAAGTGAAGTGAAAAATAATGTTAGTATATTTCATCAAAATATCGGGGGATTGAAGAAGAAAATTGATGAGCTTCTGCTTTGTTTAGAAGATATAGAAACTGAGAATGTAATAGATGTACTATGCCTGTCTGAGCATCACATTGTCACTGATATGCAAAAGGTTAGCATCAATGGGTACAAATTAGCTGCACATGTAAGTAGAGATAATATGATGAGAGGAGGAGTTGCCATATATGTCAAAAGCTTCCACAGTGCAAAAAATGTAGAAACTAAAAAATTTTGTGTAGAGCAACATATGGAAGCATATGCCATTGAACTTAAAGTAAATGATGGCACTTTCATATTTGTAACAGTGTATAGGTCCCCCTCAGGGAATTTCCAGCTATTTCTAGAAAACTTGGATGCTTTGTTGTGCTATCTGTCAGATGGAGGGGAAGCAAATTATCATTTGTGGGGATTTCAATGTTGATTTCCTGAAAGAGTGTAATAGGAAGAATGACCTTGTAGTATTACTCAGTTCTTTCAATTTGAGTTCCGCCATTGATTTTCCTGCTCGGATAACAAAGAACAGCAGTACATTGATAGATAACTTTTTTATAGACCAAGATAAGTTTAAGGACATAAATGCTTATCTTGTTGAGAATGGACGTTCAGATCATGGTGCACAGCTAGTTACAGTACATGACATAGCTCCATGCAGTATATCAAATCAGACTTTCAAAGCAGTGCGTTCAATTAACAATATAAATATTGCAAACTTCAGGGAAAGCCTGCAGCAGCTAGACTGGGATGAAGTGTGTAATGAACCCGATGCAAACTTGAAATATAACTTATTTCACGATACATTTTTAAGGGTATTTGAAAATTGTTTTCCCAAGAAAATAGTTAAACATAATTCCAAGAAAACATATAAAAAACCTTGGCTAACTAAAGGAATAAGAATATCTTGCAACCGTAAAAGAGAATTGTATCTAACAGCAAGAGGGAGTACTGACCCCGAAGTTGTTCAATATTATAAAAACTATTGTGCGTACTAAGAAAAGTTATTAAAAACTCCAGAAGCATGTGTATCATGTCTGAGATCAGTAACTCTAATAATAAAATTAAAGCAATTTGGAATATTATTGAAAGGGAAACAGGGCAACCAAGAGCACAGGAAGACTTTAGTGCCATAAAACTGAATGACAAGTGTACTAACAAACAATCAGAAATTGAAAATATTTTCAATAATCATTTTTTAAATGTTATGGAGAAAATAGGATCTAGATCTTCACTAGAAGAGGCAAGGCTACTAATAGAAGAGGGCATACCTGTGCAGTTTGAAACAACTGTAATTCCACCAACCTCTCCCTCTGAAATCAGCAAAATAATAAACTCACTGAAAAGTAAAAGCTCTTACGGAATTGATGGCATTTCTAGCAAGGTACTTAAAGCTTGTTCCCCACAGACAAGTAGGATTCTCAGCCATGTATGTAATAGCTCTTTGGAGCAGGGTGTTTTCCCCGATAGACTGAAATATGCCATCGAAAACCATTGCATAAAAAGGGGGATACGTCAGAAGTTAACAACTACCGCCCAATCTCTCTTCTGACAGCTCTATCAAAAAATTTTGAGAAAGTAATGTACTCAAGAGTAGCCTTCCATATTTGTAAAAATAAAGTACTAAAAAAATGTCAGTTTGGTTTTCAGAAAGGCTTTTCAACAGAAAATGCTATATACGCTTTCACTGATCAAATATTAAATGCTCTGAATAACCGGACATCACCCATTGGTATTTTTTGTGATCTCTCAAAGGCCTTTGATTGTGTAAATCATGGAATTCTTTTAGATAAGCTAAATCATTATGGTTTGAGTGGGGCAGTGCACAAATGGTTTAATTCATACTTAACTGGAAGAATGCAGAAAATTGAAATAAGTGGTTCATGTAATGTTAAAACAACAGCTGATTCCTCAAACTGGGGGGGGGGGGGGGGGCTATCAAGTACGGGGTCCCACAGGGTTCGGTCTTAGGTCCTTTACTGTTCTTGATATACATTAATGACTTACCATTCCACAACAACAACAACTTAAAAATTAGTGTCGTGCAATATTTTGTGTAATGTAAATCTTGTACAGACATCTTTTATTAACCTGACATGTTCCACATCATTACGAAGTGTCATATTCATGATCTATGGAACAAGTATTAATCTAATCTCTAATCTAATGGAGCAGAGCACTCTTTGCCACTTTTGTGGAATCGTCCTCTGATATTGATCTTTTATTACACTCCCCTCCACCATGCTTAGTGGGAAGTAGTCAATGATTTGCTTTCCAGCAACCATTTCCTGACATGGATACACCTAAGAGAGAGCAGTAGCCTTGAAAGTGTAGGACAATGTGGGCACTCAGAAAGACAAGCTGAATGTCGTACAGTCCGGTAACTTTATTTGAATAAATAAAGAGTAGACACAGTTAAAGTGCCAGCTAACTGCTGAGTAGTTTGTTAATGCTCTCTGAACCAGCAAATCACCACTGAGAATACTGAGGACAACCAATACTACCAGTGACAAAGTTTTCAAATCGCCCTGTCTCATTGTGGGAGCAGAATTCAGCACTGCCTATGGCACAAGACTTACAAAATGTCCTGCTTATCTTTTAACTTGTTTCCACAAGTTGGTTTAGGTGTTACCTAGGAGGAGTTTTCTTCAGAAGGCACGTGGTACTACGTATGGGATCCTCTTCTTATCAAATGATGATACTGAATTGTGAAATCTTTTCAGATAGTTTTATTAAACAAGAGAATGATTTCCCTCAAGATAATGTTGCAAGTGTGGAACTGTGAACTGTACATTGTCCACAGAAAGGGGCCCTGTTCGGTACTTCTTATTTTTCAATGTTTTGCTCTTTGTGTAGCCTCCAACCAACCACATGGCAGTTTCTGTTAGCAACTAAATAAAAATTGTGCGAGTTCTTTTTAACCATTCATGAAATTTTTATTTTCTAGAAATTAGAATCAAGGGGCTGTTTTAAATTTTAACTATTTAATGAGAAAGAATACTTTGATCTAAGTTGGTCTCCGTCGAAATGGTGGGGCATGGGAAGAATCAGCAGTAGTAGTGAGGGTTCCATTGGCAGTGGCTGCATCTGATACACAAGTGCATAAATCCCTCGTTTATCTCTTCTGATGTAAATTTAAGTGGATCACACTAGCTCATATGTGTATGAGTAGTCTGAAACATACTGAGTAATAGTTAATAGTTGCCCCCCAAGAGTGCATCATTTGTGTGTGGATGAACATATCTTAGATGAGTCCTGTCAAAGGATTTTTATTTTCCCAGTGATAAGCTTATGATGTTTGTCCTATCTTTTGGAGATACGAAACCACAATACCTCAAAGCACTCAGAACATTAAAAACTGGTCTCAATACCTTGGCCATAGGCAAAATTTGGCAGCTGCATCTTTATAGAACTTCTTATGGATTTGGTTTGTGATTATGGATCTACTTTCTATTCTGCTTGAAGACCTCAATGCAGTACACCATGTAGTAGTCATGTTGGACACAGTGGCATTTATATCCAGCCTCATCCCCATCAATGAGGATCTCCTCTTTATGTAACATGAGTACAAAATTTATTGTATTCTTCATTCACTTGCACCTCATGTCTTCGCTAAACCGCCTGTAGAACAGTTTTTCAGTAACTGTTCGTAGGGAATGATGCCTTTTGAGACTGATGCACACACAAAAATGGAAACTACTACTGTAGGTAAACACAAAAACACATCACTCTATAAGAGATTAAAATATTTACCACATACAGGTATTGAGTCTCAGGCAGGCACAATGAAAAGTCTGCTAAACATTTAAGCTTTTGGACAAAAAAGTCATTCTTGGAGATTATAAAATACCCACATTCACAAAGCACAACTCCCCTCACCTCCTCCTTCATCAGTAGCAGCTCCATTGAATGTATTGCCATATATGAAACAAATCAGAATAGGAATCTCTCATCGTAGAACTGTGTTAAAACATTTGTGTTAATATATAAGAAAGGTAACTGGACTATATATACAACTTTTCTTTTACAGGAATTGCTGAGTTGGTTTTTAATACAATCCAGGCTGCCGACATTGATATGCGCACAGAATTATACAAACACATAGTGTTATCTGGTGGGTCAACCATGTACCCAGGTTTACCAAGCAGACTGGAAAGGGAAATCAAGCAGCTGTACCTTGAACGAGTTCTTAAGAATGACATTGACAAATTATCTGTAAGTTACTTATAATTAAGCATAACACTAGACTATAGAAATAAATACATGAAAGTATGCACAGAACATCTGTAGAGTTGGGAAGTTGGAAAGAGGTACTGGTAGTTTGTAGCTGTGGCTTGTGCCTAGGTAGTTTGGTGTGTGCAACACTTAGTTTTAACATGTCATTTTTTGTGGTAATAGAAAGCAGATTAAAGAAAAATCTGGATAGCTTGTGCATTTGGGGACCTAGAGAAGATCTTTGGTAATGTAAGGTGGATTAACATTCATTATCATTGGAAGATTAATACAGAAATCCACTGATGATGTAAAACAGCTACAATAAAAGTGTAAGGTCAAGAAAGAAAACTTCTTAATAAGAAGGGTTAAATATGGTGTTGCAGCCTATCACCACTATTGTTCAACTTGTAAATCAAAGAAGCAATAAAGAAATAAAGTTGAAGGGAACAAGTACCAATGCTGACTTCTGTAGATGACATGGACTTTCTAGCCACATGTTAGGAAGGCCTGCTGAAAGGAATGTACGTAGCACAGAATATGGCCTAAGGTTAAAGAAAACAAAGGTAAAGGTGGGGGAAGAATTGTAGAAATCAGAACTTCAGCTAGCTTAACATTAAAATTGGAAACGACATAGTGGCAGAGGAAGTGAAAGAATTTAGTGTCTGAAGCAAGGTTACACAGAATGACTAAAGCATCAAGCATGTCGGAAGAAGTTTGGCACAGGTGAAGAAAGCTTTACTCAGTAAGAATGCTGCTGATATCAGATATTGATATAAAACTGAGAAAAAAATTCTTGAAAACTATACACCTGGAGCTCGTTATTGTATTTATGGGAAATGTGAAGACAAAGAAACTGGAAGGTTTTGCATTTTGAGAACAGAAGAACTATATATGAAAAACATTTGGGAGAGAAAGGGCAAATTAGCAGGACACCTACTACGAAGTTCAAGCACCTAAAGGAGGTGAAGAAGGGAAAAATAATGGGAAGTAACATGACTATAATAATCAAAATAGATGACAAACTATGTTTGGTGTTGTAGTTACATAGAGATCAGGGTGTCTACGACCCGGGAGATCCGGGAAAAACCCGGGAATTTTTCATTGTTTTTGTTCTCAGTTAAATTTTTGTAGTTTTGACTGGTAAGAACCAATACTCTAACAAAGTATATTACTGAATCCTGCTACTGCAGAATAATATTGCAGCCATAAAAAATGAACGAGAGAAAAAACTAAAATAAAACTTAAATTGCAAAGGAAATGCGTCATATACAGCAACAAAACGCAGTGCTCATACAAGTGTCTGCCAACAGCAAAATGTGTCAAAGGCTTTAGGAAGACTATGCAATGCTTCGTAACAACAAATTGCCTTCGATGAGCATGACGTCATACTGTTATTAGATTTGTTTTAGCAGTTAAGAGTGGGATCATGCGCATGCGCAGTTGAGTACTACCTCCTTCCACTTCTGGCTACAGAAATGTGGCTGTTGGCTGTTTAAGCAGTCGTAGTAAAAAAAAGGCAGCTAGGTGCTACCTGGAAAAATTTTACTGGCGCGACCAAGCTGCCAGATTGCGCAGCAACCCTGGATCTAGGAGTGCGGGGTAGGGAAGGGGGGGGGGGGGGCAAATTCATATAAAACTGGTTTCACAAAGTGCCTAGCATCCACCGCGTGTTGGTCTATCGATTATTCGTATGACTTTGAAACATGTCCCTGTCGGTTTATGAACATCGTTGAACACATTCTAAGTTGATTTGAATGAATCATAAGTTGATTTGTGAGTGCATACATAGTGTACATGATGTCTCTGTCAGTGGAATCCTCGTCACATCTAGAAATAAACTTTCCTGCAGACAAAAAAGGGGCCATACGAGTTGAGCAGAGTATAGCCGAACGAAAGAAAGCCAACCACTGTCTGATTATGTGGTTGATAGGGTTTGCAAATGATGAACAATGTTACGATTACCAGCTAAATTCATAGATTCAGACTTCCAGAGTGCGAATAAACGACCAGCAGGAATAACAGGTAAGAAAGATTACGTGTAATCTTCTCGATGTATCCAAGAAAATGAAATTTTGACAGAAAAGTTTTGGCCAGATCGCTATACTAGCAAGGGCCAGTTGTACAGTCTCCGGCTAGCAGCCGCTTTAAGGTCTATTCTGGACGTAGCGCGGAAAACGCGTTGTACGAACACGTAACAATGCATAACCGGAGAATAATTGCGGGGTAACTAAACTGGTGATTCTGGCAAAGTTAGTGAAGTTAACCAGCGAATAAGCTTTGATATTGGCAGGAATAGATACAGAATTAGTGATGACAACATTGTCTGTTAGAACGAGGAAGGAGAAGAAACGGGGACATCACACACATTATGTAAGAATAAGATGATTCCAAATTTCCATAAAAATTTTGCACTACTACTTTTCGATCTCATGCTCGAGAAACTGGAGCGTATGAGTGGTGTGAAACTATTTCCTAACGTAAAGCTTTTTGCTTGTAGTAGGCCTAATAGAAATTTTTAGCCCAGATCACATTTTTATGTTGTTACTAAAAAATTTACTGGCACATTTGTGTGATATATCTTAAAATGTAATACGTGCGTAAAAGACCAACATTATATGTGAAAGCTTAGCTTCCCTAGCAGTGTATTGGCCTTAGAGACCTATATTATATGTGAAAGTTTTGTTTTTCTTGTAGCAACATTATATATATATATATAAATTTAAACCATTAACTTTCCTGTTCATGTGTTCGCGCTACTTAACAGTGATGTTGCTATTGACTGACTACACGACGTGTCCGAAGCTCTGAATATCCGCTATCATCGGCTGGCAAGATCACGTGACATGAGCTATGACTGGCTTACAAATACGCATCGCAGTCTCGATTTCAATGCTTCGGAAAGTAACATGCGGTGTTTGGTGGAATTCGAATTTATACTTTCGTGATACGAAAATATGCAGCGTACGTGTTGCTGCACATCAAACATCTTTCCAAAAGGTGTTTCGTTTTCTAAAGCGCCGGGAAATTCTACTACCATGTATAAAACCATAACCATTCAAAGGATTGATAAGTTATACAGTTCCGAGAGAAAATATACTGTCAATTAACAGGGAAAAACTATGTTTCCACCTGGGAGAAAGTGTATTTTTAATTGGGAAGTCCGGGAGAAATCCGGGAATTTTTTTTCCTTGTCCATGTATACACCCTGGAGATGAAAAGATAAGCACAAGGTAGGACAAGATGGGGGACGTCTTCAAACCAGTCATAAGACTGATGTTTGAGAACTTTGCTACCATGTTTTCCTTCACTGCAGAATAAGGTTTTGTAGTAATTTTGTGTTGTGCAGAATTATAGTATATCAAAAAAAAAAAATGAGAGATGAAGATTAATGTAAAAACTGTAATTGCAAGAAATAGTGTAGAATTGTGCACTGAAATCATAATAAAACTTAATCCTTTGCAATTTGTTTTTTCTTCAAAATACAACCGGGGAGAGGAGGAAAGGGGGCAGTTACTGAGAGTTGTCAGGACACTGATTTACATGTCTGTCTGGCTATCCTGATTTAGATTGTCAAGGTCCTTGAATTACTTCAGGCGTAATTTGACAAGTTTCCTGCATGATGATCACCACTTCTCCTCTTCCTTACCATGTCCAACTGGACTGATGTTTTGTGTTTAATGTCACTGTTAAAATATGTCTTCAGTAACCAGCCTACTACATATGTATAATATTAATTCATTTGTGTGGCAATGTCTGAAAACTTGAAACTAATGTACAGATCCCATTGTTCCAGAAATTCAAAATACGCATAGAAGACCCTCCACGGCGAAAGGACATGGTATTCATTGGTGGAGCTGTTCTAGCAGATGTTATGAAAGATCGAGATACGTTCTGGATGACCAATGAAGAATATCAGGAGAAAGGTGTTGGTGTACTAAAGAAACTAGGTGCTAGATCCAGCTAGAACGGTCAGAATTTATGGGATATTATTGTAATTGGCGTGACTTTCATTGCCTTTGAGGCATTTTATAAAAGCAAGTTGCATTTATAGTAGCAGGATTCCGGCTTGGAGATTATGCAAACTTTACTTGCTGGAGAGTCCATTGTGTCATTAAAAATGCACATCACAATCCAGTAAAATGTTTTATGTACTTTTTTCTGTTTAAAATGGTCATTCAGTGTCTTTACAAATCATATTGTTAAAATGCATACTTACTCTAATTCATTGCACCTTTTTTCAGAAGTATTAGTACAATGTGTGTTGGGAGAAATAATGAGCATTAAGGCACCCAATTACTGTGGGAAGATCAAGATCACAGTAAATTAATTTTTAATTTATTAAAGTTTTCAAGAAAGAGGGACCTCAATTGAGTCCTCAGCCGAGCAAAATGTGAACTTTTAACTATTTATAGATGGAAAATAATTGTACCTCATTTATTGTTGAATATTTTAAATGCCATAGTGATGAAGTACAGCAACACTCTTCCAAAGGAGCATAAAGAATGGCCTACAGTGTTCCTAAGCAACTAAATAACAAATAGGTTGTGTATACAATTGTTGTTGTACAACATGTATATCTAGAGCAGACATTTTTAAATCTGATAAAGAACACCAGTATTTTAAAAACGACATAACGTAGAATATAAGAACCTTAAGTTTGTTTTGTAATGTGTTAAATGAGAATACTGTTATTGGAGCACGTGTGTGCGTATATATGTCTACATGAAGGACAAAAGTTTTGTTAATACAAGAGTTTGTATTCTAAAGAAGTTAGTATTTATTTAGAAATAAATTTCTTATTTTGTCATGTAACTTTAATATGTAAACTGTTTTAAAAATCTTGTATATAAATATATGTTTTGATTTTTCTTACTTTCTGTTTTTAAAACAGAAATAGAATTCCTTGAGCAATAATTAATAGTATTGGCAGGAAATTTATATGTATTAGTAAGTTGACACATTTCTCTACAGAATTTATAGTTTGGAAAATTCAGTGATTAGTACTGAACTTTCAAATTTGATAGATTCATCTTGACCTCTTGACATGTTAATTTACTTAGACTTGTTCATGGAATATCATTAGCAGAACACATGTTAATGAAAGTCTCTAAGAGTCTGTGATCTAGAGAAATACTGTCCAGTGTGTTAACATTTGCAGTTTTGGATTTAATGTATCATTAAAGCCAAATCAAAAACAGCCTGTTATGTTGCCACAGGTGAATTTGAGTTTTCTGGCGTACTATGTCTTATATTTCCTACATAGTGTGGTTAGAGGAGAAAAAATTTAGCACTAAAAACATGCCTTCTGCCAAGAATAAAATGTAACGAAGGTACCAGGGAAATGTAAAATATTGAGATTGTTACAGTTTTCAACCCTGAATTTATCTTCTTTGGATATTTTCTCAGTTTCTTCTTCAAAAACGGGAAGTAACAATTGTTGTGATATTTTCTCAGGTGAACAAAGTAAATTATTTGCTAACATTTTTCTATCAGAGACAGAGTGAATTTCAACAAAATAAGATTTGTAATACACACTTCTTGACACCTGTAATAATATTGAAATAAGTGATTAGGTAAAATGGATGTGAGTACCACATTTTTATGTCTTCAAATTATTGATTTGGTATGACTTGCAGTTTTCCCTTCTTCATCAAAGGTTTTCCTCAACAACAGTAACATGCATTAAGAACAGTTTAAGAATGATGCTCAAAAGTACCCTGTTGAGGGCAAAACTTGATATTTGTAATGTGAAGAATTAATTGATAAGATTAAGCAAAGGACTGTAATGTTTCAACTGGTTCTTTATATATTTAATTCACTGTGTTTACGGATTTTAGATCAGACTGCTAATTTCCATCAGTTAGGCAGCATATGGTTAGTGCATGTACTATGTGAGTGACAATACAAAGGATGTAACATTTATTTTAGATCAAAGTAAGACATGTATATTAATGGAGACGAGAATCATCTATTCACTTGCTGCTGAAATATTGATAATCATTGCAGGGTTGACAAACATTTTGACAAAAAGTGGATTCTGAAGCTTAATTTTTTAATTCTTCACCTGGGAAAATACAAAGATAAGGAACAGAAAAAGAAAATAGAATTCACCAATTATCATTTCTGTGTTATTGAGCTGTGAAACTTTTAACCAAAAATAGAGAAAAAATATTAAAGCATGCCGTTGCACGTGAACACTAATTTCACGACCGGATACATAAGATTCTATAAGAGGTGTGAAGGTATTCAGCCACTGCCCACAAAGTAACATCATTTGCTAAACATTCCAGATGTTACCTAAATAATGTGCTATTGAAGTGGCAGTCTTTTGTGTATGAGAGAGATTTAACAATAAAAACAATCAATTATTGATAACATTATTTAATTAGATAGATAAAAAATCTACTCACCAAGCGGCGACAGAACACACACATAACATACTGTTGTGATTGGCAAGCTTTCGGAGCCAGTGGTAGCTCCTTCAGGCATAAGGGTTAAAGTGGAAGGAAGAAGGGTGAAGGAAAATGACTGGAGAGGTCTAAGAAAAGGGTTAGATTTTTGGAAAGTCTCCCTTCACCTGCAGTTCTGGGTGATTTCCCCATAATCTACACCTTTTCTGAGACCTCTCCAGTCCTTTTCCTTTACCCTTTCTCCTTCCCCTTCAACCCTTTTGTCTGAAGAAGGAGCCACTGGCAGTGAAAGCTTGCCAATCCCAACAGTCTTTTGTGTCTCAGCTATACTGTTGTAGCTGTCTTCAGAGTCCCCACTGAACACAACCCGTTCTAACTAGATGAGCTCCTTCACGCCATGACATAACCTACCATTCTGTGTAACTCCTTGAAAGCCCAAAAACCATTCTCATCACCGTTCCACCTGGAATCCCTTTTGCCACTAGTGATGCAACCTCACTCAGTATGCACTCACATGCCCCCTCCCTCCCCTCCCCTCCCTCTCTCCCTTTCTCCCTCCCTCCCTCCCTCCCTCCCTCCCTCCCTCCCTCACACACACACACACACACACACACACACACACACACACACACACACACACACACACACACACACTCTTATCGATGTCATTTTTGTAATCTGAATTTGCCCACTTCAAATTTGTCACATTCTTTTCCAAATATGAAGTCACCTTCCTTGACATTTACCTCTGCCTCTCTGAAGATCAAATGCAACCCCCCGCCCTTCCTTTGTAAAACCAACTGATAAACAATAATAACTCTACTTTGACAGCTGCCACCCCCTCACACCATAAGCTCCCTTCCCTCTAGCGAAAGAGTCTTGATAGCTGGCAGTGCTGTTGTCAGCTTTCACTTGCAAAAGGCTTTTAGCGGTACCAAAGCTACATGTCTTGTCCACCATTTGTTTGCCAGCTAGCAGTGTTCACCTCTTTACTCACACAACATAATTTTTCTATAGTTGAAGGGAACAGCAAAGTCCACAAAATTTACAGATGTAGTAATGAATGAATACCTTATCTTTAATTTTCTTGTGAGAGAGTCAAAACACCTTAGTTATGGCGATCAGAATGACATTCTGTGGCCATGGTGACTCTGCATCATCTTCAGTACTGCTCTTCTCAAAATTTGTTGAATAACTTACATATTTATTATTGTTTCTTCTCTTATGCCTTCTTTGTTCTACCTGTAGACTTCACTCGCATGTGGTTGCAAACTCATTCCATTTGTGTGTATTTACTTGCATGACAGTCTTCTCACCAGCACCTTGTAGTGTAGACGTTTTATTTCACTCTGCAGTGTGTGCTTTAATTTGAGCCCAGATACAGTACAAGACCTATAACTTTGTGGCAGTGGTTCTCTGCTAATGAGTCAATTATACAGGGTGCGTCAAAAAAATGTATACACACTTTGAGCATCATAGAAAATTTATTTCCCGTTCTACAATGTTAAATTTCTATAAATGAATATCTTAAAGTCCAATTGGAAAAATAAATGTACTTTGCAAATGTGATCAATGTTCAAACTGGTGGCCTTCAGCATCAATACATTTCTGAGTATGAGTCACCACTGATTCCGTACATCATACCAAAGTGTCCAATGAGATTTCTGCGCACACCGCCTGAATCTCATTCCAAAGTGTGTCCAGGTTGCATGGTTTACGTTTGTACACCTCATCTTTTACTGTTCCCCATAAGAAGAAATCCAGCGGCGTGAGGTCTGGAGAGCGTGCAGGAAACTCGATTGGTCCCCTGCGTCCTATCCACTGGCCTGGCACATTGTGATCCAGGTATGCTCGTACATCCCTATGATAGTGCGGCGGGGCGCCATCTTGTTGGAAATAAAACTCATCATTACTGTATAATGCACGAATGGCAGGGAATATGGAGTCAGCAAGCATTGTTAGGTACGTTTCTCCAGTAACAGTACCTTCAAAGCGGAAAGGCCCAGTGAGTACCCTTGCAGACAAACCATATCACACATTTACACAAGGCAAATTCACAGCCTCTCAATTGTAATGTGAGGATTATCTTCAGCCCAATACACACAATTGTGCCTATTGACAGTTCCATTGAGTTTGAATTGGGCTTCATCCGACCAAATTATGCTACCCATAAATCCCGATTCATGTCTCACCATCTCCTGAACCCATTCTCAAAATTCTAACCTTCGATCTGGATCGTCACTTAGCTGTTGCACCAGCCTTGGAATGTACACACGAAACTTGCCTTTCTTCAGAATGCGTAGCACACTACTAGCATTTACATTACTCTCACGTTCCGCTTGCTGTGAAGATTTTTGAGGTGAACACTGAAACAGTTCCAAGACCGCAGTTGTGGAATCATCACTTGTAGCTGTACGAGGTCGCCCTGATCGACCTTTATGCACATCACACACTGTTCCATGAATTTCGAATTTGTCTTGTAGACGTGTAATTGTTAACCTTGAAGGTGGTTCTGTACCATACTCATTTCTCCACTGTCTTCGAACCGCAGCTACATTCTCAAACTTCCGGTACCACTTAATTATCTGCTTCCACACTTCAAAGCTCAAACGCATGTCCGTCTTGTTGCAGTTACTTCTTTGCCACTGCTGCCACCTGTTGAAGAAACATAACATTACTTTCTCACAGATATTTAACCTTGTAGAACGGGAAATAAATTGTCTATGACAGTTCAAAGTGTGTGTACATTTTTTGACGCATTATGTATATTGTTTCTTTGGTTTGTATTTGATGAAGAACTTTTGGAGTTAATGACTTTCTCTTTAAAGCCTATATTATTTTCCTTCAACGAGTCCAAAATTTTGTCCTTCCTTGTGGAAGTAGTAGCCTTATTTAACTGAATGGGATGCTGTGGCTCATTATCCATGATGAGAGCAATACACAGACAGAAATTTGGCTGCAACTGAGTAACAAAGCAATCTATAAATATTATCTGCATTCATCTCTTAATGGTAGGTTTTTTATCGAACAAATCAACAAAATGCCCTACACCAAACCATTCATACTGCCAGCATCTCAAAAAGAAAATAACATCTCCCTGCCAAGTTTCAGTTAATAACTGTCTTCCTGAGAATCTTTTTCATCTGAAGCTAATTTTCCTTAAAATAATGGAAAGGCCTGTCATACTGTCTGAGGACATTTTGCTTTCTGGCTATGACATAATCAACAATTCAAATGTCAGATACTCTTTTATGTTGCAATACAAACACATACTAAGTGGAATCCAAAATTTTCGGGACTGGTGCTGCCATCTGGAAAGGAGTAGTAGTAGAAATTTGCACCGCTAGTTGGTGAGAGCTGCATATCTGATGAGTCAGTGTGCAGAGTGGCATTCAGCTGGGAGGTCATGTTGCGTGTCCACAGTGATTTCAGTAATACTCTGTGTTTGGTGTGTGTCGATTTTACGATGGATCTGCGAACAGAACAGCTCGTGTGTATCAAATTCTGTGCGAATCTCTGGAAAAGTGATACGGAGACCCTTGCAATGATTCAACAAGTGTTTGGGGGACAGAGCATGAACCGTACACGTGTGTTTGAGTGGCATGCTCAGTTCAGGACCAGCCGTACAGACGTCGAAGATGATGCTCACACTGGAAGGCCCATTAGCCACACAACACCAGACATTGTTGCCAAACTTAAACAATTGCTTTGTGCGGATCGACGTCGAACCATTCAAGACCTTGTGGATGAGGTGGGTATTGGTTATGGGACACGTTAACAAATGTTGACTGATGAATTGGTCATGCATCATGTTGCCGCAAAATTTGTGCCAAGGATCTTGACTGCCAATCAGAAGGCACAGTGTGTTGAAGTGTGCATGGACCTTTGTCACACCGCATCTGATGATGCAACCTTCTTGTCGCAGGTCACCGGCAACGAGAGCTGGATTTACGGTTATGACCCAGAGACAAAGCAACAATTGTCCCAGTGGAAGAGCCTGGGCTCTCCAAGACCCAAAAAAGCGAGACAGGTAAAGAACAAAGTGAAGAGCATGATCATTGTTTTCTTTGATACCGAGGGAATTGTGCACAAAGAATTCGTCCCACCCAACCAAACAGTGAGTTCCGCATACTATTGTGATGTTTTGTGACGGCTCTGTGAAAACATGCAGCGACGACGGCCCAGACTTTGGCATCAAGGGAACTGGCTGCTGCATCACGACAACGCGCCCTGTCACATGTCCTTGCTCACCGGGACCCTTTTGGCATAAAACAACATGACAGTTGTACCCCACCCACCATACTTACCAGATTTGGCACCTTACGACTTTGCACTATTCCCAAAACTAAACTCACATTGAAAGGCTGTAGGTTCAACACTCTAGAGAGGGTTCAAGAAGCATCACTGGCAGTGATAAACACCCTCGAAGAACAGGACTTCCATAAAACATTTGACCAGTGGCAGAAGCGCTGGGACCGGTGTGCGCATGCGGGTGGGAACTACTTCCAGGGTGATGGTGACTATTGGTCCAAAAGTAAGGTTTTCAACAGATGGCAGCACCAGTCCCGAAAATTTTGGATAGCACCTCGTATGCCTGTAACATGCCTGGGAGGAAAAGGGGGTGGATATGCAGTACTAATAACAGCTAGCCTTTAGCACTTGAGACCGTACCCCCTAGACACAGGAACAGGGCTGGGTATTTAACGACCGTGTGCCTAAACCCACATAAAAGGTGCTTCCCGTGCTGGTTGCTCTATGCACTGCCTGCTATTAAGTGTCCTGTAATAGCAGGGAGAAGAGCAACTCTCACCAGCAATACCAAGTTGATCTGGTAGAATTCACTGTATTCTGTTAAACACTCACACAGGGTGAGGCTGCACTGTTCATAATTAACATTATTCCACAATGGATGTGATCAGTATTTGTACTCAAAGTACGTGTCCGATGTGACGTGTAAGGTTGCTGTATATATGATGGCATCCTATACAAAAACATGGTACACAGAACACAAAATAATCACTGTGCAATGGATGTATTATCAGTCGATGATTGGCAAAGTTCTTCCAACAGTAAAAACTCAATAGCTTACAACACAAGCGTGCACATGACCGAATTGCGATGTGAATGCTCCATAAAATTCCAGGTACGATATACGAACGAGAAAGTACCTGTGTTCATGATATTAAGTCACTCAAAATGAGGTGCGTTTCTTTCACTTAGAAATTGCAGTTATGATCATACCAATCCACATTATTTTTCCGTAACCGTCGTGGCGCAGTTGATTGTTGTTCTCCCAACATGACACACGAAACTGAAAATCACCACCTTTTGGATAAACATTGATACTGCGTCATGAACACTGAAACTAAACGCAAAACTTGTGGGGCAAATATTTTCAATTACTTCATCATAACTTGTATGATACATGCTGCAGCCACAGCGTCAACACAACACTCCGTCCATGCTCCACGAAAGCTACACAACAACTGCCCACCGTTGATCTGCACTCGGCAGAGAGGCGACTATAGATAGTAAACCATACAATTCTATGCTTACATGCTGTCTAATTATATTTTCATCCAAACAGTTATTTGCCATATGGATTGATCTACTCTTCGCCTTTCTGTATTTTTTAACAACAGAGCTTACAGATGAATTTCCAATCTTCTCAGTTGTCACTATCTTGTCTGATGCTTTAGCGATTCATACATTTACCACTGTTAGTTAGCTCATTAACTCTTATCAAATGACTGGCATTGCCCCTTTCAAAGTTAACACACAATCTGTATATGAACTTGTGTGCTTCACTTTTTGGTGGTTGCAGTCTACTACTGTGTGTTGCAAGAAGCCATTATCACAACTGAGAAGCTTTATTTATTAATTTTTTTCAGGACTTGATAAATGCAACAGATAGTTTTCCTGTTTTCAACTAGATATATACACTGGTGTCCAAAATTAAACGGAAATGCAAGGTTGCATTTATTTTGCCACAAAGCAGTATAACTAGGTGATTGTAAAGTAGAAACAATATAAAGAAAACAGAACGTAATCAGCTGCAACATGTTTCCATTCTTTCTATTGCCCTCCACAGCAGAGCATCTGTAGGCATCTTCTCTGTGCCATACTGCACCATCTGTGACTGTGTACACGGTGATTGTGGATGTGGGACTGCCCTGCAAACTCCTGCCCTGCTTGATCGGTGCCCTGCCATCATTGCTGTCATGGTTGTTCATTGATCAGAATGCCATTTTCTACGCAGAACATGATCGTAACGACATCTGTTCACAGTTTGTATGGTTGTATCGTGAATTAGGCACAGGAAGGGGAAATAGCAGTTTGTTACTTTAATTTTGGACATCAATGTATGTTTGAGCGTTTGAACGTATAGATGACTGCTAGATCTCACGGCTATTAGTAAAGCATTGTAATAAAATACATTAAAATATAATTCTTGTAACACCATATTAAGGTGGTTTTTTTCTGCCAAAAGTCGATAAATGCCCATAGTTGCCGGTATCAGTTATGTTGCCTTCTTTAAATCCGTGTATTTTTTGCGCAACTAATTTTTTTATGTGCTGTAGTGTTTATTATATGCCAGCATTGTTGTAAAATGCATATATTATTATGTTGTTGTTGTTGTGGTCTTCAGTCCTGAGACTGGTTTGATGCAGCTCTCCATGCTACTCAATCCTGTGCAAGCTTCTTCATCTCCCAGTACGTACTGCAGCCTACATCCTTCTGAATCTGCTTAGTGTATTCATCTCTTGGTCTCCCTCTATGATTGTTACCCTCCACGCTGCCCTCCAATACTAAATTAGTGATCCCTTGATGCCTCAGAACATGTCCTACCAACTGATCCCTTCTTCTAGTCAAGTTGTGCCACAAACTCCTCTTCTCCCCAATCCTATTCAGTACCTCCTCATTAGTTGTGTGATCTACCCATCTAATCTTTAGCATTCTTCTGTAGCACCACATTTCAAATGCTTCTATTCTCTTCTTGTCCAAACTATTTATCGTCCTTGTTTCACTTCCATACATGGCTACACTCCATACAAATACTTTCAGAAACGACTTCCTGACACTTAAATCTATACTCGATGTTAACAAATTTCTCTTCTTCAGAAACGCTTTCCCTGCCATTGCCAGTCTACATTTTATATCCTCTCTACTTTGACAATCATCAGTTATTTTGCTCCCCAAATAGCAAAACTCCTTTACTACTTTAAGTGTCTCATTTCCTAATCTAATTCCCTCAGCATCACCCGACTTAATTTAACTACATTCCATTATCCTTATTTTGCTTTTGTTGATGTTCATCTTATATCCTCCCTGCAAGATACTGTCCATTCCGTTCAACTGCTCTTCCAAGTCCTTTGCTGTCTCTGATAGAATTACAATGTCATCGGCAAACCTCAAAGTTTTTATTTCTTCTCCATGGATTATAATACCTACTCCCAATTTGTCTTTTGTTTCCTTTACTGCTTGCTCAATATACAGATTGAATAACATCAGGGAGAGGCGACAGCCCTGTCTCACTCCCTTCCCAACCACTGCTTCCCTTTCATGTCCCTCGACTCTTATAAGTGCCATCTGGTTTCTGCACAAATTGTAAATAGCCTTTCGCACCCTATATTTTACCCCTGCCACATTCAGAATTTGAAAGAGAGTATTCCAATCAACATTGTCAAAAGCTTTCTCCAAGTCTACAAATGCTAGAAACGTAGGTTTGCCTTTTCTTAATCTATTTTCTAAGATAAGTCGTAGGGTCAGTATTGCCTCACGAGTTCCAACATTTCTGCGGAATCCAAACTGATCTTCCCCGAGGTCGGCTTCTACCAGTTTTTCCATTCGTCTGTTAAGAATTCGCGCTAGTATTTTGCAGCTGTGACTTATTAAACTGATAGTTCGGTAATTTTCACATCTTTCAACACCTGCTTTCTTTGGGATTGGAATTATTATATTCTTCTTGAAGTTTGAGGGTATTTCGCCTGTCTCATACATTTTGCTCACCAGATGGTAGAGTTTTGTCATGACTGGCTCTCCCAAGGCCGTCAATAGTTCCAATGGAATGTTGTCTACTCCGGGGGCCTTGTTTCGGCTTAGGTCTTTCAGTGCTCTATCAAACTCTTCATGCAGTATTGTATCTCCCATTTCATCTACATCCTCTTCCATTTCCATAATATTGTCCTCAAGTACATCGCCCTTGTATAGACCCTCTATATACTCCTTCCACCTTTCTGCTTTCCCTTCTTTGCTTAGAACTGGGTTTCCATCAGAGCTGTTGATATTCATACATGTGGTTCTCTTTTCTCCAAAGGTCTCCTTAATTTTCCTGTAGGCAGTATCTATCTCAACCCTAGTGAGGTATACCTCTACATCCTTACATTTCTCCTCTAGCCATCCCTGCTTAGCCATTTTGCACTTGCTGTAGATCTCATTTTTGAGACGTTTGTATTCCTTTTCTCCTGCTTCATTTACTACATTTTTATATTTTGTCCTTTCATCAATTAAATTCAATATTTCTTCTGTCACCCAAGGATTTCAACTAGCCTTCATCTATTTACATTCTTGATCCTCTGCTGCCTTCACTACCTCATCCCTCAAAGCTACCCATTCTTCTTGTACTGTATTTCTTTCCCCGTTCTTGTCAATTGTTCCCTTATGCTCTCCCTGAAACTCTGTACAACCTCTGGTTTAGCAAGTTTATCCAGGTCCCATCTCCTTAAATTCCCACCTTTTTGCAGTTTCTTCAGTTTTAATCTACAGTTCATAACCAATACATTGTGGTCAGAGTCCACATCTGCCCCTGGAAATGTCTTACAATTTAAAACCTGGTTCTTAAATCTCTGTCTTACCATTATATAATCTATCTGAAACCTATCAGTATCTCCAGGCTTCTTCCATGTATACAACCTTCTTTTATGATTCATGAACCAAGTGTTAGCTATGATTAAGTTGTGATCTGTGCAAAATTCTACCAGGTGGCTTCCTCGTTCATTTCTTACCCCCAATCCATATTCACCTACTACATTTCTTTCTCTTCCTTTTCCTACTATCGAATTCCAGTCACCCATGACTAATAAATTTTCTTCTCCCTTCACTATCTGAATAATTTCTTCAATTTCTTTGTCATCTGCAGAGCTAGTTGGCATATAGACTTGTACTACTGTTGTAGGCATGGGCTTCGTGTCTATCTTGGCCACTATAATACGTTCACTATGTTGTTTGTAGTAGCCTACTTGAACTCCTATTTTTTATTCATTATTAAACCTACTCCTGCATTACCCCTATTTGATTTTGTGTTTATAACCCTGTATTCACCTGACCAAAAGTCTTGTTCCTCCTGCCACCGAACTTCGCTAATTCCCACTATATCTAACTTTAAGCTATCCATTTCCCTTTTTAAATTTTCTAATCTAACTGCCCGATTAAGGGATCTGACATTCCACACTCCGATCCGTAGAACGCCAGTTTTCTTTCTCCTGATAACAACATCCTCTTGAGTAGTCCCCGCCCGGAGATCCGAATGGGGGACTATTTTACCTCTGGAATATTTTACCCAAGAGGACAGCATCATCATTTAACCATACAGTAAAGCTGCATGCCCTCGGGAAAAATTACACCCGTAGTTTCCCCTTGCTTTCAGCCGTTCGCAGTACCAGCACAGCAAGGCTGTTTTGGTTAGTGTTACAAGGCCAGATCAGTCAATCATCCTGACTGTTGCCCCTGCAACTACTGAAAAGGCTACTGCCCCCCTTCAGGAACCATACATTTGTCTGGCCTCTCAACAGATACCCCTCCGTTGTGGTTGCACCTACGGTACGGCCATCTATATCGCTGAGGCACACAAGCCTCCCCACCAAGGTCTGTGGTTATTATAGATAGCATTTTTAATTTTAGTTTTTGACTTCATTGAGAACACAAACAATAATAATAGAAATACAGTGGTATAATATAATAATAGCAATGATAACTATTTTAACATAATCGTTTAGTTTATATCATTGTTGTCAGTACTACACGAAGTATGAAATGAATAACACAAAAAGTACTGCATGTTACAATCATTTTATTGCTGTTAAGTTTTCCCTCTTACATCTATACATTATTCGTCTGAGCCATCTGTATAAAACTCCTGTGTATCATCTGGAATTTCAAAATACTTTAGTAAGGCAGACACATCTTTCTTTCTTTCTTTCTTTCTGGGTGTTGGATGGCACAGTTTCTTTTGTCTCGGGATGTCAACTTGTACTGGGTCTCTTAGAGTATGTGTCATTTACTGATACATTAACAATTTTCTTTTCTTCCATGTATGAGGTGATATTCTGGCTGTTTATTGTGCATGCTAGCTTGGATTTTAGTACTTTCTGAGCACTGTCTCTTAGATTTTTAACAGTCCACTCTGTGTTTAGAACATTCATAGTACCATTACCTTCTAAAAGATCATAATATTCTTTAGCAGAGAAGATACCTATTTTTCTGTAAGACTTCTCAATTTTATCAAACACTTGGCCTGAAGGAATGTAGCTATGGCCATGATCAGGGAAGAAGTGACAAATATTATTGAATTTCGTGCTCTTATTTTCCAAGAACACTGTAAGCATCACCACCATACAGCTGTTTTTATTTTGGGTGCTGGAAGCATCTGAGAATGGAAATCACAAATCTAGTCATATAACTGAGATGATATTCCATAAGCATGCAATTTTACTACAAGCCGCTTGTGTGGTACAGTGTCAAAAGCCATCCAGAAATATGGAATCAATTTGAAATCCCTTGTCAGTAACACTCGACACTTCATGCGAATAAAGAGTTAGTCATGTTTCACAATGGCATTTTCTAAATCTGTATTGACCGTGTGTCAATTTGCAGGTTAGGCGTGCACAACTGCTGGCTAGGTATGTTGCACACGTTCGTAGTTCTCCTGCACATCTGAATTACAGTCTCCTTTTCTGACCCATGGCGGTTCACCTCCCGCATCGGCGGCCCAGGTCAGGGCTTCCAAAGTCCTTGCTTTTACCACCTATATTTGAGGTCCATTCACATACATGTCCATGGTGTGCACCTAGGCCGTAGCTTCGCCTGGACCTTTCACATGGCCCTAAGGACTCAGTTAACTCCGCGGCTCTCTGCTGCCACTTCCTCTCGATTCTTGACGTGTACTGAGGCCATGAAGTGGTTTACACTGATGGCTTGATGGCTGATGATCATGTCGGCTTCGCGTATATCCATGGAGGACACATTGAACAGCATTTCTTGCCCGATGGGTGCACTGTTTTCACTGCCAAACTGGTGGCAATATCTTGTGCTCTTGAGCACATCCGTTCATGCCCCGAGGAGTCGTTCCTTCTATGTACCGATTCCTTGAGCAGCCTATAGACTATCATCCAGTACTACCATCGTCATTCTTTGGTAGCAACCATCCAGGAGTCCATCTAAGCCCTGGAATGGTCCAGTTGTTCAGTGATGTTTGTCTGGACCCCAGGTCACGTCAGAATCCCAGGCAACAAACTTGCCGCAAGGCTGGCCAAACAGGCTGTGTGGAAACTGCTTATGGAGATCGGCTTCTCTGCAACTGACCTGCGTTCAGTACTATGCCACAAGGTTTGGCGGCTTTGGGAGATGGAATGGCATAACCTCAATACGCAGTACAAGCTGGCTAAGCTTATAGGTGATAGTGTAGTGTATGGTGGTGGTGGTGGTGGTGGAGGTGGTGGCACTCATGGAAAAATTCCTGTAGTAGTTGGTGTTAGAGCTGCACCTTTTTTAGATTGAAGTCAGCTGATAGGTATACCTGCTTAAAGGAAGTTCCTCTAACTAAGGGCTCACCTTCTGAGGATGTAATGTTTCCAAGTAGAGAAGGAATTAGCGTATTTCATCAAAATATAAGAGGTATTAGAGATAAAGTAAGTGGACTGCTTATAGATGTTGACTATGAAATTATTGGTATATCAGAGCACCACTTAAATAATTTGACAACTCGGAGGCTTCCTTTATCAGGCTACAGATTAGCTGGCTGTTTCTCAAGGAGTTCCTTGCGGGGTGGGGGAGTGGCTCTGTATGTAAAAAACAATATTCCATTTGAGTCCACAGACGTATCACGACACTGCACTGAGCAGATATTTGAATGTTGCGCAGTGCTAGTTGAATTTAGTGGGACTAAACTTCTAATTGTTGTTGTTAATATGTCCCCTAACTTCAACTTCAGAGCATTTCTGCTCAAGCTAGAGAGGGTTCTTGATTCACTTTGTAGGAAGTACCAGAAACTAGTTATATTTGGTGACTTCAATATAAATTTTGTGTATGATGGTGCAAGAAAAATGATGTTGGTAGATCTCCTAAATTCATATGATCTGATGCAAACTGTGTTTTTTCCAACTAGGGTGCAGGGGAACAGTAGCACAGCCATAGACAATATTTTTATTCATTCTTCATTACTAGATGAGCATTCTGTTAGTAAAAGCGTGAATGACCTTTCAGACCATGATGCACAAATTTCAACACTAAAAGGCTTTTGTACTCAAAGCAATGTCATAGTTAATTACAAACTATGTAGGAAAGTTAATCCAATAGCAATAGAGAGTTTTTTAAACCTTGTGAAGGAACAAGAGTGACAAGATGTTTATAGTGCCGATAACATAGATGATAAATACAATGCTTTCCTTAACACATTTCTCATGCTCTTCGAGAGTTGCTTTCCATTAGAACATTCTAAACGGGATACTAGCAGTAATGGGCAGCCCGGGTGGCTGACTAGTGGGATAAGGATATCGTGTAGAACAAAGCGAGAATTATATCAAAATGTTATAAGTAGTCACAATCAAGCTACAGTAGTCCATTACAAACAGTACTGCAAGGTGCTTAAAAATGTTATTAGGAAGGCAAAGAGTATGTGGTATGCAAATAGAATAGCTAATTCACGGGATAAAATTAAAACCATATGGTCAGTTGTGAAGGAAGTGTCTGATCAGCAGCACAAGTTTGACGATATAAAGTCAGTTCACAGTAAAAATATTTCTGTTACTGATAAATCAGAAATACGTACAGTATTTAACAATCATTTTCTGAGCATTGCTGGTGAATTAAATAAAAATTTAGTTCCTACAGGAAATCATACAACTTTCTTGGCAAATGTGTTTCCGAGATTGATGTCTAAAATACTCCTCTGTGATACAGACAAGAGGGAGATTGAGTCAATAATTAAATCACTGAAGACTAAGGACTCTCATGATTATGATGGAGTGTCTATCTGAATATTAAAGTACTGTGCTGTTAGCCCTGTGTTTACGCATTCGGGAGGACGACGGTTCAATCCCGCGTCCGGCCATCCTGATTTAGGTTTTCCGTGATTTCCCTAAATCGCTCCAGGCAAATGCCGGGATGGTTCCTCTGAAAGGGCACGGCCGACTTCCTTCCCTGTCCTTCCCTAATCCGATGAGACTGATGACCTCGCTGTTTGGTCTCTTCCCCCAAAACCAACCAACCAACCCTGTGTTTAGCCATATTTGTAATTTTTCCTTTAGGAATAGTCAGTTTCCTGAGCGATTAAACTACTCAGTAGTAAAGCCGCTTTATAAAAAGGGAGAAAGGGATAATGTAGATAATTTTAGACCTATTTCTATGCCATCAGTGTTTGCAAAAGTTATTGAAAAGGCTACGTATGTAAGGATAATTGATCATTTTATGAGGGCTATTCCAAAAGTAAGGTCCGATAGGTCGCGAAATGGAAACCACGGTAAAAATCAAAAATGTTTTATTTGCAACAGTTAGATACACCTTGCAGCTACTTATCTCCATAGTCGCCGACCCGACTTAGACGTGTATCGTAGCGTTGTACCAACTTTCCCATACCCTCGCTATAGAAGGCAGCCGCCAGTGCTCTCCGCCAATTCTCTACGCTGGCCTACGGCTCGTTGTCTTGTGCCGAAATGTTGTCTTCATAACCAGCAGTTCATGTGACCTGAGCTGAAACTCAGAGGGAGACAATTACGGGCTGTATTGTGGGTAATCTCACATTTCCATTTGAAAACGATGCAGGAGCATCTTCATTGCCCCTGCAGAATGCGGCTGAGAATTGTCTTGAAGACGAAACAGCACGACAGTTATGTAATGTTAGCTGCATAGCTTCAGGGGAAATTTCTCACCAGGCCCCCGTACTTGGCGGCAGACACTATTTTCTAGACATCTTTACGCACTCACTGCGAGCTCAGAAATGAGAAGAGCGACGTGATGCTAACTGGGGTTATACTAGAGACACTACCCAACACATCTGTGCAAAGCTTTATCGGATTTTCATAGTCGTTTCCATTTCGTGACCGATCGGACCTTACTTTCGGAATAGCCCTCGTATATCACACGATTTGCTATCAAATGTACAGTTCAGCTTTAGAAGTCGTTTAAAAACTGAAAATGCTGTATTCTCTTGTCTCTATGAGGTACTGGATGAGTTAAACAAAAGGTTTTGAACTCTTAGCATATTTTTATTATTTAACTAAGGCATTTGATCGTTTTGATTAAAAAATATTGCTCCAGAAGTTGGACCATTATGGAATAGGGGGAGTAGCTCACAATTGGTTCACCTCTTACTTTAGCAACAGTCAGCAAAAGGTCATTATTCACAATGTTGATAATGGCTGTGATGTGGGGACTGAGTGGGGTACTGTCAAGTGGAGGTTGCCCCAGGGATCAGTGTTGGGGCCAACTCCTGTCCCTTATTTATATAAATGATATGCCCTCTATTATTATGGGTAACTCTAAAATATTTGTTTGCTGATGACACTAGCTTGGTAGTAAAGGGTGTTGTGTGCAACATTGGCTCGGTTTCAAATAGTGCAGTACATGACCTCACTTCATGGCTTGTAGAAAATAAACAAACACTAAATCACGGTAAGACTCAATTTTTACAGTTTCTAACACAAAATTCAACAAAACCAGATGTTTTAATTTCACAGAACGGGCATATGTTAACTGAAACTGAACAGTTCAAATTTCTAGCTGTTCAGATAGATAGTAAGCTGTCATGGAAAGCCGACATTCAGGATCTTGTTCAAAGACTTAATACTGCCATTTTTACTATTCGAATGGTATCAGAACTGAGTGACTGTTCGACACAAAATTAGTCTACTTTGCTAATTTTCATTCGCTATTGTCATATGGTATTATATTTTGGGGTAACTCTTCCCATTCTAAAAGAATATTTTTGGCTCAGAAACGGGCAGTTCAGGCAATAAGTGGTGTGAGTTCACGAACCTCTTCTCGACCTCTGTTCACGAGTCTGGGTATTTTGACATTGGCCTCTCAATACGTATATTCCTTATTGTCGTTTCTTGTTACCAATATTAGTTTGTTGCCAAGAATAAGCAGCATTCACTCGGTTAATACTCGGCAGAAATCAAACCTGCATTTGGATCGGACTTCCTTAACTCTTGTGCAGAAAGGTGTGTAGTATACTGCTGCATCCATTTTCAGTAAGCTGCCACTCGAATTAAAAAATCTTAGCAGTAATCAACGCACTTTCAAATCGAAACTGAAGAGTTTCCTCATGGGTCACTCTTATTCTGTCGAGGAGTTCCTTGAAAAATTAAGCTTTTTTTTATTGTATTGCTGATAGCGTTTACTTAAACTTATGGACTGACTTTTTTAAGGTTCATGAACATTTATTTTTATCTGTTATTACATTTATGTTGTAATTTCATGTACTGACACGCTCCATGACCTTGGAGATTTGCTCCTCAATTTGGTCCTACAGAACTTGACGAGTAAATAAAAATAAAATAAGGAGACTATGTACGTGTGGAAGACCTCTACACAGGCCTCCCGCAGGGACCTTGTGGTTCTCTGTCGTGTCCGCATTGGCCACGCTTGGGTGACACACGGCTACCTCCTGCGCCGTAATGACCCACCTCAGTGTCGGTGTGGTGCCCGGCTGACAGTGGCCCGTACCTAGGTGAGCTGTCCTTTGGCTGCCCTGCAATAGACTCTTCAGTTACCGGACTCATTGCCATTAATTTTAGCTTACAACACCTCATCGGCTAATTTAGTTTTATGTTTTATACATGACAGTGGGTTTTATCATTCTGTATAAGTTTTTGCACATGTCCTTTGTCCCTTTGTGTTTGCCACTCTAATGCTTTTAGGCTGGATGTTTTAATATGTCACATAGTGGTTGGCTTTTCCTTTTTATTCTCGTGATCAGCCAGTCACGGTCATCTGCTCTCTTGTTTTTATCCTTCTACCTGTTTCTTGCTTCTCTTTGTGCTTTTCTTTTCCTATTTTGTCCATAGTAGTGTTGGTGATTTTTCTGCCATTCTTCTGTTTCTTCCTTTCTCCTGTTATTGTGTTGTACGTCTCCTTTCATTTCTTCTTTCCCTTGTGTAATTATTTTACCAAGAACAAGGGACCAATGACCTCGCAGTTTGGTCCCTTCCACCCCTCTTTTAAACCAACCAACCAACCAACCAACCTTCCTTTGGACGCTGCCAAAGAAATTAGAAGGGAAACTTGCCATGCTCTCTTGAAAGCTTCTTCTCAACGCAGTAATATAACATCTGAAGAAAGGGCTGCACAACGAAATCCCTGAGAGGGTTCAGTCATAGTGGTGTTGAAGGCTGATAAAGGTAAATCAACTTTTCTGTTACCTCGTAGTTTGTATTTGGAGAAGATGTATGGTCTACTTAATGATAATATGTACAGGAAGATTGATCACAACCTTACAGCATGTGGGCAATGAAAGACGTGTACACTTCTGAATTCTTCCTCACTACCTTCAGAGACCATGATGCAGTTAAGACCACATTACCAACAAGACTGTTTGGTCTTCCTAAAGTGCACAAAGAAGGTCTTCCTTTACGGCCTATAGTGAGTAATATTGACGCTCCCACATATAATTTAGCCAAATATCTTGCTTTCTTGCTGAGAGCATTGGTTGGCATATGTCTACATCATATACAGAACTCTGCTAATTTTATCAGCAGACTGGGGGCCCCTCCTAAGTAATTCGGGTCTTCTAGTGAGTTTTGATATATTATCTCTTTTTACAAAGGTACCACTTGCTGATTCCTTGGTGCTAATTGGTAAACAGTTTGTCAGCCATCACTGCTTTGTTTTGGCATGCTGTTTCCTCAACCTATTTTATGTTTAACCAAGAATATTTTGAACAGACTGATGGCATTGCCATGGGCAGCCCCTTGTCTCCCATAGTGGCTAACTTTTTATGCAGGATTTTGAGGAAAGAGCACTTGAATCGGCAGTTTCTAAACCAACTGTTTTTTGAAGGTACATGGATGATACTTCTGTAGTGTGGTCCCACTGAGAAGATAAGTTAATGGAGTTTTTACAGCATCTTGACTCCATTCATGAGAACATCTGATTTACTATGGAATTAGAGAAAGATGTTTGTCTCTCGTTCCCGGATGTGTTGCTTAGATGAAAGAGAGAGAGCTCTGTGGGACATTCTGTTTACCAACGCCCATTCAAACTGATTTGTATGTGCACTCCTAAAGTTGCCATCACCCATCCCAGACTATGAGTGTACTTAAAACCCTTGTTCACAGGGCCCATACAGTTTACCTAAAGAGCTTGTACACTTACGGACAGTGTTCAGAGATAATGGATACCAAACACGGCAAATTAACAGGGCATTCTCAGCTAAAACCAAGAACCGGGAAATGGATAAAGAGGAGAACGCACCAGCAAGGTTGCTAGCTTTTCTTCCCTTCGTTGGAAAAGTTTCCTTAAAAAAAAAAAAAAAAGGGAAGAATCCATAATAATTTTCAGGTTAAAGTGATTTTCCACCCACCATCCAAAATTTTGGGCCTGCTGGGATCAGTGAAGGATAATTTACTATTGTGGAATGCAGGAATTTACAGAATACATTGCCAATGTGGTATGGCCTGTATAGAACAAAGAACATGCACAGTGGAAGAATGTTGCACAGAACATAAACATTGCACTCACCTTCTGCCACCTAGCAAGTCTTCAGTTGCGGAACATTGCATCTCCAACAGATATTCAATGGAGTGTGACAGAACGTTAATTTTGGCGACAGCAACATCTTTTTGGGACTCCATTATAAAAGAATCCATTGAAATATATTTAAAAACAAAGATGATGTGACTTACCATACAAAAGCGCTGGCAGGTCGATAGAAACACAAACAAACACATACATACACACAAAATTCTAGCTTTCGCAACCAATGGTTGCTTCGTCAGGAAAGAGGGAAGGAGAGGGAAAGACGAAAGGATGTGGGTTTTAAGGGAGAGGGTATGGAGTCATTCCAATCCCGGGAGCGGAAAGACTTACCTTAGGGGGAAAAAGGACAGGTATACACTCGCACACACACACATATCCATCCGCACATACACAGACACAAGCAGACATTTGTAAAGGCAAAGAGTTTGGGCAGAGATGTCAGTCGAGGCAGAAGTACAGAGGCAAAGATGTTGTTGAAAGACAGGTGAGGTATGAGCGGCGGCAACTTGAAATTAGCGGAGGTTGAGGCCTGGCGGATAACGAGAAGAGAGGATATACACATGGCAGAAAATATAATGAACCATGACAGCGGCTACCAGCTGGATAATGCGCGGAATCCCGTCATCTCAGAGATTTGCTACAGACGAAGACTCCAGAGTACTCCAATAACTGCTGTGAGCAGTAATGCCCAAGACAGCTGATCCTTTCGGTTCCACCAGTGAGAGTGCTGCCACCAGGTGGTGTGGTCCTTCTTTCACCATGATTCTGACGCATGCGCGGCAATACTATCAGCGCACTACATAAGGCGGTGCGGATAACATCTACATCAGTCTTCAATGGCTCACTTGAAGATGACGGGCAGGTATCCAGTTGAAGTGTGAATTTTACGACGACCGGCTGCAATTCCAAAATCTCTTTGAACATTTAATTTGCTGGGAAAATTTTAAATTTGGCAAAGCAAATCTAAATGACAGTAGGATTATCTTCTTTCATTATATCAAAAAAAAAATGTTTTGCAGGAATTTTATGTAATCTGTGTCTAGTTTGTAGTTCATCCTTCTTCTGCAAGCATGTTTCTGCTTTTATTACCATCAAACCAACCTTACTAGTGGAGCAGCTATCGGTATGAGGCGTCGTTGATGATGAATTGAGATGTTCGTAAATTATATGCTTGTATTTTGATAAGGAGTGTGGTTTCAGTCCTAATTTTTTTTTCTTTCTTCACAGAATCTCTTGAAATTTCATTGACTGTGAGATGGGAAAGCAAATAACCACTCGTAGACGTAACCTTCCATGGTGGCTCTCTTTGCACCCTTATGATCATTTCCTGTTCTGTCGGCTTATCTCCTTTCCTTTGGCAGTCTTCCCCCTTCATGGAACCTGCTTGCTACATAGGATAACCTATTCTTGGAGATCCCAGATACTCATGGGAAAGTGGCAGCACAAACGGGCATTATTTCACTGTCACCCAGAAAGAGAGGCAAGACACGAGAGAGTAATTATATTGCCTGTGTCTGCTTTTACTGTAACTGTAAGAATACATATATCATGTTTTGCTAAAACCTTGAGATTTGGAGTGTTCACACACACACAGCAGTAGTCAACTTTTAGTAAAAATTAGTGCAGGGGTTGATGTAAAAGCTCTACATCATGCCATTCCCACACCTAACTCAATTTTGAATTTTTTTGCGTATATCTACTTCTGAAAAAACTGTCTTCAGTTAACATTAAAAACCAACCTACAGAATTTGTAGAATAAAGTCACACACCTAACAAAAGTGCAGCAACTCACTAAAAACAAATGTTTTCTGTAGAGTTGTCAGCAACAATGAGGCATTGCCATAGAGAAGTAAACAAAATTGCATTATGTGATTGGCTGTGATAGAAGCATCAAGTTGGCTTTAAGTGTAAGGGTTCTTCCACCATGCAGACTATTAGCATCTGTGGCAAATGTATGTGCTCCAGCACTTCCTAACACATACATCAGCCCCGTCGCCTCTGCTGTCCTCTCCAGCAACTACCCCAAATACGTTGTCCACAAACAAATCTCCTGGGCAGTTTCCTCCTCTCACCCTCTTATATATAGTTCCTATTTCCAAAAAATGTAAGAAGCAACCCCCTTCAGTACTACCAAGGATTCAAATGCCTCATTGTATGACTCCAACCTGCCTATGACTTCCACAAGTCAAGCCACAAAATGAGATGGTATTTAACTCCTATCATTCCTACCACACCATCCACAGTCACACTCCTAACCTCTGCAGCATTGCAAGCTTTCCAGGCAAAGGTTCCTACCATTGCTACAGTTCTCACTGAAAACCAGCTCCACTGTTGTTTATCGGTATCTCAATTACGCGAGGTATAATTGCACAGTTGCTGTTTAGTAGGCTCTTTGTGGAATTTAACAATTTATAGTTTGTCATAAGCTGTGACATACTGTCTCAGGATTTCAATATTTGTTCAATCTGTACTGAAAATGTTCTTCGTGTTTGTTATGGATGCATTTCGTTTTTTCAAAAACCATTTACAGATCTTGCAATGTGTTTATTCCGTGTGATTCAGATACTGGCAAAATTTAAGCTTGTAGACCTGTCTTTCTCATATGGTTGCGAATACATTTACTAGGCGTATGCTCCAATACAAAATCTAGCTCCCGCTGGTGGCATTTGTCATGTATTGGATTACACTAACATAGCCTTGTAACAAAAATTATGTCAGGTCCAAGACCCATGTACTATCCTTTACAAAACAGACTTGACTTCTGAAAAGCTTTCAGTACAGTGCAATGTTCAATAGGAAGTACAGTGATGTAGGACACTACGGCAGATTTTTGGTCGGACTGTGAATTTTATGACGAGCATTATGCAGCATATTATCTTGGTTGGAGAGTCATTCACAACCACAGGGGTAACTTCGGATCTTTCTGAAAAGTATATAGTCAGTTAAATCTATAGCTACATTATTCTTTTGGATGTCACCAGAGGCTACTTTGTGAGCTACTGTCATCCCTCCCCATTATCTTCTCCAGTTCCATTCTCAAATGGCGCGCCGCAAGAACAATTTCTGGCAAACCTCGTGTGACATCAAATTTATGTGGTTTTGTCCGCCTGCTTAGCTGGATGGTTATGTGCTTGCCTCCCGTGCAGTGGGCCTGGGTTCGATTCCTGGCCGAGTTGGAGATTTTCTCCACTTTTGGACTGGGTATTGCGTTGTCCTCATCATCATTTCATCCTCGTCACCAGCACACACGTCACGCAAAGTGGCGTCAAATGAAATAAGGCTTGCACTTGGTGGCTGAACTTCCCCGGATGGAGCCTCCCAGCCAACAATGCCATACACTCATTTTTTTAATGTGATTATTACTGCTGTAGTGTTCAGAGATAACTGTGAGCAACAGTAAGTATTGTTCGAATCTTCTTAACACTTCGCACTCAGAATTTTAAAAATGAACGTGACAGGGTAGTAAGTCACCCCTCTTGCAGCTCCTGCACCAGGAAATGAAAGAACATCACATGCTTACGGAATGCCTATGGCAACATATGGAGCTCTTGCTTGAATCTTCTCTTCATTGTGTTTGACTCTTACTTGGTAAACGGTTCCAGAATGATGAGCAATTCTCAACTCTTGGTTGAACAATAGTTTTGTGAACTACATTCACCAAGGTTGAGCTTCATTCCTCATGAGTTCAAACAAATCTCATTGTGGCATCTGCCTTTTTCTTCAACTAGTTTTATGCAGCTGTTTCATGGAAAATCACAGTGGACTCCTACATCTAGTTATTTTACAACTGTGACTGTTTCCAATGATTGATCTGCAATGGTGTACTCAGATAAGAATGAGACTTTACATTTGCATACGAGTAAAGTGCCAGTCCCTGTGTGAATCTTTCCAAGCGCGTATGTACTTGGGCCGAGGTGGTACCAAGGCCATGGCGACGTAGGCCCCTGCCAAGGATGAAGGCACAAAGGGGGCACAAAAACAACGAAAAAAACATTCAAAACAAAACTAACCAGTTACCAACCTCAAAGTCTTTTTTTCCAAAATGAAAACAGTAGTTTGGTTGTTAACAACCAAGAAAATTGTAAGGTACTTGCTAATTATTTTGAAAAACTATTCTACTGTCCAGAACCAGCGAATAAACCCTAGCTCCAAAGAACCTGACAAAATCAAAATAACTAAACAAATTAAGACTGAGCGAGGGGACGCAGTGGTTAGCACACACATTCAGGAGGATGACGGTTCAATCCCATGTCCAGCCATCCTGATTTAGGTTTTCCATGATTTCCCAAAATCACTCCAGGCAAATGACTGAATGGTTCCTTTGAAAGGGCACAGTCAACCTCCTTCCCCGTCCTTCCCTAATCCAATGAGACCAATGACCTCGCAGTTTGGTCCCTTCCCCCAAACAAGTTAAGAGACTTAAAAACAACAAAGCCAGAGAAGATGGTACAGAAGTACTAAAATCAGCTGGCCCTAACACTATAAAAGAGATCATTCAACTAATAAGACATTTCTGGCAAATTGAGAAAATACCTTAGGACTGAAAAACTTCCTTAATTCATCCACTGCATAAAAATGGGGATAGAACTGATGTTCATAGTTACTGAGGAATCTCTCTTCCCCCGGTCACATCCAAAATATCCGACTGCTTACTTGATTGAGCCCAAAAACAGTTAGAACCTAAAATTTGTGGATAACAAGCAGGCTTTAGACTAAACAGATCCTGTCTGGAACAAATTCGCAATTTAAAACTAATCCTTAGGCACCAAAGGATTTCTAGTAACAATATTGTATGTTTGTTTGTGGATTTTAAAAAGGCCTATGACTCAGTTGATCGTGAATATATTTTCCAAATTTTAAAGGAACAAGGGTTAGATAAAAAAAATTCTTACACTGATTAAGGATACATTAACCAACACTAGCTCTAAAGTTAAATTAGTAAAAGAAATTTCTGAACAATTTTGTATAAAGAGTCTCCCCTCTACAGTTTAACTGTGTTTCGGAAAAGGTTATTACAGAATGGCGAGAGCAAAAGTAGAGTCAAAATATGGATCAATCAAGTTAGCTAGAAGTAGTATTAGAGTAGACTGCCTCGCCTTTGCATATGATCTGGCAATTTTAACTAAGGATATTACCACAGCTCGAAAACAAAGTGAAATTCTTAAGGAACTTGCGGAAATAGTAGGACTACAAATATCATTAAAAAAGGAATATATGACATTCAGCAAACAAGCACCAAAGTTTTTGAACACAAAATATGGAAAAATAAAAAGGGTTTCTCAATTTAAATACTTGGGGGAAATCATACAGGGAAACGGTCCAGTAATCTTAGGCATTACAGCACTGTAATCAAACCTGAATGTTTTTATGGAGCTGAAGCTTTAATTCTATATAGAAAGAGGGAAACTGAAGAAATTCGAAAGAAAGAAAGATGATTAGAGTAATATTAGGCCCCGAAATTACTGATGGAGAAACTTATAGGCTGAGTAGTAATTAGGAAATAGAAGAATACACAGGCATACATGGTGACATGAGAAAACGAAGGCTTAAATTTTATGGGCACATTAAAAGAATGGTGCCCACTAGATTGACAAAACAAACAGTAGAATTCTACAAAAACATAAGGAAACCCAAAACTGAGTCAATTAAATGGATCGCTGTAATTAAGGAGGATCATAAAGCAGCCGGTATAACACAGACAAATGTTGCAAATAGAAAAACAGTCAGACAAAAGATATTTGACTGGATAGTTGGTCAGAGGAAAATTAGAAAACAGACTGGACACTCATCTGATGAAAGAGAGGGACTTCATTCTGAAAGCATGAAACAAATTTGGACACAAAGGAGGGCCAACCATCAAAAGCGACATTGATTGAATGTACGTTGCCTAGTCCTATTGGGCCCATACATGAATAATAAAACAAGAAAGACAATTTAAGATTTAACTCTTTGAGAGGCAGATAATCATAAAACTTTACCCTAGAGGGGCATGAACAATAACTTAAGTATTTTGTACTTAATCCACTTGTAACACTTTAGTTAGTGTGATATGTTTTCTACAGTAGGTTTGTAAAAATTCATCTTAACATGAACAATAACAATAATCATCATCATCATCTTCATCTCAGCCTTTTCCCACGTCATGTGGGGTCAGCGTTGCTTTGCTGGATCCTTCACTTCCATAAATGTCTATCCAGTGCTTCTTCTCTGAGCCATCCTTTCTCCCATAGGTCCACTGCTACCTTGTCCTCCCGTCTCAGTTTCAGTCTTGCTCTTCTCCTTGGTCCCTCGATTTCTAGGTCTTCAATTCTTCTCCCTACACTCATGATTCTGTCATTGATTCTGTCCACTCCACAGACTTCCTCTTTTAGATCTTTATCCACAATAATCCCTAATCTGTTTCTGGACTCTTTGTCTGCACTGCTATAGAACAACTTGTATCCTTCTGCCAATAGTTTGGCTTTGTCACCCTTGCACCTGGTCTCTTGTAAGCACAGGATATTTACCTTCCTTCTTTGCACCATGTCTACAATCTCTCAACTCTTTCCCTTCAGGTCAGGGATTTTCACCTGCCTCGTGATGACTGGGTGTTTGTGTTGTCCTCATCATTTCATCATCATTCCTGAAAGTGGCGAGATTGGACTGAGTAAAGATCGGGAATTTGTACGGGATGCTGATAACTGCACAGTTAAGTGCCCCACAAACCAATAATGATCATCATCTTCATCTTTCCCTTCAATGTCCCAATGTTTAAAGTTCCAACTCTAATTTTGCACTTCATTCCTTCTTTTGCACCCTCTTTGTTTGTTGGATTCTTCACAAAACGTCTCGCCCGGAGATCCGATTGGGAGACTATTACTCCGGAACATTTACTGTGAGAAGTATCCATCAATAACAACAAATTATTAACATTAAATGTGTTCAACACAGCTAACCACCTCCCCATTACGGTATATATCAAGTCTGATAGCTTGTGGTTGGTATAACTTTCTTTTAATTTTTGTGGTATCTCTCGAAACAGTTCTTGCCCGCTCTCAGGTGCAAAGGTACCGTGCACACTAAACACATCCACACAATTTGGACACGGGTTTTTCTTGAACTGCAAACTGCACATCTAATGGAGAACTGTTCCATTTCAGTCTCCACATGCATAATGAATGCATGTGTTACAAGACAGTCTACAAAGTGAGAGAACAATATCATCCTCCATTTCTTGCTCTTTCTGCCTGTAGCATAGTCTGACTTCAGTCACTCAAAATTGTCCACATAGTTCATACTGAAACTGTAATCTTTCAGCACAAGGGGGGCAAGTCTTTATCCTGTGACTTCACAGTATACACATCTGATGGTGCATGACATGTAGAAATCATGTTGACTGCCCTGTTATCCTTCAATCTATTGATAATTACATCAACTACTTCAACATTGCTAATTCTGTAATCATATTCTCCTCTCCCAAGTTCCTTTTTCTCCTTGAATTTTGCCATTTTCTTCATCTTGGGATTTATTGTTCCATAAGTGTGCAGACCATTTGAAATTTAGGTTCTTGAACAGATTATATGATGTAAAATAATTGTCCACAAAAATAAAACGATTCTTTGTATTAGGTTACTGGTTAAATTCTGAATCACTTTCCACTGGATGTGACTTGAGCTATCAATCATGACGGTTCAGCCCCCTCCCCCCCGCCCCCCTCCCAAAACAGGGACCCCAAAGGGTGGGGGAGGGCAGGGCTCACAAAGGAGACTTAACCTGATTATGTTGTAACCTCAAATCATTTCCACTCTCTTTGTTACAGAGCCTAAGCATGACCATTTTCCTGTTTAAATATCAAATGTCAAATTGTAGGATGATTTATCAAATAACTTCCACACTTTGTACTCTCTCTTTATAGGTTTGCTTGTCACTTACTGTTTCAGAGATGATCTGCCTTTGAGTTTAACCACAGGTTCATCAATAGCAATATTCTGAAGCAGTTTATAGCAGTCTTGGAATTCCCTGTTCAAATAATCTAGCAACGGATGTAGTTTGTATGTTGTTGTTGTTGTTGGTGGTGGTGGTGGTGGTGGTGGTGGTGGTGGTGGTGGTGGTGGTGGTGGTGTCGTCGTCGTCATCGTCATCGTCATCGTTGTCGTCTTCAGTCCAGAGATTGGTTTGATGTAGTTCTCCATGCTACTCTATGCCGTGCAAGCCTCTTCATCTCCGAATGACTACTGCAACCTACATTCTTCTGAATCTTCTTAATGTATTCATCTCTTTGTCTCCACAGTTCCCTCCAATACCAAATTGGTGATCCCCTGATGCCTCAAAATATGTCCTACTAATCGATCCCTTCTTCTAGTCAAGTTGTGCCACAGAGTCCTTTTCTCTCCAGTTCTATTCAGTACCTCCACATTAGTTATGTGATCTACCCATCTAATCTTCAGCATTCTTCTGTAGCACCACATTCCGAAAGCTTCTATTCTCTTCTTGTCTGAACGTGGCTCAACTCCATACAAATACTTTTAGAAAAGACTTCCGGACACTTAAATCTATACTTGATGTTAACAAATTTCTCTTCTTCAGAAAGAATTTCCTTGTCATCACCAGTCTACATTTTATATCCTCTGTACTTCGACCATCCTCAGTTATTTTACTCCACAAATAGCAAAACTCACTTATTGCTTTAAGTGTCTCATTTCCTAATCTAATTCTCTCAGCATCACCTGATTTAATTTGACTACATTCCATTATCCTTATTTTGCTTTTGTTGACGTTAATCTTATATACTCTTTCAATACACTGTCCATTCCATTCAGCTGCTCTTCCAGGTCCCTTACTGTCTCTTACAGAATTTCAATTTTGTCGGCAAACCTCAGAGTTTTTATTTCCTCTCCATGGATTTTAATTCCTACTCTGAATTTTTCTTTTGTTACCTTCACTGCTTGATCAATATACAGACTGTATAATATTGGTGAAAGTTTACAACACTTTCTCACTCCCTTCTCAATCACTGCTTCCCTTTCATGCCCCTCGATTCCTATAACTGCCATCTGGTTTCTGTACAAATTGTAAATAGCCTTTTGCTCCCTATATTTTACTCCTGCCACATCCAGAATTCGAAAGAGAGCATTCCAGTCAACATTCTCAAAAGCTTTTTCTAAGTCAACAAATGATAGAAATTTAGGTTTATCTTTCCTTAACCTATCTTCTAGGAGAAGTTGTAGGGTCAGTATTGCCTTGCCTGTTCCTACACTTCTATGAAACCCAAACTGATCTGCCAGTTTTTCCATTCGTTTCCAAAGAATTCATGTTAGTATTTTGCAACCATGACTGATAGTTCAGTAGTTTTCACATGTCAACACCTGCTTCCTTTAGGACTGAAATTATTATATTCTTCTTGAAGTCTGGAGGTATTTCGCCTGTCTCTTACATCTTGCTCACCAGATGGAAGAGTTTTGTCATGGCTGGCTCTCCCAACGCTACAAGTAGTGCTAATGGAATGTTGTCTACTCCCAGGGCCTTGTTTCGACTCAGGTCTTTCAGTGCTCTGTCAAACTCTTCACGCAGTATTATATCTCCCATTTCATCTTCATCCTCTTCCATTTCCATAATGCTGTCCTCAAGTACATCACCCTTGTATAGACCCTCTATATACTCCTTCCACCTTTCTGCTTTCCCTTCTTTGCTTAGGATTGGTTTTCCATCAGAGCTCTTGATATTCATATAGGTTGTTCTCTTTTCTCCAAAGGTCTCTTTAATTTTCCTGTAGGCAGTATCTATCTTACCCCTACCTCTACATCCTTACATTTGTCCTCTAGCCATCCCTGCTTATCCATTTTGCACTTCCTGTCGATCTCATTTTTGAGACATTTGTATTTCTTTTTGTCTGCTTCATTTACTGCATTTTTATATTTTCTCCTTTCACCAATTAAATTCAATATATCTTCTGTTACCCAAGGATTTCTACTAGCCCTCATCTTTTTACCTACTTGATCCTCTGCTGCCTTCACTATTTCATCTCTCAGAGCTACCCATTCTTCTTCTAATGTATTTCTTTCCCCCATTCTTGTCAACTGTTCTGTAATGCTCCCTCTCAAACTCTCTGCAACCTCTGGTTCTTTTAGTTTATCCAGGTCCTATGTCGTTAAATTACTACCTTTTTGCAGTTTCTCCAGTTGTAATCGACAGTAAATAACCAATAAATTCCAGAATGAGATTTTCACTCTGCAGCGGAGTGTGCGCTGATATGAAACTTCCTGGCAGATTAAAACTGTGTGCCCGACCGAGACTCGAACTCGGGACCTTTGCCTTTCGCGGGCAAGTGCTCTACCAACTGAGCTACCGAAGCACGACTCACGCCCGGTACTCACAGCTTTACTTCTGCCAGTACCTCGTCTCCTACCTTCCAAACTTTACAGAAGCTCTCCTGCGAACCTTGCAGAACTAGCACTCCTGAAAGAAAGGATATTGCGGAGACATGGCTTAGCCACAGCCTGGGGGATGTTTCCAGAATGAGATTTTCACTCTGCTGCAGAGTGAAAATCTCATTCTGGAAACATCCCCCAGGCTGTGGCTAAGCCATGTCTCCGCAATATCCTTTCTTTCAGGAGTGCTAGTTCTGCAAGGTTCGCAGGAGAGCTTCTGTAAAGTTTGGAAGGTAGGAGACGAGGTACTGGCAGAAGTAAAGCTGTGAGTACCGGGCGTGAGTCGTGCTTCGGTAGCTCAGTTGGTAGAGCACTTGCCCGCGAAAGGCAAAGGTCCCGAGTTCGAGTCTCGGTCGGGCACACAGTTTTAATCTGCCAGGAAGTTTCAACCAATAAATTGTTGTCAGAGTCCACATCTGTGACTGGAAAGTCTTGCAATTCAAAAGATGGTTCCTAAATCTCTGTTGTACCAGTATATAATCTATCTGAAACCTTCCAGTGTCTCCACGCCTCTTCCACATACAACCTTCTGTCATGAGTCTCAAACTAAGAGTTAGCTATGATTAAGTTATGCTCTGTGCAAAATACTGCCAGGCAGCTTCCTCTCTCATTCTTCACCCCTCCTTCCCCCCCCCCCCCCCCCCCCCCAGTCCATTTCCACCTTTTCCTTCTCTTCCTTTTCCTACAATAGACACCCCATGATTATTAAATTTTCGTCTCCACTAACTATCTGAATAATTTCTTTTATCACAACATACATTTCTTCAATCTCTTCATCATATGCGAAGCTAATTGGCAAATGAACTTATACTACTATGGTAGGTGTGGATTTTGTGTCTATTGTGGCTGCAATAATATGTTTGCTATGCTGATCGAAGTAGCTTATCTATGTTCCTAGTTTGTATTCATTATTAAACCTACTGCTGCATTACCCTTACTTGGTTTTGTATTTATAAACCTATATTCACCTGATCAAAAGTTTTGTTCCTCCTGCCACCGACCAAACTTCACTAATTCCCACTGTATCTAACTTTAACCTGTCCATTTCCATTTTTTAATTTTCTAACCTATCCGCCCAATTAAGGATGTGACATTCCACGCTCCGATCTGTAGAATGCCAGTTTTGTTTCTCCCGATAACGTTGTCCTCCTGGGTAGTCCCCACTCGGAGATCCGAATGGGAGACTATTATACCCAAGAGGACACCATCGTCATTTAACCGTACACTAAAGTTGCATGCCCTCAGAAAAAATTATGGCTGTACTTTCCCCTTGCTTTCAACCGTTTGCAGTACCAGCACAGCAAGGCTGTTTTGGTTGATGTTACAGGGCCAGATCAGTCAGTCATCCAGACTGTTGCATCTGGAACTACTGAAAAGGCTGCTGCCCTACTCCTGTCCTCCATAAATTAAAGTGAAGGAAATATGCTTTGTAAGCTACATTCATTGGATAAATCGTAACTCAGGGCCAGTATACACCCAGACAATGAATGTGGATCATCTCCCAAAACCACCCTCAGATTGGCCTGCCCTCCTGTCTCCAGTTTGTCACATTTTGGCACAACCATGTCATCCGAAGTGCAGAATTCGTGATCTGGAACCGTTGGTAGGTCCAAATCCCTGGCTTGGGCATATTTTTGACCTTGAAATTTCAAACTTCTTTGTTTTCTCCTCCTGCATAAAATGGTATTTTCTCTTTTCGACTAATGCCTCGGCCCGATAGGTTAAGAATAGGTATACATACTTAAAGTATAGTACGGCTGTGTTCTACGAAGCCGACTAAAATAGCTCTGCCACGTAAAACGAAATGTGTAATCAGCAAGGCAACAACGTTCCTCTGTGTCCACAGACAAACAGCGAGCTACTCTTGTGATTCCATAGAGGCAACAAAGAGAGCGGGCGTTTTTGTGGTAATTGTGGCCACTGTGTTTGGCCGATCGCTTCCTGGAGGTTGATAAAAAGCCGCACGAGGAACAGTTTCACGCTAAATTGGTCACACAATGAACATGCCAGTTTTGGGGGTACCCAAAGTTATGTTGCAGTTAGTCCCAAAAATCAGTCGATATTGCTCGTATCAGTCGTCTGAGACTAGGTTTGGAAGATGTATCTGTGAGTATAGATGGTGTAACTTTCGAATATTAAGTTGTTCTGATAAATATAACCGTTTGCCATAATGTGATTTGCAGCCTCTCGGTGACTAAATAAACTAAGTTGACATACGGTACTTTAAACAGGTTTTTTCACTATGAGAGCTGAAGGGCGAGCGGTTTAATTGTTACAAACCATTTAACAGCCAAAATATCATCTTTAGTTTAAGACAGTCTGCTTCAACAGACTATGCTGTCATCTCCAGGTCTTAAAATCTTTTTGTTGTAAAACATGTTCATTTTTCGCTGACATCATGCACAAGATGTCAAGTGAATAAAAACCTTTTATAATGTGCTATTTTTATCCACTTGACGTCTTGTATGACGTAAAATTAACATGTTTTTCGACAAAAGGATTTTAAGAGCTGAAAATGACTGCACAGTCTGTTGAAATGGATTGTCTTAAATAAAAAACATTTTATGCGATCTTGGCTGTTGCATGGTTTTTTAACAATCCTTCAGTTTGTTTGGTGTAGTGTTATGTTTTCCTCTGGTCTGCACATTCTTTTATATCACTGGTTTAAAGAAAAATGGAGAGTGAAAATAATTTCGTCGCAATAAACATTAAGAATGCGAAAATTCTGTCGTTACCTGTATAAAATTTCAGCTTAAGGCCACGTGAGTTCCTTCTAAACTGGCAGGAATTTTGCCAAGATATTCTGCAGTTTCATGTGTTAAAGGTGAGTATTATATTCGTACTCTGGCAACAGTAGAACCTTTACAGAGAAAGTGACTTTCGTTACGAAGCTGAATTTTATTCCTACGTTAGCCATGATTAACATTAATTAGTTTGGTTTTAGTCCTTGCTGCTCCAAACCCATATAACTCGTGCCTTTTTTTCATTTCCGAGTTCTTGTTTCAGCAAACGAATTCGGTAAGCTCACAGCTCCCGTAAAAGTGCCTCTCCCCTCCCTTTTCGCCGGATGTCCAGTGCTGTCCTGTAATGTGCACCTACATCGGTCGACATTCCTATTGGTATTGGTCCGACGGCAGTGGTTTGTTTTGTGTAGTGTGCTGTTTCTTTGAAGACATGCCATTGCACTTTCTCACAATTCATGTGTGTTAACAGAAGATTTGACACAGTGAACTTTGACCAAAGCGTTATTAACATACAACATTACGATAGGTGGGGACGAAGCATCTCTCCGCCCAGCCAGTGTGTTTTATATAAATACGTCGACTACTTAAATCGGGCATCGGTGGTTCAGTGGTAGAATGCTCGCCTGCCACGCGGGCGGCCCGGGTTCGATACCCGGCCGATGTAAATATTTTGCTTTTGTTCGCAGTTACCTAACACACTAGGGACCTTCACCTACTCCTTATAGTTGGTGAGGAGGAAACCTGACATTATATTGTTACTGAGTTTTGAATGCAGTACAACAGAATCAGCAAATTTGTTTCATATTTCTTGACAACATGCAAAGCCGTTCTGGAAACAATATCAAGAGAGCTGTTGAGCAGAGGAGAATCGAAACCAACTTATTACCTTTAGTAATGTGCTGTCATGTGCTTTCCCTGTAGTACCCAATAGCTTTTTAAAGACTAATACGACGTCTTGCCATGCAATGTCAAGAATTCTGGTAAGTTGACATACCTGAACATCCTGTATTTGTTCATCTCCAATTCTCCTTTATTACGCTCTTCTTCGCATCACAGGATTTACACTTGTAAGTCAGTCAAGTGAGTTTTGTGTATCATAGGAAGCCATTTGATTGAATTCCTTCATTAATGTATTCCTTTCAATAAATGGAACATTCTGAAAACATCTCAATCGTAATCACTTGCAAACGTCACCTGTAACGTGACTCATATAGCCCCTAACCTTTTTGAAGAATCAGAAATACACACAGATCTTTTCCTAGTACTAATACTCTGCACGGGAGTGGAATGTTCATCTTTATTCTCCGACAAACTGTATGTGATGCCTTCATTTCTCTTAAGAAATAACTTCATGCACTGTCTCGATAACTGGAACACATGAGTGTTTGTGCTCAACTTACGGAGGAAAAAAAGAAAATCCTTTTCCAGCCTGCTATGGATGCACAATGTGACAGCGTTTTATATCGGTTTCTGCGTTATTACTGGACAATGTAGCATTTCGAACTTCGTTTACAATGTGTGTGACTGGCAGCCATTGTTGGGAAGCCAGTAATATGAAGCTACAACATTATAAAATGAAACATAAAAGGAAAAGAAAAAAACTCTGAGTAGAAAGTGAATTTCGATCGTTCCTCCTCTGCACCGGGTGGACCTAGATTGTTTCTTCTCAGGTACATCAAAACACAGTTTTCGAAACTGGTCGTTTTCATAAGAAGAAAGAACCTTACCACAATAAAGTACTTCCATTTCTCTCAATAAGATGGTATTATGGACAAAATATTAAATTTTTATGGGCTTTGTACGTTATTCCTGTGCACCCTTCATACATACATATTTCTTATTATGCACACTTATATTTTGGCAAGTACAGTGTACCAAATTAGATCTCCTGTGTGATAGATGAACTTATAAATAAAAGCAGTAGTTGCATGCATCCTGGTATTATTATTGGTTCATCACAAAGCTTGCTGTAGGCTTATCTACTTTGATTTTACTTTTCAATTTTTTTTTAAGGTTTTCATCAGCTTATGCTTGAAAAAGTGACACAGAGGGGTCCTGACAAGAAATGTTCTGGAAAATGTCGCAGACTACTGTTAAAAATATACAATAACTAAACAAACACTGCTCTGTTTTACCCTTGTTTCACAATTTGTTATTAATGTTATTGCACAACCTACATTCCAGGTTATAAACCCATTTTCAGGTACATTACTGATTTCCAAACATGCTGTTGTTTATTGTTATGGTCTTCAGTCCAGAGACTGGTTTGATGCAGCTCTCTATGCTACTTTATCCTGTGCAAGCTTCTTCATCTCCCAGTACCTGCTGCAACCTACATCGTTATGATCTGCTTAGTGTATTCATCTCTTGGTCTCCTCTACAATTTTTACCCACCATACTGCCCTCCAATACTAAACTGGTGATCGCTTGATGCCTCAGAACATGTCCTACCAACCGATCCCTTCTTCTGGTCAAGTTGTGCCACAAACTTCTCTTCTCCCCAATCCTATTCAATACCTCCTCATTAGTTATGTGATCTACCCATGTAATCTTCAGCATTCTTCTGTAGCACCACATTTCGAAAGCTTCTATTCTCTCCTTTTCCAAACTATTTACCGTCCATGTTTCACTTCCATACATGGCTAAACTCCATACAAATACTTTCAGAAGTAACTACCTGACACTTAAATCTATACTCGATGTTAACAAATTTCTCTTCCTCGGAAATGCTTTCCTTGCCATCGCCAGTCTACATTTTATATCCTTTCTACTTCAACCATCATCAGTTATTTTGCTCCCCAAATAGCAAAACTCCTTTACTACTTTAAGTGTCTCATTTCCTAATCTAATTCCCTCAGCATCACCCGACTTAATTTGACTACATTCCATTATCCTCGTTTTGCTTTTGTTGATGTTCATCGTATATCCTCCTTTCAATACACTGTCCATTCCATTCAACTGCTTTTCCAGGTCCTTTGCTGTCTCTGACACAATTACAGTGTCATTGGCGAACCTCAAAGTTTGTATTTCTTCTCCATGGATTTTAATTCCTACTCCAAATTTTTCTTTAGTTTCCTTCACTTCTTGCTCAATATACAGATTGAATAACATCGGAGATAGGCTACAACCCTGTCTCACTCCCTTCCCAACCACTGCTACCCTTTCTTGCCCCTCGACTCCTATAACTGCCATCTGCTTTCTGTACAAATTGTGAATAGTCTTTTGCTCCCTGTATTTTATCCCTGCCACCTTCAGAATTTGAAAGAGATTATTCCAATCAACATTGTCAGAAGCTTTCTCTAAGTCTACAAATGCTAGAAACGTAGGTTTGCCTTTCCTTAATCTATCTTCTAAAATTCCGATCCGTAGAAGCCAGTTTTTCTTTCACCTGATAACGCTGTAGTCTCCATCTGGAGATCCGATTTGGGGACTATTTTACCTCCAGAATATTTTACCCAAGAAGACGCCATCATCATTTAACCATACAGTAAAGCTGCATGCCCTCGGGAAAAATTACGGCCGTAGTTTCCCCTTGCTTTCAGCTGTTCGCAGTACCAGCACAGCAAGGCCGTTTTGGTTAGTGTTACAAGGCCAGATCAGTCAATCATCCAGACTGTTGCCCCTGCAACTACTGAAAAGGCTGCTGCCCCTCTTCAGGAACCATATGTTTGTCTGGCCTCTCAACAGATACCCCTCTGTTGTGGTTGTACATACGGTATGGCTATCTGTATCGCTGAGGCACGCAAGCCTCCCCACCAATGGAAAGGCCCATGGTTGATGGGGGGGGGGGGGGGCGTCTGTCCCAAAAGATAATTCTTAGATAAACATGATGACAAGGCAAAGATAATCTCAATTTTTTATGTATCGATCCATAACTTAATGTACACTTACATCAATGACCATTTTTCAACAAATTACATTCATTATCACACATTCACCACTTATATTATAACAACCAGACTGTAGTTATGCATCAGCTAAGATATTTTTAACTACGATGGACTGGGGTCCAAAGTTTTGCTTTTATCCTGGGGCTGTGATCTCATCAAAAAGACGTGTGGAACTGAATTGGGTTTGCTCATTTAGTAATAGGTGTGGGGATATACACATCTAGTTTTTAATTTCTAATTGATCGAGTTTGTGCCCCTTTTGCTCTCTTTGTAGGACTTGTATATCTATTTTGTATTTGTGATTATTGTTCAAGCAATGTTCTGCAAAGGGTGAATCAGGCTTCTGCAATCTCCAGCTTCTGTGGTGTTCCGTAACCCTGGTACAGATTGATCTCCCTGTCTGTCCAATGTAGCAAGACTGACACTTTCGGCATGTGATTTTATAAACCCCAATTTTTGTGATAGCTGGTTGTTTGTCTTTTGCATTGAACAGGGAACTACCTGTTGTCTGAGGTACACAGAAAAACACAGAGAAACCATTTCCCTTCAAGATGTTACTTATGGTATTTGATGTTTTCCCTATAAAAGGTAATCTGCACCATTTCTTTTCCTGTTTGTGTTTTTATTGGAGACAGTAGGGACCTGGGTTGCTTCTTCATCTTTTTACCTAAAATTTTATGGATGGTGTTGGGGTCAAATTCATTATTTATGGCTATTGTTTTTATCGTGTTAAGTTCCTGGCCAAAGTCTTCTTAGGACATAGGGATAGAAAGGAGACGGTGGATCATGTGATGGAATGCTGCAAGTTTATAGGTTTACGATGTTGGGAGGAAGCCAGGATGAAAGTGTGAGTGCAGGTATCTTTTCGGTAAATTTTAAATTTATGTTTACTGTTTCCTATCTTTAAGGTAATGTCCAGGAAATTTATGTTGGGCCCCCACAACTCCATGCTGACCTTTATGTTAGAGTGCCACTAGTTCATATTTTCTACAAATTTATGGAGTTGTCTGTTGGAACCTTTACACATACAAAGAATGTCATCTACATATCTGTACCAATACACAACATGTTTTGCTAGTGGTTCTCTCTTCTGAAAATCAATGTCCCACTTGTCCATGAACATTTCTGCTAGTAAGGGGGATAAAGGTGAGCCCATTGCCAGACCATCTGTTTGCTAATACTAGCTCCCTTGAAAGCAGAAATAATTTTGATATAAACAACATTCTACTGTACTAACAATGCTCAGCTGCTCTTCTAGTTTTATGTTGTGTGAATACAATTAATGTGCCGCAATATTTATACAGTCTTGCACTGGAATACATGTGAACAAGCTATGCACATCAAAAGGGACTAATTTTGCATTTGTTGGAACCTTAACATCTATTAACTTGTTAACCTAATCTAAACTGTTCTTAATTCTATACTTCCTTTTGTAGTTCAGCATTTTCTTCAAGATGGTGTTGATTCTCCTGAGAGTTTTGTATACTGGAGCATGTTTTGCAGATACAACTGAACGGATTGGCACTTCTGGTATGTGCAGCTTCCGTAAATGCAAAATTAGTGGTAATCACTAAGGGCGAGTTCCGGACTGTATGGTGGGTTGTCCAGACTCGTGCAGTAAAGTGACCAGGGCTTGTCAGTGATTCTGACTGCCACACACAGCCTTGCATTGTCGTGGGGGATAACCACATTGTTCACATCGAGAATACCTCCACACTTCTACCTGAAGGCAGCCCACAGTAGTGACAGGGTAGGACAGACAGAGTAGAAGAGTAGCTGTCAGTATTAATGGTTGTTCCTAGTGGCATGAAATCCAGCAGGAGCGGTCCACAGCAATCCCAGAAGACTGTGGCCTGCTCAAATGCTCATTGTCATGTAAGTCTTCATAGCCTTTTGGGAACACACAACACTACTACTACACAGTTCTCAAAGCAACACTTTTTCCCCACTCATGGGCTCCATTTCCCCGTGGATTTCTATGAGCATTGATCTGTTGCTCCATAGAAAAAGGATCACACTTATAAAACTATATCCCAACAGAACAAATAGACCTATTATAGGAAAAGCTACATACAACACTGTTTCACAGGGAATTCTGCATACAGTATACATGTCATAAACATGCTGACTTTCCACAACTGTCTTAAAATTTTACAGGATTTGACTGTGATATATGACTAGTGGATATGGAAATCAGACTATTAGTTCCTTTTCCTAAAAGTTTTCTAGCTTTAGAAAGAAACACAGTAAAATGGAATAATACTGAATCTATGATCTTTCTGTACTAAGTTAATTAAGTCGCCAGCCTGTCTAGGCAAAGGAATGGTTAAATTTCAGAAAAGCAGTAGTAAATTTGGCCTATTTTCCTGCTGTTCCCTAACATAACTTCACAAATAGATATAATATTTCAGAATTTGGTTCTGAGAAAGACACAGGTATCTTTTAGGCACTATACCCACATACATATATAGTGCTGATTTTTAATCATTGCTATGTGCTAAAAAAATTTTGGCCAAGGGAGACTTCTATGCTTGCGTTTTGTATAAACAACAATTTACATACCTAAAAGTCCTAATAGTATAATACACACATTTGAATTTAGTAAGATACTTTGTTTATATCTATCTCTTAATAAATGATCTGTCAGAAGCCAAAGGTAGGGTGTGGTCACTCTGTATTGTCATTCAGGGTTTATATGCAACATTACTTCAGTGTTACTGTATCACATTAGCAATTTTACTTTTATAATTCTTTGTAATTTACTGAATTTCATTTATAACTGAAAGAACTTTATCTTTACTTTACTCTTATAACTGAAAGAACTTTATCTTTACTTTACTCAAAGCTAAACTTGCAAAATCTCAGTATTTATCCATGACAAGTTCATCTTTTTAACAAAGCTTATTTACACACTTCCTCTTTACTTATTAACACAAAGAGAGTAGAATGTTAAAATCGTCAATTTCGTATAAGTTTCTTGAAGCATGAACTGCTTAATTCTTCCATAACATAGTCCAACAATTTGTACTATAGTACTAATAATTCAGCAGTCGTCATCCAAGGCTATTGTGCCATAATTTACAGGCAAGGCATTTGCTGTTGTGTCTGAATGTTGCCTCTTTCACTGATGCCTGCTGACTGTCTCTTCTCGTTCCCACTCACCCTACAGGTAGTGCATCAAAAACCCAAGCGACCTTTTACACTTCCCACAATATCTTCCATACAGTCAAAAGCACCCCATCTTTAACAGAACACACACCCCACACATTGTCCCTAAGCGTGCACCATGTTATACAAATGACAACTTCCACAAATGTATAAAATTATGTATACTAACATTTTCATTTCATTAATCCATAACAAAATATTACTTAGCAAATTATACATTTCACATATTTATTTACATAATTTACAAACATACATTAGCAAAGTCCTGTAACATCACATATACCACACTTTGCATACAGTCTTTGCATATTACGGTTAATTATGAAAATTTGAAAGGCAAAATTTTTATAATTAGATGACTGATTAAATAATAGTGTAATATTTGTCCCTGTTTTAATTGCGTGTCCTAATGGGTAAGCGTTATTGAATAATACAAGAAAAGGTCTGTTCATCAGTTCATCTATCTTCAAGCATTGCCATCATGAAAATATTTTCTAAGTCTTAAACAAATTGTACAGACATTATTCAATGGAATTCCATTACAAAATGTATCATAAAATCGCACATTACTTAGGAAACACTTTTACATAAATTATACAAAATTTTTATGTGTTATTGAAAAATCTTTCTGCCCCCAGTATGGATACTGTGGCAGTTCCTCTGAACCATATTGCATAAATTTCACTTTTGGCCGCCTCTTAATAAAATTATAAGCAGTCCATTTTCCACTTTACTTAATTACACTCTGTATAACTTCGCTTGTTGGCTGCATTTCTACCTTGTAATATTTGATACTCAAGTACCTCAGAACCTGAAACTTGACAGATATTAGCATAGGTATAACAATATTGCATACAACATACAGATTTGCCATTATTAATAGTTGTTGGAGTTTTTACACTTACAATTTTCTTACTACGTATTTCTTTAGATCAACTATGTTTCGGACTCCTAGTTGTTTTATGGATTTAGAATGTACCAGGAAATATGCTTTTGGGTGTGGTATTCCTATAATTGGTGGTGGTATCCCTATAATTTCAGAAGGTCCATAATAAAAGTATTTAAATTTGGATATTTCATGGTTTACCTAACTGGATTTTTTGTGAGCTTTCACGTAGTCTAATTCACCAATATTAAATTTTGTGAATTTTAATTTTTCATTGCTCATTCTAACCAAATCTGTCCCTTTGCTGGGTGGTTATTCTAATGTTTCCCCTGTTAAACTCGTACTTTTTGAACGTAGCATAATTTCTTCAGGAGCGAAGCCAGTGGATTCATTTTGTAATAAATTCATGTTTATTTGAAATTTTGGAATAAATTTTCCCCAAGTTCTATGGTTTTGGTGACAATAAGTCCTACATAGTCTTCCTAACTCTCGCATATGGCATTCCATGGGATTACTGGATGGGTGCTTGGCTGAAATGTGTGTTACTTGTACTAACCTTTGTTCCATACCTTATAACCAAAATTTAGCAATTAACTGTGGACCATTGTCAGACAGTACTGTTTTTGATACTGTTCTTTCATTAAAGTACTCTAATATTTTATTGAATAATTCCTTAGCTGTAGCTTTTTTGAGAGGCTGAAGTTTAATAAATTACAAAAAAGCGTCTAAAATTATTAGTCTGTATGTGAAATTTTCAGTAGTTTTCGGTAGACGCCCATGCAGTTCTACAGACAGTAACTCTTAGTTATCTTCGGGTTTGAGGCTATGCATAGGTCCTTGGTTAGCACTGTTTGTTACTTTAGCTCTTTGACAAACATCACAAGATTTTAATTGTTCTATAACCTTCTTCATTCATAATGCTAATTATTTCATTTGTATAGTTAATTATTACTTTTTGCTTCTGCAGCCAATGTATACCTATAATTACTTCTGTGCTAAGTCTACTCGCTTACTTTCTGCCTCAGCTGATTGCCGTCCCACTTCAGTGACTGGCTATGTGACATCACTTTCAGTGTGCACTGCTACAGAAGTTACTCTTCCTATGGTTGCTCGCCACAGCTGCTTTTCAGCACACAATTGCTCCTGGTCCTAGCTGAATGTGATTCACGCTATGTACCTCCTGACGCAGCAGTGCTACTGCTGCCCAGCGATACAACCGTACAGTATAGCAGTGCATCAAAGCTTCTCTGTCTGTGTGGAGAATTCTTCCTGCATTTGGGCCTACTGTATCTTTTTCCCGCATCCATCCGACCCCTAATGTTCACGGTTATTAGTTTTCCTCCTCTCTACTGGAATAATTTCGCGACCTATTACCTCTTCCGCGATTGTTAGACGAAAATCTTCCTCTACCACTGCCTGTCTTAACAGTATTAACCTGATACTGGTTATTCTGATTGCCATTGCTGTTCTTACTATTGTGATTTCTCGCCAGTGGTCTTCGCCAACTACTTTTTCTAAAACTGAAGAGAAAGTTCGGTCGTTATTACCCACATACCTTTTGGAATCTTCTGGTAATTTTTTCAGAGTGCCCATACAATTTTCGAATCACTCTTATGCTTCCTTAAGTGCACCAGCTTCCTTCACCATGACTCGCAAAATTCTTTCATAGTCATTTGGCCTTTACAATCCAACATTCTAACTATTATAAATGCACGTCAAAGATGGTTTTGTATTTGCTCGGACCAATATTTGTCTAAAAACTTTCGTTTAAGTTCACCGAAGGTCTTTGCGTCATTGGTTAGGTTAATCCCCCATCGTTTAGCATCTCCTGCTAAACCAGTAATCACAATGTTTACTTTTTCCAGATCTGTAAAGTTTTCAGGAAGTAACCTTTCACAGTTCTTTATAAAGTCCACAGGGGATAATCCACTGTGTTTTCGATAAGGGTCGAATTTTTCTTCGCCATCAAGTACCTTGTTGTATGCTGTTCTGTCTACAACGTGAGTACTATTACTCTTGATCTTTCTCTGTCACTAACTTTCTCCTGTATACTGGAAGTATTACTGCAACACTTCTCTTCCGCAACGTTCTACTTTGTTCTCCAGAGTTTTCTCAGCCTCTTGAACAGTTATTCTCATTTGAGACAACAGTTCAAATGGTTCAAATGGCTCTGAGCACTATGGGACTTAACAACTGAGGTCATCAGTCCCGTAGAACTTAGAACTACTTAAACCTAACTAACCTAAGGACATCATACACATCCATGCCCGAGGCAGGATTCGAACCTGCGACCTTAGCGGTCGCGCGGTTCCAGACTGTAGCGCCTAGAACCGCTCGGCCACTTCGGCCGGCTGACAACTGTTCTTCGTTTACTTTAATCATTACTTTCTTTACCTGGGAAACCTTTTCCTTAACCTTTGATTCCACCATAGGTTCGACCTGTTCTTGTATTTTCTCTATTTCAATTTCAAATCTGTCATTAATGTCAACAATTTATACCTGAAATATATTAATAGTTTCATTTAATTTTTTGCATCTTTCTTTATATTAGTGAGTCCGTCAGTTAGGAATCCTATTTTGTCGTATAATTTTTTAACTTGTGTTTATTTTTTCCATTTGCTCATTCAGTTTGTTTCTGACTAGTTTTAGTTCGGTTTTCGAGTTTTTAGCTTATACTTTCAGTGTTTTTAGACTGTGCTTGCATTTGTCCACTAAGAATTTCGGTATTTTTGTTTTGTGCTACTAGCTGTTTATTCATACTGTGCAGTAATGTGTACAAATCTATCGACAGTTGCCCATTTTGCTCAGTACTATTTACTACTCCTTTGTCTTCGTCCTCTGAATCAATTTTTTCCTTCTTAATTTGAGATCGGCTTCACAGCATAAAAGTTTCATCCCCAAGATCCACATTCTCTAACTGTTTTTCTAATTGCAAACTGACTCCTCTGTGTCCTGCTCACTATCACTGTTAACAGGAGTATCCTCACTTTTATCATCCTGTTTTACTTTCCTATACTGCATATACTTTTCTTTGTCATTTTCTATACTTGTTTAACCACATATACTGCTATGTAGTATAAGTGTAAAGCTATTGAACCACGTGAACCATATCTCACAGTGACGTCTCAAAATGCAAATATTGTTGCGAATATACTGTGTATTTATGACCATTGTGGACATTCTGTGCTTAAATATTTTGAATTCGCTGTTTTCTCTAACCCTGTGCAAGTATTAACGAAGGGTTCCACAATCATTGCTTTAACCAAACCGTTTAGTACAGTACAGTGTGCTACGACTCGTCAAACCATTGCATGACTTACTTCTCATTATCACAGAAAGTGATGGGATGCTGCAGGAGTGTCATCTGAAAATAAGGCGATTTCACTCAAACTATAATCATAAAGATGGCATAGTTTATGTGAAAGGTCATGAAGAACTTTTGTGGCTGCATGACATCTTTAAGTTGGAGTCAATATGGAATCTCGAGGAATATGGGAGCCCAGCTATTCAGACTCAAGCAAATGTATGGCGACAACAACAGCAGCAGCAGTTATATGTATGCACCAGTAAATGTACAAATATTTCTAAAATGGATTATCAGTAAACAAATTTAAGAGACTCTTTGTATTTATTTATTCACACCATATTCCTCCATAACACCACTTCCAGGCTTCAGGTAAGTATATAACATACATTGCCAATACTGCTCATGAGCTTCAGAGGCTTAGTCAATACAACGCCAGAAGTGACAGCAGTCGATGGCTGCTTGCAGCCAGGGATCCATGTGAGCCTCTCTGTATATTAAAAAACTCCAGTCATTTAATATGATAATTGATGCACACTCCTCATTCAGAAAATATACACTCCTGGAAATTGAAATAAGAACACCGTGAATTCATTGTCCCAGGAAGGGGAAACTTTATTGACACATTCCTGGGGTCAGATACATCACATGATCACACTGACAGAACCACAGGCACATAGACACAGGCAACAGAGCATGCACAATGTCAGCACTAGTACAGTGTATATCCACCTTTCGCAGCAATGCAGGCTGCTATTCTCCCACGGAGACGATCGTAGAGATGCTGGATGTAGTCCTGTGGAACGGCTTGCCACGCCATTTCCACCTGGCGCCTCAGTTGGACCAGCGTTCGTGCTGGACGTGCATACCGCGTGAGACGACGCTTCATCCAGTCCCAAACATGCTCAATGGGGGACAGATCCGGAGATCTTGCTGGCCAGGGTAGTTGACTTACACCTTCTAGAGCACGTTGGGTGGCACGGGATACATGCGGACGTGCATTGTCCTGTTGGAACAGCAAGTTCCCTTGCCGGTCTAGGAATGGTAGAACGATGGGTTCGATGACGGTTTGGATGTACCGTGCACTATTCAGTGTCCCCTCGACGATCACCAGTGGTGTACGGCCAGTGTAGGAGATCGCTCCCCACACCATGATGCCGGGTGTTGGCCCTGTGTGCCTCGGTCGTATGCAGTCCTGATTGTGGCGCTCACCTGCACGGCGCCAAACACGCATACGACCATCATTGGCACCAAGGCAGAAGCGACTCTCATCGCTGAAGACGACACGTCTCCATTCGTCCCTCCATTCACGCCTGTCGCGACACCACTGGAGGCGGGCTGCACGATGTTGGGGCGTGAGCGGAAGACGGCCTAACGGTGTGCGGGACCGTAGCCCAGCTTCATGGAGACGGTTGCGAATGGTCCTCGCCGATACCCCAGGAGCAACAGTGTCCCTAATTTGCTGGGAAGTGGCGGTGCGGTCCCCTACGGCACTGCGTAGGATCCTACGGTCTTGGCGTGCATCCATGCGTCGCTGCGGTCCGGTCCCAGGTCGACGGGCACGTGCACCTTCCGCCGACCACTGGCGACAACATCGATGTACTGTGGAGACCTCACGCCCCACGTGTTGAGCAATTCGGCGGTACGTCCACCCGGCCTCCCGCATGCCCACTATACGCCCTCGCTCAAAGTCCGTCAACTGCACATACGGTTCACGTCCACGCTGTCGCGGCATGCTACCAGTGTTAAAGACTGCGATGGAGCTCCGTATGCCACGGCAAACTGGCTGACACTGACGGCGGCGGTGCACAAATGCTGCGCAGCTAGCGCCATTCGACGGCCAACACCGCGGTTCCTGGTGTGTCCGCTGTGCTGTGCGTGTGATCATTGCTTGTACAGCCCTCTCGCAGTGTCCGGAGCAAGTATGGTGGGTCTGACACACCGGTGTCAATGTGTTCTTTTTTCCATTTACAGGAGTGTACTTTCTTCTTCTCCATGTTCGACCACTCTGACTTGTCAATAAATGATATCATGTATTGATTCATTCATATCGTACATGGTAAGTATTTTAGGCCGCTTAACAGCAGCAGATGCCGACCACTTATGGCGAAAGCTCATAAGACATATGCCTATGGCGCATTGCCTCCCAAGTTAGAAGCATCATGGGCATAAATACAATGTCAGCAGCAGATGTACACCATAGCTAGGGAAACATAGGAGACACAGTCACATACATGTCAAGTCGAGATATGTATGATGGTGTTGTCAATAAATAAAGTGTGTTGATCAGTTCCCACACCATTTCAGTATGAGTGTTGATTATTGCATTAGTACGAAAGGTCAATCCGAGTTCAATAGTGGTGATGGCGCTGGTAACTGTGGTCCTTTGTCAGATATTAATTACTTGGTTCTGAACATAACTTCACTGCTCTTCAGTAATCAGACCATGTCTCCCTCAAAGTCGATTTAGATGAAGATGGTTATAATCTTGATTCTATAATAGGCAACTGGGATTTGTGGTTCTCAACACAAAGTTCCTAGAGTTTTTGCTCCGACTGTGGAGAACCAGGTAAGTAAGTAGTATTACTCGCACATCTTCTCCTACAGATGTTTCTTATGCTTGCATGTAGTATAATGTATGTTTTTTGTTTGTTCAACGTGAAATTGATAGAGACATAGTAGGAGATGTAAATACTTAATTGGAGCACAAAATGGCGCAATATGCATGCAGTATATCAAATGATGAAGGCGACAAGTGGATAAAGTTACTTGTCATCGGTGGACCCTAACGTAAGTATGAGAAATTATTGTAATTAATGACAGATATGTATGTGTATTCCATGCATGCATGCCTATGTGTGTGTGTGTGTGTGTGTGTGTGTGTGTGTGTGTGTGTGTGCAGGACGGCAGCCAGTCAAGGAATATTTTAGGGAATTAGTTTAAAAAAAATTATTTCACTGCCCCAGTGGAATTACTTGGTTCTGAACATAATATCACTGCTCTTCAGTGATCAGACCATGTCTCCCTCATAGTCGATTTACATGAAGATGGTTATAATCTTGATTCTATAATAGGCGACTGGGATTTGTGGTTCTCAACCCAAAGTTCCTAGAGTTTTCTCCTAGAGTAATTCACGCCGTGTCTACGTGACACAAGTCGCTTGCCTTTCAAAACCGAGGCAGTTCTGCCCACTTAAAGCTGCTGACAGGAGACGCCCTGAGACCTCTGCTGAAACTGCTAGCAAATTCACGCCATTGGTTTTAGCCAATAGTGTGCACGGGATACCGATCATGTGGGTGGACGCTGGAGTCTTCTGTGGTGCCGAACACAGTTGCTTCTCTCTCTTGTAATCCAGACCTCCAGCAGAACAGATGTCTTTTTGGAAAGCAGAGCCTCTGGCTCTGCTTAGACTGGCCTAAACCTGCTAACTTCCGACCCTAGGCGCGCCTTTTGTACTCCGTATATTGAAATATATCCTCTTTATTGTACTTAATTTCCTGGTTTGTCATTTAACGGCAGCCCTGGATGCTCACTATCAAATCCTGACCGCTCGACCCCTGCACATTGCCGCTACGAGGCATATTTAACAACCTTCTTCCCCCTTCCCTGCCATTTTATACGTTAACATTGGTGTCAGAAGTTTCTCTCCCCATCCCCAAACTACGTACTCGTTTACAACTGGTGTCAGGAGTGGGATGTAACAATTAACTCCCCTCTCCCCGGCACATAATCTTTCACTGTGTGTGTGTGTGTGTGTGTGTGTGTGTGTGTGTAGGTATGATTGTTAACACTACTTTTTTCTTTCAGGAGTATTGGCACCTTATAGCGTGGGACTTACCACACTGTGGTTTTATCTGAATATTATGTTCCTATCATCATCACCACAGTCCAGAACATCAAAGAGTGACTGCTGCCTGTGACCCCATCGGCTCAGCTTGGACCGCCAAACTGGCGGTCTTTGTCTGTGACCTCAGCAGCCAAGCCCACACCGTCAAACTCACGGGCACCATTTTCAGCGCCATCACCAACACTAAATTTGCAGTCCCATTACTCGGACCTGGAGCATCATATTGCAATCAATCATCATGATGAAGTTTAGGGTCTAGCAGCATAAGCATCAGTCCAACAGCCCACCATGTTAACGAACACCAGGTAAATTGTGCAGCTGCACTGAAGTACTCCATACTTGCTGCTGCTTTTGGGGATAGAATCTGAACCTCTGCAATACTGTATATACAGATTATCTTTTCACCGCTGTACATATGAAAGCCACATGGAAAAAATCCATTGTAGTATTAGTGTGAAAAAATGTGTCTCTGCAATGTTGTATACATAAATAACCTTTTCACTTGTGATCTATAAATCATCTTTTTCTTTCGTTTAACCAATATACGAGGGTTGCACAGAAAGTAACGCACCACATTTTTTTCTTCAACAATTCTTTACTGAACATAATGAGAATTACACATACGAAAGAATGGTGTTTTATCCACACGCCATATTTTTTCACGTAATCACCATCCTGTTCTCTGGCCTTCCTCCAACTCGAAACAAGGTCATGTATGCCCTGTCGGTACCAATCCTTGTCCAGGTGTCGGATCCAGTGCTTCACTGTGTGAATCACTTCCTCATCGTCCTCAAAATGTCTTCCATGAGCGGAATCCTCTAATGCCCAAACAAGTGAAAGTCCGAAGGGGCTAAGTCAGGGCTGCAGGGTGGATGGGGTCACATTGTACAACCCTGTCGTAATGTACATCACCTATAGAAGCCTTTATGAAACTGCCCTGCACTACTGTATCTGTAGAAAGTGACGGAAATTTGGTGCGCTCACTCAGGAGACTTCAAATAATACGTACATAACGTTTCGCATTCGTAGCATTGCTTTCGGCTGAGAAAAAGATGCAGTGCGTTACTTTCTGGACAACATATGTTCATTTTAACTGACGACATTGAAATATCTCGAAAACTACACATTCGATCGAAAAAGTTATAGTTCCAATTTGTTTGTCTCAGAGTGGGCCATCCAATGCTGCCACACTCGACCCTCCATCCCACCCCATGTGTGAGTGGTTGGGGGCAATTTTGAAACCTTCAATAGCAACCCCCATTTCTTATTGCAGATTACGATTCTACAACAAAAATCTACAAACGTTTTATCTGAAGCTTTTTCTTCATTTCGCCGCAGATGGCGCTGTAATTCGAGGAATATAATGGGTACACAATCTTAATTCACGAGATATTACTCCATGGCCCTTGAATATGCATTGGCACGTGGAAACCCACCTCCATGCTGTGACGGCAGGACTGGCCAGTACGTATTTCATAATTTCTTATTGGAAACCCCATTCGCAACACTGTATTCTTCCAACATATCAAACAGGGGACTATTCGACGCGCCGCTGTGGCCCTGGCTCAAGGCAAAGACTACTTTACCTTTCCAATTAGAGTAAGTGTTCGAATGTAGTTTCGCTAACTTCAATACACTTAGTGATCTGCTTTTCAAATGACCATACACAGGACAGATACATACCTGCAGGAATGTTAGAACAGGCGTTTCTGATGTGGTCGATTGTGTCTTCACAGCTTGTTGACACTTGGTGGTACGCCTTGTCTTTTAAATATCCCCACAGAAAGAAATCCGGTGACGTCAAATCTGGCGATCTAGCGGGCCGACTAATAGGACCACCTCTGCCGATCCACCGACCAGTGTAAACATGGTCTAGTACCTCCTGTGCTTCAACTGCATAATGTGCTGGACAACCGGCATGCTGAAACCATTCATATTGTCGAACGTCCAGGGCAACATCCTGTGGTAGTACCAGTAGGTCCTGTTCCAAAAACGTTCGATATTTGCATCCATTCAACGTGCCGTCGATAAACTATGGACCAATGAATTTGTTCCCCATGGCGCCACACCATATGTTAACTGACCAAGGACATTGATGATCAACTTCCGTAACCAATGGGGATTGTCTACAATCCAGTAATGCATGTTATGCTGGTTAACACTGCCATGGTTTGTGAATGTAGACTCATCGGAAAATAGTACTTCAGCAAAAAACGTGGGGGGGGGGGGTAGTTTGCATCTGTTGATGTGCCCATTCACAAGACACTACCCGCTTATGTAAATCGGCACTACAAAGTTCTGATGGAGTGACAAGTGGTATGGATGATACGATGATGCAATATTGTGAAAATGCTACCTGTGGACATATCGGAATTGCAGTGTAATTGCTGGGCACTTATCTGTGAGTTGTGGTGTACTGCTACTAGAACAGCTGTTTCATTAACTTCTCCTGAAACATGTTTGCATCGATTTCTTTTGCCGGTCTACGCGCTGCCATCAGACATGAAGACGTTCAAAACCTTGTAAAAGAGCGAACGAGAGGGAGCCTTCTCTGGAAAACTCTTAGCAGACAAGGCAATAGCAGTCTCAACATTTCTCCTGCATTCTCGTTAAGTCAGGATCATTTCAATTTTTTCTTCTGTGGTTCATCGTCCACATGCACGTCTGTTCTCCAAATGTAGGTAGGTGTGCAGGCAATAAACACTGCGCAAATACTTTATGTTTAAAGCCACTATCTGTTCTATGTCTGCACAATATGTGAGCTCTAGTTGTGGTGTACTGACTGATATGATACACTGTAGGCCATTGATGGTGGTGTATCGAGAAGTCCTCTGTTCGATATGTTGGAGGAGTAGTATGCTGTGAATGAGGTTTACAATTAGAAATTATGAAACACTGGCTTGTCCTATCCTCATAGCATGGAGGTGGGGTTCCAAGTATCATTGGATATTCAAGAGCCATTAAGTAGGATATTCAAGTGCCACTGAGTAGCATGTCATAAATTAAGACTGTGTACCCATTTCTATTCCGCTAATTACAGTGCCATCAGTGGGGAAACAAAGAAAATGCTTCAGACAAAACATATGCAGATTTTGCAGTAGAATGGTAATAATCAATAAAAAATGGGGGTTCCCATTCAAGATTTCGAAGTTGCCCCCCACCACCCACACATGAGATTGTATGGTGGATCGAGTGTGGTATTGCGTTGGATGTCCCTCTCTGAGACAAACAAATTGGAATTATAAGTTTCTTTCAACTGACGTCTAGTTCTCGAGAAATTTCAATGTCTTCAGTCAAAATTAACACTCCATCTCTCTCTCTCTCTCTCTCTCTCTCTCTCTCTCTCTCTCTCTCTGAGGCTTCAGTATATATATATATATATATATATATATATATATATATATATATATATATATATATATATATATATATATACTCACGGAAGCGCCAAAAAACTGTTATAGGCATGCATATTCAAATACAGAGATATGTAAACAGACAGAATATGTCGATATGTCGCTGTGGTCGGCAATGCTTATATAAGACAACAAGTGTCTGGTGCAGTTGTTAGATTGGTTGCTACTGCTACAATGGTAGGTAATCAAGATTGAACTGAGTTTGAACGTGATGTTATAGTCGGCGCATGAGAAATGGAACACAGCCTCTTCGAGGTAGCGATGAAGCAGGGATTTTCCCATATGAACATTTCACGAGTGTACTGTGAATATCAAGAATCTAGTCAAACATTAGATCTCTGACATCGCTGCGGCCAGAAAATGATCCTGCAAGAATGGGACCAACGATGACTGAAGATTTGCTGGCGTAAGAGGTCGCCAGCATACCAGTAGGCAAAGAGGTTGCAAGAAGATCGATAATAGGCGCTGAATCAAGTGCGCCTATCACGAGAGAGGCCAAAGTGAGACTCGCAAACCGAGCGAGGTGGCGCAGTGGTTAGACACTGGACTCGCATTCGGGAGGACGACGGTTCAATCCCGCGTCCGGCCATCCTGATTTAGGTTTTCCGTGATTTCCCTAAATCACTTCAGGCAAATTCCAGGATGGTTCCTCTGAAAGGGCACGGCCGACTTCCTTCCCCATCCTTCCCTAATCCGCTGAGACCGATGACCTCGCTGTCTGGCCTCCTTCCCCAAACAACCCCCAACCCAACAGACTCGCAAGCAATGTGCCACCAACACCCTCTCGTCGCCAGTATTTAGATCGCCGCTACTAATTGGAGGGTCCAGTCTGTCAATAGCTCAGAGTCCTAGTCAGTCACAGTCACAGAGTCAACACTATTCTAGTTGGCGTCTGTCAGTTTACAGTACTGGCTACGAAAATGTACTGTTTATAGCAGGGCTTGTACTTCACCAGCAGTGAGGCTATGTGGACTATTACGGAAGCACTTGTACCACAACACATGGACCAGCTTAAAGACAAGTAAGTTTCTGTTCTAGTTAATAAAGAACCCCGTCAATACATGTGTGCAATTTGTGTTGTAGAGAAAGGGTACCAGCCACCAAATAACATCCTCTTCCTTGCTTCCCATAATACAAGGCACTACAGTGTCGACGACGACACAAAAGAAGAGAATCGTTCAATGTGACAGATTTGCAGCCCTTCCACAAATTGCTGCAGATTTCAATGCTGGGCCATCAACAAGCGTCAGCGTGCAAACCGTTCAACGAAACATCATCAATATGGGCTTTTGCGGCCGAAGGCCCATTCCTGTGCCCTTTCTAACTGCACAACACAAAGCTTTACGCCTCACCTGGGCCTGTCAACACCGACATTGGAATGTTGATGTCTGGAAACATGTTGCTTGCATGGACGAGTGTCGTTTCAAATTTTATCGAGAGGATAGATGTGTACGTTTATGGAGACAACCTCAAGGACCTGTGGATACTGCATGTCAGCAGGGGACTGTTCAAGCTGGTGGAGGCTCCCTAATGGTGTGTCAACAGGGTGGCTGGCTCACCCTAGTTTTTTGTAAGTGGTGAGCCAGTCATATTTCCCTGTGCTTTTCTGTTAGTTCTTCCGTGTTTTGTTTCCTCTGAGTCTTAATTTATTGATTAGCTATATTCCATCCTAACTGGTTTTGGTGCACGTGAGAGTGCATGTGAGATAGAGTGACTATGTGGTGATTTAGAGTGCACACACGCACAGCAATTTTGGTTCATTTCCCAATTAGTCTGTTTTAATAATTGTATGGGCGCTGATGACCTCGCCATTGGGCGCCCATGCGATCCTAACACACACACACACACACACACAGTGATGATGTGGGGTGTGTGACGTTGGAGTGATACGGGACCCCTGATACATCTCGATACTACGTAAGCATCCTGTCTGATCACCTCCATCCATTCATGTCCATTACGCATTCCGTCGGACTTGGGCAGTTCTAGCAGGACAATGCGACACCCCACACGCCCAGAATTGCTACAGAGTGGCTCCAGGAACATTCTTCTGCTGGCCACCAAAGTCCTCAGACATGAACATTATTGAGCATATCTGGGATTCCTTGCAATGTGCTGTTCAGAAGGGATCTCCACCTCCTTGGGCTCTTACGGATTTATGGACAGCCCTGTAGGATTCATGGTGTCAGTTCCCTCCAGCACTACTTCAGGCATTAGTCAAGTCCATGCCACGTCGTGTTGCATCACTTCTGCGTGCTCGCAGGGGCGTTACATGATATTAAGCAGGCGTACCAATTTCTTTGCCGCTTCAGTGTATACACACTCTATCCACTGCAATTGCTAGTGTACAGACCAGATTATACAAATTCTGAAAACCTCAAGATTTTATGTAAATGGGCCGTTTCTCTGAGGTCAATTCAAGCATAGCTTCACTGTACATGTAAACTATTGAAACCTTATGACCAAACATAAGAATGTCAGAAGGATTGTGAGGTGGGGTGCAATCCATCATTTTCTTCTCTATGTAATCGCTCATGATGCAAAGATAATTCCACTCACACCATGAATATTGCACTTTAGCAACAATAGATTGAAGGTTTTCATTGTCTATAATTACTCCAAAGTTACTATCAGATGCTAGGAGTACACTCCAGCATTATGAACCACTAGCCATCTCATTGTATGTGTTGGCTGTAAATAGTACTCTGGTGGAAGTTATCTGAGGCTCAACAAGTTGAGGAAGCTCTGGTCATGTACAGATTAGCTGAAAGACAGCAGGTGTGATAAATCTGGAAGGTCATCTGAGGGCTGCTGGTGTGGTAGTGCAGATGTTCGTATGTTAAACAGTTGAGTGTCCTCATCCAGCACTTCTGCGCACTGTGCTGCTGGAAAAAAACGAAACATAAGTATAAATGGATATATTTATGTATTATTAATAAAATATTGTTATTAATTGATGGATAAATAGTTACTTTGAAACTTTTTCTGCTTTTTGGGCGATCTCAGCTGATGGCGCTTCATAACGATCTGTTCACTGTCGTGTCCAGACATCATATAATGCATATTGGATGAGAGGAAATTGGTGGAGGGGAGGCGATGCCAGCAGAGGAAGGAGAGGGGAGTGGGGTGACCTAGCCACGTGTCGCCAAGTAACCTCCGATATGATACTCACAGTTGTAATGTGACACTGACCAAAAAGTGCTGATGGGTGCCATATACATACACTGCCCGCCTACTTTCACCCTGTAGCCCCAAAGAGCAAGCTACTAGCCATAACATACATTCTTACCCGTAGAGTTCCCCAACGGTGGGATCGACTTTTTGAAACCATCTACACGGTTATGAGGGTTAAGGTCCAAGGTAACACACCCTGCAGCCCTTCATCCCTCGTTTGCCAGTAATCGACGAAAAAGTATTTCGAAATTCCGCGTTAGGCTCTACAGTTTTTTAAAATAGTATTGTTAAACTGTTGTGATAGTATAACGGTTATTATTCAATCTTCACTTGCACAAGATTCGTGGTTAGAATCTGGTCAGGTGCTTGGAAATTTTTTATTTTTAAATCTTCATCGAAATTATTTTAATCTTTATTTTTTTCAGTTATCTGGAATAAACGTAACTTTTTAAAATTTTTATTCCTTTATCAAGTCATTTTAATCACTGTATTAACTGTTTCAGCTGCTCTAATTTCTTCTTCCTACTATTCTCTTCCAACTTGAGATCTTTGTGCTTGTGAATTTCATTATTTTTTTTATATGTAACAGTATTTAAACATTTGAAAATGCCATTTTATCAGTAAAAAAAAAGACGAAAATATCTATTTTTGTTAACTGCTATGGGGTCAAAAACATATTTTTCGTTACAAGATACACATCTTTTTTTGATGACAGTTGTCACATAGACATTTAAGACATAAATTCTTATTGTACTATGCACAAAATAACGGCAGATGAAGATCTAAACGAATATTGAATGAGAAATAAAAATAATGAACACAATAATATGGACGAGAATACAAGATAATAAAAGGGAAGAAATTAAATCGAAACCAATAAATAACAATAATTTAATTCACATGCAGAAACATTCCAAGTGGAAAGAGAATGATAGAAAGAAAAAGTGAGAACTGAGAGTGAATACGCTGATTAAAATGAAGTAACAGAGGAACAGAAAAATAAAAAGTTACATTTAAACCAGCTAATTGAATTAAAATAACGATGAAAATCATTTGAATAAACATTTAAAAGATTCGAAGTATCTAACGGAATTCGAACCTACGACCTTAAGCATGTGAGGACCGCAAAATAGCCATTAGGCTACGGCAATAGTCTGGCACTATTGTTTCAAAACTAGAGCATCATGCGAAATTCAGAAATGCTTTTATTTGCTGACTCGCAAACGAGGGCCCACCAGCGTGAATAGCTGCAAGTGACGATACGTTGGACCGTAACCTACATCACTGTGTAAATTGTTCCAAAAAGTCATTCCAACTGTTGGGGAAGTCTTCTTGTTACTGACTGTTTAGAACTGTGAACACATATCATAGCGACAACTGCTACTGATTTTCGCACCAAACAAAAGCGATACAAAGTGTGCTGACGCGATTGTCGATCGTAGAGATGAAAAGTGGCACTCGCGTAAGTGTGTCGGCGAGAAGATGTGACAGAAACAAAGCAGCTCTCATCATTGGACGTGCCCATGGCCACGCAGTGAATGAAGTTGCCTGATTTGTTGGCGTATCATCGCGGACTCTCGAACGTGTCTGCCACGAACGATTTCCATCTCACTAACATGCAACACGGCGCAAGAACAGCGATCGAGAAAACATCCTGACGGGGACTGGGGGACCAGTGTCACGCCTCTCCAGTGACGATCAGTATAAGCTGGACAGGAATGTCAGCTGCTAGTGAATGCTTGTCCTTCTCTGTCAGTTTTTGAACCATCGTTGTGAAAAACTGGAGTAAAGGACCTCGCGAAAGTCCAGCCCTCACAGCGGAACGTGAAGCTGCACGTCTTCAATTGGCCACAGAACTGGACATTAGACGACTGGAAGGTGCAGCATGTTCCTATGAGCTGCAACTTGGCCTCTTTCAAATAATGCAGGCCCCTGATTGGACCGATGGCTATACGAGGCCTTTAACCTGCAGCGTGTGGATGGTTTAGTTGAGGCCAGAGGTGGTTGGTTCTGTGATGGATGTTTTTCGTACCGTGGATTGTTCCCATTCATTACCTCGCACACCAACTGTGATCTTTATTTCAACATTATCGATGCCAAGTTTTGCAATTTTTCCTATATCTTATGATTAGCGTATAGTGCACGCTTACATATTCCAAGATGGCAACGCCTGTTTTCACAGGGCTGGACCCGTGTGTTCCTGGTTACACGAATGCACTGTGTCGCATCTCAACTGACCCGCTACATTACCCGGTAGCAGTGCCATAAAACACGCCTGGAACTGTTTGAGACAGAATGTGAAACCTTACAACAATCATTCCTGCAATCTGACAGCTTTGTAGATCCTAAATCTCAATGAGTGCCTCTAGCTGGATGTGGTATACCTGAAAAAACTCGTTGAATCCCTCCCTCGACGACGTGAGGCGGTGCCACATGGTGTTAGCTACGAGTCTACTTGGTATCACTAGCTTTTTGTCCGGTGGCCTTGAAAGCCTACCAGTTTCCTGCAGTGATTGCCTGTGTTAATGGACGTAACGATGGTCTCGCAAAAATCAGCACAGTTTGTATTATGGACGGCGAATTAGTTATTTGTGTGTTCCGTTGACCTCATTCACAAAGAAAATGAATGACAAACTTTATTTCCGCAGCTGTTACAAGTGCTTATTGAACGAATTATGTGAAGTTCTTTAACTCCCAGACATTTATTTTCGTTATGACACATTTATCGTGTAGAAATCACTGAAGGGAAGCATCAGTTTGAAGTTAGAAGCATTTCTGCTGCCTGCCAGATGGTTTTGTTCCTTGAGAAAATATTATTGCTGCATATTTTACTCTGTCCTGTAACGTTGCAAGTGAAGAACGTGATAGTGTTAGGGAACTGAGCACGTTACGTCATAGCTGTCGTGAGACAGTTAATATTGTTAGGTTCCAAAAATTGCACCCTGTAATTTCAATTCTTTATGTCTAGATTTTGACCGATATACGTAATATGGCATACAGTATTATCACTGTATGAAATGACAGTCTTCCTGTAGATCTGCTTTAAAGGCTGGAGAATCGTGCATTATATCATAAAAGGAACACAGTTAAATCAAGAAACTAACGTAGTGGTTGGTTGGTTTGTGGGGTTAAAGGGACCAGACTGCTACGGTCATCGGTCCGAAATTACTAGAGTAAGGGAACAGAAACACTTTGAAAAATTAGCTATTGAAATAACAACGCTTGACATCAACAACAAATCAGTTTTCTTGTGTATGTATTAATCACCCAATGTTTCTGTGGACCCTTTTTCTAATGAACTAACAGGAGTTATAGATACACTGAAGAGCCAAAGAAACTGGCATAGGCATGCGCATTCAAATACAGAGAGGTGTAAACAAGCAGAATACGGCGCAGTTGCTAGATCGGTTACTGCTGCTACAATGGCAGGTTATCAAGATTTAAGTTAGTTTGAACGTGGTGTTATAGTCGGCGCAAGAGCGATAGGACATACCATCTCCGACGTAGCGATGAAGTGGGGATTTTCCCGTACGACAATTTCACGAGTGTTCCGTGAATATCAATAATCCGGTAAAACATCAAATCTCTGACATCGCTGTGGCCGGAAAAATATTCTGCAAGAACGGGACCAACGACGACTGAAGAGTGTGGTTCAACGTGACAGAAGTGCAAGACTTCCGCAAATTGCTGCAGATTTCAGTGCTGGGCCATCACCAAGTGTCATCGATATGGGCTTTCGCAGCCGAGGCCCACTCGTGTATTCTTGATGACTGCACGATACAAAGCTTAACGCCTCGCCAGGGCCCTTCAACACTGACATTGGATTGTTGGTGACTGGAAACATGTTGCCTAGTCTGACGAGTCTCACTTCACATTGTATCGAGCGGATGGACGTGTACAGGTATGGAGACAGTCTAGTGAATCCATTGACGCTGCATGTCAGCAGGTGACTGTTCAAGCTGGGGAGGTTCTCACTGGTGTGGGGTGTGTGCAGTTGGAGTGATATGCGACCCCTGATACGTCTAGATATGACTGACAGGCGACACGTACGTAAGCATCCTGCCTAATCACCTGCTTCCATTCATGTCCACTGCGCATTCCGATGGACTTGGGCAATTCCAGCAGCACAGTGCGACACCCCAAAGGTCCATAATTGCTACAGGGTGGTTCCAGGAACGCTTTCCTGAGTTTAAGCACTTCCGCTGGGCACCAATTTCCCCAGACATGAACATTATTGAGTATATCTGGGATGCCGTGAATGTGCTGTTCAGAAGAGATCTCCAACCCCTCGTACTTTCATGATTTATGGACAGTACTGCAAGATTCATGGTGTCAGTCCCTCCAGCACTAAGTCAGACATTAGTCGAGTCCATGCCACGTCGTGTTGCGTCACTTCTGCGTGCTCACAGGGGCTCTACACGATATTAGGCAGGTGTACCAGTTCCTTTGGCTCTTCAGTGCAAGGTCACAATTACAAGAGCCAATAACATATAGCTCTGGCGAAATGTTTATCTTCAGTTTCAGAACTTTACTAATTATATGCCTTGACGCCATTGTGTTCTAAATGACCGACGGTTAAGCTTTACCTCATAAACTGTTCGACGCCCAGTTCAGGAATTATGCTCATATTTCTCGATAATTTGTAGCTTATTGTACCCTCGAACGCTTATCAGGCTTCTTTTTCTTCGTTGGTCTCCTCAGTAGATCGTTGTTCATTTCGATGCCTGACGCAGTCTAAGTTTATTGTGGGAGCTTGCCTTCAGGAATATCAATTGTGACATCAATATTTTAGTCATATGTGAACTGCTTTGGCATTCCTGTTGAGAAATTCCATTTGAAATGATTTATTATTATTATTATTTTGCGCTTTTTCTAATTACAGGGGCTTATCTCCAACATAATAATTTACTTGGAAATTACAATACAAACAATAAACGTTCTTAAACTATATTTTCAAAATACTCCTCCAGGTGTTTCGATCTTGTGTGTCCTCTTCCTCTGCGCCCATTCTCCTCATTGTGTGCTGTACATTTTGGAGCCAGGTGGTCATAGGTCGTCCTCTTCTTCTTCTCCCTTCTGGTTCCCACTCCAGTATCAATTTTGGTATTCTGGTTTTCTCCATTCGTCGTACATGCCCGTACCACTGTAATTTCTTCCTATCCATTACGTCATATATTCTTCCTTTTATTTCCAGTCCGCAGCTCGTGGTCGTGCGGTAGCGTTCTCGCTTCCCGCGCGCGGGTTCCCGGGTTCGATTCCCGGCGGGGTCAGGAATTTTCTCTGCCTCGTGATGACTGGGTATTGTGTGACGTCCTTAGGTTAGTTAGGTATAAGTAGTTCTAAGTTCTAGGGGACTGATGACCATAGATGTTAAGTCCCATAGTGCTCAGAGCCATTTGAACCATTTTTTATTTCCATTCTCCTTATTATTTCCGTGTTCCTTATCTTTTCTTTCCTTATCTTTTCTTGCCGATCTTCTCCAAAAGTCCATCTCTAGAGCTTGTAATTTTTTAATGTGCTTCATGTTAATTGTCCAGGTCTCCGTTCCATACAGAACCACACTCTCTAATATGGATTTGTATATTAATTTTTTAGTTCTGCTCATTACATTCCTGCTCCATAAGACTGAGTTAAGCATCCCAATGACCTTCCGTCCGTTACTAATTCTTTTATTGATTTCTGATTCTGATTTTCCCTCGATTTCTAAAATGGATCCCAAATAACAGAAAGTGCTTATCTTTTTGATTTTCTTTCCTTCAATGTATAGCTCCTCTGAATCATTAGTCAAGTATTCTGTTTTTTGGTAATTAATCTTCAAACCCCAAGTTTTGTATGCTACTGCTAGTTGATTGCACATATACACTCCTGGAAATTGAAATAAGAACACCGTGAATTCATTGTCCCAGGAAGGGGAAACTTTATTGACACATTTCTGGGGTCAGATACATCACATGATCACACTGACAGAACCACAGGCACATAGACACAGGCAACAGAGCATGCACAATGTCGGCACTAGTACAGTGTATATCCACCTTTCGCAGCAATGCAGGCTGCTATTCTCCCATGGAGACGATCGTAGAGATGCTGGATGTAGTCCTGTGGAACGGCTTGCCATGCCATTTCCACCTGGCGCCTCAGTTGGACCAGCATTCGTGCTGGACGTGCAGACCGCGTGAGACGACGCTTCATCCAGTCCCAAACATGCTCAATGGGGGACAGATCCGGAGATCTTGCTGGCCAGGGTAGTTGACTTACACCTTCCAGAGCACGTTGGGTGGCACGGGATACATGCGGACGTGCATTGTCCTGTTGGAACAGCAAGTTCCCTTGCCGGTCTAGGAATGGTAGAACGATGGGTTCGATGACGGTTTGGATGTACCGTGCACTATTCAGTGTCCCCTCGACGATCACCAGTGGTGTACGGCCAGTGTAGGAGATCGCTCCCCACACCATGATGCCGGGTGTTGGCCCTGTGTGCCTCGGTCGTATGCAGTCCTGATTGTGGCGTTCACCTGCACGGCGCCAAACACGCATACGACCATCATTGGCACCAAGGCAGAAGCGACTCTCATCGCTGAAGACGACACCTCTTCATTCGTCCCTCCATTCACGCCTGTCGCGACACCACTGGAGGCGGGCTGCACGATGTTGGGGCGTGAGCGGAAGACGGCCTAACGGTGTGCGGGACCGTAGCCCAGCTTCACGGAGACGGTTGCGAATGGTCCTCGCCGATACCCCAGGAGCAACAGTGTCCCTAATTTGCTGGGAAGTGGCGGTGCGGTCCCCTACGGCACTGCGTAGGATCCTACGGTCTTGGCGTGCATCCGTGCGTCGCTGCGGTCCGGTCCCAGGTCGACGGGCACGTGCACCTTCCGCCGACCACTGGCGACAACATCGATGTACTGTGGAGACCTCACGCCCCACGTGTTGAGCAATTCGGCGGTACGTCCACCCGGCCTCCCGCATGCCCACTATACGCCCTCGCTCAAAGTCCGTCAACTGCACATACGGTTCACGTCCACGCTGTCGCGGCATGCTACCAGTGTTAAAGACTGCGATGGAGCTCCGTATGCCACGGAAAACTGGCTGACACTGACGGCGGCGGTGCACAATTGCTGTGCAGCTAGCGCCATTCGACGGCCAACACCGCGGTTCCTGGTGTGTCCGCTGTGCCGTGCGTGTGATCATTGCTTGTACAGCCCTCTCGCAGTGTCCGGAGCAAGTATGGTGGGTCTGACACACCGGTGTCAATGTGTTCTTTTTTCCATTTCCAGGAGTGTAGTTAGCATCCTCCCCATCTTGTGCTATGACTACTTGATCATCAGCAAACAATAAATGATGTAAGTAAACTCCAATTGATAAGAATTTTTATAAGAGAATAAAGTAAAGTAAAGTAATCGTCGAAACATAAATCGAACTAAATATGTGAAATGTATCGTCCAATATTTGGGAAAAAAGAAAGCTTAATAATCTGCCGCAATCTTTTTCAGTACGTATATACACCTCCATAAACACATTGCAAATTGCATTATGTGCATATCAGTTATACTAAATTTTACAATTCTTTCTGGTGTGTGGAATCCATACGATATTTCACTGACTTCCACTTGAAATATCGTGGGCTATGCGGTTGGAGCAGCACAGAAATCAATGAACACTATAAACTTTTATTTATTATAAAGTGAATACACTGCAGTTCCTTACTTCAGCTGTAAATAAGACGCTACGCGGGGCCACAACCTAAGCACACACGTCGCTGAAGTGCGTGTTGATCAGCTTCGGCCCCATACTGGACCTGTAAAGAACCTAAGCATTAGCGTTTACAATGACTAATATGTAGCAGCTTTTCACCTTAATAAAACAATAGAAACTGGAATGGATTTTAAACGTCAGAACTGATACTCACGACCACTTTAAAGTTCGAGCACACAGTTGCCATCAATGAAGTTCTGCACCACAGAATTAAACGACTCCATTTGGAAAAATTGAGCGACAAGCCTCAATGGTGTGATACTGAGCTCATATTCGTGATCTCGGCCATTCGAAACCCCATCATGACATCCAGATTCAGCTTTTCGCTGATTTCTCTGAATCTCTTTAGATAACTGCTAGAATCTTTCCTACAGGACACAGCCGATTTCCTGCCTTATACTTTGCAATTTAGAAAGAACTGGCAGTGGGAAGGTGACCTGGCGAATATGATTAAATAACCATCGAAATGCTAAAAGTGTAGGAGTACGAGTGTGGAATGTCAGAAGTCTGAATGTGGTAATGAAGCTGGAAAGTCTAAAACTACAAATGCAATGGGTCAGTCCATACGCAGTGGGGGTTAGTGAAGTGAGATGGAGAGAAAATGAGGTCTTCTGGTCAGACGAATGATGGGTAATATTAACAGCAGCATACAATCGTATATGCAGAAACTCCAGCAGTGCCGATCCCAAGTTTGGGGCCCTATCTTGCAAGTGATGAGGAAGGAGGAGGAGGAGGAGGTGGAGTAACAGCTCGTAAATAAACCCGGGTCCATCTGGCTCCAGATGGTAGCACCCACTAAGGGCCCCTTTCTAGGGTTATTAGGTGAAACCTGGTCAACGGTCTCAAAGACGGTCGAGGAAACTCAGATTTCCAATAGCGGAGAGAGCGGAAGAACTATCTGCAAGACTCCCAATCTTGGTTGTATTTTCTTGTGGCTCTCGGGCTACTCCCAAAATAACGTTCATCAATTACGGAAGTCTGTGATGTAAACCATTTTACCCCACGTTGACGATCTACTATAAGTCATTACGTCAGCAGACATTCGGATTTTGGAGAGTCTGCAACATTGCACGAAGACAAGTCTTGGAACCTCAGCTAAATTTCAATATAAACAACCAACGTACTTAGCAACTTTTAATGTAAACTCACTGTCGAAGACTGGAAAACTAAAACAACTGACAGATGCGCTAAAGGACCACAACATACTCATAGCAGTCATTCCACAAACGCGATACGCGGATACAGATACCTTCGACTCGGAAGCTTTTAGGATATACAAAGGGAAAGTGGGACTGAGAATGATGAAAAATGTGCCACATCTTGGAACAGCCTTTATAGTCGTCAAAAAATCTTGAACTCAATAGTTAACTTTGATTCTCCATTGGAGAGACTCAAGTCTTACATTCACAAGTACAAACAAAATCTACACAATCATCAATGCCCAAGCACCTATGAATGAAGATAATAAAAACAAAAACTAGAAGCCTTTTGGAATCAGCTAGATAATATGATTCAGAAAATTCAGTATAAAAAACATCATCGTTCTTCTTCGAGACTTTTCTGCACAGATTGGTAAAGGAAAAAATATAAGAAAACTGTTGGAGATTATCTTGCCCACAAAAGAACAAACCAGAATTGCACCAGGCCAATAGAACTTTGCCAAGCACACCACCTAATTCTTAAATCTACAGCTTTTAAAAAACTATCACGAATACAAAAGACATGAACATCCCCAAATCCCAACCTAGGAGAATTTAAAAATTGATCATGTGGCAAGAAAGAAATTTTCGCGCAAAGAAATCGTGAAGGTTAGGGTAGCCATGGGTGTACCTAGAATTCGGAGCACTACCTCTCTAAAATTAAGTTCAAAGTCATCCCAAGCCGGAAAGGAAGCGTAAAACAAATCAAGGATCGAGAATACAACACCGCAAAAATATTAAAATCAGATGAATTCACAAAAGCAACAGAAACGATTCAGACCCGAAGTTGGGTGGATATCCAGGGAAACAGTACTATGGCCGAATGGATAGCACCAAATGTAAAAAGCAAAAAACACCCTAGGTGGTCGTTTGAATGTGATGCCGTCATTGAAACAGGTAAACAGACGTGGCAAAATTGGCAATCACAGGAAACATAAGAACGCAGATTAAATTTCATTAGCGTTAAAACTGTATAAAGTATAAAAAGGATTAAAAAGACCCATTAAAACAAAACCCTTCTCCAAACTGATGAAGAATTTACTAAAACAACACAAGAAGCTTTTACAGAACGTTCAAATAAAGGTTATCAAAATACGAAGTGCCTACCCTACAATTTAGTGATGTAAATGGGACCATCGCTCACAATAAAACGGAAAATTGCAAGATACTAGGAGGCTACTTTGAGAAGCTCCTGAATTGTGAAACCATCCCTGAAAAATTTAAATCCATCCCAAGTAACAGCGAGAAGCCAGATACAGAACCACCAACGTCTGAAGAACTACAGAAGGTAACTTTAGAATAGAAAAACAAGAAAGTGTCTGTAGAAAACCAAATAATGACCGAACTATGAAAAGAAGCTGGCAAAAATGCAATTACATCTATTCAATGTATTTTCGATAAAATCTGGAAAGAAGAAGAGAGAGCCGCAGAATGAAGAATAGCTCTCATCCACCCTAACCACAAGAAAGGCTTAAAGATAGACCATAACAATTATAGAGGAATGTCACTGCTGGATATAGCGTACAAGATTATTTCTAAAGTCCTTTTGAACAGAGCAGAGCCGCAACTGGACCGACATATCATGTAATACCTGGGAGGTTTCAGAACAAATACTAAACTTACAAAAATTATGTCATACCAAAAATCAAGGGCAAAGACATATTTAATCTCCTTCATTGATTTCAAAAAAGCATATGATTCGATTGACAGAGAATCCCTATTAGCAGCACTGGAAGAAATGGGTTCGGATAAGAAAACAACTAATATCAAGAAAGCGACCCTTAAAAAACATTTTCGAAAGTTAAATTCATGGGTGAACTATCAGAACTCTTCGAAATAAAAACGTGGGTACGACAGCGGAACAGACACTCATCGTTGCTGTTGAGTTGTGCGCTTGAGAAAGTTATCAGAGAATGGAAAACAAATATAAAGAGTGGTATAAGACTGGGTAGCAAAAAGAGGAGCCTTAAGGTAAATTGCATAGCTTTTGCAGATGATATGGCCCTGTTTGCCGAAACAATGGAAGAATCACAGGCCTTGAACTAAAGAAACAAGCAGCTAAAATAGGTCTTCACATCTCCTTCAAAAAAACTGAGGTCATGACAAACATCGAGAACTCACGTTAACACCTCAACCTCCAAGAACAAAAGATTTAAATAGTGAACGAATTTAAATGTCTCTGAGAGTGGATTAGTTGGAATTCTGGGAAAATCAAAGTAATGGACTCGAGAAAAAATAAACTTGAACTGGCTTTCCAACTAACAAAAGATCCATGCAACAAATAATCCCTATCGTGGGGGTCCAAAATTACACATTGCAAGACAGTGATAAAGCTAGAAACATTGTATGTAGCAGAAACACTAAACATGAACTTCAAAGGCCTAATGGAGAAACTTGAGGTAAAGGGAAGAAAAATTTTAAGGAAAATCACACGACCAAAATTCCAAGATAATAAGATAGTTTACATCAAAAATTAAACTCTCTACCAGAAAATCGAACAAAACTTTCACATGCAGTGCGAAAAAGGAGAATAATTTTTTATGGGTATCTTCTCAGAATAAACCCAAACAGATTAAGCAAATAAATCTTTGGCTTTTTCCGTAACTGCAAAACAACCCCAGATGGTTTAAAAAACCGAGAAAGACCTAGTAGAACTAAGGAGTTCAGAAAAAAACACTAATCGATCAAACACCTGAATTAGTTACTAAAGATGAAAATATTAGGTTCCAAGACGAATCTACGCAAATACCCAAACACATGATTCTAGAAGAAGAGAGGAAAAGGAGATCAGAAAGAATGAATGAACTGAGCACTGAGAAAAGAACAACACACAAAAACTGACTGACCAAATCTACCTCAGAGAGTGGGAAACGAAAGAAGAGGAAAAAGTACAGGCAGAGAGTGAGTTGCTATAAACAACTCAGTGCCAGCATCTGATGGAATTACACATTCTTGGAGACATACTGAGTTTAGAAATTTATCTTCGATAAGGAGAGAAGCTGAAGTAACGAATTAAAATTTGTTCCAAGACCTGAACTTGAACCCCGGTCTCCTTCCTGAGGTAAGCACAGGATTTCTTCGTTATGTACAAAGCTGTGGTGTTATTCCAATATCGGAGAGCATCAGCAGTACTGACAACTTAAGAAAGAGAAAATTAAGATGGGTAGGGGCGTGAACTGAAGCTGGGTGACTGGAAAGCAATAGGAGCCGTAGGAATGTAACAGAGATTTGCAGGAGAATGTAGGCTCAATTGTAGGAACGAGGACGTTAAAGACTAATTGAGTTCTACGATAGATTTGAGATATTAACATCGAACACACTGTTCAGAAACCACAACACAGGTGAATGTTCTTGGAAAATACTCAGACACATGGAAGATTTCAGCTGGATTACTTCCATGATGAGACAGCATTTGCATATTAGATGTAGATCTTCAAGGTGTACGCAGGAGCAGATTTAGACTTAGGACAAAATTTAGTAATGATGAAGAGTAGACTGGAGTTTATGAAAACAATCCAGAAGATCCAATGACGAAAGAAACGGAATACTGAACAAGTGAAGAATGATCAGATACGTTTGATGTACCCTAAGGCTGCAGATATTTCGATAGTAAATGCCACAATAAGCTGTTCAGTTGAAGAGGAATTGCCATCTCTAGAAGAGGAAATCACATAATTGTGATCGGCCGATAAAGGTACAAGGAAGATAATGCAAAGAAACCTCGATTGCCTGAAGAAATACTATAACATATCGGCGGTCACTGAAGTGAAATGGAATGAAGGTAAGGATTTCTGGTCAGGCGAATATAGGGTAATACCAACAGCAGCAGAAAACAGTTTAACGGTTTTAAGATTAGATATAAGTAGGAAAGTAGGGCATAAGGCTGTTCAGTGATAGGGTTGTTCTCATCAGTTCCGACAGCAAACCAATGTTGACAACGGTAGTTCAGATGTAAATGCCGGCGTCGCTTTCGGAAAATGAGTATATGGAAGAAGTGTAACTATTGAACTCGTAAGTCATTATATTATATTATATTATAATCGTGGGGGGCTGAAATCCGGTTGTAGGGGAAGGAATACAAGAAAAGGTTACGGGAGAATATAGGATAGGCAGTAAGCATCAGGGAGGAGAAAGACTTTTTGAGTTCTGCAATAAATTTCAGATGATATTTGTGAATACCTTGTTCAAGAATCACAAGAGGAGGAAGTAAACTTGGAAAAGACCCCGATACACTGGAAGTTTCCAGCTGGATTACTTCACGGTCGAACAGAGATTCCCAAATCAGATATTGGATTGTAAATCATATCGACGAGCAGATACAGACTTAGATCATAATTTAGTAACGATGAAGAGTCGACTGAGTTTTAGGAGAATCGTACGGAGGAGTCTGAGTGGAAGGAAGTGGTACACTAAAGTACTCATGAGTGATGATACGGCGTCTGAAGTTCGCTAAGGATGCGGGTACTGCGATGAGGAACATTACAATAGGCAGTTCAGTTGAAGAGGAGTGGACATCTCTAAAAATGGGCATCACAGATGTTACAGTCAGACATAGTTACAAGAAAGGTAACTAAGACGAGACCTTGGGTAACAGAAGTACTAAGTCGACTGACTGACGAAAGAAGAAACTACACTCCTGGAAATGGAAAAAAGAACACATTGACACCGGTGTGTCAGACCCACCATACTTGCTCCGGACACTGCGAGAGGGCTGTACAAGCAATGATCACACGCACGGCACAGCGGACACACCAAGAACCGCGGTGTTGGCCGTCGAATGGCGCTAGCTGCGCAGCATTTGTGCACCGCCGCCGTCAGTGTCAGCCAGTTTGCCGTGGCATACGGAGCTCCATCGCAGTCTTTAACACTGGTAGCATGCCGCGACAGCGTGGACGTGAACCGTATGTGCAGTTGACGGACTTTGAGCGAGGGCGTATAGTGGGCATGCGGGAGGCCGGGTGGACGTACCGCCGAATTGCTCAACACGTGGGGCGTGAGGTCTCCACAGTACATCGATGTTGTCACCAGTGGTCGGGGAAGGTGCACGTGCCCGTCGACCTGGGACCGGACCGCAGCGACGCACGGATGCACGCCAAGACCCTAGGATCCTACGCAGTGCCGTAGGGGACCGCACCGCCACTTCCCAGCAAATTAGGGACACTGTTGCTCCTGGGGTATCGGCGAGGACCATTCGCAACCGTCTCCATGAAGCTGGGCTACGGTGCCGCACACCGTTAGGCCGTCTTCCGCTCACGCCCCAACATCGTGCAGCCCGCCTCCAGTGGTGTCGCGACAGGCGTGAATGGAGGGACGAATGGAGACGTGTCGTCTTCAGCGATGAGAGTCGCTTCTGCCTTGGTGCCAATGATGGTCGTATGCGTGTTTGGCGCCGTGCAGGTGAGCGCCACAATCAGGACTGCATACGACCGAGGCACACAGGGCCAACACCCGGCATCATGGTGTGGGGAGCGATCTCCTACACTGGCCGTACACCACTGGTGATCGTCGAGGGGACACTGAATAGTGCACGGTACATCCAAACCGTCATCGAACCCATCGTTCTACCATTCCTAGACCGGCAAGGGAACTTGCTGTTCCAACAGGACAATGCACGTCCGCATGTATCCCGTGCCACCCAACGTGCTCTAGAAGGTGTAAGTCAACTACCCTGGCCAGCAAGATCTCCGGATCTGTCCCCCATTGAGCATGTTTGGGACTGGATGAAGCGTCGTCTCACGCGGTCTGCACGTCCAGCACGAACGCTGGTCCAACTGAGGCGCCAGGTGGAAATGGCATGGCAAGCCGTTCCACAGGACTACATCCAGCATCTCTACGATCGTCTCCATGGGAGAATAGCAGCCTGCATTGCTGCGAAAGGTGGATATACACTGTACTAGTGCCGACATTGTGCATGCTCTGTTGCCTGTGTCTATGTGCCTCTGGTTCTGTCAGTGTGATCATGTGATGTATCTGACCCCAGGAATGTGTGAATAAAGTTTCCCCTTCCTGGGACAATGAATTCACGGTGTTCTTATTTCAATTTCCAGGAGTGTATAAAAAAGTTCAGGGAAAGACAGGAATTCATACAATACAAAAATGGATGTACGTATGTATGTACATTCCACATACCCTCCAAAAACACTAGACCGATTTCAACCAAACTTGGTGCACATATTACTTACTGTCTGGAGATAACCGCTGTAGGATTTAGGAACACCTACTTATCAAAGAAGTAAGGGTGAAAAAGGAATGTAGCCTACGACGCGCGAATATCTATTCTTTGTTCACTCACTATTTCAGAATAAGGGCAATCTGCGACTTCCAAGAAACTTCACACACAATTTCAAATCTTTCCAAAACCTATTGTCGCTGACAACCCCCACAAAATTATGAAAGAAACAAGTTTATGGCTTGCTGCATTTTCCCTGTTCACGCTGTAAAACTGCATGACGTTTCAATTTTAGTACTTCTTTATTACTATCTCTATTCGAAACACATTTCCTTGATAGTATCTGTTGAGCGTACCTACAAAAATATATCATTGTAGGACACACTTGAGGAGATACGACGTCAAATACAAAGATGTGTAACAAACTGCCGCATCATGCATGACATTTTAATTTATTATTTTTATATAACATTGTTGGAGAACAGCGATCTTCATTGTCATAAAATTATTTACAGACAGTCTTGATCGCAGCCGATGTCAAATTCTGACTGATTTCAGCATTTTAATTAAGGGCCATCATCAGAATTTGCACTGTAATAACAAGAGTAAAAGAGCTATATTACATAGAGAATTCAATTATGTAAAAGTATACACTGAAAGGGTAAATCATAACAGAGCTGGATGACGACGATGGCGCCTGACCTGTTGCTTAGCCACCAGCATCTGTTACAGTGACCGAGGCGTCCACAGCGGGTCAGGCGCCATCGCCGGCGTCCAGCTGGGTAATGATTTATCGTTTCAGTGAATACTTTTACATCATTGACGTCTCTACGTAATATAGCTCTTTTACTTTTGTTATTACAGTTCAAACTCTAATGATGGCTGTTAATTAAAAGGGTGAAATCGTCTGCGATCAAGACCGTTTTTAAATCATTTTATTTTAATTTACTACTTCTATCCCACTAACTCTATGCGCAACACATTCTGCCGACCGTACCCACATATGTGCTGAATGTGCTTACAAAAATACACTGACAGAAACAAATTGCAAGGCCAAGGAGGAGTTGTTGGTAGGCATATGTCTACAGATTTCGGGTCAGTAGCATAAAAGTGGCATTAGTAGCGTCACTACGCGGATAAAATCAGACTTAGTTCAAGTACACGTCATAACGGTCGTGAGCGTTAGTTACCTGTGATTTATGATGTAACCTGCAGATGACTACTAAGAGACTGGAGAAATGGGCACAAAGAAGTGGTCGTAAGTCGTCGCCAGAAAATAAACTGTGTGTTTTGCTTGTTAACCGTTCCTGTCCCCTTTTCATATCCCAGAACTGAAACTGAGGGATACCATTTTAAATTTTAACGAGTCGTGAGGTATGTGGGTACCAATTTCTACCAGACGTTTACTTACCTGCCACACTTGAGGGACTTTTCCTCTCGATCCATCAAAGCCCTTAAACGTTTAAAGCGTGCAGCACACAGAGTTTGGGGAGGAGGTCAAGCATGTCTGTTCCAGTGTTATACAGCGTTTGTTTGGTTCTAAAAAGGCTTTGATCTCCATGGGACTTAACATCTGAGGTAATGTCCCCGAGAACTTAGAACTACTTAAACCTAACTAACCTAAGGACAGCACACACATCCATGCCCGAGGCAGGATTCTAACCTGCGACCGTAGCGGTCGCGCGGACCCAGACTGAAGCGTCTAGAACCGCTTGGCCACACAGGCCGGCGTTTTGTTCTAGCTTCATTATGGACGTGTGACGTTCAGACCCACTAGGGCTACTGTGGGGGCATCAGACTGGCTACAGGTGCATTTAGACCCCCTGCACCAAGGTGGCGAGCCGCCACTTCTAGTCTGACGGTGACTATTTACGGTAACCTGCCTCTGTGGCCGAAGTCGAGAGTTTGCCTTTGGCAGGGCAGCGGTTCGGACTTCCTGCTTACTTCCCTGCCGCGTTAGGGCGCGCGGTGTTGCTGTGATCTACAGCCATCTCCACACAGCTTACTTCCACCGACGAACCGTGACATATTCAGGACGAAAGTCGACGCTGAAGTTCAGTTTTACGGCCGAGTGTGCGCGACTAAAAGCGTTGGAAATAGAACAGTTTTTACGAGATGACGTTCACATCGATCGTCACGAAGTAATAGGGATTCACCTCTCCATGTGCAACTGGTGGATGACGCAGCTTGTGAAAGCATTCTCTAAAAAACGATCGACCTTCAATTTAGACTTTCTGATGGACACATTGGCTCTGTGAAAGTGGAACAATCAGGTGCCAGAGGACGGTCCTAGTGCTGGAGTTGCCATTTGAGGTACCAGCAGAAATGGCACTGTGATAAGCCATACAGCGAAAAAGTGGGCACACTTTACTGCTTACAAAGTTCTGAATGGGGCACGCCAGGTGCGCATAGACCTTACTAAACACTTCCTGTCCCGTTTGAACAACGGCAGATACCGTGCCATTGTAAGTTACGACGGCCAGCCAAAGACCTGTTCGAGATGTGGGCAAGAGGGACTTCTCAGATCAAGCTGTATGCAACGTGACATTACGCGATACCGACGGGAGATGAGAAGATGTCACCCAATGTAACGGTGCTCCAGTCGACATGCGTGGTGACCCTTCCAACTGATCATTGACTGTCGACTGAAGCATCGCCTTCAGTCGACACTGAGCAGCCTCCGATGCAGCGGCGGCAGCGCACTACGGACGAAATTTTGCTCTGCCAGAGCAACCCCTAGCTCCGGTTTTAAAATGCGGAGGGGAACAGCCCTGCAGGAGAGATTGGCCATCGCAGATTTGTCGGTGAGAACCGATGCTTTTGTACCTGATGGTAATAACACCCAGTCGTCGTCGGAAAACAATAGGCTCCAAAGCGACGGAAGAAACGTCGACTGGCTCCATCCAATACCTCCATGACGTCAATCGAAGACGAATATCTCGACGGTGGCGGCCATACCCAGCAGGAAGATGTGATCGTCGGATCCCCTGACGCTATTTGATCAGCAGCGGATTCGAAGGAGACCTCTCACAGTTCCATGCTTCTCGATGATGGACAGCAAAGGGTTTCAGTATCTAACCCTATCATGAATGTACTTCAACCTTCAGCTGCCCTTGCTTTACATCACGACAGTTAAATTGCAGTGGACATGAGAGGGGATCCATTCTTGATGGTGAGGCCTTCTTCTGTTCTTCCACCTCTCCCAACTGCCGCCAACAATACAGCCTCCCCATGACAGGCCTACTGGATTGGCACCATCAGTCTCAATACCATCAGTTCTGATGTCAAGATGTAGAAGTTTCGTGACTTGTTCTGGGTGTCAGATCCCGATGACGCACTCCTCCAGGAAGTGTGCCTCGACCAGTTTCTATTCATTTATGGATACAACGTTTATAAGGCGCCATGTACGGATAATGACAGTGGTACGACCATTCTTGTGAAGGGAGTCATCATGATTGGTTGTGCAGTCTACCCTCCGTCAGCACAAAGATTTGCTATCACATATCAGAACGTCATGATTGTGAATTTACATGCTGTCTCTAGACAAGAGACCATGCAAGATTTTATGCAGAGGAGGTCGCGCCCTTATTCGAGGAACACTACGATCATATCATCCCAGGGGGTAGCTTCAATTGTGCCCTGTCACCGAAGGATCAAATACCACACTTTAGCACACGCCTGGTGCAAGACCTTCGGCTTGTCAACACCTTGCAGAGTTTCCACAGCAACAGACAGAGATACACATACGTTACCAGGCATTTGGCGAGTCGCCTTGACCAAGTATATGTCTTCCTGAGACTTACAGCAGCGACGCTTGATGCTGACATGTGGCTAGCAGTCTGTGTGGATCATTATAGCTACCTGTACCTCTGCACCATTTCCCTTCCACGACAGAGGGTGTGGCGGAGCAGGAGCACATGGAAGATGAATGTAGCGCTCCTTGAGGATCCAGAATGTCGGCAGAGGATAGTGGAGACCTGGAGGAACTGTGAAAGGCAGCATCTGACCTTTCTTTCCATGATCCTGCGCTGGCTTGATTGCGCAAAATCTGCACTGTGGCATGTAATGACGAACTGCTGTTGAGAGGCTGTGTGTTCGCAAAAGACACCATGGAATATCATTTTACGCTACTGCTGGAGAAAGACGCCCAACCGCCGCCATCAAGACGTCAGGCTGAGTGAGGTCTGATAAAGGTCTGAGGTCTGATAAAGATCACAATACTTACATGACATTGTCTCGATGGCACACTTGGTCATGTCTGTAGTCAAGACCCCTTCGGGGGGAGAACCGCTGATCTTGTATCACACATTCTGCGAACGTCACAGATGTCGAAGAGTATTGATCCCTGCGCTGGATATGCTGGATGGCCGGCGCCTGATGGGCCAAAAGGATATTGTCTACGACTTGTCAGATCATTACCGGCGATTCTACGCCACAGACGATCAGGATGTTATGGCGGTGGATGACGTCCTCCACTTGACCCTCGATGGAAACGCAGTGGCAACCCTCAAGTACTCCATAATGGCAGAGGACGCCACCAGCGCCCTCAGCAAAGGAGCGACCAACAATTCGCTGGGCCCAGACGGTCTCCCAAACGAGTTTTATCATACATTCCATGATTTTATGATGCCCCAATGGGTTATGATCTACCAGGAACTGATGAACCCTGCAATGCAGATGCCACCTGCTTTGTTGATGGCATCCTTATATCGGTCCCCAAGCTGTCTGCTGAAAGGGGAGTTGACCATTATCACCCTCTTACGGTGCTCAACAGCAATTTCAAGACATTTAGGAGAATTCTGGCTGCCTAGATTCAGTGTCCTGCACTAAGTCGTCTCTACAGACGAGATGTGTTTCAAAGATAAGAGCAACATACAGATAGCACTCAGTGATTACCACAGTGTCATCACACTGGCAGAGTCGTGTCACATGCACAGAGCTGTAGTGTCAGTGGAGTTTGACCATGCTTTCAATAGGGTATGCCACAGTTATCTTGAGAAGGTGCTGTGGCTGCTGGCCTTCCCCCACTCCTTCATACACACCATCACGTGCCTTCTAGTTGGGGCGACTTCACAGATTATGATCAATGGACATATTGCAGGCAAGATCACTATCACCTGTTCTGTGAGGCAAGGTTCCCCCTGTTGGTGGATATGCATGCCATTGCTGTGGAGCCACTGTTACATAGACCATGATGCCATCCACATGGACTTACGCTGAGAGACCATACCTTTGTCTGCCATATGTACATGGACGATCCAGTGTTTTTAGTGCATACCCCAGATTCTGTCCAAACATCACTGGACTGGAGTGCCCATTAGTGTGCCATAGCCAGAAGCTGCTTGAACTTGGAGAAGTATGGAGCAAAGATCATCAGCAGTGGCTTCGCAGAAGGGAGCTTTACCGCATTCCCACTCTGGGGAATGATCAAATGTTTGTGGTTTATCTTCACACATGACAGTCGATGGATGGCGCGCCTTACCTATACCTGTCTCCTACAACACATATGTATGGATGTCTGTAGCAACTTGCTGCGATATTTGAACGTGGTCCAGTGGGTATCTTGGGTATGACGTTTTATCTGTATAATAAGATAAATGCAATGATATGGATTATAGGTTTGACCGTATTGTATCTTTACTGAGATGATGACAAACACTCTCAATTTTTGGACCTCCCAATCAGAAAGATTCACTCGTCTACGACACCACCTGCATTACGCCAAATACTTCACTAATTATCTGAGTAGTGTCTTCTTGGAATCTACCCACAGTTGGGGTGTGTCGAGTATGAGAAGTTAACGTTATGTGCATGTTAATTTTACGAAACGAACTAGAAAAAGTGACAGAACCTTATGAACCCTTTCTTTCTGAAGACGCCTGGCCCTAATGGTTGATTAGAAGGATCCGTGGACATGTTGATCGATGGTAACAACAGGTGTAGTGTCTAATATTGGTTCCACTGGAAGGGCGGCCTTCACGTTCTATTTATGCTTAAATTTTGTTCTTGTTGCGGTTTGACTACTTTTTTACTCCCAGACGGACGTTATTGTAAGAATAAAGATGTTTTGTTTAACCTGCCTTCCTGAAAGGGAAGAAGGGGGAGTGGTCCAGGGACAGGAAGGGAGAGGCATGAAGGTAGGAATCCCAGCCCACCCTGCCTGTACAGACCTGAAGCTGATAGCTCTACCTCACTAAAAAAAGAAAAGGTCGCTAATGTAGTCTTGTTTGGTGATGACACTTGACCCAAGGGTACGTCAGTTCGATTCCCAGTGGCAGAAAAAATTTTCACCGCCAGTATTTTGCCACCAAGGGGAGGAAAGGTGGTGGTATACGGTTCCTCACACGAGAATTTGCGTCAATGTCCTGATTTAAATACCACATCTCGACAAAGTGTCTAATGAAATGCAGGCATGTGACACTTTTGATGATGATCTGTTCGTTGGAATGGGATGTTAAGCTTGGCAGCCCCATTTGTGCTACTCGCGAAGAGTAGGCTGGAGCCAGCACCAGGTTTCAGCCTCGGCCTTCCCTCGTTGCCGTCATCATACCACACAAACATTACACAACACTACACACAATACATACCTGTAGTAATACAGATATTGTAATGGAGCTGTTGTAAATAAAAAGAAAACAAGAAAGCTAGTGACAGTGCAACAAGTGTACAAAATGTATTCCATAGTCAAGATGCTGGTGCACCATACTGATTCTCTCCCGTGCAAGGAGTGGCTTTTCGGTAGTCGTCCACAAGCAGTGAGACCATATGGGACTTGAATAAAGAGATGTATTTTAAAAACGATTGCGGCGAATATTAAAGATTTTCACCATGGTGGAGTAATTCACCACCTTAGCATGTTCAGGGCCATTGTTGCTTTTAAATTTGGCTGATGTTAAAAAGGTAAAGCTACAGATGTAAGCTTTTAGGTACGTTTACAAACTTTTAAATGAGCACAGCTGTTTTAATTTTTTTATTGAGATGGATCTAAAAAGGGAGAATGCCTTGGCTGCTCAATAGTTTTCTCTGCTTGTGTCTTCAGAGTCTGCCTAGCAGATGCATAAAGGAAACATGTTTCCGATCTGATCCGATCCTCTTTGTGATCTATATGCTCTTCAAAATATGTATGTGGGTGAAAAGGTTCTGCAAAATATGCAAAATGCACTTCTTTTGTGACAACATTGTGGATATATGGTGGTGCCCCGCTAGGTACCTGGGCACATGGGAATAAAAGGCAACCAGCAAGCGAATATGGTGCTGATGAAAGTCTGTAAGGGGTGACAGCTGAACAAAGCACCATTCGCCAAATGTCTATGAACTCGCTGTTCAGCCAGAAAGTCAGGTGTGAATGGGTGGGAGAGCAGCCCGAGATGAGGCACACGAAATTGAATTGTGGCCTGAGGGGTCAACTAACCACCTGTGGCGCCCCTCCCGCCAGTCAAATGGGCAGGGCGGAAACCTGCTCACTTGTCCTCATATCACATGTAGCTCTTTGTGCACGCGGTTACACCCATTTGTGAAATTTGGTGAACAGTTCAGACTCCAACCTAAGCTGTTAGGATGGAGGCTTAATGTACTTCAGGGCGATGTCTAATCCCCTATTAGTCCAGTGATCAGTCAGGCAGAAATGATTTAATTCAGGATATATATATATATATATATATATATATATATATATATATATATATATATATATATATATATGTTAGATTGCTATAATTTTCTTTTAGCTACTCTGATCCCCCCAAGATCGTTGTAAGGGCGCTAGGGATGGTAATGTCATGCACCCAACAATGTTTGTCATTGTCATCACTACACATATATGTCATATTAACTGACATAAAACAACCAGATGACGAAGGTTAAATCACTGACATGCACAGTGGGAATGAACTATAGCATATTGTGACTGTTAACTGGAAACTTGAAGTTTTAGATGATACTAATAAGTCACAGAAACGTCTTGCCAAAAATGTTCCCTGTGACTCCTCAATCTTTTCTCATGTGGAAAATAATCTCAATAGCAAGCAATGCTGCGACACAGTGGGGTGGGGGTTACTCTTTCAGGGAATCCACCAGCTCATACACAAGTGGGAAAAATGTGTCTTTTTATCTTCCTTTAGAAGGTATTAAACTAACATTATTACCAACAATCACACCTGTGACCATTTACTAAATGAAATTCGAGAGCAAGAATTAAAGATGTAATTTAATAATTGCTAAAGTCATGCTTCCTTCCAGAGTCTGTAGTAATTTTGTCCATTTTATAAGGAAAATTTTATAAGAATGTAAGCTTTCCTAGCAGTTGTCATGATGTTAACAGTTATTCTGTACTTTTAGTTACTTAGTTACGTGTTCCCTTGATCAATCTCATGGTAACTATTATGATGTGAAATATGTCAAGTGCATAAGAAATCCACACATGAATCAAGGGTTTTTAAGCTTAAAATTTTTATTACCCACGCCATTCCCTTAAATGGCACAAATGCATAAATTGTATCTATAGATTTATTTATTCCTATTCAAGAATTCATCTATGGGATAGAAGGAGTTGTCAAGGAGATACGATTTCAATTTATTTTTGAAACTATTACTGTTGTCTGTCAGACATTTTACTCCATCTGGTAATTTATCGAAAAATTTGGAAGCAGCATATTTTACCCTTTTCTGTGCCAAAGATAGGTTAAGTAGAGTATATTGGAAGTCTTTCTTTCCTCTGGTATTATAATCATGAATGCCACTGTTGTTTTTAAATTGGCCCATGTTGCTGAGAACAAATTTCATTACTGACTAAATGTACTATGAGGATGTTGTAAGAATTCCTAACCTTTTAAACAGATGCCTACGAGATGTAGGACTATGAGCCCCACACGTTATTCTAACCTCTTTTTTTTTGAGCAGGAATACTTTTTGCTAGGTGTTCAGTTACTCTAAAATATCATTCCGTGTGACATCAGAGAGTGAAAGTATGCAGAGTATGTTAGCCTACTAATTTCTATATCCTCAGAATTGACAATTATTCTGACTGCAAAAATTTCTAAACCTGGTCGCTTTAGGAGATCCAAAAGATTAATTTTCCAATTAAGATTTTCATCTATATGTACACACAGAAACTTAGCATGCCCTACCCTGGCTACTGACTTCTGTTGATGTGTTATATTTATTGAAGGAACTGTACTCCCTGCATCAAAAAAATTGGATGTACTGTGTTTTTTTTAAAGTTCAGAGCAAATTCATTTACAGAAAACCAATTAACAACTTTTCCAAAGACATTGTTTGCATAATTTTCTGTTGGAGTTTTTTACTGGATTAATAATGACACTTGTATCAGCAGCAAACATTGTCAATTTAGCTTCTTGTTACAGATATGAAGGGAGGTCATTCAAACATAGCAAGAACAGAAGGGGACCTATGATCGAAACCTGTGGAACACCTAATGGTTCAAATGGCTCTGAGCACTATGGGACTCAACTGCTGTGGTTATCAGTCCCCTAGAACTTAGAACTACTTAAACCTAACTAACCTAAGGACATCACACACATCCATGCCCGAGGCAGGATTCGAACCTGCGACCGTAGCAATCGCACGGCTCCGGACAGCGCGCCTAGAACCGCGAGACCACCGCGGCCGGCAAACACCTAATGTGATTTCACCCCAGTTAGATGAAGTGGGAAACTTCCTTATATCACTTAATCCATATGAAATAAACTTTTTGCTTCCTGTTCTGTAGACATGACTTAAACCATTTATATGCTGTTCCTTTTATACCATAGAATTGTAATTTCTGTAACCTAATGTCATGGTTCACACAATCAATTGCTTTGGATAAGTCACAGAAAATTTCTATTGGTGACATTTTGTTATTTGAAGACTGTATTATGTAGGCAATGAAATTTTTTATTGCTGTGTCAGAGGAACAGCATTTTTGAAATCTGAACTGTTATTTACTAAGTATCCAATTACTGTTGAGGTGGCTAACCACACTTGAGTACTTTACTTCCTCGATTATTTTTGAAAATACTGTATGCAAGGATACTGGGTGGTAATTATTGACGTCTGTGGTGTCTCTGTTTTGTAGAGAGGCTTGATAATGGCATATTTTAGCCTGTCTGGGAAACTACTTGAGTTAGTGATGGATTACGATATATGATTCAGAACATCAAGTGTAACTGCTGCACATTGTTTCAATATCTTGTTAGAAATGTCATCTACTCCAGCAGAACACTTATTTTTCAAAATTTAATGATTTTCCTTATTTCACAAGAGGTTGTTAGATGAAAATTAACCTGACAAAGAGTTCTCATAACTGACACTTCCATGTACAGTTTGGATTTTTATTTTGAACTATTGTCACTAATTTTTCCATCTGCACTTAATAAATGGTTGTTAAATACATTAGCTATTTGTGTACTGTTGCTTAAGATGGTCTCATTTTTTGTAATAGTGAAACACACACCAAAAAAAGTTTTGCATCATCCCAGTACCCAGAACTCCTGAAGATAGACATTGACTGTGAATACTGTATCACAGACACAGTCCTTTTGACTGTTCAGAGATGTCACTAAACCCATCCAAAGATATAAACTACCACGCATGAGCAGCGCCTATTAGACAGAGAGGGTCTCACAGCTGATCAGTTCCAGTGATTCCACCAGGAAGGAGGTACACGGCTCGTGTTGTCTGTAGCTCAGCCATGCCTAGATGGTCAATACCGCGGTTCAATCGCGTCCGCATTGATACTTTGTGCTAGGAAGGGCTGTCAACAACGGAAGCGTCCAGGTGTCTTGGAGTGAACGAAAGCGATGTTGTTCTGACATGGAGGAGATATAGAAAGACAAGAACTGTTAATGACAGCTTCGCTCAGGCCGCCCAAGGGCTACTACTGCAGTGAATGACCGCAACGGATTATGGCTCAGAGGAACCCTGACACAAAGCCACCATGTTGAATAATGCATTTCGTGCAGCCAGAGGACGTCGTGTTACGACTAAAACTGTGCACAATAGGCTGCATGATGCGCAACTTCACTCCTGACGTCCATGGCGAGGTCCATCTTTGCAACCAGGACACCGTACAGCGTGGTACAGATGGGCCAAACAACATGCCAAATGGACCGCTCAGGACTAGCATCACGTTCTCATCACCGATGAGTGTCGCAAATGCCTTCAACCGGAAAATTGTTGAAGACATGTTTGGAGGCAACCCTGTCAGGCTGAATGTCTTACACGAGTTCAACAAGGTGGAGGTTCCCTGCTATTTTGGGGCGGCATTACGTGGGGTTGACGTACGCTGCTGGTGGTCATGAAAGGTGCCGTGATCTCTGTACGATACATGAATACCATCCTCCGACTCATAGTGCAACCGTATCGGCAGCATATTGGCGAGGCATTCGTCTTCAAGGACGACAATTCGCGCCCCCATCGTGAACATCTTGTGAATGACTTTCTTCAGGACAACGACATTGCTCGACTAGAGTGGTCAGTGTGTTCTCCAGACACGAACGCTGTTGAACATGCCTAGTATAGATTGAAAATGGCTGTTTATGGACGACGTGGCCCACCAACCACTCTGAGGGATCTATGCCGAATCGCTTTTGAGAAGTGGGACAATCTGGACCAACAGTGCCTTGATGAACGTGTCGATTGTATGCCATGACGAATACAGGCATGCATTTACATCTACATCTGCATCTACATTTATACTCCGCAAGCTACCCAACGGTGTGTGGTGGAGGGCACTTTACGTGCCACTGTCATTACCTCCTTTTCGTGTTACAGTCGCTTATGGTTCGCGGGAAGAACGACTGTCTGAAAGCCTCCGTGCGCGCTCGAATCTCTCTAATTTTACATTCGTGATCTCCTCGGGAGGTATAAGTAGGGGGAAGCAATATATTCGATACCTCATCCAGAAACGCACCCTCTCGAAACCTGGCGAGCAAGCTACACCGCGATGCAGAGCGCCTCTCTTGCAGAGTCTGCCACTTGAGTTTGTTAAACATCTCCGTAACGCTATCACGGTTACCAAATAACCCTGTGACGAAACGCGCCGCTCTTCTTTGGATCTTCTCTATCTCCTCCGTCAACCCGATCTGGTACGGATCCCACACTGATTAGCAATACTCAAGTATAGGTCGAACGAGTGTTTTGTAAGCCACCTCCTTTGTTGATGGACTACATTTTCTATGGACTCTCCCAATGAATCTCAACCTGGTACCCGCCCTACCAATTAATTTTTTATGATCAATCCACTTCAAACCGTCCCGCACGCATACTCCCAGATATTTTACAGAAGTAACTGCTACCAGTGTTTGTTCCGCTATCATATAATCATACAATAAAGGATCCTTCTTTCTATGTATTCGCAATACATTACATTTGTCTATGTTAAGGGTCAGTTGCCACTCCCTGCACCAAGTGCCTATCCGCTGCAGATCTTCCTGCATTTCTCTACAATTTTCTAATGCTGCAACTTCTATGTATACTACAGCATCACCCGCGAAAAGCCGCATGCAACTTCCGACACTATCTACTAGGTCATTTATATATATTGTGAAAAGCAGTGGTCCCATAACACTCCCCTGTGGCACGCCTGAGGTTAATTTAACGTCTGTAGACGTCTCTCCATTGATAACAACATGCTGTGTTCTGTTTGCTAAAAACTCTTCAATCCAGCCACACAGCTGGTCTGATATTCCGTAGGCTCTTACTTTGTTTATCAGGCGACAGTGCGGAACTGTATCGAACGCCTTCCGGAAGTCAAGAAAAATAGCATCTACCTGGGAGCCTGTATCTAATATTTTCTGGGTCTCATGAACAAATAAAGCGAGTTGGGTCTCACACGATCGCTGTTTCCGGAATCCATGTTGATTCCTACATAGTAGATTCTGGGTTTCCAAAAACGACATGATACTCGAGCAAAAAACATGTTCTAAAATTCTACAACAGATCGACGTCAGAGATATAGGTCTATAGTTTTACGCATCTGCTCGACGACCCTTCTTGAAGACTGGGACTACCTGTGCTCTTTTCCAATCATTTGGAACCCTCCGTTCCTGTAGAGACTTGCGGTACACGGCTGTTAGAAGGGGGGCAATTTCTTTCGCGTACTCTGTGTAGAATCGAATTGGTATCCCGTCAGGTCCAGTGGACTTTCCTCTGTTGAGTGATTCCAGTTGCTTTTCTATTCCTTGGACACTTATTTCGATGTCAGCCATTTTTTCGTTTGTGCGAGGATTTAGAGAAGGAACTGCAGTGCGGTCTTCCTCTGTGAAACAGCTTTGGAAAAAGGTGTTTAGTATTTCAGCTTTACGCGTGTCATCCTCTGTTTCAATGCCATCATCATCCCGGAGTGTTTGGATATGCTGTTTCGAGCCACTTACTGAGTTAACGTAAGACCAGAACTTCCTAGGATTTTCTGTCAAGTCGGTACATAGAATTTTACTTTCAAATTCACTGAACGCTTCACGCATAGCCCTCCTTACGCTAACTTTGACATCGTTTAGCTTCTGTTTGTCTGAGAGATTTTGGTTGTTTATGGACGACGTGGCCCACCAACCACTCTGAGGGATCTATGCCGAATCGCTTTTGAGAAGTGGGACAATCTGGACCAACAGTGCCTTGATGAACGTGTCGATTGTATGCCATGACGAATACAGGCATGCATCTACATCTACATCTGCATCTACATTCATACTCCGCAAGCTACCCAACGGTGTGTGGTCTCACACGATCGCTGTTTCCGGAATCCATGTTGATTCCTACATAGTAGATTCTGGGTTTCCAAAAACGACATGATACTGTACCTATAACGATTTCAGCTTCGGTGCTTTCTACCAGCGCTTGAAGTTCCGGTACTTTACCAACGCAGCTTCGACAGTTTACAATTACAATACCGATTGCTGCTTGGTCCCCGCATGTCCTGACTTTGCCCCGCACCCGTTGAGGCTGTTGCCCTTTCATCCCGCTAGCGAGACTGGCAGTCTTCACCAAATCAGATAGCCGCCGGAAGCCAGAGAGGATTTCCTCCGATCCATAGCGACACACATCATTGGTGCCGACATGAGCGACCACTTTGTTGTTGTACCACGGTGGGTTTTTCCCGTCCCTCACGGTTTTACTCGGCACGTACCTGTCCAAAACGTATTTAACGATTGCCTTGAACTTTTTCCATAAACACTCAACACTGTCAGTGTCGGAACAGAAATTTTCGTTTTGATCTGTTAGGTAGTCTGAAATCTGCCTTCTATTACTCTTGCTAAACAGATAAACCTTCCTCCCTTGCTTTATATTCCTATTAACTTCCATATTTAGGGACGCTGCAACGGTCTTATGATCACTGATTCCCTGTTCTGCACTCACAGAGTCGAAAAGTTCGGGTCTGTTTGTTATCAGCAGGTCCAAGATGTTATCTCCACGAGTCGGTTCTCTGTTTAATTGCTCGAGGTAATTTTCGGATAGTGCACTCAGTATAATGTCACTCGATGCTCTGTCCCTACCACCCGTCCTAAACATCTGAGTGTCCCAGTCTATATCGGGCAAATTGAAATCTCCACCTAAGACTATAACATGCTGAGAAAATTTATGTGAAATGTATTCCAAATTTTCTCTCAGTTGTTCTGCCACTAATGCTGCTGAGTCGGGAGGTCGGTAAAAGGAGTCAATTATTAACCTAGCTCGGTTGTTGAGTGTAACCTCCACCCATAATAATTCACAGGAACTATCCACTTCTACTTCACTACAGGATAAACTACTACTAACAGCGACGAACACTCCACCACCGGTTGCATGCAATCTATCCTTTCTAAACACCGTCTGTACCTTTGTAAAACTTTCTGCAGAATTTATCTCTGGCTTCAGCCAGCTTTCTGTACCTATAACGATTTTAGCTTCGGTGCTTTCTATCAGCGCTTGAAGTTCCGGTACTTTACCAACGCAGCTTCGACAGTTTACAATTACAATACCGATTGCTGCTTGGTCCCCGCATGTCCTGACTTTGCCCCGCACCCGTTGAGGCTGTTGCCCTTTCTGTACTTGCCCAAGGCCATCTAACCTAAAAAACCGCCCAGCCCACGCCACACAACCCCTGCTACCCGTGTAGCCGCTTGTTGCGTGTAGTGGACTCCTGACCTATCCAGCGGAACCCGAAACCCTACCACTCTATGGCGCAAGTCGAGGGATCTGCAGCCCACAGGGTCGCAGAACCGTCTCAGCCTCTGATTCAGACCCTCCACTCGGCTCTGTACCAAAGATCCGCAGTCAGTCCTGTCGACGATGCTGCAGATGGTGAGCTCTGCTTTCATCCCGCTAGCGAGACTGGCAGTCTTCACCAAATCAGATAGCCGCCGGAAGCCAGAGAGGATTTCCTCCGATCCATAGCGACACACACCATTGGTGCCGACATGAGCGACCACCTGCAGATGGGTACACCCTGTACCCTTCATGGCATCCGGAAGGACACTTTCCACATCTGGAATGACTCCCCCCGGTATGCACACGGAGTGCACATTGGTTTTCTTCCCCTCTCTTGCTGCCATATCCCTAAGGGGCCCCAATACGCACCTGACGTTGGAGGTCCCAACTACCAGTAATACCACCCTCTGCGACCACCCGGATCTTGCAGACTGAGGGGCAACCTCTGGAACAGGACAAGCAGCCATGTCAGGCCGAAGATCAGTATCAGCCTGAGACAGAGCCTGAAACCGGTTCGTCAGACAAACTGGAGAGCCCTTCCGTTCAGCCCTCCGGAATGTCTTTCGCCCCTTGCCACACCTTGAGACGATCTCCCACTCTACCACAGGCGAGGGATCAGCCTCAATGCGGGCAGTATCCCGGGCAACCACAGTCGTAGTCCGATCAGGGGATGCGTGGGACGAGCTGGCCGTCCCCGACAAACCCCCATCCGGACCCCCACAGTGATGCCCATTAGCAACAGCCTCAAGCTGTGTGACCGAAGCCAGCACTGCCTGAAGCTGGGAACGAAGGGATGCCAACTCAGCCTGCATCCGAACACAGCAGTTGCAGTCCCTATCCATGCTAAAAACTGTTGTGCAAAGAACGTCTGAATTAATCTACAGAGAGTGCAAACAAATCGACACAAAATTTAAACAGTTATTAAAATACAAGATTGCCTAGTAAATGCAGTAATGCTGCTACTTGCGCACTGCTGACACACTGCTCGGCGGCGGAAGGAGACTACGCGATTTTACACTATTCAGGTACTAAAACGCGATGCGACAACTCTCAAATACTATAATACGCCCGAAATTTATGGATTAAACAATGCAAGTACCAAAAACACGCAAAGAAATTAAGAATTAAACTATGTAAGAAATGAGTGAGCTAGGAGTATACGACTTGCTGCTGCAGCTGCTTATCCAACGGCGGCAGGGAGCACACCCTTGCATCAGTGCAAGACGACGTGCTACTGGGTATTAGAGTTACCAGTGTGTACAGCAATCTGGACCACCACCTCTGAAGGTCTCACTGTACAACATGCAATGTGTGGTTTTTAATGAGCAATAAAAAGGGCGGAAATGATGTTCATGTTCATCTCTATTCCAACTTTCAGTACAGCTTCTGGAACTGTCGGAACCTAGGTGATGTAAAATTTTTTTCGTTGTGTTTACTACCTACGCCAGCGGTTACTTTTCCTGTCTCGCTACTTATAATGTTCCATACTAATTTGATTTTATTGCCCAAGTTGTTAATTTCATCTCTAACGTACATATTCCTTGATTTTTTAACTACTTTTCTCAGTATGTTACAATAAGTTTTATAGTGTAGAATTACTTCTGGGTCTTTAATAATTCTTGCTGCCTCATAAAGTTTTCTTTATCTTTCTATAGTAATCCAAGGTTGCTTTGAAATTTGTTTTGTGTTCATCTAGTAATTTTTTTGGGCAACAAAGTTCGAAAAGGGATATAAATTTGTCAAGAAATATGTTGCATTTATCATTAGCATTTGTCTCATTATAAACATCACCCAAATTAACGTTTCTTAAACTTTCTCTGAAGTGCTTTATAGGTACCGGGTTGAGCAACCATACACTTTTACTTAATAGTTTCTGAACTGTAAACCCTGCTAGATTTTGTAAGTTAAACACTTGTGCATCATGGTTGGATAATTCATTTATGATAGGAAAAGTATGTGTTAGATTTACAACCTCTTACTGTACAAATACATTATCTATTAGAGTGCTACTATCTTGAGCTATACATGTAGCGAAATTGATCGCTGATTGTAAGTTATGCCATATGTCATTAATAACACTTGTAGTTCACTTTTCCTATCAGAATTGCTTAGAAAGTTTACACTGAAATCACCACAGATTTATAACTTCTCCTTTTTGTGTGACAGACAGCATAATAGGGAATAAAACATTTTTATGAATAGGATTCCTTACTGCGCTGTCAGTCAGGCATCAGCAAGCAGTTAATAGTCTGTGGTGACTTCAGTGCAGATTTTCTAATGGATTCTGATAGGAAAAGTGATCTGGAAACCTTCCTTGGAACCTACAATTAGCTCTCAGTAGTTAACTTTCCAACACGGGTGGATGAAGACAGCAGGTCCCTAAATGATAATGTTTTCTTTGAGGAGGGTCAAAGCAAGAAAATAACTGCTTGCTCAGTAACAAATGCTCTCTCTGATCATGATGCACAGCTAGTCAGGATAAATGACACAGTGCCTTACAGTGTGGATGTACTTCAGTGGAAGTCAGTTAGAATCATTAATGACTACAGGGCAAATATTTTTAAGAGTAGTTCACAAGAAACAACCTGGGATGAAATTTATACAGAGCCAAATGCCAATATAAAATTTAATCTATTCCATGATAAATTCATGTCAGCTTTCCACTTAAGCTAATCAGAAGGGACATTAAACAGCCACGTAAAAAACTATGGGTCACTAAGCGGATTAAAGTATCTTGTGAAAGGAAAAGGGAATGTATCTTTTGGCAAGAACAAGTAGAGACCCTGCAGAAGTTACACACTACAAAAACTACTCAAAATTGCTAAGAAAGGTTATTAAAAAATTAAGAAACATGCACATAATGTCAGAAATCAGTATGTCTGACGACAGAGTTAAGGCAAAATGGACGACAGGGAAGCAACAGACAGGACAACCAACCACAGAATAGGATAACTTTATTACTGAATTGAATGGAAGGGTTTTAAATGACAAGTCACAGGTAGCAAATATATTTAATAATCATTTCTTAAACATAGTAGAAAGCATAGGGACCAACAGTTCAAGAGAAATATCACAGCAATCTGTTGAAGAAGTAACTCTTATAAAATTACATCATATGAATGTACTTGTGAATTAAGAGGGTCATACATACCCTTAAGAATAAAAGCTCTTCTGGTTTTGATGGTGTTTCCAATAGAGTACTAAAGATTTGTTCTCATATAATAAGTCCAGTATTGTCTGAAATATGTGATGCATCACTAACTCAAGGTATTTTTCCAGAGAGACTAAAATATGCCATTGTTAAACCCCTCTTTAAGAAAGGTGATAAGAGAGACATCAGTAAATGCTGACCTCTTTCACTGCTGAAATCATTTTCCAAAATTTTTGAGAAGGTGATATATTCTGTAATAGTATCTTACCTTGGCAACAATAATATCCTCAGCAAATCACAGTGAGGATTTCAGAAGGGTTGCACTACTAAGAATGTCATTTACATGTTCCTGCACCAGATACTACAAGCATTAAAGAACCAAATAGCACTGGTAGGTATTTTCTGTGACCTATTCAAGGCATTTGATGGTGTGGCTCATAGCATACTCCCAGATAAACCAAAGTTCTATGGAATTGATGGTACAGCCAGCAAATGGATCACATCATGTTGTTGTTGTTGTTGTGGTCTTCAGTCCTGAGACTGATTTGATGCAGCTCTCCATGCTACTCTATCCTGTGCAAGCTTCTTCATCTCCCAGTACCTACTGCAACCTACATCCTTCTGAATCTGCTTAGTGTATTCATCTCTTGGTCTCCCTCTACGATTTTTACCCTCCACGCTGCCCTCCAATGCTAAATTTGTGATCCCTTGATGCCTCAAAACATGTCCTACCAACCGATCCCTTCTTCTAGTCAAGTTGTGCCACAAACTTCTCTTCTCCCCAATCCTATTCAATACCTCCTCATTAGTTACGTGATCTACCCATGTAATCTTCAGCATTCTTCTGTAGCACCACATTTCGAAAGCTTCTATTCTCTTCTTGTCCAAACTGGTCATCGTCCATGTTTCACTTCCATACATGGCTACACTCCATACAAATACTTTCAGAAACGACTTCCTGACACTTAAATCTATACTCGAAGTTAACAAATTTCTCTTCTTCAGAAACGATTTCCTTGCCATTGCCAGTCTACATTTTATATCCCCTCTACTTCGACCATCATCAGTTATTTTACTCCCTAAATAGCAAAACTCCTTTACTACATTAAGTGTCTCATTTCCTAATCTAATCCCCTCACCATCACCCAATTTAATTTGACTACATTCCATTATCCTCGTTTTGCTTTTGTTGATGTTCATCTTATACCCTCCTTTCATGACACTGTTCATTCCGTTCAACTGCTCTTCCAAGTCCTTTGCTGTCTCTGACAGAATTACAATGTCATCGACGAACCTCAAAGTTTTTACTTCTTCTCCATGAATTTTAATACCTACTCCGAATTTTTCTTTTGTTTCCTTTACTGCTTGCTCAATATACAGATTGAATAACATCGGGGAGAGGCTACAACCCTGTCTCACTCCTTTCCCAACCACTGCTTCCCTTTCATGCCCCTCGACTCTTATAACTGCCATCTGGTTTCTGTACAAATTGTAAATAGCCTTTCGCTCCCTGTATTTTACCCCTGCCACCTTCAGAATTTGAAAGAGAGTATTCCAGTTAACGTTGTCAAAAGCTTTCTCTAAGTCTACAAATGCTAGAAACGTAGGTTTGCCTTTTCTTAATCTTTCTTCTAAGATAAGTCGTAAGGTTAGTATTGCCTCACGTGTTCCAATATTTCTATGGAATCCAAACTGATCTTCCCCGAGGTCCACTTCTACCAGTTTTTCCATTCGTCTGTAAAGAATTCGAGTTAGTATTTTGCAGCTGTGATTTATTAAACTGATAGTTCGGTAATTTTCACATCTGTCAACACCTGCTTTCTTTGGGATTGGAATTATTATATTCTTCTTGAAGTCTGTGGGTGTTTCGCCTGTCTCATACATCTTGCTCACCAGATGGTAGAGTTTTGTCATGACTGGTTCTCCCAAGGCCATCAGTAGTTCTAATGGAATGTTGTCTACTCCCGGGGCCTTGTTTCGACTCAGGTCTTTCAGTGCTCTGTCAAACTCTTCATGCAGTATCTTATCTCCAATTTCATCTTCATCTACATCCTCTTCCATTTCCATAATATTGTCCTCAAGTACATCGCCCTTGTATAAACCCTCTATATACTCCTTCCACCTTTCTGCCTTCCCTTCTTTGCTTAGAACTGGGTTTCCATCTGAGCTCTTGATATTCATACAAGTGGTTCTCTTCTCTCCAAAGGTCTCTTTAATTTTCCTGTAGGCTGTATATATCTTACCCCTAGTGAGACAAGCCTCTACTTCCTTACATTTGTCCTCTAGCCATCCCTGCTTAGCTTGCACTTCCTGTCGATCTCATTTTTGAGACGTTTGTATTCCTTTTTGCCTGCTTCATTTACTGCATTTTTATATTTTCTCCTTTCATCAATTAAGTTCAATATTTCTTCTGTTACCCAAGGATTTCTATTAGCCCTCGTCTTTTTACCTACTTGATCCTCTGCTGCCTTCACTACTTCATCCCTCAGAGCTACCCATTCTTCTTCTACTGTATTTCTTTCCCCCATTACTGTCAATTGTTCCCTTACGCTCTTCCTGAAACTCTCTACAACCTCTGGTTTTTTCAGTTTATCCAGGTCCCATCTCCTTAAATTCCCACCTTTTTGCAGTTTCTTCGGTTTCAATCTGCAGTTCATAACCAATAGATTGTGGTCAGAATCCACATCTGCCCCTGGAAATGTCTTACAATTTAAAACCTGGTTCCTAAATCTCTGTCTTACCATTATATAATCTATCTGATACCTTTTAGTATCTCCAGGATTCTTCCAGGTATACAACCTTCTTTTATGATTCTTGAACCAAGTGTTAGCTATGATTAAGTTATGCTCTGTGCAAAATTCTACAAGGCGGCTTCCTCTTTCATTTCTTCCCCCCAATCCATATTCACCTACTATGTTTCCTTCTCTCCCTTTTCCTACTGACGAATTCCTGTCACCCATGACTATTAAATTTTCGTCTCCCTTCACTACCTGAATAATTTCTTTTATCTCGTCATACATTTCATCAATTTCTTCATCATCTGCAAAGCTAGTTGGCATATAAACTTGTACTACTGTAGTAGGCATGGGCTTTGTGTCTATCTTGGCCACAATAATGCGTTCACTATGCTGTTTGTAGTAGCTAACCTGCACTCCTATTTTTTTTATTCATTATTAAACCTACTCCTGCATTACCCCTATTTGATTTTGTATTTATAACCCTGTAATCACCTGACCAAAAGTCTTGTTCCTCCTGCCACCGAACTTCACTAATTCCCACTATACCTAACTTTAACCTATCCATTTCCCTTTTTAAATTTTCTAACCTACCTGCCCGATTAAGGGATCTGATGTTCCACGCTCCGATCCGTAGAACGCCAGTTTCCTTTCTCCTGATGACGACGTCCTCTTGAGTAGTCCCCGCCCGGAGATCCGAATGGGGGACTATTTTACCTCCGGAATATTTTACCCAAGAGGACGCCAACATCATTTAATCATACAGTAAAGCTGCATGTCCTCGGGAAAATTTACGGCTGTAGTTTCCCCCTTGCTTTCAGCCGTTGATCACATCATATCTAACCAAAAAAAATGCAGAAAGTAGTACTTAGTAGTAATTCAACCAACAGAATCCAGGGATATAATTCTGACTGGGTAGAAATCATGTATGGTGTTCCCCAAGGCTCAATCTGAGGTCTACTATTGTTTCTCATATATGCAAATAATCTACCGTCTAATGTACAACAAGCAGAATTAGTTCTTTTTGCAGATGACACCAGTATTGTATTGTAATTACTCCCAGTATACATACAGAAATGGAAGAAATGGTTACTAGATTTCTCAAAAGTATCATTGACTGGTTTTATGTGAATGGTCTCACCATGAATTTTAGAAATACACATCATATTCAGTTCTGCATCTCTAGTAATACTGCACCATTGATATGTAGAACACATGGTGATGAAATAATACATAGGGTGGAAACTTCAAAATTCTTAGCTGTCCATATTGATGAGAATTTAAGTTGAAAAACACATTTTGGAACTCAGAAAAAACTAAGTTTGGTCACATTTGCCCTTAGAATCATAGCAAATTTTGGGGAGTGAGAAATCAGTAAGTTGGCATATTTTGCCTATTTTCATTCAGCAATGTCATGTGGAATAATGTTCTGGGGTAACTCATCTTTAAGAAAGAAGGTCTTCATCGCCCAAAATCGTGCTGTAAAAATAATGTGTGGTGCTCACCCATGATCATCTTGTAAGCATCTGTTTAATGAGTTGGACATTCTGACTACTGCTTCACAGTATATTTATTCCCTCATGAAATTTGTTGGAAATAATCTACTAGAGTTCAAAAGGACAATGCAGTACATAAGTACAATACTAGAAGAAAAATAGACGTTTATTACACAACATAAATGTTGTCTTTAGCACAGAAAGCGGTGCACAACGCTGCAACAAAAATTTTTGACCACTTACCCAGTGGTATAAAATGTCCAACAGACAGCAAGGCAAAATTTGAAAATATATTGAAAAAGTTTCTCCCTGACAACTTCTATTCTGTAGAAGAATTTCTATGTTTGCAATGTGTAAGAGGTGGTGGAGAGGAATTACTAACTCAGTCTATATATCTTGTTTTCATTTTGGGGGAAAAAATTACCTGGTGTTGTTTAGAGTACAAATAGATGTACAAATTAATTTGCAATATGAATGTAAAATGACTCGTTCCACATCATGACGATTTATCATGCAAAAAGATGCATGGAAAATGAAAGTAACTAACGAACTAGCTCCTAATCTCCTAAAGGTGACCTGTACACTGCTGGCTAATATCAACGCTACATTAGCTAGCTGTAGTTCACATGCACAAACTTCGAAGTGCTGACCGACACAAAATTTGCTTACTTGTATAGTTTTGTATTTACGCTCTTCTTTTCTGTAAATGGCACCTCCTCCTTTATCGATGCTAGATCTGCAAGCGTAAGGTACTAGATTATTCCCATTTATACTGTCACTTTCCATCCACACAGTTAAATGGTGTTCAGACAGACAAAGTGCATCAGTCTCATTCTTATTTTTGATGTCATCTAAACACATGAACAGCTCATCCACTTTATTTTTTATTCCCCTGATATTTTGATGAAGAAAATATTACTCTTAGCGTTATCCTTATTTACTGTACATGAGGGTTCTTTTATTCTACTTTTCTTCATTGTTGTCTGTGTAGTCTTTGGCTTTAACCTAAAAAACCTGTCTCCATGGTCCCATTAACTACAGGGATCATCCCTTGTGTACGCTTTACAGTATCTCCTAACAGGAAAGCTAACTAATCTTTTCCCTTCCTGTTTAGGTGCAGGCCATGTGCAGTGGATCCCCACCTACCAACAGCATCAACTGGAACGATACTTACATGAGATTTTGCCAATGTTTGGAGCATCCTGTTTAGCTCAGTGTTAACATGCCTTACAACAGTGTTTACACAGGGCCAATCATGGCGCTGAAAGACCTCCACAAACCTAACATTTGTGTAGCCAGTTGCTGCTCCTATTTTATCTAGGTCACTCCTAATACTATATCTTGAATTCATAGGAATGCTGTTTCCTGCTCCCCCAACTATAATTACCTGATCTTCCCTCTCAAAGTCCCTGTATAGCTGACCTAAGTTTTCTGTCACCGGGCTAAGGCTAGTACTTCATTTTACAAAATTTGTGAGCTGGTATCCTGCACCTAATTTCTCCTGAAGGTGCTGGCCAACCCCCCCCCCCCCCCCATGACTGCTACCATAAAGCAGAATTCTCCTTTTGCTATTCTGATTTGTTCCTGACCTGTCTATTTCCTTTAAGCTAATATCTGCTTCAAACTACATTCAACTACATTAACTGTTACAGTATAGTTCTTATATAATCTTCGCCATCAAGGTTTCTGGGTGCATGCTGCATGCAGTGACTGGAATACAACCGCAGGAACAAGGCCAAAACGATGGATTAAGAGCTTCTGAAGTACTGATTTGTAGAAATACACAAAAACTTTTGATGTCAGTTGATTGTATGGCATGGTCACTGAAACTGGATTTTGTTATTACATCTCACGTAATAAATAATGTTGTGAAGAATCTGTTGCACAATTGAGACTGCATCCTCAGCAACAGGAAAAAGTTTGATTATATTGATGGTGCATACCTGCTAAAGTTGGAATGTATCCCAGAGCTGCAAAAAGAAAAGTAATGTAAATATATAAAGTCAACAAATTCTATATTTAGTAAATGTAAATGTACAAAAGTAAATGAGAGAAATGCATGACACTAGTATAGTTCTAAGTTTGTTCAGCAATGACAGTCGCTTGTCTACAATGAATACATAGCGAAATTGTGAAGCAAAAAAGAAAACTTTCTAATGATAGTTTAAAAACTTAATTTGAGACAGATTTCAATTAACAATGTTTTTAATATGTAATTTCTTTATCAGTCTTAAAACAAAAACCTTAGAATGGAAATCAGGTAACATTAACAACACATACTGATCACAGTGCCTGAGTGAACAATCAAAGATATTCAGTAAATATAGACAAATTATACCTACAAGGAACTATAAGGCTTGATGTGGCTGGATGTCTGAGTGTTTTAGCATCAGACTACAAATTCAGAGGTCAAAGGGTGGCTGTGGTAATCTATTCCAACAGGAATACCTATTATAGAAATGTGGTGTTCAAACCAGCCACCAGGATAAGGGCATCATAACTTAAATGAGTGATCACATATGATAGAAAATTGTATTTGAGAAATCTTTTCTACAAAAATCAGTCGAATGTAAAACCTCTACTTGGGAACTGATGTTCTACTTCTGGGATGTGAGTTTACAGGAAGCAGAGACTATGTAGGAAAACCTGTTATGAAGATTTAGCTTCCACTTATAACACATCAAATTTAATTGTGTTTACAATGTTACACACAAACAATTTTATGATACGCTCTAAACCTCACTGTGGAAGGAATTATCAGCATTATTAACATTACATTTTCAATGAGCCAATTGTTCAAGTGGTTTTTTGGCTATACCACTTAAAGTGAACTTGAGAATGGTGGTTTCTAAAGAACACTGGCCAGTTTCTTTCCCTATTTTGTCCAACCAAAACGAGTTACTCACGTTCAGTGCTATTGAAGTTGATCGTATATTACAGTGAAGGCAGTCTTAGTTTTACTTCTCTACAGTTCAGCACTCACAAAGCGCATATCTTGAATTTCATTTTGTGTAAGGTTTTCAGGGTCATCCAAAGTAACCATAAACACTATAAGATGGCATTTGCAACGCCATTGAGCTTTAGAAAAACATATGACACAACATGACACCTTAGTTTTGAATGGTCAAACTCAATTTCTTTTTACCCCTCTGTTAAACTAAGTTTCAGTTGTATAAAGACGAGGTTACAATTATTAACTGAACTCTATTTTCCACCTATTCTAACTGTACCAATATACTTAGAAACAAGTTATTTTTTTGTTTTTAATGATATGTAGTAATAACTGTATGACATAAAAATGTAACAGTTTCCTCTGTAAATACTCTAAATATAATAATATTTGTATCTTCTAAGTACATGTATATAAGTCACACATCATTTTATCTGTGTTTGTGAGATTCAGTTGTCACCTGCCAGTGCCCTAAGAAGGCAACAGAGTGTTCCTTATCTAAAACGTAATATTAAGAATAACATTAGGAAAATATTTCCTAATTATAATTTTTGAAAATTAATTTATTCCATAGCTGAGTACTTAAGATGTTAACAAATTAATTATTTAAGCGTAAATGAGGTACAATGTACAGAAACTGCAAATGAAGTAGTGTATTGTGTTGAAAATGAGATAGATTCATAAGTAGCGGCACAATGGGCCCCCAGGGACAAAACCTGTCACAGTGTGTGCAGCCTTTCTTTGTATATGACATCACTTTTCCAGATGGTTGAATCGAAAATAGCGGTGGAGGAAATTGAAAACTCGAAGACAAGGCAAATACTGAAATGTCCAAGATGATGGAACAAGCTCACTTCTCCAAATTTTAAAGCAAAGGGATATTTAAGAAGCTCACTTGTGATAGTGAGAAATTCAGAAAGCCCAGATGTGTGTGTGCTGCCCTATTTTGTACATGTTCAGAATACTCAAATGACATTAATGTTTCCTATACATGTAGGGGAAATTTTGGAACAGTTTTCCCATGACTGTTCCATAATCTAACTACACTCCTGGAAATTGAAATAAGAACACCGTGAATTCATTGTCCCAGGAAGGGGAAACTTTATTGACACATTCCTGGGGTCAGATACATCACATGATCACACTGACAGAACCACAGGACATAGACACAGGCAACAGAGCATGCACAATGTCGGCACTAGTACAGTGTATATCCACCTTTCGCAGCAATGCAGGCTGCTATTCTCCCATGGAGACGATCGTAGAGATGCTGGATGTAGTCCTGTGGAACGGCTTGCCATGCCATTTCCACCTGGCGCCTCAGTTGGACCAGCGTTCGTGCTAGACGTGCAGACCGCGTGAGACGACGCTTCATCCAGTCCCAAACATGCTCAATGGGGGACAGATCCGGAGATCTTGCTGGCCAGGGTAGTTGACTTACACCTTCTAGAGCACGTTGGGTGGCACGGGATACATGCGGACGTGCATTGTCCTGTTGGGACAGCAAGTTCCCTTGCCGGTCTAGGAATGGTAGAACGATGGGTTCGATGACGGTTTGGATGTACCGTGCACTATTCAGTGTCCCCTCGACGATCACCAGTGGTGTACGGCCAGTGTAGGAGATCGCTCCCCACACCATGATGGCGGGTGTTGGCCCTGTGTGCCTCGGTCGTATGCAGTCCTGATTGTGGCGCTCACCTGCACGGCGCCAAACACGCATACGACCATCATTGGCACCAAGGCAGAAGCGACTCTCATCGCTGAAGACGACACGTCTCCATTCGTCCCTCCATTCACGCCTGTCGCGACACCACTGGAGGCGGGCTGCACGATGTTGGGGCGTGAGCGGAAGACGGCCTAACGGTGTGCGGGACCGTAGCCCAGCTTCATGGAGACGGTTGCGAATGGTCCTCGCTGATACCCCAGGAGCAACAGTGTCCCTAATTTGCTGGGAAGTGGCGGTGCGGTCCCCTACGGCACTGCGTAGGATCCTACGGTCTTGGCGTGCATCCGTGCGTCGCTGCGGTCCGGTCCCAGGTCGACGGGCACGTGCACCTTCCGCCGACCACTGGCGACAACATCGATGTACTGTGGAGACCTCACGCCCCACGTGTTGAGCAATTCGGCGGTACGTCCACCCGGCCTCCCGCATGCCCACTATACGCCCTCGCTCAAAGTCCGTCAACTGCACATACGGTTCACGTCCACGCTGTCGCGGCATGCTACCAGTGTTAAAGACTGCGATGGAGCTCCGTATGCCACGGCAAACTGGCTGACACTGACGGCGGCGGTGCACAAATGCTGCGCAGCTAGCGCCATTCGACGGCCAACACCGCGGTTCCTGGTGTGTCCGCTGTGCCGTGCGTGTGATCATTGCTTGTACAGCCCTCTCGCAGTGTCCGGAGCAAGTATGGTGGGTCTGACACACCGGTGTCAATGTGTTCTTTTTTCCATTTCCAGGAGTGTAATAACGTATATATCAAATTAGACTACCAAATCAATTCAAATTTCTAGCGACAAACGAAGGTATGCATGATACTTAAACAAATGCCAGCGCTTGTGAATCTAATAAGATCGTTATTGCAGGTTTATGCTGTGGCAGATATGTGTAATGTTTTTCTGTAAGCTGGGCCTGCTAGCTGGCTGTGGGAATGCGAGAACCACAATGGGAGCATAGCTCGTGGTTCGCAAAATTGTTTTCTTTTAAAAGGGAGAATGCAGCCAGTGACACACTGGGAAATGGCTGCAGTATGGGATAGGTGCTCAACGCCTTGGCCGGTCACAACAGGGGCAGCCGGGAGAAATCGGCCTTCTGTAAACTTCCGTTGTGAGAAGGAGCGTAAAGAAAGATGTCCTAAAAGAGATAGAGGTTTGTGAGGGGTTTGGGAAAAAATGAAGCTGTCAGAGAAGTATCCATTGGATCCAAAGAATGCCAGCAGTAACTGATGTTGAAATTTTTTTAAGTTGGTCTATTGTTACTTCAACAAAATTATTCAAAAAAATGGTTCAAATGGCTCTGAGCACTATGGGACTCAACTGCTGAGGTCATTAGTCCCCTAGAACTTAGAACTAGTTAAACCTAACTAACCTAAGGACATCACAAACATCCATGCCCGAGGCAGGATTCGAACCTGCGACCGTAGCGGTCTTGCGGTTCCAGACTGCAGCGCCTTTAACCGCACGGCCACTTCGGCCGGCAACAACAAAATTATTCTTCTAGCAGGTATGAAAACGTGTAAGCGCGTATGTCCAGCCACTGTCATTGGCTGCAACATGAAATCACCCTCATAGTGAGAAAGAATTTCTGCATTCTGCCTCACCCTGTGTGAGAAATGTGTATGACTGGTTAACTACAGCAGATACTTTAGGAGACGTGAGATTGTTGATTTTTTTATAAATTTTTCATCTTTCGGAACTCAGGAAGTCTACAACGATTGGTGAATGAGAATTTTGTGCTGGCAGAACCAGCAAGATTATGAGAAGAAGAGCAGGTACACACTTTTTCTTAGAACTGCAGGGAGAATGTTTCGTGTTGGATCATCAGAGGGAGAGATGTTTTTGCTTTAGAACTGCAGAGAGGGAGGACTTCGTCCGAGAACTGAGCGAAAAAAAATAGCACTATAGGACTTAACGGCTTAGGTCATCAGTCCCCTAGAACTTAGGACTACTTAAACCTAACTAACCTAAGGACATCATGCACATCCGTGCCAGAGGCAGGATTCGAACCTGCGACCGTAGCGGTCTCGCGGTTCCAGACTGAAGCGCCTAGAACCGCTCGGCCACACTTCCGGCGAACTGAGCGCAGATGCCGAGTCTGAACTTATAACTTAAAGTTACCACTGCAGCCATCTACTGCACCTGAATTTAAGAAAGATGGTAAGCATGAGCCGTGAAGAGGTGACCACAAAGTCGTTCATCTTCAGTTAGAGTTTTTTCGCTGAGTTATTTCTAGAAGTCAGCTAGTTGAGCCCAGCATGCGCTTTGACAAGGGAAATGGTGCTTATATCTATTTTTCTGCGCCTTTTCTTTGATGTATTAAATAATGCAGGAACAATTGATGGTTTATATGGACATGGCTAACTGTATCATTTCAGTTCCCATTCCATCCACCTGTGGCAAGGTATTATCCTATATTTTTAGTAGTTCATTAGAAGCTTTTTGCAATTCATAATTAGCTGAACTGTCTGCTCAGTGGTTGAAATCAAGTTAATGCTTATAGTAATAAACAGGATTTTATGGTGACCTTTATATTCATTCCACGTTTTGATGAAACCCTTACTCATTATACCTACGTAAGCTATATTTCCCGTATTTCATGTTTAATTGGGCCACCGCTGTTTAAATGCAGATGTTCAATAATTTCTGCTGTCTTACTTTTGCTTAACATTTCACGCGATGTTATGCGGAGTGATTTGTTGACTGCATAGGTCACTGGGTTCAGATCTTGTTAATGTGCCAGGGGTTTGCTAAATGCTCAACCATAGTCTCACAGCAGGAGCCAACATACGAAGTCATAAATCTTGGAGGATTCTTCTTACCGGTGTTGCATATTACCGATGTTGCGTGGTTGAAGATGCATCTACCCAATGTTGCATGACAGAGGGTGCTTCATAGCACAAATGTGACACACACACCAACACACACACACACACACACACACACACACACACACAGGCACACACATACACACACACAGGCACACACATACACACACACACACACACACACACACATACACGCACATGCATATCAATTTCCCACTAATAGCTCAATATTTTATCAGCCATTAAAGCTAATCAGCCAAACGTAGCCCATTATTTTCCCAGCCATTAAAGCGAAACAGTCAATCAATGAGTACCCCACTTGTCAACGATTACATATGATAGTTTAGGTCCCTCGCTGCAAACATTACTTATCCCTCAAATTAAACGTCACAATGTTATTCTCACATCTAAATTGTCTGTAACATTTATAAAAGGTACATAGAGATATTGACATTAGTAGTGTAATTAACAGGTTAAGATGCACTTGGTGTCTAAAATGCGGACTCTAAAAGTGTCACAATGCAATTTTCATGTCTAACTTTACAGTTACAATTTCATTGTATTATGATAAAGCAACATGTACTCTACAGTTTCACTTTCATCCTCACAGACAGCATTTTACTGCAAAAACAACTACTGTGCCCTCAGCTTCCTTCTCAAAAATGATTCCTCATCATGAAAACATCGCCGTTTCGTAGCGCAAACTGATTAATGCTCTAGCAGACTTTCTCAACATATACTAAGGGAATTTGCGTATAGAACTTTAAGTTTACTATTTTTCCTGTCGAATGTTTGATAAACATAGCTGTTTTAAGCTCTGCAAACGACTTTTCTGTTGTTAGATGCACAACGTGGAGAGCACCACATTTAGAGATCATTTAACCCTCTCCAGTGAGAATGTCTGTAGCTTACAAAAAAGTTGATTGTTTAACAGCATTTAATTCTCAGTCTAAGTGTTAAATGTTCGAACTCTTTTTGAAATTTGTTCTTAACGCGATTCACTTTATGAAACCTGTCAGAGTCAAGGGCCGGGGCACAATATACGCAGAGGTCTGCATCCTGCCTCTTCGATGCATTTCCTGTTTTCGATACAGCTGTTGTGAGCGATACAAACACAAACAAATATTTGTTAAAACTTCCAGGTGTCACAAACAGATGGTAGCTTTGTTCCGTATTTTAACGTTTTCTGAGAAAAAAGATTTGGAGTTCAACTGTTTCCACATCAAAAATCAGTAATCAATATTCGTTTTGTCGTATTTGAAAGTATAAGTAATCAGGGTGAGCTATGTACTATCTAGTATAAGTCGAGTACTTGACAAAGTTCTGTGACGCACTTTTACAGACACTGAGAAGTTGAATACGTGATGATCTAGCCACGCACACAACGTTTTTATAAATAAAGAAATGGCTACACACAGTGTAGCGTAAAAAATACCGTAAGTATAATAGTAACACACGAATCGGAATATATACATGTCATGTTGCCTGCATTAATTTCTACAGCACATTCACAACATATACACAATGCTACTGACAGCCACCACGCATAATCGGTTACTTTGATCGACAATTGGAGAGCGGTTAATACCTATGAAGCCACGTAACCAAATTATAGCTTCCAATCCGTTGAGCAGTGTGCTCAGAAGAAAAAATATTCCAGTGTTAGCTGTTTACTGCTTCACACAGTCTTGTCGATTAAATAACTTGGTGCAGTGCTGGGAAGCGAGCAAGGTGAATCGTGAACCTCGGAGGATTCAAGGAATGTGGCGCTAGGCCACGATTGTTCGGGAGCAATTGTAAATCGTGCTGCTAGATTTGTTAACGCTACCGACGACCTATACACGATTATTACGGTAACGGGAATCCGTGGAGGGGAGAAGAAGCAAAATGCTATTGAGAAGCAACATTTGCGATGGACTGATGAACGACGCTGCTGCCTGGAACGTACGTCTTGCGTATAAACCGCAAAGAAAAGAGAAATTAACCATGTGGGACGTCCCCTGTTTTTTCCCTCTGCCTATTTTCCTCTGCATATTTTCCTCTGCTTATTTAGTGCTCCCTTGGTGCTTACCTCTTTGGTTTCAACAACGTAGTTCGTTACCTCAAGTGGCCACTTAAGGCAAATGTCTCACTTGTCTTTTCTGGTATTTTGGTGCCACTATATCTAGACATCGTGGCATCATAGCACCACAGAGCTAAATAATAAGAAATATTCATTCTCCTACGTTCTCTTAGTCATGTAACAATTGTAGCATCCTGTAAGTCATTCGTTCTTTAATTACACAGTGAATATTTCACTCTATTTGTTTATCTTTTGCATAACTTTTTAGTTCATTTTACACGTATATTTTCAATATAAGAACGTATCTGCAGGTAGCAAGATTCACATAAACGTATATTACCTCTACGTATAAATACTTGTTCTTTAACACAATGCATCTCACGCCAGAGATCATGATGTTGCCAAGTGTTTTACCTGTCATATTCATATCCTTTGCAATTACATCCAGTGTTTACCTTCTGTGAATAAGTGTAAAACCAAGTACAGCTAAATGCTGTGTATATTGATATGTATTAGCTGATAATATCCATTGTGTGAACTAATTTATCGTGGATATCACGATGCAGTGGACTGTAAGTACTCAAAATATCACAAACTTTGCGTTTTATAAACGTTTCGCCACTGAACTAAATTTCCGTCAGTTTCGCCAGTATCACCACCACCGTGTCTGCTCACACATGGTCCACAATATAACGTTCTTGTAAAACCTCCTTCTTATGATTAGCTTGCAGTGGGTCAGAAACAGGTTAATGGCACAATAAATCGTTGTTGTTGTTGTTGTTGTTGTTGTCTTCAGTCTAGAGACTGGTTTGATGCAGCTCTCCATGCTACTCTGTCCTGCACAAGCTTCTTCATTTCCAAGTAACTACTGCACCCTACATCCTTCTGAATCTGCTTAGTGTATTCATTTCTTGGTCTCCCTTACGATTTTTACCCTCCATGCTGCCCTCCAATACTAAATTGGTGATTCCTTGGTGCCTCAGAACTTGTTCTACCAACCGATCCCTTCTTCTAGACAAGCTGTTCCACAAATTCCTCTTCTCCCCAATTCTGTTCAGTACCTCCTCATTAGTTACATGTTCTACCCATCTAAATCCTATCAAAAATAAAAAAGCTACGATTTATATATTCAAATCAAAATAAATCGCCAAAAATCTGGAAACTTTCCAGTCTCACAATTCCAGTTGGGCGTTAATAGAAATTATAAAGCTTAACGTTATAGTGAATGTAAATGAAGGAGTTAACGGAGGAATGCTCACAAAATTATTCAAGAAGATGCCAAAGAAATATGCCATGATAAATATTGATAGTCTCCTTGTGTTTGCTGCCGGATCCTGAAAGTCAACATGTCTCGATATTCCGGTGATCCATCTGTCTCCTACCTTCAGGAGTAGGGGCCTACGCTGTTGCTTTCGAGTCCCGCTGAAAACTAGTGCCGAGGCTGCAAATCCTTTTCCTGTATATGCCTGTAGACCGTACACGGCGCATGCGCCGCCCACCACAGTTCCAGTCCTCAAAGACTGGGCTAGTGGCACCGCTCTTAGTAGAACACCGGTGACAACGATATATCGTGTTGTGTCTAGCTCATACAGCATAGACACAATGAGGTAGCTAGGTGCACGCTAAACTAACGCAGACGGGCTTGAAGTTCTGGAACATGAGACTTATTAATGAATAAGAAGAAAAGTACGTAGATGTTACTTAACTTTTATTCTCTTGTTGGAATCCATCTCTCTTGAATATTAGTACGCTATTAGCACTGATACAAATGGCGCCTTGCTAGGTAGTAGCTATGGACTAAGCTGAAGGCTATTCTATCTGTCTCTCTCGGCAAATGAGAGGAAAGCTTCGTACGTCTGGTCGCAAGCTATGTCTTCCGTACAACTGGGGCGAAGTCTAGCCCGTGTCTTGTGACCTGCCATGTGGTGGCGCTAGGATTGCGATTACACAGTGGCGACACGCGGGTCCGACATGTACTACCGGACCGCGGCCGATTTAAGTTACCACCTAGCAAGTGTGGTGTCTAACGGTGACACCACATTCCTCCCCCGCAAATCGGCGAACGGTCGTGAGATAAGGCTTCCGCCCGCCGTGGGGAGGACCCCATGTTGACGTATGCGATGAGGTGGGGAGCCTAACAACAGGCGAGGCTGTGCCACCCGCACCCGGCCATTCGGTCCGAGGGGAGCTAGGAAACGCCTGCAAACCTAGTCCAGGGTGCACGTCAACATGGGGTGTATGCGCACGTAATGATACAAGAGGGGCCGAAGGGTCGACCTCCATGTGGTCGGAGCACCCGACGGGCGAAGACGACATCTGGTCCGGAGCGGGCAAGAGGTCCATGGCGGAGGACGGCTGGGCACGGGAAGCGAGCGGCGGCGCGTGACCCAGGGAGGCGCCAGGCGGCTGCAGCGAAGCGTCCGCTGCGGGCGGCGCCGGCGGCGGCTGCGGCGGCGGCGGCGCGACGCCATGAGGCAAAATGGAAGGCAGCGTCGGTAACACCTGGGGATGAGGCGAGCCAGTAGATGGGTCCCCAAGGCGCTGACCTGACGGCACCGTCGCTGAAAGCAGACGGGGAGCGGCAGAACCCAGGCGACGACAGAGGCGCAGCTGATTGAGATGCCGACGCACCTCACCAGAGGCCCCCAATACCAAATACATCGCGCGGCCGAGGCAGCGAAGAATGCGCCCTGCGAGCCAACGCCGTGAACCGCGATAGTTGCGATAATAGACAACGTCGCCAGGAGCAAAAGCAGGAGTCTGCCGCTGCACAGGAACCTGATGCGGCGGATGCAGCAAAGACATCAGGGTGCGATGAGGACGACCATGGAGCCACTCAGCCGGCGAGCGGCCATCGCGGGGCTGAGAGCGATACGAAGACAAAAAGAGCAATAATGCGTCCTCCCGAGAATGCGACTCTTTCAATTTCAACATCTGTGACTTGAAAGTCCGGACCAATCGTTCAGCGGCACCGTTTGACTGAGGCGAAAACGGCGCGGATGTCAGATGTTGAATACCATTGGCCTTGCAGAATGACTGGAATTCTGCGGACATGAATTGTGGGCCATTGTCGGAAACAATAGTCTGCGGAAGACCCTCAATGCAAAAGATAGCAGACAAGGCTTGGATTGTGGCAGAAGACGTCGTGGAAGACATCCGGACAACAAAAGGAAAATTACTGAAAGCATCGACCACAACCAACCATCGAGCATTCCAGAACGGAGCAGCAAAATCTATGTGCAAGCGTTGCCAAGGGGAAGTGGCTTTCGGCCATGCAAAGAATTTCCGCGGCGGTGCGGATTGTTGTTCGGCACACGCCACGCAAGAGGAGCACATATTCGTAATCGCAGCATCGATTCCGAACCACGTACAGTGCTGACGAGCAAGTTGTTTCGTACGCACTATACCCCAATGTCCTTGGTGGAGAAGCTTTAAGACAGAGGACTGTAACGATCGTGGGACCACGACTCGGGATTGATCATTATCAGAACGCAACAACAAAACACCACATCGTACAAAAAGGCTCTCCTTGTGAGCAAAAAAACGGCGAACCAACGGATCCGCGATCCGTGACTTTGACAAGGGCCATTGCGTAGCAACAAAACGCAAAACAGTAGCAAGGACAGGATCAGCAGCTGTGGCTGTAGCTACACGACGAAAATCAATCGGAAACGATGCGACCACGTCATCGGCTTCCGAATCAATGAACATGCAAGCAAGTTCGGAAGAATCGAATGCTTGATCCTCAGCAACAGGCAAACAGGACAACGCATCAGCGTTGCCGTGCTTAGCAGTGGACCGATACAAGATATCGTAGCGGTACTGCGAGAGAAAAAGCGACCAGCGAATGAATTTCTGCGCTGTACGCGGAGGTACAGGCTTGTTCGGATGAAAAAGCGATGTCAAAGGTTTGTGGTCTGTGATGATGGTAAAGTGACGACCATACAAGAAGTCATGGAACTTGGTAACACCAAACACGAGAGCTAAAGCTTCTTTCTCTATTTGTGAATAATTTCTTTGCGCAGAGGAGAGCAATTTGGACGCAAAGGCAATAGGGCGATCATGCGAGCCATCCTTGTGCGCAAGCACAGCACCGATCCCGAAATCCGATGCATCTACCATCAACAAAAGGGGTTTTCGGGGATCGAATGGCGTAAGGCAAGTATTTGAAAGTAACGCCAATTTCAACTGGCGAAAGGCGCGTTCGCATTCCGTCGTCCAGACGAACGGAACACCTTTACGGCATAAGCGATGAAGCGGAGCTGAAATGGAAGAAGCATTGCGCACAAACTTAGCATAATAATTAATTTTACCCAGCACACTCTGTAGCTGTTTTAAATTCTGCGGAGCAGGTAAATCCTGTATGGCACGGAGGTGCTCTGGACTCGGATGTATACCTTGGGCATTTATGACATGCCCCAGGTAGGGTAAGTCCCGAGCAAAAAACACACATTTGTCCTTCCTCAAGCGAAGACCATTCTGACGCAATACCTGAAATAATGTTCGGAGATTTTGCAAATGTTCGGCTTCTGTCTGTCCTGAGATCACAATATCGTCCAGATAGTTTGCAGCAGTAGGGACCGACGCACAAATAGTTTGTAAATATTGCTGAAACAAAGCAGGGGCGGATGCACACCCGAATGGCAGTCTTGTGAAGCGATACAAGCCAAGATGCGTGTTTACCACTAATACGCGCTGGGATTCTTCGTCCACAGGTAGTTGCAAGTACGCATCTGCGAGGTCCAATTTTGAAAAATATTGTCCCGGGCACAGTTTGTCAAAAAGATCTTCCGGGCGGGGCAAAGGAAAAGTAGCAGTCACTAGTTGTGGATTCACAGTGGCCTTGAAGTCCACACAAAGTCTCAGTTTTCCGGAAGGTTTCGGCAAAATTACTAAGGGTGAGGCCCAAAGAGAAGCCTGCACACGTTCAATTACACCTTGAGATTCGAAATCGTGCAATGTTCTTGCGACCTCATCACGCAATGCGTGGGGAACATTGCGCGCTCTGAAAAATTTCGGTTGCGCGTTGTCTTTCAATTCCAAATGTGCTTCATAGTTCTTAGCGCAACCAAGGCCCGGTGCAAAAATGTCTGCAAATTCTTCACAAAGACTAGAAACACTGGCGGAAGGCACAGTCTGATTCACGGATAGGACCCGATTTACTATAGACAAATTAAACAATTGAAACAAATCTAAGCCAAACAAGTTCACTGCAGAAGTAGAACGAAGAACGTAAAATGATACAAGTTTTGTTTGTCCCTTGTATGTGGCAAGAAGGCTGCACTGTCCTAACACAGGGATCTGTTGTCCTGAGTAACTCGTTAACTTAACCTTTGCGGCACGCAATGGCGGTTTGCCCAGTTGTTTGTACGTGTCGTGATTGATCAATGAAACTGCAGCTCCGGTATCGAGCTGGAATGGGATCACTTTGCCTGCAAAGTCTAAGTCCACAAAAAGTTTATTGTCCTGCGGACGACAAGAGCGACTGTCACGTGCAATTTGAACTGAGACAGGTACAGAAGCACTTGCGACTTTACGGGATTTCCGGCGACGTCGACGCACACTTTTGGTGGGACGAACACAGTCACTGTTAGCTAAAGTATCACTGGACGGGTGGGAATGAACTACATGAATGTCCATGGGTGAAGGTCCACGAACCTGATTGGCCTGGGTTCGATTCCGGCGCAAAGCAAAGGGCCTGGAATTATTGTGATTGTCCGATCTAAGCTTTTTCCGGCAAACACTTTGAACATGTCCTTTCTTTTGACAGTAAAAGCAAATAGCTTGGCGTGACGGGCAATTTTCACGCGAATGTCTAGTTGCACACCGCGGGCATGATTTCACTGCAGTTGCTTGCTTACGCGGCGCACGTGTTTGCAAAGTAGGCTGCCGCTGCTGTGCGGACGGGCGCGAGGGCCGTTTAGCGTCCCGTGCAGCGGGCCCGGCGGGCCCGTTAATGTGACACACTGCTGGCGAAGTTTCAAATGAGTCCTGAGCAAAGTCAAGTGTGTCTTGCCTATCCAATATGTCTATCACTTGTTGAAGGGAGGGATTTACTAGTTTCAAAATCTGTTCCCTTATGCGAACATCAGACACGTTCTGTGCTATTGCATCACGCACCATAGTATCTGAATAAGGAAGGCCACAGTCACATTCAAAGGCACACTCCCTAGTAAGTCCTTGCAAAGTTGCTACCCACTCCCTATTAGTCTGACCGGCCGTACGTTTTGTACGAAAGAACGTATACCGTTTTGCAACTACATTTACTGTTTCTTTGAAATAGGCATCTAAAGCAGACAAAATTTCTTCGTAGGACAGAGTTGCTACGTCGCGTTGGGGAAACAATTTCACTATCACACGGTAGGTAGACACACCGACACAAGAAAGCAAAAACGGCTGCCGCTCTTTACCTTGAATTCTGTATGCTGCGAGGTGAAAGTGGAACTGGCGAGACCACTCTTGCCAGGTCTCGTCGGCCGCCACGTATGGCCGAAAAGGAGGTGCAACAGCGTTTTGAGGCAGCGGTAGCGAAGAAGCGGCGGCTGCCGCATCGGTTTGCAGCGCACGTTGACCCTGGACGAGCTGTCCAAGGGCTTCCAATAACGCCTGCGTCTGCTGATTCTGCAAGCGAAAAAAGTCGGACAGTACATCTGGAGATTGTGGCGAAGCCATGACACAAACGAATCAGAGCAAAGTACAATCAATTTATGCGACGTGGGCGCGGCATCCCATCCTCGTCGCCAAATAATGTTGTGTCTAGCTCATACAGCATAGACACAATGAGGTAGCTAGGTGCACGCTAAACTAACGCAGACGGGCTTGAAGTTCTGGAACATGAGACTTATTAATGAATAAGAAGAAAAGTACGTAGATGTTACTTAACTTTTATTCTCTTGTTGGAATCCATCTCTCTTGAATATTAGTACGCTATTAGCACTGATACAAATGGCGCCTTGCTAGGTAGTAGCTATGGACTAAGCTGAAGGCTATTCTATCTGTCTCTCTCGGCAAATGAGAGGAAAGCTTCGTACGTCTGGTCGCAAGCTATGTCTTCCGTACAACTGGGGCGAGGTCTAGCCCGTGTCTTGTGACCTGCCATGTGGTGGCGCTAGGATTGCGATTACACAGTGGCGACACGCGGGTCCGACATGTACTACCGGACCGCGGCCGATTTAAGTTACCACCTAGCAAGTGTGGTGTCTAACGGTGACACCACATATCGCACTCAGAGACTATTTTCGAACTCTCGGAGGAAAAGCGTTCTTTTTTGATGCCGAACAGTACAGGGTTCCAGTGTTTACCTTCTGTGAATAAGTGTAAAATATTTGTTAATCGTTTGGTCTGCCAACACAATTCACTTACCTCTTTTAAATCTTGCTTCAAAGACCAATGACTATTGCTTTCAGTGGTCTTTTATTGCTGATTTGTACATAACAAATGGTAGTGTGTGCTGGACGTCTAGTTATCTTCGGCCGGCCGTGGTGACCAAGCGGTTAAAGGCTCTACAGTCTGGAACCGCGCGACCGCTACGGTCGCAGGTTCGAAACCTGCCTCGGGCATGGATGTGTGTGATGTCCTTAGGTTAGTTAGGTTTAAGTAGTTCTAAGTTCTAGGGGACTGATAACCTTAGAAGTTAAGTCCCATAGTGCTCTTGTTTTATTGATCACAACTGGGTCAACAGTACCATCACAAAGCAGGAAAACAGTAAATAAAAGTCGAATTGTATGAAAAACAATTAAAGCTACCGTTTGTTAACATCCGGATATCGAATGCTTGGTGTAACTGGTTGTTAGTAACGAAATTCATGTGCACAGACCACATCGTTCGGCATTCTATGTACACTGCAATTACAGCACTGAATATTCAGAGCTTCATCTAGACTGAGGTTCTGTTCGTATAGTTTAGCAAACAGTTATGTCTGATTGTTGAGTCCTTAAAAATACGTGTTGCGAAACAAGCAGGCGTCAACTAGGTCCAAAGAGGAAGAAGCGTTTTGAACAATAGAAATTTGTCACATTTGTAAGGAAAACCTGAAACAAAATGATGTGAAAAATAAATCACTGCACATTTCGCGGATGATACCTGTAAATGCCAACTAGCTCTGCAGATGATGAAGAAATTGATGAAATGTATGATGAGATAAAAGAAATTATTCAGGTAGTGAAGGGAGACAAAAATTTAATAGTCATGGGTGACTGGAATTCGAGAGTAGTAAAACAGAGAGAAAAAAATATAGTACATGAACATGGATTGGGGATAAGAAATGAAACAGGAAGCCGTCTGCTAGAATTTTGCAAAGAGCATAACTTAATCATAACTAACACTTGGTTTGAGACTCATGAAAGAAGGTTGTATACATGGAAGAATCCTGGAGATACTAGAAGGTATCAGATAGATTATATAATGGTAAGACAGAGATTTAGGAACCATGTTTTAAATTGCAAGACATTTCCAGGGGCGGATGTCGACTCTGACCACAATGTATTGGTTATGAACTGTAGATTAAAACTGAAGAAACTGCAAAAAGGTGGGAATTTAAGGGGATGGGACCTGGATAAACTGACTAAACCAGAGGTTGTACAGAGTTTCAGGGAGAGCATAAGAGAACAATTGACAGGAATGGGGGAAAGAAATACAGTAGAAGAAGAATGGGTAGCTCTGAAGTAGTGAATGCAGCAGAGGATCAAGTATGTAAAAAGACGAGAGCTAGTAGAAATCCTTGGGTAACAGAAGAGATATTGAATTTAAGTGATGAAAGGAGAAAATATAAAAATGCAGTAAATGAAGCAGGCAAAAAGGAATACAAACGTCTCAGAAATGAGATCGATAGAAAGTGCAAAATGGCTGAGCAGGAATGGCTAGAGGACAAATGTAAGGATGTAGAGGCATATCTCACTAGGGGTAAGATAGATACTGCCTACAGGAAATTTAAAGAGAACCACTTGTATGAATATCAAGAGCTCAGATGGAAACCCAGTTCTAAGCAAAGAAGGGAAAGCAGAAAGGTAGAAGGAGTATATAGAGGGTGTATACAAGGGCGATGTACTTGAGGAATATATTATGGAAATGGAAGAGAATGTAGATGAAGATGAAATTGGAGATACGATACTGCGTGAAGAGTTTGACAGAACACTGAAAGACCTAAGTCGAAACAAGGCCCCAGGAGCAGACAACATTCCATTAGAACTACTGACGGCCTTAGGACAGCCAGTCCTGACAAAACTCTACCATCTGGTGAGCAAGATGTATGAGACAGACCAAAAACCCTCAGACTTCAAGAAGAATATAATAATTCCAATCCCAAAGAAAGCAGGTGTTGACAGATGTGAAAATTACCGAACTATCAGTTTAATAAGCCACAGCTGCAAAATACTAACACGAATTCTTTACAGACGAATGGAAAAACTGGTAGAAGCCAACCTCGGGGAAGATCAGTTCGGATTCCGTAGAAATATTGGAACACGTGAGGCAATACTGACCTTACGACTTATCTTAGAAGAAAGATTATGGAAAGGCAAATCTACGTTTCTAGCATTTGTAGAGTTAGAGAAAGCTTTTGACAATGTTGACTGGAATACGCTCTTTCAAATTCTAAAGGTCGCAGGGGTAAAATACAGGTAGCGAAAGGCTATTTACAATTTGTACAGAAACCAGATGGCAGTTATAAGAGTCGAGGGACATCAAAGGGAAGCAGTGGTTGAGAAGGGAGTGAGACAGGGTTGTAGCCTCTCCCCAGTGTTATTCAATCTGTATATTGAGCAACCAGTAAAGGAAACAAAAGAATAATTCGGAGTAGGTATTAAAATCCATGGAGAAGAAATAAAAACTTTGAGGTTCGCCGATGACATTGTAATTCTGCCAGAGACAGCAAAGGACTTGGAAGAGCAGTTGAACGGAATGAACAGTGTCTTGAAAGGACGATACAAGATTAACATCAACAAAAGCAAAACGAGGATAATGGAATGTAGTAGAATTAAGTCGGGTGATGCTGAGGGAATTAGATTAGGAAATGAGACACATAAAGTAGTAAAGGAGTTTTGCTATTTGGGGAGCAATATAACTGATGACGGTCGAAGTAGAGAAGATATAAAATGTAGACTAGCAAAGGCAAGGAAAGCGTTTCTGAAGAGGAGAAATTTGTTAACATCGAGTATAGATTTAAGTGTCAGGAAGTCGTTTCTGAAAGTATTTGTATAGATGTAGCCATGTATGGAAGTGAAACATGGACGATAAATAATTTGGACACGAAGAGAATAGAAGCTTTCGAAATATGGTGCTACAGAAGAATGCTGAAGATTAGATGGGTACATCACATATCTAATGAGGAAGTATTGAATAGAATTGGGTAGAAGTGGAGCTTGTGGCACAACTTGATAAGAAGAAGGGACCGGTTGGTAGGACATGTTCTGAGGCATCAAGGGATCACATATTTAGCATTGGTGGGCAGCGTGGAGAGTAAAAATCGTAGAGGGAGACCAAGAGATGAATACACTAAGCAGATTCAGAAGGATGTAGGTTGCAGTAAGTACTAGGTGATGAAGAAACTTGCACAGGGTAGGGTAGCATGGAGAGCTGCATCAAACCAGTCTCAGGACTGAAGATCACAACAACAACAACCTGTAATTTAAGTTACAGATCTACATTTACGGTGCACGTTGTGTTTCACAGTCTGACGAATTACGAAGGTCATTTTACAGTAATGAACTTACGTACTTGATGGAAGGAACTGACAATAGTGAAACGGCAAAAATAAATCTAGTCGACAAACGTGTAAAAGTATATCCGATTGTAGTCTTTCTCGGCGCAATCGACTGATGAATTCTTCTCGTGTTATCAGCCGGGTGGTGGCGTCGTCGTGTCGCAACGTTTTAATGAGTTTCGTGCCCATCATCTTCTGGCGAAATGTTTCGTACCCATCATTTTCGCCAGAAGATGAAGGGTAGGAAACTCATTGAAACGTTGCGACAAGACGACGCCACCACCCGGCTGATAACCCAAGAAGAATTCATCATGTAAAAGTACACAACACCACTAAATCTATCACAGTGACGTGATTTCTTTAACTCTCTGGTGTGCTCTCTAGAAAAATGTGTCCCATGATTAAATCATGACGAATTGAAGATAACAGGAAAGTATTTCCCAACAGCAAGTAGCTTGTTTTGAGCAGTTTGAAAAGTGTGTTTTCATACGATTATGTAACTGAAGATCCATTGTTTTGGATAAACAGATGCCCCCAAGTAAAGCGTTCAAAAGGTTACCGAGCGCTGAAACAACAGTCAAAGAACGAGAATACGAAACAACATGCACAGTGTAGATCGTATTAGAATGCAAAGAATTAGGAAATTATACGACTTATATTTGAAAACCGGAGCCTTGCTTTTCGCTGTTGTGTTTAAAAATTTCCATACACTCTGTCTTAAAAACATACGGACTGGATCCAGCCCACATATGATTTCACCTGGCTTAGCATGGGACACTTTGCTGGAAAATGCTAATGTAAAACTGTAACTTATTACGAACACAGACAGTTTCAATCTACTGAGCATGGTGTCATAGGCGGTATCGTTTACTGATCACATGGACATGCAGTTTGCAAAAAATATGTTAACGGATGATTTTAATGAAACTGATGGTAATGAGTCATATATCACGTAGCTCACTCTTAATAGTCTTCGCAGATGAGCTATGATGCAACACCTACTACACTCACATTTTGTATAGATATCTGTGTACGGTCCTAATGTAATGATCATACCAGATGATTCAGATATAGGTTACATTTTAGAAGAAGATCTTGAATATCTAGATCATTTAATGGAACATCATTCTGATCTGTAATTACGTCCAGAGAAAAATGCATCACCACCTAACATCAACAGGCCAGGAGTTTCAATGATGATGATTTCCACATTCTCATTAAGGAAAATTATGTGGTTCACTATAGAAATTTGGTCCACAGCTCGTGGTCTAGTGGCTAGCGTTGATACCTCTGGATCACAGGGTCCCGCATTCGATTCCAGCCGGGTTAGAGATTTTCTCTGCCTGGGGACTGGGTGTTTGTGTTGTCCTCGTCATTTCATCATCATCCTGATCATTCATGATAGTGGCTAGATTGGACTGCGAAAAAAATTGGACTGTGAAAAAGTTGGGACACGAGCACTGATGACCGCGCAGTTGAGCGCCCCTGAAACCAAACATCATCATCATCATCACTACAGAAATTTAAAGCAGTATGTGAACAGCTACCTTATTTTACTAAAATCCACCAATTATTGTCGTTCTGTCAAGCTCCCACAATGAAACCAAGTGTTGATGTTAGTGTTGAGAAGCGTATGAATGCAAAAACCGATTTCAAAGACGATTTCTTCGAACTTGCGAATAACAGGGTTTTTGGAAAGCTATGCACAGTATGGTAAAAACGTGTGATTTGAAGATTGAAACAGTTTGGGAAGACAGATATGGAGTTGCTACTCTGACTGCAAAACCGAATTTCAAGTGCAGTATTATATTTAATGAAAATCTGGTTGCTCTTGAATTAAGAGGACTTAACATTGTTTTTGATGCACCTGTTGCTATATGAATGACTGTTTTATATATTTCTAAGACACTGTCTGTAAATTTCAGTTATGGGTACATATTTTAGCTAAAATTGTTAAGAAGATTTACCCAGATACAGATAGCCTAATATATCATGAAAGCACCTCAACTATTCATGATTTTATTACAAGCGATGTGCATACTTAGCTTTACACTTTGGCTTACCATAATAGTAGCATTTATAACATCACACATGTAAGAAGGAAGTGCGTTTAATGAAAGATCAATTATCATCGGAGATTATTAACAAATTCAAAAGACCGAGAGAAAAAACGTACACTCTCGAAGCTGAGACACAACACACAATGTGCAGGGCCAAAGATGTTCAATGTTCATCATAAAAAAACTAAGCATTGATGATTACTAAGACTCTACTAATTTTTGCAGACTATATGTACAGTTAATTTCAACCTTCTGCATTCTTCCAGTTAAATAAAAATCAAACCATTTGTGCACTGTCCCACTCATACCACAATACTTAAGCTAATCTAGAAAAATTTCATGTTTCATAATTCTACAACAGACTAACGTCAACGATACAGGCGTACAAGTGTGTGCATCTTTCTACGACCGTTCTTGAAAACGGGAATGACCATCCATAATTTTTTTTTCAGTAGACGCTGGCAATATCCAGGCAGCTTACGTGCAGCGATCTTCATAGCAGTTAAGGTGAGTGTTATCAAAGGATGCACGACAATGCAATTTCTTCTGCCTGAGGGATGACATTGTTTTCCTCAGTGAATGTGAAGAAGATTTATAGAATCTGCTGAATGGCACGGAATGGTGTCTACTGAGTACAGAAAAGGACTGAGAATAAAGTGAAAAAAAGACAAAAGTAATGAGAAGTAGCAAAATAAGACTAGTAATAAAGTTAACATCAAAATTGGTGACCACGAAGTAGATGAAGTTAAGAAATTCTGTTTCTATAATATTTCCGTCAAGTTCATCTCCCTTATACAGGCCCTCTCTATATTCCTTTCAGCTTTCCCTTCTTTGCTTAGCACTGGTTTTCCAGCTGAGCTTTTTATGCTCATACAGTTGCTTCTCTTTTCTCCAAAAGTACCTTTAAATTTCCGTAGAGGCATCATTTTACCACTAGTGAAATATGCTTCTAAATCCTAACATTTGTCCTCAAGCCATTTCTGCCTAGCCATTTTGCACTTCCTTTCAGTCTCATCTTTTACACATTTGTATTCTCTTTCCCCTGCTGCATTTGATGCATTTTTATATTTTCCATTTTCAGCAATCATCCAAGGGATTTCTACTAGGCCTTGTCTTTTTATCTGTTTCATACTCAGTTGCCTTCACTATTTCATCTTTTAAAGCTACCCATTCGCCTTCTACTGTAGTGCTTTCCCCTATTCTTGTCAATCATTGTCTAATACTTCCTCTGAAGATCTCAACAACCTCTGGTTCTTTCAACTTATCCAGGTCCCATCTCCTTAATTTTCTACCTTTTTGGAATTTCTTCATTTTCAATGTATAATTTATAACCAATACATTGTGGTCAGACTCCACATCTGCCCCTGGAAATGTCATACAAATTAAAATCAGGTTCCAAATTCTCTGTATTACTATTATATAATCAATCTGAAACCTTTCGGTGCCTCCAGGACTCTTACAGGTACACAACCTTCATTCATTATTCTCAAACAAAATGTTAGCGATGATTAAATTATGGTGTGTGCAAAATTCTGTCAGACGGCTTCCTCTTTCTTTCCTTTCCCCCATCGATATTAACCTAATACTTTTGCTTTTCTTCCTTTTCCTACTATCGAATTCCAGTCCCCCATCACAATTAAACTTTTATCTCCCTTAAGGGGCTCCGGAAAGGCTCAAAATCATGAAAAGTTCAATTTTTACTTTTTTGCGTTTTCTGAATCTGCAGACTATTACCTTTTAATAGATATATAATTTATTCAATTCCGAAGAGTACAACTATTTTTAAATTTTTTTTTGAAATGTGTTCTACATGGGCGTGACCCACTGTGGCGCTGTTAAACTGCTGTCAAATGGTGTTATTATTAACGTCCGTGTTCATCAGGTACATTTTAGTGATGTGAGATAAAGTATGTGTTGTGGCTAACCTGTGATGGTTCAATATATATCGCTGGTGTGATTGTCGATTGTTTCATGTTTATTTACTCTGTCGTTATCTTGAAAATATTCGTAATTAATTCTGTTTCTTGAGTCTCTGTTTTCTTGAAGTATAATAATGAGTAAAAGTAAAGTTATTAGAAATCCTCTGAAGGCTTTTAAGAAAAGGAGAAATGTTGGAAAGCCAAAGGTATGTGTTATTACTGTAAACAATAAAGACGATGAAAATCCCCAACATAGCTTGTGTCCCAAAGAAGAAGACCGTTGGTGTAAATATAACAAAGGATTGCTAACTGGTGAAGTGTACACTCATAAGTATAGTCTGCCTCATGCAATAATGGAGGTGATAAAACCTATTTTCAGAGACTTAGCAGCACCTGAACTGTTGAAAAAGTGTATTCACGGAAAAACTCAAAACCCCAATGAAAGTGTAAATAGTGTTATATGGTCGAGAATCTCCAAGACTGTATTTGTTGGAATAGAATCACTTCACTTTGGTGTGTATGATGCTGTTGCGACTTTCAATGATGGCAACATTGTAAGGTGCAAGGTATTTAGAAATATGTGAATGAAGATAGGTTCTAACATGGTACGAGCGATGCTTGCTTTAGACAAGGAACGCCTTCGGGCTGCAGACAGGGCTGTAAAGAGTCTAGAAATACAAGCAAGAGTAAACAGGAGGAGGAACAAGAGGAAGCTGGAGGAGGAGTTTGCAGAGGATGAAGATAATCCATCCTATGGACCTGGAATGCACTAAAAAGTTAATCCAATCTTTGTCGCTCGATTCCCAAAACTTTTATTTTCTCATACTAATTACATGTTTTCTAAGTATCTTCCAAACATATTTGTTTCAAACTTTCAGTAAATGTTACACAGTACCTTCTGCATAATTTAACACAGCCTTTTTCCAAAAAAAATGTATATTTTTGAATATATAAATAAAAAATTGCAAAAAAATGTTGTGAATTTTCATTACAATTGAAAAAAAAATCATGTTTAATAACTGAACTAAAATTTTGTAAAATCCCTGTGTTAAGTTGTAGCCCATATTCCAATAAATAATCTGTAAAAAGTTCAACTTCGTACCTCAAATACTTTGTGAGGAAAGATGTAATTTATAAGCGTTATTTTAACATTGCAAGTATAGGGCGTTCCGGAGCCCCTTAACTATTTGAATAATTTCTTTTATCTCATCATATATTTCTTCAGTCTCTCAATTATCTGCGAAGCTTGTTAGCATATAAATTTGTACTACTGTGGTAGGTATGGGCCTCATATCTATCTCGGCTACGATAGTGCATTCACTATGCTGTTCAAAGTAGCTTACCTGCATTCGTATTTTCTTATTCATTATTAAACGCACTCCTGCATTACGCCTGAATTCCTTTCTGTTTATAACCCTGTATTCATCTGATCAGACGTCCTGTACCTCCTGACACCGAACTTCACTAATTCCCAATACATCTAACATCAACCTATCCATTTCCCTTTTTAAATTTTCTATACTACCTGCCTGATTAAGGGATCTAACATTCCATGTTCCTATCCACAGAACGCGTCTTGTTTCTCCCGAAGACGACATCCTCCTGAGTAGTCCCCGCGTGGAGACCCGAATGAGGCCACCGTCATTTAACCATACAGTAGAGCTGCATGCCTTCGGGAAAAGTTACGGCTGTAGTTTTCCCTTACCTTCAGGGGTTCGCAGTGCCAGCACAGCAAGGCTATTTTGGTTGGCGTTACAAGGCCAGATCAGTGAAGCATCCAGATTGTTGCCCCTGAAACTACTGAAAAGGCTGCTGCCCCTCTTCAGGAACCACACGTTCTCAAGAGATATCCGTCCTTTGTGGTGGCACCTACGGTACAGCTGCGTGTGTATCTGAGGCACGTACGTCACACCACCGACGGTAAGGTCCGTGGTTCATGGAGAACATTGGAAACTATGGTTTAACCGGAAGAATAATTGCAATATCGCTTCAGAACAAATTAGTGTATCGATGACCCCAGCAAGAAGATAAATGGTTTTGATCTCCCTCGGAAGCTCTGGGTTGCCTTAAATCGCTTTAGAACAAGCGTGGGAAGATGAAAACATCTAATGAATAAGTGGGGACTTGCGGAGAGTCCCGTGTGTGAATGTGGTGAAATCCAGACAATGGAACACCTACTGGTGTGTGAAGTGGTAGGATATAGTGGCGAACTGAAGGACATACATTACTTGCCTGACCTAGCCATAGATTGGCTCAAAACTATAAGTAGCATTGTGTAGTGTTGTAATTTCCTGGTGGATTGTAATGACACTGTAATATTTGCCTTGTATATGCCGAACGAATAAATAAAATAAAAGTGTATTTGCACATGCACCTTACGCTTTTTTTATCATGACGTGAAGTTTTCTGTTGTCTTCTATGAACTTGGAATGTACAAACATAAATTTGTTCAAATCATCAGATATACCATTCATGTACGTGCAGCTGACTGCGGGATATTGCACCAAACTTCGAAAGGGAAGCATCAACCGTGTCACACACTGTCTGTCCGTGAGACAACACCGAGACAAGCTTTAGATTCAGTCCGAGGCAGTGGCGCGCGGGAATTGTGCGCAGCCAGCTCCTCTTCGCTTCTCGGCTAAATGACTATGACGAAAACTTCTACCTGCAGGAATCTTACCTGTTATCTCCACCTCTCCAACGACCGTGAAGCCCTCAGTTGCGGAATTTAATAACTGTACCGAAACAATTATTAGTAAACAAGCGTTACTCAAAATTCAGATACTTACCTCGGAAAGCTCCGACTTCGTAGATATCGACAATCATCTGGGCACAAACTTGTCTTTTGCCGTCCTTCACACCCTTCATGTACAATTTGAACTTCCCGTAAGGTAAGGCAGGGAAATTTTTTAGGGTGATCGGTCGTGTCCAGAGTCGTTTCATGTAGTAGGTGCCCTGTCAACAGACGTAGCGAAGTAATTACACAAGACAGATATTGTGATTGAACCAAAATTTCGGCGCATAGCATTTTCCTTTCTCGGAGTATTGACTGGGTATCAGATGTAGAAGTCTCAGCCATGGAGAGAAGAACTAATCGAAGTACACGATTATCACTCTCTCGTTCTCTTTCTGTTGGTTTTTTCAGCTCCTCTCACATCTTACACGCGCTACTGTGTTTTGGCCATCATATGTTGGCACACATAAATTAAGAAAATAACGAAGGGTGTTGAAATTCACACTCTAATAGTATGCTTAGCAGTGGGCGAAGATACTGATACACAGCAACCGGTGGCAGTGATAAAGACAGTAACAGGAAACCTGAAATCTCAAGGCATTCGCCTAACACGTGTGAAATTAGGAAACATAATCACAGTGGCAAAAAATCAGATGCCATTTTCACAACAGATATGACACAACGCTCCTAGTCTTTATATTGTACTCGATGTGGCGAAAAAGAGAGTCCATATTTTCTGCGGGTTTAAGACTGAGTGATTTAAGGGGGAACGACAGGGTTACGGACGAAAATATTATTCAAATTCAGAATTTTGTTTTCCTCCGTGCTGCAACGTAGTAGTCAAATGTGGTTTGCTGCAAAGAATAAAGCATACTTTGAAGTTTTTATTGATATTTTTTGTGACTGAAAAATATTGACATCTTCACCATGTAATTGGGATTTTCCAAAGACAGCTCTGAAAGGAGGTAGATCGACGGTTGTCGTTGTAACTCCGTTGTGGTTATCTGAAACATGAAATTAACTTATCACCCTGATTCCTACAGATGTAATTTTAGTCCATATTAGGGATTTGCAGAACAATTTTTTGGGGAAATTATAGATATTTGAAAAAATGGCCATTTTTGGACCTCTCTTGTTTGGCCGAAAAGAATACTAAATATCAACATAAAAAAATCGGCTACGATGAACTGAAGAGAATTCATTTTGCTTCAAGGGAGACCAAAAGTCATCCAAATGGATGAAAATTGTAGCGTGGACGACGAAAACCATGCCGACAAACATACACTCCTGGAAATTGAAATAAGAACACCGTGAATTCATTGTACCAGGAAGGGGAAACTTTATTGACACATTCCTGGGGTCAGATATATCACATGATCACACTGACAGAACCACAGGCACATAGACACAGGCAACAGAGCATGCACAATGTCGGCACTAGTACAGTGTATATCCACCTTTCGCAGCAATGCAGGCTGCTATTCTCCCATGGAGACGATCGTAGAGATGCTGGATGTAGTCCTGTGGAACGGCTTGCCATGCCATTTCCACCTGGCGCCTCAGTTGGACCAGCGTTCGTGCTGGACGTGCAGACCGCGTGAGACGACGCTTCATCCAGTCCCAAACATGCTCAATGGGGGACAGATCTGGAGATCTTGCTGGCCAGGGTAGTTGACTTACACCTTCTAGAGCACGTTGGGTGGCACGGGATACATGCGGACGTGCATTGTCCTGTTGGAACAGCAAGTTCCCTTGCCGGTCTAGGAATGGTAGAACGATGGGTTCGATGACGGTTTGGATGTACCGTGCACTATTCAGTGTCCCCTCGACGATCACCAGTGGTGTACGGCCAGTGTAGGAGATCGCTCCCCACACCATGATGCCGGGTGTTGGCCCTGTGTGCCTCGGTCGTATGCAGTCCTGATTGTGGCGCTCACCTGCACGGCGCCAAACACGCATACGACCATCATTGGCACCAAGGCAGAAGCGACTCTCATCGCTGAAGACGACACGTCTCCATTCGTCCCTCCATTCACGCCTGTCGCGACACCACTGGAGGCGGGCTGCACGATGTTGGGGCGTGAGCGGAAGACGGCCTAACGGTGTGCGGGACCGTAGCCCAGCTTCATGGAGATGGTTGCGAATGGTCCTCGCCGATACCCTAGGAGCAACAGTGTCCCTAATTTGCTGGGAAGTGGCGGTGCGGTCCCCTACGGCACTGCGTAGGATCCTACGGTCTTGGCGTGCATCCGTGCGTCGCTGCGGTCCGGTCCCAGGTCGACGGGCACGTGCACCTTCCGCCGACCACTGGCGACAACATCGATGTACTGTGGAGACCTCACGCCCCACGTGTTGAGCAATTCGGCGGTACGTCCACCCGGCCTCCCGCATGCCCACTATACGCCCTCGCTCAAAGTCCGTCACCTGCACATACGGTTTACGTCCACGCTGTCGCGGCATGCTACCAGTGTTAAAGACTGCGATGGAGCTCCGTATGCCACGGCAAACTGGCTGACACTGACGGCGGCGGTGCACAAATGCTGCGCAGCTAGCGCCATTCGACGGCCAACACCGCGGTTCCTGGTGTGTCCGCTGTGCCGTGCGTGTGATCATTGCTTGTACAGCCCTCTCGCAGTGTCCGGAGCAAGTATGGTGGGTCTGACACACCGGTGTCAATGTGTTCTTTTTTCCATTTCCAGGAGTGTAGTTTCGAGAAAAACGCATTTAAAGTTTGACAAGTATTTATCATATCAAGAAAAATGACAAAGCCTGAAAATTAAGGAATATCGTCGATGCCTGGTCCATAATAACTATCGCCCCGACTAGTGGATGGCCGCTTTGTGCTACTTTGAATTGATAAGGCCTCATTTTCGTCCTCAGAGCCCTTTTCGTCGCTGTGCTCATCGCCGCTGGTATCTCTGTCTTCACATAACCGTCACATTTCATCGCCGATTTTGGTTAGAAGTGCATTTGCCAGGTGCATTAATGCAGTCTGGCCTGCATTGAAAAGACATATGGCCTAATTTGAAGCAATGTTGACCATTTCGCTTCGGCCGGATATTGTTTTTGGAGCGTATCTCCAAATGAGACTATTGAAGCTTTCGTTCAAGTTTTCAGTAAAATCGCCCAAGCAACGCTCCAGCAAATCAAGTTTACTCAAACCGGTAAAAACAGGGGTGTGGCAACGATGACTTCTGGCAACCGGTTCTGTGACACCGAGGCGCGCCGTGCACGTACGGCTTCAAACGCTCACAGAATCGTACTTTTTAGAGTACGCGCATAATACTTTGGGGAATAATTTTTCAATGTATATATATTCGAATCCCGCAATAAAAAATTTCGAGGTTTTTTTTCGACCGTCACCCTGTCGGTTCCCCTTAACGGGCGACGTGTGGTAGGGTCTCTGAGTCTTCATCACATCAGGAACGAATGCACGCAGTCCTGTGAACACGGTTGCGTATATTCACGGAAGACCAAAGTACAGCCAGAACAGAAATGAAATCCTGGACGGAGCCTGCTGCCATTTACACAAACACCGAATATTCAAGAACATACAGGTATTACAGACATGCATAACAAATTTCGAGACCCTTCCAGAAATGATAAGCACTAAATGGCAAATAACTGCGGATCGTCGAGACTGAACAGCACATCAATCATGCAGCACAGCCCGCGACTCTGCTCCATCTCCTCTAGAAACAGTGACCTGGCTCTCAGGAGTTCCCACTGGAGCCGACTGCAAAGCCCCGAGTCTGGACCCCGTCAGCAGTGTTCTAAATGGCAGCACGTACAGCCCTTGGTGTCAGTGTCGTGTCGGCGTATCCTCTCATCCTGAGCTTAGAAGACAGCCCCTCTTGTCGAAGCTCCGAGGTCGTTAAGCACGTATTAAATTTCCTTCAAACGAGAAGTCCCACCGTCAACATACGCCTCAGGATTGTAGTGTGGTTTCATACTGTTTATATAAAAGACGCATCTGTGATTTTGTCTACTTCATCACAGTCATAAACCTCGATTACGTATAATGTAAAGTGGGCATGTCATTTTGAGTTTCGTCTGTTGGCGACGTGTACGTCAGAGAGAGAGAGAGAGAGAGAGAGAGAGAGAGAGGGCAAGTTGTGTTGCTGTTTAGCTATCTTTGGTCTTGTCGTGCATACAGTCTTTGACTCTGCGCAGTCTGATTACATTCTTCGTTGAAGTGTGGTAGGTGATGGACGTATTCAGTAGTGCTGTGCTGACTTGTGATTGCATCTATTAGATGAAAAAAGATTGGTTGTAAAGGACAGCAAGGATGAATAAGATGTAATATTAGAAAGCAAAGGGAATATAAATTTTTTCTAATGTAATTTATTTATTTTTGACGAGAAGAAGCTTGAGGTGAGAATGTACCACTCCGCAGCTACTTTGTCGGAATGATTATTGTCAGCTAGTTAACTTTGTTCACTTGCTCAGATCTGAGAGAAAGACCACCCCACTTCCATGAGTCATGCATTAACATATTAATTTATTAAACTATCTGATTTTCATAGGAATTCTCTGTTAATACTGTACCCTTTTTAAATCATTGTTCACTTTGTTAAGCATAGTATTATTCAGACCTATGTTACGTGTGAACAGCACGCGAAGTTTTACTCCGTCCTTTTGAATATATACTTCATTCTAAAATCGTTGTCTTGGAATATCATTTCATAGGAATAGTTACTATTCACATCCCACTGTTTATCATTAGGCATTATCACATTTAACAGTTTGAATATAGTTTGGAAATTTTATTTAGAAATAGAAATCTAGCTAGCCGCTGCCTGCTTGCTTTTTGCTGTTGTGTTCTCGAGAAATTTGAGACAATGTTGTCAAGACGTGAGGTAAGTGGAAATTTTGATTAGAGCCAGATAATTCTCTTACTTCAGTTATGCATTTAATATACGGGGGTAATCCCAAAAGTAAGGTCTCCTATATTTTTATAAGTACATAGTCCTGTTTATTTCTACAATGGTTTACATCAGTTTACAGCTTGAACATTTAGCTATTTTTCGACATAATCACCAATTCTGTCGATGTATTTTTCTAGACGCTGTGGCAGTTTTTGTATGCCCATGCCATACCAGATCGCTGCCATGCTGTTCAGAAAGTTATGAACCTCTTCTTTCACTTCATCGTCGGAGCTGAATCGCTTTCCGGCCAAATGTTCTTTTACCTTAGGGAACAGGTGATAGTCACTGGGCGCCATGTCAGGACTATAGGGTGGGTGGGTGATTATGTTCCACTGAAACTGTTGCAGGAGAACAACGGTTTTCCGAGCGATGCGTGGGCGAGCGTTGTCATGGAATTGTGTAAGCCCTTGCTCAACATTCTCTTCTCCGGTTCTGAATTACCCGTTTGAGTTTCTTCAGAGTCTCACAGTACCTGTCAGCATTAATTGTGGTCCCAGTGGGCATAAAGTCGACCAACAATACTCCTTTCCGATTCCAAAAAACGGTTGTCACGTCTTAACCGGCAGACTGTGCTTGTTTGAATTGCCGTGGCTTTGGCGAAGAACGATGCCGCCACTGGAGTGATTGTTGCTTGGTCTCAGGTGTAAAGTGGTATGTCCAGGTTTCGTCACCCGTGATAATGGACTCCAGAAAGTTGTCCTGTTCGGCTGCAAGGCGGTGAAGAAATGCGCGGGAAGCTTCAACTCGTTGCCGCATGTGGTCATCTGTCAACATGCGTGGCACCCACCTTGCGCACGCCTTCCGATAGTTCAATGTTTCCGTTAAAATTCTGTGAGTGGTGCTTCGGGAAACCTCAAGAACCAACGTGCAGAGATCATCCAGGGTGATCCGCCGATCATCACGCATGCTTTGCTCAACCTTCAACACTGTCTCAGAAATTGACGGTCTCCCTCCTTTGATCGTCGCGAATTTCGGTCCGACCAGCTGCAAACACTCTATACTACTTACGAACATTTTTGACATCCATGCACGACTCACCATACACTTCCGTCAATTGGCGATGGATTTCAATTGGTGCAGTGCCCTTTGCGTTCAAAAACCGAATAACTGCACGCATTTCGCACTTCGCGGTAACATCCAACACGAGCTCCATTCTCAACGGCTGCCAAGCCAAGACTGAGGGCCTCAGCGCAGCGTCCGCATATTTGCACACAGTGCGTGAAGCACTCTTCATAACAGTGTGACCAACTGCTATACAAACAGAATTTTGTACTTATAAAAAAATAGGAGATCTTACTTTTGGGATTACCCTCGTAAAACAAGTTGCACTGCGATCATATACAGTTCAGTTCAAATTGGGTTCTGTTTAGCCAAAGGTTAGCACACGAGTTTAAGTTGGATAATAGTTTTTGGGGACATTATTTTGCTAATACTTAGACTTCTGGAGTGGGAGGTAAATTTGGGCTAAATTTCATTCAGAAACAAATAAGTCCGGGAGGTAACAATATGAGGTCTGACAAACGAAGAGTGAGACGGATGCGGCCTCAACTAGCCCCACAGAAACTCTTCTGATAGTCGCACAGGCGTAAAAGCCCTTACCAAGTCTCCCGGATTGCGTCCGAGTACCAGGAGTCAATATGCGACCCAGCTGCCTTGCTTCTCGCGCAGTCGTCCTGAGTATAGTCCAGTTTAAGCAAGATCACTGTATCCACTGACGTTTTGCTCTCGCGACTGTGGAACAATGAGAACGCTGTCAAGCCTGCGGTGTCCTCGTTCACGCTCTTAGATGTGAAAGTGTTCCCAGGCGAGTAATGCACCCCAACCTCTCCGTTTGGTGTCAGCGTACATCGAGAGCTTATCCTTCAACACCTTATTAAAGCATTCTGTGAGACCTTCTGCCTGGGGGTAGTAGCTATTGTTACTTTGTGAGTGACACCCTAAGTGTAATGGGTGAAATAGTCAGTAAAGACTGTTATACAATGAAGTGACGCAAGTCATGGGACACCGACATGCACGTATAAAGTGTGGAGAAAAATTGTGTCACGAAATTTTAACCCTGGGTAGCTGATGCCAGTAGGAGCCAAAATTACTAATGTGTAGGTCGACAACGCACCATGTTTAAACTACGGAAATTTAGCGCCACGTGCTCTGATTGGCCATGGGATTGCCCTTTTGCCGATGGTCGGTTGATGGGCAGAGCTATGGTTGTCGGTTCACACATACAAACGTCGCTCGCCCCGTCACTGCCCCAACGTGATACGCACACGTGTCGAATAGGTCTTGCTGTTTGTCTCCACCTCAAGTCAGAGGCATTCACACGTAAACTTCGCTTCGGAGCACACACTCGTCACCTGCGATTTAGTCATACAGTAAAGATGGCGCCACAGTATTCGTCTGAAGAACAACGAGATATGGTTTTGTTTATGGACTAGCTGACGGTAATGAACATGAAGCTCGACGGTTATACGAGAAACGGTATCCAGCAAGACTGGCGACTTGGCGAAACAGGCTCGTTACCGGGATATCATGTTGGTGCTGGAAGACCTCGAACAAGACGGGATGCTGCATGTGAAGAGACTGTTCTCGAGCGCTTCGAGGAAGCACCTACGACAAGAACTGGAGTGGAGCGGTTGGACACGACATGGGGGTCCCTTATCGATTTGTCTGGGAGATTTTAAGGGATGACGACCAGCATCCACTTAGTTTCCACCCTGTCCAAGACCTAAATTCTGTGGTGGACTACGAACACAGGCTAGGGTTTAGCATGTGGTTTCTGCGGCGTGTTGTACGAGATTCCGGCTTCCCCTCCATTGTGTTGCTTACCGACGAGTGCATCTTCCACCGGGATGGCCTTTACAACAATTGAAACGTTCATTACTGGGCAAGGGGAAATCCTCAGTCACGTACGTTCACGGACACCAGGAACGATTTTCGCTCAACATTTGGGCAGGCATTGTGGATTACCATCTGATTGAGCCGGTCCGTCTACCTCCTTGACTTACCGGGGCAAATTACCTTCACTTAATGCAAGAAACTCTACGCGGCCTGCTGGAAGATGCTCCCCTGGACATACGGCTACACATGTGGTTGCAGCATGACGGGGCGCCCGCACATAACGGTCGTGCTGTGCGCGGATATTTAAATAAACTCTTAAACGGCCGTGTAACTGGCAGAGGTGCTCGTAGGACATGGCCTCCGCGATCGCCTGACCTCACGCCACCGGACTTTTTCCTGTGGGGATTCTTCAAGGTTCTAGTTCACCCACCCGGACGCAAACCACCTAGAAACGAAGAGGAATTAATGGATCGCTTTCATAATACTGCCAATCACATTAGGGCAATGCCAGGAATCTTTGAAAGAGTTCGGGAAAACGCCGTTCGATGTTACCAAGCTTGTGTCGCATCAGATGGTCGCCAGTTCGAGCACCTGCTTGAAGTAAACAATGTCCTAGCTACAAAAAAGGCTATTTCAGGGCCCACACAATTTGTAAAAGACTTTATGAACGCGAACTAACAGCTCTTGATGGGTTTGTTCCCAACATGAAACTACAATGGATGTGTCGGGACCCTGGCGGATTCGCCCCCAGGTCCCCGGAGTGGAAGGTTGGTGGGCTTGGATACATCGCGATCGCCAGCAGGCAAAGCATTCGCTGTCATGCGTTGTCCAGAGCATCTGGCAACAGGGCAATCCCACAACCAATCGAAGCCTACTTTAAAAATGGTGCGTTGTCGATCTACATAACATTAGTAAATTCGGTTCCTACTGGCATCAGCTATCCGGGGTTAAAATTTCGTGACACAATTTTACTCCACCTTTTATAGATGGCGGTACTATCGCGTACACAAAGCATAAAAAGGCAGTGCTTTGGTGGAACTGTCATTTGTTCTCAGATGATTCATCTGAAAAAGTGTCTGACGTGATCATGGCCGCACGACGGGAGTTAAAGGAAGTTGAACGCGGAATGGCAGTTGGAGCTAGACGCACGGGACATTCCATTTTGGAAATTGTTGAAGAATTCAGTATTCAGAGATCCCCAGTGACAAGAATGTGCCGAGAATACCAAATTTCAGGCCTTACCTATCAATATGGACAATGCAGTGACGATGGCCTTCACTTAATGACCGAGAGCAGCGGTTGTCAGTGCGAACGGACAAGCAACACTGAGTGAAATAATTGGAGAAATCGATGCGGGACGTACGACGGACGTAACCATAGGACGGTGCGGCGAAATTTGACGTTAATGGGCTATGGTAGCAGACGATCGACGCGAGTGCCTTTACTAAAAGCACACACTGCCTGCAGCTCCGCTTCTGTGCTCGCGACCACGTCAGTTGGACCCCAGATGACTGGAAAGCCAGCTGCAAGTGTTCACACCGTAACAGATTCAGTGAGGTCATGTTTCATTTTCGATCTACTTAAAGCTTCCTAAGAAAACTTATTGTAAACAGATCAGTTAACATAACCATTTAAAGATCTATCTTACGTCTGTGTTTTTAGTAATGAAATGGTAGAAGCTTCTCATGTACAAATTAGTCGCGCTTCTTCCCTTGTGTAGTTTCACTGTGTAATGAACCTTAAGTTTCTGGTGCTGAATACAGAAAGTATATGTTAGTGAGAGCCGGTTAGTTTGCCAGAACAATGTAAGTTTACATCAGTGTTGCTCATGACATACTGCTCCTCCAAAACTTGCTGTTTGATGCTGTTTCGCTTTCTGTCCGCAAATAAAACAAGAGGCAATGGGTGGAACAAATGGGGAAGCTTATGCGGAGGTAGTGATTAAGCGAATCAATCGGTTGATATGTTGAGTTCGCCGCAGAGAGAGAACCAATAGAAACATTTTGAGCAGAATCGGACCATGTGGATATGGCATAACGTGACAGTAAAAAACCTTTTAGCAAGAACGGTCTGTTAAAAATTTTATCTATACAAATTAAGGCGCAAGGTAGTAACATCGAGGTTCAAAATAGCAGAGTTGAGAAGCAACTCAAGACAAGGGCAAGTTGCATGAGTGGTCTTGACAATCAAATGAAAGTAAAGGCAAGTAACATAACTAACCAACTGAAGCCAGAAGCTAATGCCATTAAGATAAAGAGTTAAAATCATTAAACACAGTGAAAAATTAGACGTAAAATTCGGCTCTTTGGATAATAAAATTGAGAATATGAAAATAGAAATTCAGAACAAAAACGTCAATGTTGCTACTATGCAGGGAGAGATTAATGATATATAAGAGATTCGATTCAGATGCAAAAAGTCTGGAACTTCTAGTGATAACGAAAGTGGATGAAAACGTTTTTAAGTCTGAAAACTGAAATTGTTGATGTAGGAATGGAATATCACATTTGTGAAAAACAGTATCAGATTCTGAAAAAGAATTAGGTAAACAGGTAACTACTTGCGAACAGAAGTGTGATGCAAACACATCGCAAATTCAGGGCAAAATCTGCGACCCTGACAAGAAAATTAGGGTTAAGCCCAGTGATGTGTCTGACAGAGTGTGTTACAATAAACTATTAGATGGTGAGGAATGCTGTGATCCTGCCAAAATAATGGTTGGCATCCGCTGGACTTCCTGAAAAACTGCGAAATAATTTTTCCTGAAGACCAGGAAAATGTAAATGTGCTAATTAGTGCATTAGTGCGTCAGACTACAGAAGCTGAAATACATCTTTCTGTGTTTATCTCCAAAACACTTCAGCCAAGAAGATATTCTGTGAAACTGTTAAGTGTTGTAAAACATAACTATGGCAAAATATGGGGTGTAAATTTGAGCAAAGATCAGATTATATTTATTGATTTCAAACTAAAATTAACCGAAGAATACCGGCCAGAGCAAAAACAGAATTGTGTGTGGCGACAGTTTATTATAACGAGAAAGTATGACAATATAGGCAGAAACTCCATGAAAGATTTCTGCGAATCCTTGAGAAGCAGACTCACATAAGGAGAAGGCGATCCGAATCCGAAATTATTTAACAGGCTATGTAAAAAGCTGCTAGAGGATACGAAGATATATGTGGAGCACAATCATAAATATCCTTTCTGCATTTCTGGAAAAAGTTGAGGATGAAGATCACCACCGAAGAAATCGTGATTATCGTCAAAACAGTAACAACAATAACCAAAATGACAATGAACAGACTGACGGTGATAGATATCGCATTAAGATGGGTCAACAGGGAAGGTGCATAGCTGAAAGTATTCGGCCTCTTGAAGTGGAGGTTTTGCACTGCGGCATTACCACGATAGCAACGGCGCGAAAAGGTAAGGAGTGCGCATCTTGCAGGCCAACTAACGAGGTTAGCTTCTCATGCCCCAAACGCTGCAAAACATCAGAAATCAACGTTATAAGTTCCCGGCACAACAAATGCGCTAATAAGCCTAAACATTATTACCACTGTCCATCGCAACGTTGGATGGCATCTGGTGGCGTTGTGGGCATGTGAAGCGGTAGTAAAACTATGTTCATGGAGCAGACAAAGACGGGGGATCATCCTAGACACGATATGGGCTGCAAATGGGGAAATCTACTGAGATAAGCGACTCTAACAAAGGGCAGACTATTATTACGCAGAGCCTGTGAACGAGTATCTCGGAAACGGCGAAGCTGGTCGAATATTCACATGCTGTTGTCCTGAGCATCTACAGAAAGAGGTAAAAGGACAGTGAAACAACCACTAGGCGCTAAATAGTTGAACGTCCACGACCCTTCACAGGACTTGGGGTTCGGAGGCTTGTCTGCTCTGTAAGGAAAATAGATGGTGACTTGTGGTATCTCTGAAGAAAGAGCAGAATGCTGGTGCATACACAAGTGTTTCAGACACACCGTTCGTCGTACAGTGTTGAACATGGAGCTTCCCAATAGATCACCCCTACGTGTTCATATGTCGTCAAATACAACTGCAGTGGGCACGGGACGGTCGGAATTCGACCGTTGATCAGCGTTGGCTCTCCGGATGAATCTGATTTTTGCTACACTAAGTTGATGGTCGTCTCAACAAACGACGTCATCGAGGTGAACGGCGGCTCGAAACATGGAGCGCGCCACGATCGCAGGCTGGTGGGGGCAGTATTGTGCTATGGGAGAAATTCTCCTACGCTTGCATGGGTCCTGTGGTAGTAATCGCAGCCATGCCAACAGCTATAAACCACCTGCATCCCCTCATGCTTGATGTCTTCATCAATGGCGATGTCATCTTTCAGCAGTATAATTGTCTGTGTTTTAGAGCAACAACCATTGCTACAGTGGTTTGAGGAGCATTATACTGAACTGACGTTGATGTCTCGGCGACTATGTTCCCCTGATGAAAATCCCATGGAACCCATCTGGTTCGCTATAGGGCGCCATCACCGCGTACGTAAATCAGCGTAGTGTTATTTACGCGAATCACACAACTTGTGCGTATACATCTAATGTCACATACCTCCACAAACCTACCAACAAACTGTCGGATCCCTGAATCACAGAATCAGTGATGTACTTCGTTCCAAAGACGTACTAACAAGCTACACTGAAGAGTCAAACAAAATGGTACACCTGCCTAACATCGTGTATGGCCCCCGCGAGTACGCAGAAATGCCGCAACACGAGGTGGCATGGACTCGGCAAATGTCTGAAGTAGTGCTGGAGGAAATTGACACCATGAATCCTGTAGGGCTGTCCATAAGTCCGTAAGAGAGCGAGGGGGTGGAGATCTCTTCTGAGCAGCGCGTTGCAAGGCACCCCAGGTGTGCTCAATAATGTTCATGTCTGGGGAGTTTTGGTGGCCAACGGAAGTGTTTTAACTCAGAAGAGTGTTCCTGGAGCCACTCTGTAGCAATTCTGGACGTGTGGGGTGTCGCATTGTCTGGCCGGAATTGCCCAAGTCCGTCGGAATGCACAATGTGCATGAATCGAGTTCGCAAGTAATTATGTGACCAGAAGGTTAAAGAGCAACGAAGGAGGGTCTAGATGGCATTCCCAGGCAGTAGGAAGAGTGTTGAAGTAAAAAGCGCCGTGCAAGGTTTGTGAGAAGCAAATATTAAAGAGTGGACAGTCACTGAGACAAAGAGTGCTGCGAAAAGTAACCGAGCAGCGAATAATATAGATATTGAGACTGGGGGAAAAGTATGGTTAAAAAACAGGAGAAGAGTGAAGAAGGAGGAATAATCAGCGTTGCAGATCAAGCAATCCTGACTACCGAAACGCCAGTAGGACAGACTGTCGTCAGTAGGCAAAAAGAGGTTGATTCGGAGGATTGGTAGCGAATTATCGAAGTCCAAGATCGTTACACAAAGTACGAAGTGTAAATTGACCTCATTGGAGCAGATGTCAGCTCAGACGAAGAGTCAGCTGTGAAAGGAAAAGAGCTAATAACGTCAAGAGAAAACAGCGACCCAGTGTGTTTAGGATCATACAGTGGATCAGATTTAGAAATTAATATCTGTCTAAGGAAAGCGTTTCTGTTAGAACCGAAGAGTGAGCCAGAGCGGTCAGATTCTGAGGACAGTTCGGATGGAGGATATGTTGAGGCAACGGCAATAAATGAAGGTGTGACGAAATATCGTACCACGCCGCAAGATGAAATAATGTCAAAACAAAACTTAGAAATGAACACAGAAACAAGGAACTACCGGATGCTTTCTGATTTTGAATACAGAACGTATATTTTAAGGGAGAGACTGTAGGTCTGAGAACAATCTAGTTTTACACCTGTGTTGCTGATGATACACCGCTTGCTAGACTGTGCTGCTGTTTTGTGTCTCATTTGTAAAACTAGGTGGTTGAATTCTTAATGAATTATAAAAACACTTGATACCAGTTTGCCTAATTAGTATAGCGACCGTTTTCCTTCATGTAATTACATTTTGCTTTATAACTATTAGAACCTTGGTTCGATTCCCGATAGTCATAGTAGCTGGTAGTGTTATACCTTTTCTTTTGGATCTTTTAAGTAGTAGGTATAAGACTTATTGGCAATATGGGTTTTCTATCACGAAATATTCCAATTTATTTATCGTTTTATATACATGATAATTTTTTCCGCCGATTACAAACTCTAGCGATTGATCGATGAGAGGATACGGAACAAAAAAGGTCTAATGAGCTTACGTCCGGAAGTGAAATGTTTCCATGCCAGAGAATATTTATTCAATCATATATTGTTGTAGAGACTGTGAAGTAATACATGCTGAACCATGCAGCCACAACTACAGTACGAGCTGGAAACGGTTTCCATGTGCCTCAACGCATGTGTGTACGCGCTGTACAGTGTTCTGTCTCACACGTTCACATCGGCCAGGCTGCATCCGAACAGTGTCAAAGGTAGCATGAATACGCTGCTCCACTGTCTCCAGATTTGGAATGGGCTCTGCATACACGAAACTTTTGACATGTCCCCATAACCAGAAATCGCACCGTTTGAGATCCGGTGAACGAGCAGGCAGTGCAACTGGGCACCCTCGTCCCATCCATCGACCAGGAAAGATACGACTGAGATGCGTCCGGACGTTAACGGTGAAGTGAGCTGGAGCACCGTCATGTAGCAGCCACATAACCCTTCGAATCATCAACGGCACTTCACCCGCAAGAAACACCGATAGTCCCGGCCTGTTAGGCAAGACTGGTCCCAAAATACGGTCGCCAATTATCCCGGCCCACACATTCAGACTGCACCGATGTTGATGATTCACTGTCACCATACCGTGGGGGTCTTGCATACTATCCCACAGATGACTGTTATGAAAGTTGAAGACACCACTCCTTGTAAAGCTGGCCTCATCTCTGAATACTGTAGAATGGTTGACACAGATCCCGGAATCATGGTTGCCTGGTGAAGAAGCCAGTGACAAAACTGCTCCCACTGTGGAAAGTCTGTTGCTAGTAAGCCTTGCCCACGGTGTAAGTGATTAGGGCAGTAACAGTTGTCACGGAGAATGTTCCACACGGTCGTCTGGCTTACCCTGTACTGGCGGGCCAGCTGCCTGGTAAGGAAACAGCTGTTGCCTTCCACAGATTAATCACAATTTCCTTGAAGTCTGGTGTCCGAACACTTCGGTTCCGGCTTTTACGATTTCCTGCATCCTAAAACAACTGTCTCAGGTAAGCGGCGAACACTGTTCTAAACGCTGAGTGCTACGGTTGTTGTCAGCGGGGATAGGTCTCCTGATACGACCTTACTGTTTCATATCGCACCTATAGGTCGTGTTCCCGATCGAAAATCGTTTGTAATGTGGGTGGACATATTTGTGGATACTGGTGGTGTACAGGAAGAGAAACCAGGACCTTCAACAACTACCAGGACACTAGAAAGCGTCGTGAAAGTGAGGCTGGCGATTTTGAACTCCGTGAAGCGATGCATGCAGCTGCTCTTGCTGTTCCTGATCGCACAGCGAGACGAAATCTTCATGGAGACTTGAAAATTCATGCATACAAATTGAGAGTGGTGCACACACAAAAAACGCTTGTGAAGCCTTGGTCGAAAACCCGCCTCAAGACACCTTCGTCTTCCCCAGCGACAAGGCACATTTTCATTTGGCCGGATGCTTGAATAAACAAAACATGAAATACTGGAGTGGAATGAGGCCCCAAGAACTTCATGAGCAACCCATGCGTACAGAACGTGTGACAATTTGGTGTGCATTATAAAAAAACTGGCATTATTATTGGCCCACGGTTTCAGGAAGAGAGCGATACAGCAGTTACGACAAATTTTGAGCGTTATGACCAGATGCTTCAGGAGGTTTCTCTTCCATAACTTGAAGAAATGGGTGTGGAGGATGACAGATTCCAACAAGACGGCGCCACAGATCACACAACAGGAACGTCGCCACATTTAGCCCGCTGCGACTTTTCCTTATGAGGCTATGTTATTCCTTGGTGTATAGCAATCGGCCACGGACCCTGGGTGAGCTGCGGAACAATATTCGTGCCAATGTTGCCAACAAAGAGACATGCTGGACAAAGTGGACCGAAACTTCAATTTAGACTCTCTAAATGCATTTAGCAGAGCGCCGACCACCTTTAGAATATGTAGAGAAATGTAAAGAAAAGAGGATTATACCGACATCTCCAATACTTTCTCTTTTTTGATTTTTTAAAGTAAGGACGTTCCCGTGCCATGTCCCATCCCACGAGGATCGCTCAGTAAGTAATGCAACACTTTTTTTTCTGAAAGCAGATTGATATTATTCAAGATTCCAGTACACAATATTATGACCCATTTTTTTGACTACAAACCCTATTTTTCAACATAATCTTCTTTCAATGCGGCGGCATTACGCCACCTTACTGGGAAGGCCTGTATGCCTGCATGGTACTGCTCTACTGATAGACGTGGGAGCCAACATCTTGCTTCCTCATTAACCTCGCAGACTATTGTGAGACCTTGCGTTGTCGTAGAGAAGGAAAACGTTTGAATTTTTTTCGCCAGGAAACCCTGCAGGAGTCATAAATGTATGCGACTGGCCGGTACGCGGGAGACCTGAAAGTTTCCCATGATCTTACTGCGGTAAAGAGAGACGCCTAGCCCAACGACTCACCGTGCTTTTGATGAATTCTTCTCGGGTTATCAGCCGAGCGGTGGCGTCGTCTTAACGCAACGTTTCACAGAGTTTCGTACCCACTTCGCCAGAAGATGATGGGCACGAAACTCATTGAAACGTTGCGACAAGACGACGCCACCACTCGGCTGATAACCCGAGAAGAATTCATCGGTGGAATACGCCGAGAAAGGCTGAAATCGCATATATCACCGTGCTTTTGTTCACCGCCAGGCCTCTATAGACCTAGTACCTATGAATATCTGCGATGGTCTGGTTTTCCGCCAAGAGAAACTCAATGACACCTGTATGTTTGGAACACACCTTATTTACAGACGCCATTTTGAAGGTTACGTATAGCGCTGCCACTTATCGAAACTTCACGAGACCACACGAGCTGAAGGTAGAATATTCCATGATTTCCCACAACAAATACTGCAATTTTTCGACCGAGGAAAAAAAATAGGATCCATTAGTTACTGAACGCCCTTGTATAAGCTGTGTTTTGAGTTGAAACGATCAGTGATTTATACACGATTTCTCTTAATTTGTTTATGCTCCTTGCCATTATTAAACTGATAGCATTCATTTAACGAATGTATTCAACAGTCCGTGTGATCATGGACTTCATGAATGACACAGTAGTGGATACTCTACCCTGATCATTTTGCCTTCAGCAGACGTAGTGTTGAACGAAAAGTTGCTTGCACTGTCGATACTCCTTTATTGAGCACAAGATTACTAGTAGGTATTTTATACGAATCTTTCAGGTTGCAGGGGGTAAGTTTGCATTGGATTTTCGAAGCAGGTTACGACAAAAGAGTATCCATTCGGCGTCATTCTGTTATTCAACATTTTCAATCCTAGTGTGAGAAAATACTGAAAGCAGTCGCGAACCAAGCATGTCCTTAACACATGATTCGCCTTCAAGATGGGGCATTTATACATTTTGTAAGTCAAATGATGCATTCAGTGATAGGAAACTGTTTTGTGAAAGTCTAGTTAAATATTCATTTGAGCACTTTGACTAACCGTTGTGCAAGATAAGTCATCCCTGTGTTCATTTGTTCTTAACAGGAAGTCAGATAACTTTAAATTAAATATTTTGTTTGCCAATGTTCACAGATTGTAAGTGGACAATTTAATGAGAGCAGTTTTCTGTAGACAGTACTATACGCTACAAATCACTTGGTATGAGGGACAACCGCTGCTGGAATGATAAATTTCAAAGGATTAAAACAGAAACAGCTGCATCAAAGTAGTTTATTAGTCACGACTACTTCCATGACAGTATAGTCACCTCTGCAGGTAACAAACTGTTAACATTCCAACACAAAATGTCCTTAAAATCTCCTAAAGGGTAAAAAACAGAAGCCTCAGTCTTGCAGCACAAGACTGTCGTCACAAAAAACACAACCTTTAAGAATAAAACGACCCGTGTTATTGTAGTAGGACATAATCCAGAGATACGTGGTACGTCTTCTCAGGAAAAGCGGCCATCTCGGAGGCATTTCGTTCTACAGTTGGTTTGGGCACACCAACAAGAGACTCACAGCACATTTATTACTTTATGAAGTTTGTTTACCGTAACCAGTCACGTTTCAGAAACAACAGAAATTTTCATAAATAGAGTACTAGAAGAAGTGAAAGGTGGCTACACTGAGTCACAGCGCCAGAGATTGCGACAAAGATTATTATTCCGCCGCCTCCACTGGGGCAGTAGTAGTTCAGAGAATGTCGAGGGCAGTCGTTGTTCTGTTGGGCGAGAGAGTAGACGATCTGAGTGTTGACTGAAATGTTGTACTGTTCGGTTGGTGTAATGTATAGATGAAAGAAGACGCAATTGTCAGAATATATTTGAGAAAGGAGATGGGCTTTTGATTTATGATGCTGGTGTAATGGAATATTTTCGTCAATATATAATGAGGTAAAAAGGTATTACAGTTTTCTTTAATAACAATCCCTCTTGCTCACTGGTACAGTCAACAAAGCATCTGGCTCGTGTTCATTTATTAGACTTGTAATTCTAGTTTCTATGTGTAATTATATTATTTCTGGTTTTTCAATTAGTTCATTGTAAATGGTGTTTAAAATATTTTGTCGTATTGAGAAAGAACCGAGCCAGATACATGTACGTTGAGTCACACTACCGCACACAGAACAGTTACACTTGTGCTTTGTTGTTTCGTAGCTTTTATAGTTGCAGGGAACTTAATTAATCAATTGTGTTAATGGAAATTCCTTGTCATTCTTTATTTTTATTTTATGCAGTCAGATTGCGTACTAATAATAGTCAGGGCCAACCGGTTACGAGACTCCGTAACCGGTCACACAGCTACTAAAATTATTTCATTTATTCGTTAATATTAGTCTTTTCTTTTTAATTAAGCCCCCTTGCAGAAGAAATGACTTACTCACCCATCACTTATCCATATTGTATAACAGAAAGGAATGAGGTGTTTGAGCTCCTACCAAGTAATGTAAAGAATTTGATAGGAAATAAAATTAACTTCATACTTTATCTGAAACCATATCTGCTTCACTTGTTAAAAAAATCCTTGTGTGTGTGTGTGTGTGTGTGTGTGTGTGTTTGTGCGTGTGTATGTGTGTGTGTGTGTGTGTGTGTGTGTGTGCGCGCGCGTGTGTGTGTGTGTGTGTGTGTGTGTGTGTGTGTGTGTGTGTCTGTCTGTGTTGTGTTAGAGAGGTGGAGGAAAATAGAGAATACAAAAAAAGTGTATTAACACAAATAAGACAAAATGGTCAGCACATTGTCAAGTTTCTCGCTGAGAACATGCATTACAGTTACAAAAGTGACTCCTTCCACATATCAGACTCCTTCCACATATCACAGCGAGAGGTCGAAATTACAATGCACAGAGCATGAAAGTAATTAAACTAAGCTCTGATGAAAGTAGTTTCGTTACATTTCATTCAAGAAAGGACACACAAACTTCAGCTGGTACAAGTAGGTTGTTACTGATAGTGTTTTTTTTTTTTTTTTGGTGATATTTCTGCTCTAGTTCAAACTGATATTTTTCTTACACATTAGCTAGTGCCTCCGTCTTCACTCTTAGGATTTGTGTCGTAATGGCCATATTGGAGTTGAAATATATTTTCAAAAGAGGCACCACCTTAAATAAAAGTATATGCAGCTTTTATATATGTCCAAGTACCAGTAGCAGCCTTCTAAGCAACATTTCAAAAAATAATTTGCATGCAATTTGCTATTCATGCTTCTGAAAAGACACTCCGTCCAGGGTATTGATTGAATACTTGCCGGAGGCACAGGCTTCTTTGTGATCCCCATCGGGAACCAGATAGACTCCATGGCGGCCGGGAAGTTAGTCACCAAGTAGTCAAATGGTCTGGTGAAGGTCAAGTTGTAAAATCTACCCCATCCGCCAGTACTGCCCCACTTGTAAACGGTGATCTCCATCTGCAACGATACCATAGAAAATAATCAGAGAACTGTTCACGAAAACTTTCTCAATGCAAACTACTAGCTGACAATTTTGGAGAAAATTAAATGAGATTGGATTGGATTGTTTGGGGGAGGAACCAAACAGCGAGGTCATCGGTTTCATCGGATTAAGGAAGGACAGGGAAGTAAGTCGGCCGTCCCCTTTCAAAGGAACCATCCCGGCATTTGCCTGGAGCGATTTAGGGAAATCACGGAAAACCTAAATCAGGATGGCCGGACGCGAGATTGAACCGTCGTCCTCCCGAATGCGAGTCCAGTGAAATTAGATCAACTACAAAAATTTTAAGGTCTTTCAAAAGCACGCCGGATTACGTACAGCGAAAAAGGAAATAATAGGTTTAAAGAAATTGTTGTATCAATCAATAAGCGAAAAGAAACGATTTCCATTTGGACTATACTTTCTCAAGCCAAGACACAGAAAGGTGTCCCCTATTGTGCGGTTTCAGTTGTCTGCAGACATTCATCAGAAAAGAGAAATATGATCGATAATTCTCAGATATCCAAACTAAGTTGGAAGGAAAACTTATTTCACTCTGTAAAGGAATATTTTTCAATAATTCGAAGACTTTCGTCAGCTGACTTGAACAATCGTTAACTGCCTGAAGAAAAAAATCTGTTGACATCGTACGGCATTAGAAAATGACTGGTCGACTGTTTCAGCATGGTAAATATTAACGAGACAGGGGAACAGTCTGCTTCTATAAGTTATATTACGACTCACAAAGTGGGTCCAACAGATATGAGACAACTGGTACACAAAAAGAAGCTAAAACAGGCCCTTTATTTAAGTGAAATACAGTAGATAAACTAAATTTAGGCAATATTGTACTAAAGTTAGGCAATATTGTAATTAGGCAATACTGTGCTATAACAATAACAACAGGATCTGTGTTACTGACAAATGTATTAATTTTGAGAATCCCTTCGATAAAAACTTTCCTTTGGGACAGAAAGTGTTCTCCAAACAAACTCTTTAAGTTATGTTAAAATACATTATGTTATTCATGAAACATTTATAATATTTGTCATTTAGCTTTAAATGTCTTTTCTCATTTTCTTTATATCTTATTTTTAGGTTCGTCCAAATACTTAGGATTTCATTATTAGAGGACTTTAATCACGTCTTGGAAATGCATACACTTCAGTGGCTAGAAGATGCACTGTGAAATAACTTTGTAACCACTAGCATTGATTGATGTTAAGTACAACATTGTTAACGTTTTTCTTATATTATTCTACCACTTGCCGCCAGGATTAGGAAGGATATTATCTGTTGATGAAGATTAATCGTTTAGATACACTTTCGTCTATACAGCTTCTGACTGTGTAACAAAATACTTTATACTTTCAATTTAACATAGATATATACCATATATCTTTCCAATGTATGGTGAGATAAAAGAAATTATTCAGATAGTGAAGGGAGACGAAAATTTAATAGTCATTAGGGACTGGAATTCGATAGTAGGAGAAGGAAGAGAAGGAAAAGTAGTAGATGAATATGGAATGGGGATGAGGAATGAAAGAGGAAGCCGACTGGTAGAATTTTTCACAGAACATAACTTAATCATAGCTAACATTTGGTTTAAGAATCATGAAAGAAGGTTGTGATCGTGGGGGAGGCCTGGAGACACTGGAAGGTTTCAGATAGATTATACAATGGTAAGACAGAGATTTAGGAACCAGGTTTTAAATTGTAAGACATTTACAGGGCAGATGTGGACTCTGACCACAATCTATCGGTTATGAACTGTGTATTAAAATTGAAGAAACGGCAAAAAGGTAGGACTTTAAGGAGATGAGACGTAGATAAACTGAAAGAACCAGAGGTTGTAGACTGTTTCAGAAAGAGCGTTAGGGAACGATTGACAGGAACAGGGAAAAGAAATACAGTAGAAGAAGAATGGGTAGCTTTGAGAGATGAAATAGTAAAGGCAGCACTGGATGAAGTAGGTAAAAAGACGAGGCCTAGCGGAAATCCTTGGTTAACATGAGAGGCACCCACATGCCTTGCTCATACTGTGGCATCAAGCAGTCAGGCCTGCAAGATGAGTGGTCTGCCAAGCGAGTGGATTCATTCTTATTTATCGAGTAACATGAACTCTCGTACTCACAATTAAGTTACAAATTATACTCCTGTATGAATAATACGCAACGGAAACACGCATCTGACTATCAGTAATTTACGGAACTCTGACTGTTCACTACGCACTGGCAATACCACATTTTCTTTCTTTTTTATTTAACGGCTTTTGTCAACACGTGGCCATCGCACTGAATATGAGTGGCGCACACATTATAAATTCTGGATATCATGACAACATACAATTCGAAGGAAAAGGCCACCAATCTTTTTCTTTTCACTATCTTATTTATTCCGATAAATTCTATAACCTAAACACACAAATTCTATAACCTACAACAATAACACGTGAGAAATTCCACCCAGTGGGCATGGCTTTACATTGGTGAGTCTCTATCCTATGGTCTCGTAATTATTTAACGCTACAGTGCACTTTCTGGATAGGATGGTGGATCTTTTATTATATCTCACACTTCGACTCTCACAATCATCATCAAGAAACTTTCCTCCAGATCGAGCGGTACAGAAGGAACAAGCATAACCCACTAATCTTTTGAAACTACCTTGCTACTCTCCCATGCAAACCACACATACCCAAATTACATGACATACACCACACTACAACATGGAATACAATACAATAAATAGTCACAACACTATCACTTTCAGCTTTCCCACTTCAATTAGTATTTATCCCAGTTTCACACGACACTGTCCCATTTTGTAATTCTGATTTCCTACTATGAACTCTGGAGATATATGCACGTCTTCCTGTGCAATGCAAGCCAAGTGGCTTTGCTGGATAGACGGCCGACTCACCTTGCTTCTCTCTCAGGGTTTGAATCTAGCGTCACACGGAATCATATCACGCAAAGTAATATTAAGAACATATTCATCACACACGCGAGTCCTCAACTGATACCATGGACGAGTACTTCTCTTTATCCTTTGTCTCATACACAGATTGAGACTCACACAGTACTCACCACGTGGAAGTACTCGTCTCTAATTTCAAGTCCTGCACACGCCATTTCTTAAATATTTCAACTTATGGTACACACGCTATTTCTTAAATATTTCAACTTATTGTACACACGCTAGTAATTCAGCTTGACTTAAGCACACGGAAGTATTTCAACTTATTGCTACACGTGGTTTCATTGTGACCGCTGGTCACTTCCGAAGATTACTACGATCCCATTAATATTACCTGCCTGACATTTAATTCTCCCCACAAAAGTTCCTGAAATAGAGAAATTATTATTTCAAACTACTCTTAAATATTCCACATGCATACCATGTCTCCACTCTTTTGTCTTTACGAAGCACACCTAAGACAGTTCTTAACAGCACAAGATCCAGCGGCAGAGTGCTGAAACATGGCCGTTCTTCAGGTTCTCTCGCACCTCTGTCGAGGTGGGGGAAGACCATGCAACCGTATTGGTCAGCCACATTTCAGGCGCTCAAAGCTCCAGTAAGTTTCATCTCTTTGGTTCGACCAAAGGTGGCCAAAGGATCGTCTCAAAGATGATCATATATTCACATTCACTATCTGCGGTTAGCAGACGACCATACATTCATTCATTTCACAGATCTCACCAAACTGGATGTAGGGATTTATTTTGTGGGAGTGCACATGTGATCAATTAAATAAATAAATTGTCATTCTTTCCCACACTGGTATCCGGCTTCGCTGTATTAATTGAAATTGAGTTATTATTAGAAAAAAATGTGTTGTTCTGACAAAAATTATGAAGTATGTTGTACCTATTTTCAATGTCGGGCGGTACTGTACCCTTTCAAACAAAAGAGATATTAAATTTAATTGATGAAAGGAGAAAATATAAAAATGCAATAAATGAAGCAGGCAAAAAGGAATACAAACCTCTCAAAAATGAGATCGACAGGAAGTGCAAAATGGCTAATCAGGGATAGCTAGAGGACAAATGTAAGGTTGTGGAGGCATATATCACTAGGGGTAAGATAGATACTGCCTACAGGAAAATTAAAGAGACCTTTGGAGAAAAGAGAACCACTTGTATAAATATCAAGAACTCAGATGGAAAACCAGTTCTAAGCAAAGAAGCGAAAGCAGGAATGTGGAATGTGTATATAGAGGGTCTACACAAGCGCGATGTACTTGAGGGCAGTATTATGGAAATGGAAGAGGATGTAGGTGAAGATGAAATGGGAGATACGATACTGCGTGAAGAATTAGACAGAGCACTGAAAGACCTAAGTCGGAACAAGGACCCGGGAGTAGACAATATTCCATTAGAACTACTGATAGTCTTGGGAGAGCCAGCCCTGACAAAACTCCACCATCTGGTGAGCAAAATGTATGTTGCGAAATACACCCAGTCTTCAAGAATAATATAATAATACCAATCCCAAAGAAAGCAGGTGTTGACAGATGTGAAAATTACCAAACTATCAGCTTAATAAGTCACAGCTGCAAAATACTAAGGAGAATTCTTTACAGACGAATGGAAAAACTGGTAGAAGCCGACCTTGGGGAAGATCAGTTTGGATTCCGTAGAAATGTTGGAACACGTGAGGCAATACTGACCCTACTACTTATCTTAGGAGATGGATTAAGGAAAGGCGAACCTACGTTTCTAGCATTTGTAGACTTAGAGAAAGCATTTGACAATGTTGACTGGAATGCTCTCTTTCAAATTCTGAAGGTGGCAGGGGTAAAATACAGGGAGCGAAAGGCTATTTACATTTGTACAGAAACCAGATGGCAGTTATAAGAGTCAAGGGGCATGAAAGGGAAGCAGTGGTTGGAAACTGAGTGAGACAGGGTTGTAGCCTCTCCCCGATGTTATTCAATCTGTATATTGAGCAAGCAGTGAAGGAAACAAAAGAAAATTTGGAGTAGGAATTAAAATTCATGGAGAAGAAATAAAAACTTTGAGGTTTGCCAATGGCACCGTAAGTCTGCCAGAGATAGCAAAGGACCCGGAAGAGCAGTTGAACGGAATGGAAAGTGTCTTGAAAGGGGGATATAAGACGAACATCAACGAAAGCAAAACGAGGATAATGGAATGCAATCTAATTAAATCAGGTAACACTGAGGGAATCAGATTAGGAAATGAGGGGCTCCGGAAAGGCTCAAAATCATGAAAAGTTCAATTTTTACTTTTTTGCGTTTTCTGAATCTGCAAATTATTACCTTTTAATAGATATTTAATTTATTCAATTCCGAAGACTACAACTATTTTAAATTTTTTTTTGAAATGTGTTCTAGATGGGCGTGACTCACTGTGGCGCTGTTAAACTGCTGTCAAATGGTGTTATTATTAACGTCCGTGTTCATCAGGTACATTTTAGTGATGTGAGATAAAGTATGTGTTGTGGCTAACCTGTGATGGTTCAATATATATCGTTGGTGTGATTGTCGATTGTTTCATGTTTATTTACTCTGTCGTTATCTCGAAAATATTCGTAATTAATACTGTTTCTTGAGTCTCTGTTTTGTTGAAGTATAATAATGCGTAAAAGTAAAGTTATTAGAAATCCTGTGAAGGCTTTTAAGAAAAGGAAAAATGTTGGAAAGCCAAAGGTATGTGTTATTACTGTAAACAATAAAGACGATGAAAATCCCCAACATAGCTTGTGTCCCAAAGAAGAAGACAGTTGGTGTAAATATAACAAAGGATTGCTAACTGGTGAAGTGTACACTCATAAGCATAGTCTGCCTCATGCAATAATGGAGGTGATAAAACCTATTTTCAGAGACTTAGCAGCACCTGAACTGTTGAAAAAGTGTATTCACGGAAAAACTCAAAACCCCAATGAAAGTGTAAATAGTGTTATATGGTCGAGAATCCCCAAGACTGTATTTGTTGGAATAGAAACACTTCACTTTGGTGTGTATGATGCTGTTGCGACTTTCAATGATGGCAACATTGTAAGGTGCAAGGTATTTAAAAATATGGGAATGAAGATAGGTTCTAACATGGTACGAGCGATGCTTGCTTTAGACAAGGAACGCCTTCGGGCTGCAGACAGGGCTGTAAAGAGTCTAGAAATACAAGCAAGAGTAAACAGGAGGAGGAACAAGAGGAAGCTGGAGGAGGAGTTTGCAGAGGATGAAGACAATCCATCCTATGGACCTGGAATGCACTAAAAAGTTAATCCAATCTTTGTCGCTCGATTCCCAAAACTTTTATTTTCTCATACTAAATACATGTTTTCTAAGGATCTTCCAAACATATTTGTTTCAAACTTTCAGTAAATGTTACACAGTACCTTCTGCATAATTTAACACAGCCTTTTTCCAAAAAACTGTATATTTTTGAATATATAAATAAAAAATTGCAAAAAAATGTTGTGAATTTTCATTACAATTGAAAAAAATCATCTTTAATAACTGAACTAAAATTTTGTAAAATCCCTGTGTTAAGTTGTAGCCCATATTCCAATAAATAATCTGTAAAAAGTTCAACTTCGTACCTCAAATACTTCGTGAGGAAAGATGTAATTTATAAGCGTTATTTTAACATTGCAAGTATAGGGCGTTCCGGAGCCCCTTAAAGTAGTCGATGACTTTTGCTGTTTGGGTATCAAAATAACTGATGGTCGAAGTGGAGAGGATATAAAATGTAGACTGGCAAAAGCAAGAAAAGAGTTTCTGAAGAAGAGAAATATGTTAACATAGAGTAAGGATTTAAGTGTCAGGAAGTCGTTTCTGAAAGTATTTGTATGGAGTGTAGCCATGTATGGAAGTGAAACATGGACGATAAATAGTTTGGACAAGAAGAGAATAGAAGCTTTCGAAATGTGGTGCTACAGAAGAATGCTGTAGATTAAATGGGTATATCATTTAACTATTGAGGTACTGAATAGAATTGGGGAGAAGAGGAATTTGTGGCACAATTTGACAAGAAGAAGGGATCGGTTGGTAGGACATGTTCTGAGGCTTCAAGCGATCACCAATTTTGTATTGGAGGGCAGAGTGGAGCGTGAAAATCGTAGAGGGAGACCAAGCGATGAATACACTAAACAAATTCAGAAGGATGTAGGGTGCGATAGTCACTCGGAGATGAAGAAGTTTGCACAGGATAGAGTAGCATGGAGAGCTGCATCAAGCCAGTCGCTGGGCTGAAGACCACAACAACATCTTTCAAACACTTATTTTAAAAATATTTCTCGAATTTTTCAGTTCGTTCTCGTCAAGTCCTCTTGTAGAACTCTACTTCTGCTTCTTTGTGTCAAGCTACACGTAAGAAAGCATGGGCACATGTGAGCAGGAGCAGCACATATGCACACCTTCCATTCGTCAGACAGTGGCGAGTGTAGCTGACGGCAGCGCTGCGGAGGCTTGCTTGGGATGATGTCATCATGCATCTCCCCTCCCCATAGCCAAGCCTCTTTCCTGAAAACAGGCCCATCAGAGAGCTTCTGCGTCAACAGGTACATATTTAGAACTTCAGATCTTAGCCCAGGTAACATCGTACAGTCACACCTGTTGAAGTCACACTATTTTCTTGGAAGCAGGCAAGGCAGAGAGCTTCTAAGCCAAAAAAACACACTATGGAATACCAATCACAGGCCAGGTTTTACCAGACATTAAAACGAAACTTCTAATCATTATGTAGCCCGGACCCGCCACCTTGTCAGCATTCACAAGACCAACACAGCTTCGTTACCAGAAAACGCGAACAGTTTCATCAGCATTTGCAGCAAGGCAGCCAGATGTGTCAACACATACAGTTGCGAACCGATTATTAGCGCGCACACCTCTAGCCCGTCTTCCACTCACGGCACAGTATCGGCGCGCACGGCTCGACCGATACCGTCAGGGGATCACTAGGAAGATTGAAGGGCGCACCGTGGTCTTCAGCAATGGAAGCAGATTATGGCTGCACGCAAGTGACAGTCGTCTGAAAGTATGATGTACACCTGGTCCGCACTGTCTCGTAGAGTTCATTCGTACAAGACGTACTGACCCCACCCCAGGCCTTATGGTGTGGGGTGCAATAACCTACAACTCTCGATAACCTTTGGTGTTCCTGGAGGGGACGCTAACCAGCGCTCAGTACGTGCAGAATTTTGTTAGACCCGTTCTTTTGCCGTACTTGCAACAGAATGGTGACGTGTTGTTCCAACAGGATAATACTCGCCCACGCAAACCTGTGAAACTCAACGTGCTCTGCAAGACGTGCAGCACCTTCCCTGGCCAACGCGATCTCCGCACTTGTCTCCAATCGAGCACATGTGGGATATGACGGAACGAGAAGTAACTCGTGAGTCTCATCAACCAACAACTTTACAAAACTATGTAAACAGGTCCATCAGGCGTGGAATAACGTACCCCCAGGACATTATTCGCCATCTGTATGATCAACTGGATGCCAGAACCAGCGCCTGCATTGCTGCCCGTGGAAGCTACATCACTTTCAAGTAAAGGTGTTTCAGCATGGGCCGATACCTGGTGCCCTTGAACCGTTTGTGCTATTGATCACTAATATAAATGTAATCATTTCATATTCCATATGCAACAATAAATCTTGAGATAACTGAAAAACTGTAAAAGGGTGTACTAATTTTTTTCTGACGTTGTATAACTGACGTTACTGACTGAATAATAAAGCTTTTTTATTAGTTTTGACCAAGACTGTACTTGATGTGTTCCGCTGGTGCTATAAAAACGAACCTTTGAGGAGTGCTGAGGCGACATTAGATTATGGTGCCAACGCTCTCTGAAAAAGTTTCCTTTGCTTTTCATAAACAACTAAATAATACCAGGGATCTCAGATCGATTCCATATTCCTAGATTTCCAGAAGGCTTTTGATACCGTCCCTCACAAGCGACTATTCATCAAATTGCGTTTATATGGAGTATCGTCTTCTCAGTTGTGTGACTGGATTCCTGATTTCCTCTCAGGGAGGTCACAGTTCGTAGTGATAGACGGTAAATCATCGAGTAGAACAGAAGTGATATCTGGCTTTCCGCACGGTAGTGTCATAGGCTCCCTGCTGTTCCTGATTTACATAAATGATGTAGGTTATAATCTGAGTAGCCCCCTCAGATTGTTTGCAGATGACGCTGTAATTTATCGTCTAGTAAAATGATCAGATGATCAATTCCAATTACAAAATGATCTAGAGAGTATTTCTGCATGGTGCGAAAAGTGGCAATCGGCACTACATAAAGAAAAGTGCGAGGTCATCCACATGGGTACCTAAAGAAACCCGATAAATTTAGGGTATACGATAAGTCGCACAACTCTAAGGGCTATCAATTCGACTAAATACCTAGGAATTACAATTACGAGCAACTTAAATTGGGAAGACCACATAGATAATATTGTGGGGAAGGCGAAACAAACATAATTTAAAAGAATTTTTGGTGGCCAACGCCTTCTATTCCATCCATGAATTTCTCAACAAGTACAGTAGACCATTTCAATGAAAATTTATTATACTTTAATTTTTGACAATACTTGATTGTGTGAATGATGGATGTACGGAAAGCAGATGTAAGTCTTAAGTCCGTAAATAGTGGAAGTTTAATTTTAAATCTTGCACATAATTCGACTGTTCTTAACTGAAGATCATTGAAATGAGTAATTTACTTTAATTTTTCACAATACTTGGTTGTAATAGCCAAGTAACCAGCTACTGTGTGAATGATGGAGTTAATGAAAGTAGATGTAAGTATTAAACCTGTAAATATTATAAGTTTAATTTTAATTCATGTACATAATTTTACTATTTATTGACTGAGGATCATTAAAATTAATGAAACTCAAGTTTTTCTAATTAAATTTTTGTAATGTGTTTGTCTGACATGTTCCACACCCAGGAGGAACCCCTCTTTTGTGGGTCTATGAAATGAATAATTAATCTAATCTAATCTAAAAGACTGCGCTTTGTTGGCAGATCACTTAGAAGACGCGACAAACCCACTAAAGAGACAGCCTACATTACACTTGTCCTTCCTCTGCTGGAATATTGCTGCGCGGTATGGGATCCTTACCAGGTAGGATTGACGGAGGACATGGAAAAGTGCAAAGAAGGGCAGCTCGTTTCGTGTTATCACGCAATAGGGATGAGAGTGTCACTAATATGATACGCGAGTTGGGGTGGCAGTCACTAAAACAAAGGTGGTTTTCTTTGCGGCGAGATCTATTTACGAAATTTCAATCACCAACTTTCTCTTCCGAATGCGAAAATATTTTGTTGACACCCACCTACGTAGGGAGAAATGATCATCATAATAAAATAAGACAAATCAGAGCTCGAGCGGAAAGATTGAGGTGTTGCTTTTTCCCACGCACCATTAGAGAGTGGAATGGTAGAGAAGTAGTACGAAAATGGTTCGATGAACCCTCTGCCAGTCACTTAAGTGTGAATTGCAGAGTAACCATGTAAATGTAGACCAATTTATATGTCTAGCCACAGACGCTGCAATCTCCGGCACTCTGTCACAACAAACCATATTAAAATGATGCGATTTCGAGGTACCTCTAATGCAACACATCATGCAAACTACATACTTTTGTAATTCGGAAGTATAACTACGAGAAGCACCAAATGTGACATGTTAGCTTCATAAAACTTGAAATCAACATGGAAGTTGCTCGATTTGCTTCTCTGAAATACATTCCACATCCTCTTAGGTGTATTACTATGCTAGACAAGGTTACACATACAGGAAAGTTCGATCTCTGTCGCAGACGAAAATTCGATCTACGCACAAAAAAAACCTACCCACTTTCCTGTCTGTTGAGCTGCGTGGCTGTGGATTATATTATTTGAATAAACATAGCAACCAGCCACATTTTTATGTATTTTTATTTTAGCTAATAGGCATTTCGGGCTTTCACACATCTTCAGAAGGCATAACACATATTTAAGTCTTCAGTCAGTGTATAGTTACGACATCGACAGCAAACTGGATGCTGCAACTGCCTCTCTACTCTGCTTCCTGTTATTCCGATTCTCGCCGTTACGGATGGGACACAAGCACTTTGTCACTTCTATTTTACACAAATCAGCCCAGTATGCGCCATGTATCGGCCTAAGACTGAAAAGGGTGTAAATTTTTAACACCAAGACGGTATGTCACGCTTATGCGGGTGACATTAGTTTAACTGTGAACGATAATCACGAGATACACATGGCCAAATGCATTATCAAAGACCGTTGTCACGCTGCAGGGGCAAATATTAACATCCAGAAATCACGACCACTGGAACTAGGTCGACGGATTGAAAATATCAGCCAACTCAAAGACGTAAGCACCGATAATTGGACACACAAGCTGAACATACTTCGAGCGACAATTAAAGAACATAAAGCGAGAACGCTAGGCAGCTTTCGAATGGCGGATTTCGTTATTGTGTGTATTGTGTGCGTGTGTGTATTGAACTGGGGACCTAGAAACGACGGAGAGGTTTCGTCCCGCCGTAGCCCTCAGTGACGCGCCCCTCCGCCGCTCCACACCGAACCCAGGGTTACTGTGCGGTTCGGCCCCCAGTGGACCCCCTCTGGGAACGTCTTATACCAGGCGAGTGTAACCCCAGATATTTGCGTGGTAGAGTAATTATGGTGTACGCGTACGCGGAGACAGTGTTTGCGCAGCAATCGCCAACATAGTGTAACTGAGACGGAGTAAGGGTAACCAGCCCGCATTCGCCGAGGCAGATGGAAAACCGCCTTCAAAACCATCCACAGGGTGGCCGGCACACCGGACCTCGACACTAATCCGCCGGGCGGATTTGTACCGGGGACCGGCACGCCTTCCCGCTCGGGAAGCAACGCGTTAGACCGCGCTGCTAGCCGAGCGGGCTACGAATTTCGTTAACATGTATGTCATTAGGACAATCAATTATTACGTAGAAGCTGCCTTACCAATACAAACAACAACTGCTAAGGAAATCCGCAGTATAGCGTGTTGGTACGTCTGGTGAGCTAATATTTTCAAGACTGCTTTTAACATTGCCACTTTAAACCGGATTGGAGGTCTCTTAGAGATCAAGGACGTCATTCCGCAAGCAATAGCTCCTTTTCTAAAGGAAAGTCGTAAAATGCTATATATAAACAACAGTGTCATGAAAAATGCTTATTTACACTATTGAAAACAGCGACCAGCCTGCCCCAATCAACGAAACTGGATTATGTGGGACGATATTTCTTGGAACTCTGTTATTTTCAAGAAGTACGAAATCGACCTACCACGAACGTTAACGACACCATTCCCATTAGGAAAAAATTAAAATCCGTTTAACTCCAAGCTCGTTATGTCTACAATGCCACTGCGTTGGTTCTCCACCATTCAGGTTTAGTGAGCAGAGATGAGACCGAACTTGGAAATGGACAAGGAAGAAAGCGGCAACCATAATCAGAACCACAGAATCACAAGTAAACATCGATCACAATATCAAAGCTGACTTGATTTGGCATCCCAACCGGAGACTGATAGCGTGACTTGGATGCTGGGACAATGGGTTTATTACCCGATATCAAAGGGAGACTTTTAACTGGTAGATTTTATCCAATTTTTAGAGACAGAACACTTTGAGTTGTCATGAAAACCTACAGATAAGGAGTGGATGTAAAATTATCTCGCAAACACACCGCAGACTTAATATCGCTCTCCACTAGAGACTGATAGTTTTTCGCAACTCGCTTACTTATATTTGAGAGCCATATTGTGTTGACTATTACGATTATATTCTATTCAAAAATAAAAAAAGATAAAAGAGAGGAAGACGAAGAAGGACAGAATTTGGTTTATTCAGGTAGAAGAAACTGCAAGGACAGTGTCGTAGTAAAAATCAGCTTCCAATACTGTGGCACTAGAGAACGGACACTTTTATGTTGCGTATTCGATCTAAGAAGAAGAGGTGACTCGAAATTTTATTTCTTTCAGTTTATTTGCTCATAAATGAAGAATTGAGATTATTTTCAATACTTATAGTAAAGGAAAACACTTTCGTTTTTCACTATAAGTAATACTATCCGAAAGAAGTAAATCATCATCATCATCATTTATTGCATTAACGGGCCTTTGAGGCTAACAGCAGAAGAACAATAGGGAAAAAACATTACAAACACATAAACCCAAATAAAAGGAACGGTCTCTAGCACCATCCTCCAAGGCCGCCGGTTGTACTTCTTGAAGGATCGTCGTCACTGCTTGTGACTCTCTCGGGCTTTTCCCGTGGATTGAGAGTGGAGGACTCTCTCAGGAAGGGATCCATCCGCGCGTAAGATGTGGCCAGACCACTGTAGTCACCTCTGTCCCAATATTCGTCCAATATGTGGCTTTCCAGACCTCTGGTACAGGTCTTCTTTCTTTCTTCTTTCCCATTTACTTTCCATGTTATTGTAGACGGGTCCATAGATCTTCCGAAGTACCTTTCTTTCAAATGCACATATTGAATCTTCTGTCGTTGCTCATGTCGCCCAAGTTTCACAGCCGTATAAAAGTACTGGCCTCACCAGTCTCTTGTACAGATGGACTTCGTTCTTCTGATATATCAGACCAGATTTAAAAAGATTGTTCAGACTAAAGAAAACGAGATTAGCACTTGTTATGCGTTGATGTACTTCTTTCGTCACTTCACTTTTGTTGGTTAATATTGAGCCGAGGTACTTGAACTCTTCAACTCATTCGAAGCAATGGCAGGGGGGAGAAATCGAAGACGTGATACTCAAAGATATTTAGTTTTGTACTCGGAATCGGCAAGTATCAGCACACATTTGCTCCAGAGTGTCACCAAGGATCACAACATCGTCAGCAAATTCCAGAATTGTGTCCGCTCCCACCATCTCCATTTCTCTGGCTCGGCAAGTGTCACGGCTTACTTTTCCCAAGCCAAATTTGAATAACATTGGCGCCAATGGATCTTCTTGTCTCAATCCAATTTGGATATTGAAAGGTTGTGATAGTTGGTTGCCAAGCAGTACTTTAGAAGTTGACTGGGAGTAGCAAGCTGCAATTAGACGGATGTATTTCCGTTGGATGCCAAGTTCCTCTAACGTTTCGCATAATGTGACGCGGTCAATGCTGCCATCAGCTGCTGTTGAGAGACCAGACAAACATCTGGTTCCTGAAGAGGGGCAGCAGCCGTTTCAGTAGTTGTAGGGGCAACAGTCTGTATGATTGACTGATCTGGCCTTGCAACACTAACCAAAACGGCCTTGCTGTGCTGGTACTGCGAACGGCTGAAAGCAAGGGGAAACTACAGCCGTAATTTTTCCCGAGGGCATGCATCTTTACTGTATGGTTAAATGATGATGGCGTCCTCTTGGGTAAAATATTCCGGAGGTAAAATAGTCCCCCATTCGGATCTCCGGGCGGGGACTACTCAAGACGACGTCGTTATCAGGAGAAAGAAAACTGGCGTTCTGCGGATCGGAGTGTGGAATGTCAGATCCCTTAATCGGGCAGGTAGGTTAGAAAATTTAAAAAGGGAAATGGATAGGTTAAAGTTAGATATAGTGGGAATTAGTGAAGTTCTGTGGCAGGAGGAACAAGACATTTGGTCAGGTGAATACAGGGTTATAAATACAAAATCAAATAGGGGTAATGCAGGAGTAGCTTTAATAATGAATAAAAAAATAGGAGTGCGGGTAAGCTACTACAAACAGCATAGTGAACGCATTATTGTGGCCAAGATAGACCCGAAGCCCATGTCTACTACAGTAGTACAAGTTTATATGCCAACTAGCTCTGCAGATGATGAAGAAATTGATGAAATGTATGATGAGATAAAAGACATTATTCAGGTAGTGAAGGGAGACGAAAATTTAATAGTTATGGGTGACTGGAATTCGAGAGTAGTAAAAGGGAGAGAAGGAAACATAGTGGGTGAATATGGATTGATGGAGAGAAATGAAAGAGGAAGCCGACTGGTAGAATTTTGCACAGAGCATAACTTAATCATAGTTAACACTTGGTTCAAGAATCATAAAAGAAGGTTGTATACGTGGAAGAATCCTGGAGATACTAGAAGGTATCAGATAGGTTATATAATGGTAAGACAGAGATTTAGGAACCAGGTTTTAAATTGTAAGACATTTCCAGGGGCAGATGTGGACTCTGACCACAATCTATTGGTTATGAACTGTAGATTAAAACTGAAAAAACTGAAAAAAGGTGGGAATTTAAAGAGATGGGACCTGGATAAACTGACTAAACCAGAGGTTGTAGAGAGTTTCAGGGAGAGCATAACGGAACAATTGACAGGAATGGGGGAAAGAAATATAGTAGAAGAAGAATGGGTAGCTCTGAGGGATGAAGTAGTGAAGGCAGCAGAGGATCAAGTAGGTAAAAAGACGAGGGCTAGTAGAAATCCTTGGGTAAAAGAAGAAATATTGAATTTAATTGATGAAAGGAGAAAATATAAAAACGCAGTAAATGAAGCAGGCAAAAGGTAAAACAAACGTCTCAAAAATGAGATCGACAGGAAGTGCAAAATGGCTAAGCAGGGATGGCTAGAGGACAAATGTAAGGATGTAGAGGCTTATCTCAGTAGGGGAAATTATTGAGACCTTTGGAGAAAAGAGAACCACTTGTATGAACATCAAGAGCTCAGATGGAAACCCAGTCCTAAGCAAAGAAGGGAAAGCAGAAAGGTGGAAGGAGTATATAGAGGCTCTATACAAGGGCGATGTACTTGAGGACAATATTACGGAAATGGAAGAGGATGTAGACAAAGATGAAGTGGGAGATACGATACTGCGTGAAGAATTAGACAGAGCACTGAAAGACCTGAGTCGAAACAAGGCCCCGGAAGTAGACAACATTCCATTGGAACTACTGACGGCCTTGGGAGAGCCAGTCCTGACAAAACTCTACCATCTGGTGAGCAAGATGTATGAGACAGGCGAAATACCCTCAGACTTCAAGAAGAATATAATAATTCCAATCCCAAAGAAAGCAGGTGTTGACAGATGTGAAAATTACCGAACTATCAGCTTAATAAGTCACAGCTGCAAAATACTAACGCGAATTCTTTACAGACGAATGGAAAAACTGGTAGAAGCCGACCTCGGCGAAGATCAGTTTGGATTCCGCAGAAATGCTGGAACACGTGAGGCAATACTGACCCTACGACTTATCTTAGAAAATAGATTAAGTAAAGGCAAACCTACATTTCTAGCATTTGTAGACTTAGAGAAAGCTTTTGACAATGTTGACTGGAATACTCTCTTTCCAATTCTAAAGGTGGCAGGGGTAAAATACAGGTAGCGAAAGGCTATTTACAATTTGGACAGAAACCAGATGGCAGTTATGAGAGTCGAGGGGCATGAAAGGGAAGCAGTGGTTGGGAAGGGAGTAAGACAGGGTTGTAGCCTCTCCCCGATGTTATTCAATCTGTATATTGAGCAAGCAGTGAAGGAAACAAAAGAAAAATTCGGAGTAGGTATTAAAGTCCATGGAGAAAAAATAAAAACGTTGAGGTTCGCCGATGACATTGTAATTCTGTCAGAGACAGCAAAGGACTTGGAACAGCTGTTGAACGGAATGGACAGAGTCTTGAAATGGGGGTGATGCTGAGGGAATTAGATTAGGAAATAAGACACTTAAAGTAGTAAAGGAACTTTGCTATTTGGGGAGCAAAATAACTTATGATGGTCAAAGTAGAGAGGATATAAAATGTAGACTGGCAATGGCAATGAAAGCGTTTCTGAAGAAGAGAAATTTGTTAACATCGGGTATAGATTTAAGTGTCAGGAAGTCGTTTCTGAAAGTATTTGTATGGAGTGTAGCCATGTATGGAAGTGAAACGTGGACGATAAATAGTTTGGACAAGAAGAGAATAGAAGCTTTCGAAATGTGGTGCTACAGAAGAATGCTGAATATTAGATGGGTAGATCACATAACTAATGAGGAGGTATTGAATAGAATTGGGGAGAAGAGGAGCTTGTGGCACAACTTGACAAGAAGAAGGGACCGGTTGGTAGGACATGTTCTGAGGCATCAAGGTATCACAAATTTAGCATTGGAGGGCAGCGTGGAGGGTAAAAATCGTAGAGGGAGACCAAGAGATGAATACACTATGAAGATTCAGAAGGATGTAGGTTGCAGCAAGTACTGGGAGATGAAGAAGCTTGCACAGGATAGAGTAGCACGGAGAGCTGCATCAAACCACTCTTAGGACTGAAGACAACAACAACGCCTCAAAGTAAATGTGTGGTCAATGGTAGACCGTACGTGGACGAACCCAAATTGATATGTGCCTAAATTCCTTCAGCCAGTGGTTTAATTCCGTTTACCAGACTTAGCATCCAATTTCAAGAAGTGAAATTCCTCGGTAGTTGGATAGTGAAAGGTGGTGATAGTTGGTAGCCTTCTTGAAGATGGGATATATAACTGCTCCCTTCCATTCTTCAGGAATTATTTCTGCTGCCCAGATGATGGAAATTAATCGTTTAAATGCATCCATCAGTGGTTGTCCTCCCAAGCGGAGCATTTCAGCTGTGGTTCCACTACTTCCTGGGGCTTTGTTGTTCTTGAGTTGTTTTAGGACAACACTAATTTCTTCCTCTGATGGTTCAGGGACTTGTACTCTATCAAAACGGGCTCCCGTCTAAGTTGTCACCGTCAATGGAACGTCCAGACTCAATAGGTTCTCAAAATGTATTTTAAATAGGTTTGCCCGCTCTTCTGGCGGTACCAATTCACCCGTCTCATTCGTTAGAACAAATGTACGTTGTCGGTAGACACCTCTGGCAAATCTTGAGGCCTGGAAAAACGAGCGTGATGACTTTGCTTCTTCTACTGTGAAGTTGTCTCCAATTTTATCTTGATAGCGTTGTCTCAGTTCTACATCTTCCAACTTATCCTTGTCACAGCGGGCTATCTTTTCAGGATTTCTTCGCCACTTGGTAGACAGTTTCAAACGTAGTTTCACTACTACCAAGAAATGATCGGAATTCATATCTGCTCCGCGGAAGGATCGCATATGTTCGACACTACCATGGTGCCCTCGGTCAACAGGAACATGGTCGATCTGATTCTTCGTACTTCCATCTGGGGATACCCAGGTAACTTTATGTACTACTTTTCGGGTAAAGTATGTGCTTCTAATGGTCATTATCCTTATCTAGGCGAAGTTTATTAGTTTTATACCGTTCGTGTTGCTCGTATTGTGGATACTGTCAGGACCAATCGTTGGACGATACTGTACTTCTCTTCCCATTTGGGCGTTGAAGTTTTCCATTATCGAGTGTCTTGGTAGTCTGTCTACTACATTCTCTAGTTCAAGGAAGAAATCGTTCTTTGTTTCCTCATCAGCATCCTCTGATAGAGTAAATGAATAGAAAAGTGTAAGAAGTAAAAAGCAACGAAATTTTTTAAGAAAATTAAAAATTAAAAAATATATAACTAGTTGTGTGTTGGCATGAAAATGAAAACTACCTTCAGCACACAGAAAATTCTTGAAAGCTCTTTTATGGAGATAAAACAGTGATCTCAGTGGAATATGTTAAAATTAAAACAATCTTAATCGCAATAGAATGTACATTAAAAAGGGCAACCACTTTCGGTCAAATAGCGACAATCTTCAGGCCATATGCACCATAACGATAGATGATGGCGTTGCATGTGGTCTAATGTGGGTCGCTATTTGGCGGAAACCGGTTACCATTTTTAATAAACGCTCTATTGTAATATATGCAGTTTAAATTTTAATTTTAGAAGAAAATGTTTCTTTTTATATGGTGTGCGCTACGTACTCATCATATATATACTTACACTGCAAGGTTGAGGGAAGGTTATACGAGAGGAACTATGTCGTCACACGAGTTGTTATATTTCTTTACTAGGCTAACTGCCATTAGGAGCTAGTCTCCGACAGAATAACAGACGAAGATGTCAGAAGATAGTTTCTTTCCTTTTTGAAATGACACCCAAGGAGCTCGCCAAAATCGGAAAAATTGGAGGTTGTAAGGTGGACTGTGATGGAGGGTTTGGAGGCTAAATAAGGAAGAAGAAGAAGAAGGTAGCCGAGTGAGACGGGAACTGCCGATCTGAAATTCCAATTTCCATGGCTGGTTTTCGTTCTGCATGCAGCGGAACTGAGCTAATCTTGTCATTTCAAACATTTCCTGAATTGTTTAACTTACTTTTGCTCTTTACTTTCAAAGGCCTCTCCACTCTTCAGCAGTTGCCCTGTATTCTCATTCGCCTGGCCTTACCACCACGGTAGCCTTCCTCTGCCAGACCTCTCTTCCTCACCATTCCAATTACTCTCCGCTCTCAATGTTGATCTTGGCCTTCTTCCTTCATGGAGGCGACCATGGCAGGATTGCTTGTGGCTACCATCCACATCTGTATCATACTCCACAAGGCCCCTAATGGTGCGTGGCAGAGGGTACTTTCGTCAACACTATCCGATCCCTCCAACATTGTTCCACTCGCGAACAATGCGTGGGAAGAAAGATTGTTGGTAAGCCTCTGTATTGACTCTAATTTCTCGAATTTTCTCTTCGTGGTCAATACGCGAGATGTATGTGTGGGGAAGTAATATGTTGTCCGACTCCTCCTGAAAATTACTGCCCCGAAGTTTCAATAGTAAATCTCTCCATGAAGCACAACGCCTTTCTTGTAACGTCTGCCAGTGGAGTTTATTTAGTATCTCCGTAACGCTCTCTCGCCAGCTAAACGATCCCACGACGAAACGCGCCGCTCTTCTTTGGATCGTCTCTATCTGCTCTGTCAGTCCTACCTGATAGGGATCCCAGATAGATGAACAATACTCAAGAATCGGGAGAACAAACGCTTTATAAGCCCCTTCTTTCGTGGATGAGCAACATTTCCTTAAGATTCTTCCGATAAACCTGAGTCCGGTGTCTGTTTTTCCTAATATGTTTTATATAGTCATTCCACTTAAGGTCGCTCTGGGTAGTTATGCCCAGACGTTTTATGGCAGACGCTGTCTCCAGCTGTTTGTCATCAATTTTTTTTAATTATTCTGTTTACACGTCAAGTTCCGTAGGACCAAATTCAGGGGTAAATCTCCAAAGTTAGGGAACGTGTCAGTACATGAAATTACAACATAAAAGTAATAACAGATAAAAATAAAATGTTTATGAACCCGAAAAAAGTCAGCCCGTAAGTTTAAGAAAACGCAATCAACAATACAACGAGAATAAGCTTAATTTTTTCAGGAACTCCTCAACAGAACAGAAGGAGTGACCCATGAAGAAACTCGTCAGTTTTGATTTGAAAGCGCGTGGATTACTACTAAAATTTTGAATTCTTGAGGTAGACTATTGAAAATGGATGCAGCAGTATATTGCACACCTTTCTGCACAAGAGTTAAGGAAGTCTAATCCAAGTGCAGGTTTCATTTCTGCCGAGAATTAACTGAGTGAAAGCTGCTTACTCTTGGGAATAAGCTAATATTGTTAACAAGAAATGACAGTAGGGAATATATATATATTGAGAGGCCAATGTCAAAATACCCAGACTCTTGAAGAGGGGTCACCAAGAGGTTCGTAAACTTGCTCCACTTATAGACCGAACCGCCCGTTTCTGAGCCAAACATATGCTTATAGAATGGGAAGAGTTACCCCAAAATATAATACCATACGACTTAAGCGAATGAAAATAAGCAAAGTAGACTAATTTTCATGTCAAACGACCAGTAACTTCAGATACCGTTCGAATAGTAAAAATAGCAGCATTAAGTCTTTGAACAAGATTCTGAATGTAGGCTTTCCACGACAGTTTACTGTCTATCTGGACACCTAGAAATTTGAACTCTTCAGTTTCATTAAAGATATGCCCATTCTGTGAAATTAAAATTCCAGGTTTTCTGGAATTGTGTATTATAAACTGTAAAAACTGAGTCATACTGTCATTTAGCATTAGTTTATTTTCAGTGTTACACACAACATCCTTTACTACCAAGCTAGCGTCATCAGCAAACAGAAATATTTTAGAGTTAGTTGTAATACTAGGGCACATATCATTTATATAAATAAGGGAGTGGCCCCAACACTGATCCCTGGGGCAACCCCCACTTGACTGTACCCCACTCAGACCATACAACACAGCCATTCTCAACACTGTGAATAATCACCTTTTGCTGTCTGTCGTTAAAGTAAGAGATGTACCAGTTGTGCGCTACTCCCTGTATCCTATAACAGTCCTACTTCTGGAGCAATATTTTGTGATCAATACAATCAAATGCCTTAGTTAAATCAAAAAATATGCCTAGCGTTCGAAACCTTTTGTTTAATCCATCCAGTATCTCACAGAGAAAAGAGAATATAGCATTTTCAATTGTTAAACGACTTCTAAAGCCAAATTGTACATTTGATAGAAAATCCTTAACATACAGCCTTTTCAATAACTTTAGCAAACACTGATGGCATAGAAATAGCTCTAAAATTGTCTGCATTATCCCTTTCTCCCTTTTATAAAGTGGCTTTACTACCGAGTACTTTTATCGTTAAGGAAACTGACCATTCCTAAAGGAAAAATTAAAACTGTGACTAAATACAGGACTAACATGTGCAGCAAGTACTTTAATATTCTGCTAAGTACTCCTTCATAACCATGAGAGTCCTTAGTATTCAGTGATTTAATTATTGACTCAATCTCCCCCATGTCTGTATCACAGAGGAGTATTTCAGACACTATTTTCAGTAAGAAATTTATATGATTCCCTGTAGAAACTAAATTTTTATTTAATTGACCAGAAATGCTCAGAAGATGATTGTTAAATACTGTAAATATATCCGTTTTATCAGTAACAGAAATATTTTTACTACGAACTGACTTTACATCGTCGATCTTGTGCTGCTGACCAGACACTTCCTTCACAACTGACCATATGGTTTTAATTTTATCCTGTGAATTAGCTATTCTACTTGCATACCACATACTCTTTGCCTTCCTAATCACATTTTTAAGCATCTTACAATACTGTTTGTAATGGGTTACTGTAGCTTGATTGTGACTACTTCTAACATTTTGATATAATTCCCACTTTGTTCTACATGATATCCTTATCCGACTACTCAGCCACCTGGGCTGCCTATTAGTGCTAGTACCCCATTTAGAACGTTCTAATGGAAAGCAACTCTCAAAGAGCACGAGAAATGTATTAAGGAAAGCATTGTATTTGTCATCTATGTTATCGGCACTATGAACAGCCTGCCACTCTTGTTCCCTGCAAGGTTTAAAGAACTCTCTGTTTCTGTTGGATTGGCTTTCCTACATAGTTTGTAATTATATGTGACATTTGTTTGATTACGAAAGCCTTTTAGTGTTAAAATTTGTACATCATGGTCTGAAAGGCCATTCGCCCTTTTACTAAGAGAATGCCCATCTAGCAATGAAGAATGAATAATAGTATTGTCTATGGCTGTACTACTGTTCCCCTGCACCCTAGTTGAAAAAAAAACACAGTCTGTATCAGATCATACGAATTTAGGAGATCTACCAACATCCTTTTTCTTGCATAATCTTATACAATTTTGAAGTCACCACATATAACTAATTTCTAGTACTTCCTGCAAAGTGAATCATGAACCCTCTCTAGCTTAAGAATAAATGCTCGTAAGTCAGATTTATTGGACCTATAAACAACAATAGTTTCACTAAATTCAAGTGGCCTTGTACAACATTCAAATATCTGTTCAGTTCAGTACCGTGATACGTTTATGGACTCAAATGGAATACTGTTCTTTACGTACGTGGCCACTCACCCACCCCGCAAGGAACTCCTTGAAGAACAGCCAGCTAATCTGTATCCTGGTGAAGGAAGCCTCTGAATTGTCAAATGCATGTCTGGGGAGTTTGGTGGCAAGTGCAAGCGTTTATACTCAAAAGAGTGTTCCTGTAGCCATTCTGTAGCAATTTTGAACGTGTGGTGTGTCGCATTATCTTGCTGGAATTGCCCACGTCCGTCGAATGGATGCAGGTGACCAGATAGGATGCTTACGTACGTATCACCTGTCAGAGTCATATCTAGGCGTATCAGGGGTCCCATATCACACCAACTGCACACGCCCGTCATCATTACAGAGCCTCCACCAGCTTCAAGAGTCCCCTGCCCACATGCAGGGTCCATGGATTCATGAGGTTGTCTTCATACCCGTACACGTTCATCCGTTCGATAGAATTTGAAACGAGGCTCGTCCGACCAGGCAACATCTTTCCTGTCATCAACAGTCCAATGTCGGTGTTGATGGTCCCAGGCGAGGCTTAATGCTTTGTGTTGTGCGGTCATCAAGGGTACACGAGTGGGCCTTCGTATCCGAAAGCCCATATCGATAATGTTTCAATGAATGTTTCGCACGCTGACACTTGTTCATGGCCGAGCATTGAAATCTGTTGCAATTTTTGGAAGGATTTCACTGCCGTCACATTGAACGATTCTCTTCAGTCGTCGTTGGTCCCGCTCTTGCAGGATCTTTTTCCGGCCGCAGCGATGTCGGAGATTTGATGTTTTGCCGGATTCCTGAGATTCAAGGTACACTCGTGAAGTGGTCGTACGGGCAAATTCCCACTTCATCGCTACCTCAGAGATGCTGTGTCCGGTCGCACGTACGCCGAATGTAGCACCACGTTCAACCTCACTTACATCTCGATAACCTGCCTTTGTAACAGCAGTAACCGATCTAACAACTGCGCCAGACGCTTGATGTCTTATATAGGTGTTACACATCTCTGTATTTGGATACGCATGTCTATATCAGTTTCTTTGTCGCTTCAGTGTATATAGGCCAGACAACATGAACTGTCCAGGAGCGTTGTACAGAACACGAAAGATACACACGTCTTCAGCAGTAGCAGAACATTGTATTTCCATGTGACACTCGATGAAGTACAACAGAACTAAAATTTTAACTCCAGCTTTTGGATTTTGAGATTCAGTAATCAAAGACTCGATGGAAATATGTCTTGCCGATAATCTTAAAAATCGTGACAATGGCTTTCAGATGGATAAAAATTGGAATACTATAATTAAAATTAGCCTGTCACAGCAGAATCTACGGGGTCATTCGATACTCAATGATTAGATCATCTCTCACTTCCAGCACCGAGGGCAGCACACACAAATCGGCAGTCCCGCGCGTGTCATCACCCGACGCAAGCCCCGAAAGACGCCAACACATTGACCTAGCGCTAGATAAATATCGTGAATGCACCTGGGCTTTTCAGTAGTTGTCTGCTCACCTGAAGATGGCCGAAATGCAATAGAATGTGGATGGGACCCGGCTGCACACCTGAAAATCATTAGAAGAAGAAATACGCCGGAAAAATTTCAGAAGTTACACTCTCTTGGTATTTCCTCTCCTTCCACAACGTGACTGAACAATTTATATTTGGGGGGGGGGGGGATATTTCCACAATTCCATCACAATTTCTCCCAGGCCTCTTGTCTTTCCATTTCTTGCCTTTTTCTGTATCTCTTTTACTCTTCCTCTTGTATAGGTTCTGTATTACCTTATGTACTACATTTGTTGAAGACTTCTTACTCATTTTTTCTTACGCAAATTCTGAAAAGTGTTTTTTACACTGTCCAGTTGATACAGGTTATATTGTGGGTGCGGGATTGCTAGCTATTTTCATCTTCCTTACCATCCTCGATGGCTCTACCGATCTTCTGTATCCAAGCTAATATTCTATTTTCCCATGTACTCTTTCCGAAATGCAACTATCTCCCGTCCCTATCTGAAATTCCTTCCTCATGTCAACATCTTCTGAGGAGGTCATTTTAGCTCGAATTTTTAACTTTCTGGACTTTATACTGTTATGTCCATAACTAGTCCCATTTAAAAAATTAGTACAAATGAGTTTACTATCTCAGATTAAATTTCACGTTAATATACTACCCAGTCTATATTAGCCACTAAGGGGAATAAGCCGTTTGTTAATAATCCAGCTTTGAAATTTCGTGAAATGAACTGTGTGGTCATGTTGCACCACATCTTCTTGAAAATTTACCGCTCCCTTATTCCTGAAAAGCTACGATGTTTATTCATTTTGATCATCTAAAATAATAGCTCTACTTGAGAGCAAACCGAAATGCTGTTAGTAATATTTGATTCAAAGTAATTTGTTAATCTTGTGTTGGGTAGTGAAATGCGTTCTAAACTGGTGATTTGTGTTGGTGACATACACGTAACGAGCAATACCTGGAACGAGCATGTCAACACAATCGAAGAGGTAGCTAATAAGTTCAGGCAGGGAGGCATCACACTTAAGTTAGCTAAGTGTGAATTTGGTGTAAGAACTTTATACTTTTTAGGACATACAATTTGTGAAGAAGGGATATGATATGATCCAGACAAAATTAAGGCTACTGCTAAATTTCCTAAACCTAGAAATAAGAAGGAATTGGTCTATGCAATTTCTCTCGCAAATGCATTAGGACTCGAGCTTTAAATGCACGTAGTTTACATCATCTTTTAAAGCAAAACACAATATGGGAATGGTCAACTGATGGCCAGTTAGCTTCTGATGAGATTGAGAAATTTTATGACATATGCATTTGATCTATTGAACTTCCTGAGATACCACATCGTAATGCTTATCTTCTTATTTACCCAAAATCAAGGAAAGTATTTGGTTTGAGAAATATTGTTCAGTTGAAACCTTACATAACTTGCACCCTCAGGGGGATATACACTCTTTGTGCATCGTATGTGTGGCAAATGCAAGGTCCCTAGGTAATATGGTACTTACTTCTACAGTTTTACACATCATACCACATTCTTCACACACAAATCTACACATTTTTCTTTCTAATTTGAGAGATATAGGCATTGAAAGATTGAAATTTGTTAATTGAAGAACAGTGAAGTGATATTTGAGTTGATTGCTTATTTATTTGCACATCATGTGTGTGGGAAACGCAAAGTCCTCAGCAAATGTGGTATTTGCTTCTACAGTTTTACACACCAATAGCACACTCCTTTTACACGAAATTCACAAATATTTCGTTATGATGCTTGATACTATAGACTGTCAGTAGAGCTATGGAGGACTGGATAGTTAAGATTACTTTACACCTGTTACACAGTCGTTGGGAATATACCCATATACATGAATATAATGCTCCTGAGAGATACTTATGATGCTTATGCTTTGATAATGCTTATGATTGACACATGCTTATTATGCTTTTTCACGAAGATGCCTTCAAGCTTTTCACATAAATGATTATGATACTTTTGAATGACTATTGTGATGCATATTGACAGTCATTACACATATGATACACTTTTGTATTGAATGTCTTACACTTTACATTTATTGGATGATGCTTTGAGAAGTAGGTGATGCACCATATTTATTATTCTGTAGATTTTGATGCAGCTGTGCTTTGTGGTCTGACTCTATGAAGTATTTAATGGGATTCTGTCATTCTATTGAAGTCTTATGTTGAAGATATGAACTTAATGGTTTTGTTTCTATGATTGACTCCATCACTCTGCTGTGTGTTTGGTAGTGTGTTCTCTGACTTGACATTTATGCTTCTCAACTTTCTGCTTTGTCCTACTGTGACAACAGACAATTTACTTAATTGCCTTCTGCAGTGTCCTAGCATGACAACAGAAAATTTGCCTAATTAATCTCTGACTTGTCCTTTCAGATTTCTGTTTTGTCCTAGTTTGACGACAGATAATATACCTAATTGCAATGCATTGTATTCTTTACTGGCATTCTTTATTAATATTTACTCATGACTCCACAAACTTACTCAATTACACATGATGTTTAACGCTACTGGATTGTACACTTATATATACTTGGCTCTTCGCTATTTACTTGTAATTAATGATACTCTTGTCCTGCTTAAATTCTCCTTGTTTCTGGCCTCAGTGTGGGAAGTTCTTGAAATTTCGAACATGTTGTGTATGGCTGATGACCTTGGGTGTTTGTTCAACAATCCTGTTCCATGCAGCAGAAATGTGATTTAGCGAGATGGGATTTTGAGTTGATGTTTGATGTGACATTCTTCAAATTAACTGATGATGACATCTGGAACGATTGTTCTGTATACTTATGTATGTGCTTTTGTCCTACTTGACTCCTGGATCTGGTATCTTGTTTTGTGATTTTGACTTTCGGATTTGTATCCTGTGCTATGAATTATGATTGTGAAAGTATCTGAAACTGGATCATGGTTTTCTTCTTGAGTAAACACAAGGCTGTTTAAGTTTCTTTTCAATTTTCAGTTGCATGTTAGGACTAGTTTGTTTAATTTTCATGTACATTACCTCATCTATACTACGTGTCCGCCCCAATAGCTGAATGGTCAGCATGGTGGATTGCCGTCCTACAGGCCCAGGTTCGATTCCCGGCTGGGTCGGAGATTTTCTCCGATCAGGGACTGGGTGTTGTGTTGTCTTCATCATCATTTCATCCCCATCTGGCGCGTAGGTCGCCCAATGTGGCGTCAAATGTAATAAGACCTGCACCAAGGCGGCCGGACCTGCGCCGCAAGGGGCCTCCCGGCCAATGGCACCAAATGCTCACTTCCATCTATATTATGTTATACAGCCTATTATGCAATTTTTTATGCTATTGTTTGTTGCTATATGGCAACCCCTACATCTGGGTATCACCTCCATTGACGTGGAGGGTGGTATTCAGGGAAATATAAAGGGACCCTGTCTTCTGTTTTCCTTCATTCCTAACATGCCATAAGTTTTCTTCTATCTTTTATACAATATTATCCATGTGACGATCACCCAACCCGTTTACCTCTTTTCCATATGCATATGTTTCTATCGCTGAAGCCCTGCTGAGTATCTGTGTCATATGTTGGATTCAACCTGATATTTCAGGAATGGTCTGGTAAGCAAATCGACAACTTGATTTCCTTTCAGTTGTATATATTTATGTGATTTTTCTTGACCCATTTAGGCTAAGTGCTAATACTTTGTTCCATTTATTTGTGAATACCAACTGTGATGATTTTCTTCTTGCTCAACTACGTAACTACTGATTAATTGCATGCTAATTGAATGACACACTTGGCCAAGATTAGATTAAGTAACTCACACTTTTGTACCATAATATATATGAACTTACTGTATTCGAAGTACTACATGAAAAATTTGGAATTCAAAGTTAAGTTTACTGCTTTTCTTCTAAAAATATGTATTTTGCAAGAAACTTCAAGGAGCTGTGATGCTTTGTATCACGTGATGCAGATTAAAGATGGCTATACATACGTTGAGACTGTACTCATATAACACAAAGATGATAATTCTGATCCAAACACTTTATACTGTCATTACATATGATTTTTGATCTTACACTTCCAAATATTGTTGGCCTAGAGTCACACATGAGATGTTAGGTAGTTTTAGGGTAAAGCAAGCTTTTTGTCTCATAGGAATTTCCTGTTTGGACCCCTGTGAGGTCGATGATGCTGGTCTACCTGTTTGCTTTCATACTAGAATTGTCTGTTGCCTTTGAAATTCTATATATACAGTAGGAGGAAAACTATCCAGTGTTAGGATATTAAATGATGTACTATAGGGTGATTATGCTAATCTAAGTCAAGATCTTGATACTGTTACATGTATATTATTTCTGCTACATGTTTTGTCTTGTATTGTGGTGAAATGACCCATTTCAAGAACTACATTCTGTAGGGAAAAATGAGTTAAATACAAAATCGGAAACATAAATGTACATTAGTGACACGAACTTTTATTTATTGTATGTGACATCGTTGATTAGAATGGAAACATATGGTGTGTGGTTTCAGGTACTGGAAAGACAGTGTAGACGTTGGAGATCCCACCATAAGAAATAACCTACACAGGAAAATCAAATTTTGAAATGAATGTGTAAAATAAATCTTGTATTACTTAGACAGGAATGCTAAGTTTTCACACCTTGGGAGTGTCTTATATATGCTTTTAGGATGTTTTGCTGTAATTGATACCTCAAAAAAATGGTTCAAATCGCTCTGAGCACTATGCGACTTAACTTCTGAGGTCATCAGTCGCCTAGAACTTAGAACTAATTAAACCTAACTAACCTAAAGACATCACACACATCCATGACCGAGGTAGGATTCGAACCTGCCCCCGTAGCGGTCGCTCGGCTCCAGACTGTAGCGGCTAGAACCGCACGGCCACTCCAACCGGGTTGATACCTCATACGACTGTAAATTTTTATATTTCAAATTGTTTGTAAAGTGTTCCACACTATTAATGCTATACCTTCATAAATGCATATGTTTCGAGTGTTACACATATTACCCTTGATTTCTCTTACATAATTGATGAATTTTGGTGCTTCACACCATCTGCATTGTACTATTTTTCGTATTTTCACTTATATTTGATAGTACATCTCTGGGTACTGGATCGTAATTCTTGTCCCTATTTCTCTACATTCCGCCTTCAGGATTGTAGAAAAGCGTTTCACTAACATTTGATTAGTAAAACGTCCCTGGGGGAGGGGGGAGCGGGGTACTGAAATGGGACTACCACCCGTGGACTGTTGCTTGTCAATATTTTCTGAAGTTTTAGTCTTCAGTTATATATTTTAAAATTTTTTTAAAGTGACTTATTAGTGGATTTACATTAATCTCAATCCTTCTTTCTGTGTTATTAACTCGAGTGGTCCGTTATTAGTGAGTGTGCTTACGTCGTTCATCCGAGCCTTACGCCTCAGTAGTGTGCTAATATGACGTGGCGTTCAGTTGCAACTGTAGCGGTTATAAAGCTAATTACTGACAAAGTTGTATATGCACTGTTATACGGTTATTAAATTTAATAGTTTTCAGCGATGTTCCGTGCTATTTGTAGCGAAATAACGGTTTAATGAACTTTTGGAAACGTTCTCTCACTGTGTTTTTTAGAGTTTTCTGTCCGTTGAAGTCGTTTAGTAAATTTCGTGCTTTAGTTTTCATCTGACATTTCTTATGGTTTCTAGTGAAATATTGCAATAAAATTAATTAAGTGTTGTACAAGGCCACTTGAATTTAGTGAAACTATTGTTGTTTATAGGTCCAATAAATCTGACTTACGAGCATTTCTTCTTAAGCTAGAGAGGGTTCATGATTCACTTTGTAGGAAGTACTAGAAATTTGTTATATGTGGTGACTTCAAAATTGTACATGATTATGCAAGAAAAAGGATGTTGGTAGATCTCCTAAATTCGTATGATCTGATACAGACCGTGTTTTTTTTCAACTAGGGTGCAGGGGAACAGTAGTACAGCCATAGACAATACTTTTATTCATTCTTCATTGCTAGATGGGCATTCTCTTAGTAAAAGGGTGAATGGCCTTTCAGACCATGATGTACAAATTTTAACACTAAAAGGCTTTCGTAATCAATCAAATGTCACATATAATTACAAACTATGTAGGAAAGTTAATCCAACAGCAACAGAGAGTTTTTTAAACCTCATCAGCTAACAAGAGTGACAGGATGTTTATAGTGAAAATAACACAGATGACAAGTATAATGCTTTCTTTAGCACATTTCTCATGCCCTTGAGCATTACTTTCCATTATAACGTTCTAAACGGGTACTAGCAGTAAAAGGCAGCCTGAGTGGCTGACTATACGGATAAGCATATCATTTACAACGAAGCAGGAATTATATCAAAATGTTAGATGTAATCACAATCAAGATACAGTCACCCATTGCAAACAGTATTGTAACAAGCTTAAAAATGTTATTGGGAAGGCAAAGAGTATATGCTATGCAAATAGAATAGTTAATTCACAGGATAAAATTAAAACTGTATGGTCAGTTGTGAAGGAAGTGTCTTGTCAGCAGCACAAGATCGATGATATAATGTCAGTTCATAGTAAAAATATTTCTGTTACTAATAAATCAGATATATCTACAGTATTTAAGAATAATTTTCTGTGCATTTCTGGTGAATTAAATAAAAATTTAGTTTCCACAGGGAATCATATAACTCCCTTTGTAAATGCCTTTCTGAGGTTGATGTCTGAAATACTCCTCTGTGATACAGACATGAGGGAGACTGAGTCAGTAATTAAATTACTGAAGACTAAGGACTCTCATGGTAATGATTCAGTACTTAGCAGAATATTAAAGTACTGTGCTGCAAATGGTAGCCCTGTATTTAGCCATAATCGTAATTTTTCCTCTAGGAATTGTCAGTTTCCTGAGCGATTAAAGTACTCAGTAGTAAAGCCGCTTTATAAAAAGGGAGAAAGGGATAATGTAGATAATTTTAGAGCTATTTCTATGCCATCAGTGTTTGCTAAAGTTATTGAAAATGCTGTGTGTGTAAGGATAATTTATCACTTTATATCACATAACTTGCTATCAAATGTACAGTTTGGCTTTAGAAGTTGTTTAACAATTGAAAATGCTATATTCTCTTTTCTCTATGAGGTATTGGATCGGTTAAACAAAAGGTTTCGAACGCTAGGCATATTTTTTTATTTAACTAAGGCATTTGATTGTATTGATCACAAAATATTGCTCCAGAAGTAGAACTGTTATAGGATACAGGGAGTTGCGCACAACAGGTTCATCTCTTACTTTAACGACAGGCATATTTTTTTGATTTAACTAAGGCATTTGATTGTATTGATCACAAAATATTGCTCCAGAAGTAGAACTGTTATAGGATACAGGGAGTAGCGCACAACAGGTTCATCTCTTACTTTAACGACAGATTGCAAAAGGACATTATTCACAGTGTTGAGAATGGCTGTGTTGTATGGTCTGAGTGGGGTACAGTCAATTTTTCTGTTTGCCGATGACACTAGCTTGGTAGTAAAGGATGTTGTGTGCAACATTCGCTTAGTTTCAAGTAGTGCAGTTCATGACTTAAGTGCATGGCTTGTAGAAAATAACCTACTCTTAAATGACAGTAAGAATCAGTTTAACAATTTCTAACACACAATTCAACAAAGTCCATAATGTAAGTAGACTTGCATTATTGCTATAGATGTACAGTTATACTTTTGTAGAAATCGGTGCACATACACTTGTTTCTTCCTCTGTATCAAATGCCACTGATGATGTGTTACAAATACGAAAACCAGTTTTGACAAATAAAACACTTCTAGTGCAGCTCATGGTGTACTGAAGATGTCTTTTAATAAACTCCGTTCCCTCCTACCCCCGTGACGTATCTCTTACCTGGATAAGAAATCACGAGTTCCGCATTAAGACAGCAAACGACTTCGAGAGGAACCAGATAAATATTGTAAATACTCCAAAAATAGCATCGGGATATTGAAGAGAGCAATGTTGCCGAATTCGTCTTATTTAGAACTACGATAGAACTCTGAGAAATTACTACTGTTCCCATTTTAAAAAAGGTGAACTCGAGACCGATTTCTCTTTAATTAATTAGCTACCAAAATACATTGTACGCCGCTTAGTGAGTACTTCCACGCAATTCACCCGGTGAAAACGATATTAGGACACTGTAAACGGCTCCGCAAACATCTGAGGTGCAGAGTGTAGTAGGAATGTTGATATTTTTAAAAATATCGCGAATCCGATGTACTGATACCTAAAAGAGCGTCATTATCCGCTCCCAATATCTCGAAGAAAGTACCGATATACCGGCGGAAGAAGTATCGACGTACCTGCCTCTAAAAATACCGGCTGCACGTTGTAAATATACTGCCGGTTTTAGAACTGTATATTTAAGTGTTGATTTATTATTAAATATTCTGTACATCAGCAAGGTAGCAGGCTGAATGTTCCCCTTATAGCAAGAACTGAAAGAAGAATGATGCACGTTCACGCTTGGCGTTAAGGACTTTGCTAATATTGGTAACTGCATGTAAGTGGCACAATAAAAGGAGTCTGACGGGTCCATCATTCGGTTTAGTCACGTATCGGATTTGTCCGGAACACTTCATGTCGACTTGGCTGTTGTCTCATTTCTGCAAACGCCAGTGACCTAGCAACTGTAGCGTCAAAACTGCGTGGTAAAGCTAAACGTTTCAGTTTCTGCTGGTAGCGCCGAGCATCGATTACGTCAGCATTTCCCCTCACACGTCTCCGACACCGCAACGACCACACATGTCATATAGAGTTTTGTTCATCATTTTCAGCAACTGTCTTTTTCTTAAGAATGCCGACGTGAAGAAATAGCACACTAGTTGCCTGAAAAATTGTTTTTTTAATGCAAAATGGTGCGCTGATTTTTGACATTGGAAATACTGTTATTTCAATCACACCGCCGCCCCGAAGTAGGCAATTAGAGTTCTTCTTTTGTGTCACATATAATGCTTCACACAGTGAAAGAGAAAGACTGGCAGTGATGAAAGCTCAAAAAAACAGTAAGACTCTTTCACACAGAGAAAGTAAAATTACGTTCTGCTATAATTCGAAAAGAACAGTTTCAAATATTTACCGGAAAATTGTGAAAAAAATATGATATAAAATAAAAATATCGGCTGTCGATATTCCCGTATTGATATCGATATATCGATATTTAATAAACAGCCCCGGAGCTTAGCCGAATCGCCCCGTCTATCGAAAACCGCGTGTGGTCGAGAGCTGAGCGACACAAGACAGAGAGCCGAGCTGCTCACCAAGCAGTCGTCCGCCAAGTAGTCGTAGTTGTAGACAAAGTCCCCGGAGTAGGCCGTCTCGTTCGCCGCCTCGTCGAAGATCAGCGAAATGTTCACCAACATCCCCGGGTACTCCCCTCCGTCGTCGCAGGCGCCAAAGTCCACCACCTTCAAAGCGTATGGGCCCTGCAAAGCACAAACAATACGTCACAAGAGGTCTTCACCAGAGGACCAGGAGAGTGGTGTCAACACAACCGATGTTGTCCCGAAACTGAGCGTTAACAAAAGAAAACGTTAATGCTTTATCTACATTAATGAACGAAGTTTGTTCAATAAAAGTTGGTCCACAAAATCTTTCTATGCTTATCTTTTACTTACTCTCCATTGTCTCCTTCGAAATACTCTGCTCCATAATTGATACACCGCTCCCAATGCAATTTCCACTTCCGGGAGCAGTTTCGGTACGCCTTTTTCTAGACTGTGTGAAGCGCCGTCTGTGAATTTTCTTTTATCTCGTCTATCATTGCAAATCTTCGACCTTTCGACGGCGTTTTAAACTCTGGAAATAAAAAAGTCTGCAGGTGCCTGGTCTGGAGAGTACGGAGGGTGAGGCAGCACAGTGATTTCCTTTTTTTATGCAACTGTCACGCACAAACAGGGATGAATGTGCGGGTGTGCTATCGTGATGGACGAATTATCAATTGTCTCGCCACATTTCAGGCCGTTTCCTCCATACATTTCCTCGAATGCGTCGCAACACGTCCCTATAGTACCAATGATTAACTGTTTGGCCCTGTGGCACGAATTCATGGTGAACAAATCCTTCAGAGTCAAAGAAACCTATTAGCATCGCTTTGACGTTTGACTTGACATTGAAACGTCCCCTTTTAACAATTTTACACGACTGTCCTTAACCTGACACACAATATTTTTTTAGCGCAACGCAATCTGACTTTCAACACACAATATTTTGTTAGCGCAACGCAATCTGACTTTCAAAATTCTCTACAAGAGAATGGCCCTGTCTAACATTAACCTATACGTCTCACAAATCACTTACCTCACCAAAAATCTTCGCTGCTCAAGCTACTGCAATACAGCGAGCGCCACTACTGCCAGCTAAATAAAAGATTCAAACTATGGAAGGCACTAACTACTGATAGGGATAGTTAGCAAATGAAAGATATTAATAGAGAACAAACAATGTATTTACCTTGATATCATGACAAATTACAAAACTCCGCCATCTCTCTGCCCACATCCACCACTGCTGGCGGCTCACCTCCAACTGCCCAGCGCTACGCGCTGTTCACAGCCAGCTGCCTAACACTACAATGGTTGAGTATTACAACAATGCAAAGCAGCCACAGACTGCACACGGCACAGCCGGTGATTTTCATACTGAGGTGGCGTTATCAATAAAAAAACCTAAACAGCCTACTTACATAGCCCCCATGCTCCCCACAAAAAATTTTACAAATTTTGTTGGGCACTGGCCAATACATATTTGTTAAATTTTTTTTTTCACAATTACAATAACAAAGAAATCAAATGCACACACTTATAGATACAATGTTGGTCAAAAGCTAAAATTTTCTCACAGTCCATAAAGACAGTCCTAATCGTTCATCGTAAAACTGCCGTTTCTTTTCTCAAAGTCTGAGCAGTAAAAGAAAATGCACACGGAAGTAGTGGATTTCCATGCAGTCTTGAAGAAGTATCGTTGACCTTCCAACGGAAAGACAGTGCTGACTCTCGACATGCTGACAGGTAATGGGCCACAAGAGAGCAAACTCACAGCGGAGTCAGTCGAAGTTTTGAAGAGTATTGGTGGGTAGGTCATCACAGAGCAGACCCACTGTAGTCCTGGTAGAGATTACGGTATTGGTGGGCCACCAGAGGTGCAGACCCACTGCAGTCCTTGTAGAAATAATGGTATTGGTGAGTCATCAAAGGTGCAGACCCACTGCAGTCCTTGTAGAGATATAATGGTACTGGTGGGCCACCAGAGGCGCAGACCCACTGTAGTCCTTGTAGAGATGGCCAGCAGCCATCTGTTGTGACTGTGCAGGTACACAATCACCATTGAAGAGTCTTGCGGATAATATAACAAGTCCATAACCACCACTTGTGCACTCACAAAGTTGTTGGAATTGTCCTTAGAACAAGCAATGCTGTTATCCAGTCCCTTGCTGAATTATTAACACACGTGCAAACACTAACAGTCCCTACTTGTCACATATTGTCCATATACTATGACCAACAAAAACGTGTGCAGTGAAATGTAACTTACAAGTTGCTTAATTTGATGACCTGGTGTCAATTACAATTTTATATCATAAGAACACAATATCAAAGATACAAAACACATCATTCAAGAACATAACAATACAAATAACAGTTGCGGTAATAGGGGCTTTACAAAAGAATAGAAATAAACATATACATCAGTGTTACAAAAATAATGACATAAGTACATACATAAAGATCAGAATAACTTTTGGAACATCAACATCACACATGAGCATTAAAACAGAACAGATAAATGTCTAAACATCTTTACAAAGTAAATAACATAGTATTTGAAAAATTATACAACATAAATCTTATTAGCTAAACACATAAAGACAGGAAAAACACAAATATAAAAGAGTACACAAACACATAGTGAGATAACACAAAAGGAAAGGACAGGGTTCGTTTTCAGTGTAACTTTTGGTACTGCAGTATTTTGCGAACAAAACCTTTTTTGTTCTTGGAGATCTCCCTTCGTTCATCATTATTCCCAAAAAGTCCTATCTGTACCTCTTTTCTGTGTTCCAACCATATTTCTTTCAAAATAGTTAGTTCTTAGTGCACAATACTCATTTTTGCCAAATCTGTTTCTTATATAGTCTACCCCTCTTACGCTAACTTAAATCTACTGAGCTCAGATGCTAAACTAAGGGACGAGGCAATGCAGCATCACATAAAACAATTAATATAAACAGCAATGAAAAAAAACGCAGATTTGCGAAGCAAGCAGCATTAAGAAATTAGCAAAGCAATTGTAATATTACAACTAATCTAAGGCAATGTGCAACAAATAATAACAAGAAATCATTAGTAAAACTGGCTTAACAGAATAATACAAAGTCAAATTCAATAACACTATGCCTGGCAAACAGCAGCAACTTATACCTAAACATGACATAGCTCAAGCAGAAAAAATATTACAGTAAAAATGGCCATGTTTGAAACTTACGTCACATCTTAACACTAGAGTGATGCATCACAAAAACTTACTCTACGAAAAAAATTAACAAGTAGTTGAAAAGAAAATTATGTATGCAGTTCCTGTTATTAGTCCCTTCTTATTGGTCTTTCCATTCCAAGAGCTCCTTTTTCGAAGAATGTGGGTCATAAAATAATTATTTAATAGATCTGTTGACAGAAAGTGTCCACATTAGCAAATGAATTTTTTTTTTTTTTATAAAACCTATGCTGCAACACAGCTGGAAACTAGATATCAAATGAAATAAGCAACTATGAAAGGCAAAGCATAAAAATATCATTCAATAGTCATGTGACATTTCATAAGTTAGTGGAAAAATCTCTCAACTAGAGAGACAGTAGTCATAATCAGGTGTATAGACATAAAAATATTTCTCGTCATTTCATTAGGCATCCAGTGTAATCATATGTTTTCAAGTTCGACGGTGTCGTTTTTGCGATGCTTTCTACAAAAGAATGTCAGAACCGAGGTTAATGGCCTCCCTTTTTGTTTTTCTACCTGTGCCGCTGGAAGGCTAATGGCCCTTTTTTTTTTTTTTTTTTCGGGCGGCTGTCGCCCAGGTGGGTGCCCGCGACGCATTACGTGCAGGTGGTCACTTAACTTTCGTACGGAAATATTTACGACAGCAGTTTTCGCTACAATGGCAGTCTTATATAAAAATTTCATAGGTCAAGCATTTGTGTTACAAATCTGTAGAAACAAAATCCTATAAATATAAGTGTCCAAAAAAAAATATTCGTCAGCATTGTGATACATTCACGCATTTACACACATTTCATAATTCTAAAAGTACGATTCTCGGTTTCCAACATCCTTTTCCACAAAGCAGAGTTCCTATCCACTATTCATTACTCCTTACCTTATTATACATATACATATTCGTCGACACTTCAATATTTCATCGTAACATACGTATCATAATCAGATTCCTCATATAGCATCATCTCATTGATAATAAACATACCTCAACAACATAATACACATCGTCGCCGTAAAAATAACATCATAACACCTCAGTCAACTCTCAAAATCGTCGTAGCTTTCTAATTTCAAAACCTAAAAAAAATTCTCTGCTCATGTCAAAAGTGTCATCTGCCTCAAACGTACTTTAAAAATCATGATTCCATACCAAACACATCATTCAAAGCTCACATAGTATCACAATGGTTCCAAAAAAATATGAACAGTTTACAAAGTACAAACAAAATACAATTTCATAAGTGTGAAGTTATTCAACTGTGTAATTACGTAAGCATCTGTCACTAATGTAGTAAAAAAAAATGTTTGTCTCTCTCAGTTAAATGATCTGATAGCTGTGTAATACTGTGTTGGAGAAATATGGTACCGATGTGTAAAGTTGTATAAGCAAATACCATATTAGCTAGGGTTCCTTGTGGTTGCCACACACATGGTACACAAAGTAAGCGTGTACCCCCCTGAGGATTAATGTAATTATACCCTCAGGTGTTACAGATTACAGCAATGGAATGAAATGTATCACGGAAAACATTCTTTGTAAAAAAAATCTTTAAAATAAATGTTTTAAGTATAAAATTAATCACTCAAATACGTGTCCTGTAGCGCTAAACTGTGCGTCATGTTGTAAGATAATTCTATGAAACTGTCGTAGTTATCGTCCTCTGTAAGCAAAGTTCTGCTAAAGTCAATGTACTTACCTCATGATACACAAAAGTGAAATGCTTTGTGTATAGATATCGTAGTTATTACGCTTATTGTTGTGATGAAGAAAGTACTGTACTGTAACGTATTGTTGTGCTACGAAAAAGGCTGTCTCATTGTAGCTATACCACAAAAGTTACTACTAAAACATGTTTTACTTTCCAGAAGAAGTCAGAAAAACTGTGCAGATATAAAACAGATACACCGCAAAAGCAACAAGGTAAATTGTGTCACACATTAGTAGCGTCGTGATATAGTCGTGTAGCTGTCAAATAAACTAACCACTGTGTCACCTGGTACCTCTCAGAAAGCACCTTGAATACATAATGTATTTGCAAGTAAACCAAAATGTTGTATTAAAAAAAACAGATTATCTTTCAATAAACGGTTTTACGTGTGAAATGTGGTGTAAACCTTTACTCTTCCTAGTACTCAGAGTTTCAACTTGAACGTAATTATCATGCGGTATACGTCGGTAAAGAATGCTAAATCTTTTCTCAAGGTTAGCGTCTGTGTTATTTTTCTCGGAGCCAGCGGGCGCACGCGGCTGCCTGCTGTGCGAGTCATTGTCTGTTTCTTTGCTGGCGCGCGTCGTTATTCGGATTAGGAGACCGAACTTTTACAAATTCACCGTGACGAGAGGGCCCTGCCGTGTTTAAATCCCGCCAGTTCTGCTGCAATTCAGGTCTGTCGTTACGAATATATCGTCTGTCGTCATGTCGGTAGGTTCCGTAGTTTCTTCCTTGTCCGTCACGTGGTGGAGAATTTCTCCCTGAATCGTAACTGCGCGCTGGACTGTTGCGTCTGAAAGTATTCTGTCTCCCTTGATAATAATTGTTTTGGTTCCCATATTGTCTGTTTCTCTGATTGTCTCTGTGATAGTCATTACTACAGAAATGCGATCTTTCTCTGTAACTATTACTACTCTGCCAACGGTTGTTATATGGGTGGTGTCTGTTTTGGTCACGATTTGCGTTGTGAGAATAGCCTTGTCGTGTCCATTTATTGTTTCTTTCATCGCGAAACTGTGACGTATGTGACCTGTAGTGATTGTTTTCCTGTTTTCGCATCCGGCGACTGTCTGTGTCAATTTCCAGTTCTTGTAAGAGTCCTTGAAAAGCTTCAATGTCGTCTTTGCAACGTCCTGCCAAAATAATGTGTCGCAAATGTTCAGGCAGTTTGATTAAGCAAATGCGGATGAGTTCTGAAGGGCTGTATGGGTTTGACAGGTACTGATTCTTGTGCAACATGTCTTCAAAATATTTCACAAGACTGGAGAATTCATATTGTTCGAAATGTTTCATCATTATGATGCTATGTTTTACTCGGTCTTGTGTGGCTTGAGACCAATATGCTGAGAGGAAGGCATGGTAAAATTCTCCTTCACTATGACAATCGTGAATGACCGAACGCATTCTTACAGCTGGTTCATTCTCTAAATAGCCACACATAAATTCTAATCTGTGTTCTAATGACCAGTTGGGAGGAAAACAATGAGAGAATTGATGGAGCCACGCTTGTGGATGAATGTCGTTGGCAGAATTTTTAAACGTTTTGAATTTACGTGTAGTAATGAACAGCTTATAGTCAAAGTCATCATGTCGGCGAGTCGCATATCGGTCATTGTTACGTCGTTTCGGCGGTTCCATTTCAAAATTCGGTGCACCTTGCCAATTTCTTTCATAATTTCCGAAATGCGCTGTGTTATTATTTTGTGGCTGTTTCGTATTTCTATGTCTCTCTTCCTGTATTGGGGCGCGAGTGTCCTCTGAAATACGTAATTCTTGTATTACCTCTGTCAGCTGATCTTGTACTTCCCGGATTTCTCTTTGGTGTTGATTCAGATTTTGTTTCAGTTTCCTAATTTGTTCGCTCTCTTCTGTGTCATTAAAGACTACCGGTTTTGTGTCATTCAGATTTTCATCTACCTTCGTAGATAAATTAGTGAACTGATCCGAAAGTTCGGCTACTTTCTCTGATAGTGTACTTATTTCCTCAGTGTATTTTTCTGAACCAAGTTTCAGAGTATCTACTGTGTCCTTTAAATTTTCTTGAGTTTTTGCAAGTTGCGTAACCGAATCGGTAAATGCAACTGAGTCAATTTTAGCCGACAAGGTCTCATGATTTTCATGAACAATGGTTTGCAGTTCTTTTATAGCTGCTTCGTGATTCTGTAATGCATTTTCATGCCGCGAAAAAATAGGTTGAAAATGCTCACAAATTTGTGTTTTTACGTCATTACAGACTTTTTGACATTTCGATTCAATGTGATGTAACTCAGTAGTTAAATCTTGACGTGTTTGTTCAACCGTGGAGTCTAACTTTTGAAGCTGTTGCTGTGTTTGACTCTGATTTTGTTCCATTTGTTTCTGATTTTGTTCGATTGTGTCTAATTTTTCAAGCTTTTGTTGTGTTTGTCTCTGATGTTGTTCCATTTGTTGCATTAGCTGTAATAACAATGCATTAGTGTCTGGAATCTGTTCCTCTACGCTTTTCGGCAGTGCATTTGCACCGGCAACATTCACATTTTGACAAGCAGAAAATGTGTCTTGACTTATTTGAGAAAACGGTGAGGATCCAAAACCTGAATCTACAGTATTTGTGAGATCGTCTCGTGTCATTTCGGATTCCTGAGCCGCGCTATTGCCGACCGATCGATCGATAATGCTTCCCTGTTCTCTAATTGTTTCGCTGTCTACACCATTGTTTGCAACCCGCTCCATTTCCCTATGCACAATTACCAAATTACTACTTTGAACGTCTGTTAATTCATTACACAGTGGTGCTGGCAAACTACGCTCGTCGTCACTATTATTTCTCAGTTTGCTTTGGAGCCTAGTGTTACGTTTTTCACACGCCATTATTGTCACAGTATTTCACACGACAACACAGAAAAACACAATTTCAAGAGCAAAAATAAGAGAACACATTAACATAACACTGAAAATAATATCTAGTTAATTGCAGCTGCGAAATACTTGGTGCAAATCTACATGCATACCACAACTGTTTTATTGTACAACAATGAAAAACTACAACTACAAAGGAGATTTTCTCTAAAATTACGCGCTAGCAATAAACAAAAGCTACACTAATTACACAAACTACAAGAAAAAATCAGAAGATTCCAGTGAGGTATCCTAGGCTATGGGTCGACATATGAAACGTCCCCTTTTAACAATTTTACACGACTGTCCTTAACCTGACACACAATATTTTTTTAGCGCAACGCAATCTGACTTTCAACACACAATATTTTGTTAGCGCAACGCAATCTGACTTTCAAAATTCTCTACAAGAGAATGGCCCTGACTAACATTAACCTATACGTCTCACAAATCACTTACCTCACCAAAAATCTTCGCTGCTCAAGCTACTGCAATACAGCGAGCGCCACTACTGCCAGCTAAATAAAAGATTCAAACTATGGAAGGCACTAACTACTGATAGGGATAGTTAGCAAATGAAAGATATTAATAGAGAACAAACAATGTATTTACCTTGATATCATGACAAATTACAAAACTCCGCCATCTCTCTGCCCACATCCACCACTGCTGGCGGCTCACCTCCAACTGCCCAGCGCTACGCGCTGTTCACAGCCAGCTGCCTAACACTACAATGGTTGAGTATTACAACAATGCAAAGCAGCCACAGACTGCACACGGCACAGCCGGTGATTTTCATACTGAGGTGGCGTTATCAATAAAAAAACCTAAACAGCCTACTTACAACATCACCAGCTTTCTTTGGTCTTTGAGAATCTTCCCCAACCCATTGTGAAGATTGAACCTTGGTCTCAACGTCATCACCGTAAATCCAAGTCTCATCACCAGTTACGAATCTCTTAGGGACATCTCGTTCTGATTTGCGCGATCCAAAAGGTCCTCACAGATTGCCAGCACACCACTAGCCACAAGGCAAGAGGGTTGCCATCTGCCACAGCCTCCGGCAGACATTTATGGTCTAAAGGTGATCTTATAATAAGATCGAAACCTGTCACCACATTGAAAAATTTATGCGATCAAGACTGTTTCCCGTTTATTTATATGATTGAAGGATTACTTTTTCGGAACCCCGTTACTATCTCCGATTCCAACGCGTAAGTTTGAAATGTGGCTCAAAGCTGTCTATAGTCTTCCTCTGTAATGATGCAATCGCGACATCACCCTAGGGCTCGAAGACTCTTCATACAGCAAGCTGTCGACTCTTGTGGAATAAAGGCCAGACCTCAGAAGTTCATGTGGCGTGCAAAGTGGGTTAATGACGACACATTCGCACCGAATTTCACCACGATTCTGCCCTACCACACCGTGGACGTGGTACACGATAGGAAGGTCGTCACAGCCCCTCTTACCCACAATTCACCCCATATTTTTATGTTTCTGCGATGGAGGTCACAATCGCGTCTCCCAGCGTTGAAATCACGTGGCTTTCTTGTGAGCGGCCGAGGGAAACATTTCAGACACACCGCCGCTTAGAATCGAACGAAAAGACCTGAGGGGGTGCCATACAGGGCGTCAATGAAACCATCCCGTTTCCTTTGGACGTTTTTCCCCATATATTTTGGGGTTGGAAACGACAGGAAGATATTCTTGGCAAACTTTGGCACTGCTGACCACCTCACACGTTTCAACGCTTCTATGGACGTTGTGGGCTGCAAAGCAATTGAACCTGATCGTATCCTTTTGTAGTGGAGCGCTACCGCATTTTTCGCTCTTGTGTACAGGGTGGAGCCACATTCGACGAAATTTGGACATGACCCGAAGAAGCGAAGGATCCTTCTGCTTTTTCAGGTCTACTGTTCACACCCTCCTGTGGCCTGAGTGAGGCAGTGACTCATGAGAGGATAAAACGCCAATGGATCCCTCCAAGACCCCCTCCCCTCTCCCCTTCCCCAGTGTGGCAAAACCGTCGGTGGCACCTTCTCACATTTACTGGGAGTTTTAAAAATGTACGAGGTCCGTTCAATTAGTAATGCCCCATATTTTTTTAAAAAGCCATTAATATAGTAGACAAACGTCCTTGTTGGTGCTTCACATTTGCTGTTTGTTCCGTGCGCCAGTTAAGTTTCTAATCGTTCTGGCAGATGGCAGAGCCATAGTACAGCATCAAAATGGCACCTACATACGACTCACATTACAAGCAGCGTGCTGTTATTGAATTCTTGTGTGCAGAAAAAGAAACAGTGGTGAACTTCCATGAGCGCTTGTGCAGTGTACGGCGATGCTGCAGTTGATATGATCAGACACGCTCGGGACGTCTTGTCACAGCAACTGCTCCAGACATGCTGAATCGTGTGGATGCCATTATTCGTGCCGACCGGCGCATCACAACTCGACAATTATTTCTACAGTTGTCGGTTAGCATTGGAAGCCCGTCTGCAATGATCGAGACTCTCGGATATTCAAACGGGTGCTCACTATGGTTTTCACGGATGCTCACAGCGGAACAAAGATTCAAAGAAAAGTCGTTTCATCTGAATTGTTGGAGCTTAAAGATTCTCTACGGGGAACACACTTTGAAGATGACAAGAGTGTCAGTCTTGCACTGAAAACATGGCTACGCTTGCAGGACAAGAGCTTTTACCAGCAGGGAATACATACTCTTCCACAACGTTGGCGTAAGGCCATAGAACGTGATGGAGACTACATAGAAAAATAGTATGTGGACAAGACATGTTGATGTATATTGTCACCAAATTCTGTCTCTTAACAATAAATATGTTCTGAGAAAAATATGTGGAGTACTACTTATTGAACCACCCTCATACCTTTACAGAGAAAATCTGTGAAGTAGCCTGAGGCACTTGCACGCAGGCAACCACCTGACGCGCCTCCAAGTCCAGTTGCCTGCCTGTAGGCCCTGGAAGTATTTCACAGGCTTTTCTCTGTAAAGACACATTTCTAAATATTCAATATATGTTGGTTGGCGCCCTTGAGGGTTTTTCCGAAATTGTGGCTCTCGGCACTTTTGCCATTTTATTCTCATGTGTGTCAATGTCGCACTCCTCTATTGTTATACCACAGGAGCATACAAAACAGTAGAACTTAAAAAGTGTGAGGATCCTTTGCTTCTTCGAATCGTGTCCAAATTTCGTCGAGTGGTTTTGAACAGTGTCTAGTGGCTCCATTCTATACACGAGGGCGAAAACTGCGGTGGCACTGTAGTCCAAAGAGATGCAATCAAGTTGTATGGCGACGCAACCCCACAGTTTCTGTACAAAACGTTTCAAACTTCCGAGGGTGGCAGCAGTGTCCAAGTTTGTCGAAACTATCTAGCTGTCGTTTTCGACCGCGAAATGCGTGGGAATCAACGTCACAAGGAAAGAGGTGGTTTCATTGACGCCCTTTTATGCCACATCCTGAGGTCTTTTCGTTTCGATTCTGAGCGGCTCTGTGTCTGAATCGTTTTTCTCGGCCACTCATAATAAAATCGCACGATTTTTAACGCTTAGCGACGCGGTTCTGACCTCCACCGGAGAGGCATCAAAATAGGGGGTGAACTATGGGTAAGAGGGGCTCTAATGACCTTCCTATCGTGTGACACTTCCACGGCGGCGTTGGGCAGAATTGTGGGGAAATCTTGTGTCAATGTGTGATCATTAACATCCTTTACATGTCACATGAAGTTCTGAGGTCTGGCCCTTTTTTCTCCACGTGTGTCGACAGGTTGTTGTCTGAAACGTCGTCGACCCCGGGAGTGATGCAGCAGGGTGCGACGCTTTTGCTCCATTATAAGGAAGGCTATAGACACCTTTGAGCTACATTTCAAACTTCCGCGTTGCAGTCGGAGGCAGTTGCTGGTTTTCGTAAGAGTGACCCTTTAATTCCGTTGCGCAGTGTAGTTCTGAACAAGTTTTCCGAAAATGGTCTTCAGCAGCTAGTTCTGCAGCCCACATGTAATGGAATTATTTTAGAGCTTGTAGTTACAGACAGGTCTGACCTTAACGACAGTGGCAGTATAGAGATTAGTGATAATGTTGTCATCATAGATTTGATAATTACTAAAGTTCATAAAGAAGACTAGGGTAGTATGTATGCTGGACAGTGCCTACTTAGACAGTGAATGGAAATCATTTATTTCGAATATAATGGAAGCAGACAAACTACTGCAAAATTTAAAGTGATTGTAAATCGCGCTCTGGATAATTATGTGCCGAGAAATATATTAAGAACGGATACAAATCCAATCGTGGTTCTATAACAAAATTCGGAAAATACTGAGAAAGCAGAGATTGTTGCACTCTCGGTTCAGAAAAGGACATGCAAATGTCAAGAGGCGAAATTTAGAAGACATTCGTGAATCTTTAAAAATATCGAAGCGCAAAGCGTACAAAATTTTCCGCCGTCTGACGTAAGCGAAAGATCTCCCCGAGAATTAGAGGAAATTCTGGATCCATGTACACCAAGTGGGTCGCACGTTGCCCCCAGGACAGGACTGCTTCTAATAAAATCCCAAACAATGTCAAAAAGTGTTCTGTAAATAAGGTGCAGCCTGGAGTTAGAGGCTCCATTATCAGACCATTGCGCTTGTCAATCGAGTATTTAGAATTTTTAATTTTTTTGTGAAACGTTGCATGAAACTTAGAAGCTACCGAATGACAAGCATTTGAAGCTGACAGCATAACTAGTAGCCTCCACAATACACAATAAGGTGACTTCCGGAGTACTTATATAGATATAGGTCTACTTCTACATCTACATCGATAATCTGCAAATCACACTTGAGTGCCTGGCAGAGTGTTCATCGAACGACCTTCACAATAATTTTCTATTCGTCCACACTCTAACAGGGTGCGGAGAAAATGAATACCTGTATCTTTCCGTGCGAGCTCTGATTTCCCTTTTTTATTCGGATGATCGTCCCCCCTGATGTCCACATCAAAATCTGTATCGTATCCGTGACACTCTCTCCCCTGGTTCTCAATAATACGAAACGTGCTGCTTTCTTTGAATCTTTTCGAGGTACTCTGTTAATCGTATCTGGTAAGGATCCCACACCGTGCATCAGTACTCCAAAACAGGACGGACAAGCGTAGTGTAGGCAGTCTCTTTAGTAGATCTGTTGCATCTTCTAAGTGTACTGTCAAAAATCGCAGGCTTTGCTTCGTCTTCCACCCAATATTTTCTATGTGTTCCTTCCAATTTCAGTTATTCGTAATTTTAACTCCTGGGTATTTATTTGAATTTACGACCTGTTGATTTGATTGATTTATGGTGTAACCGAATTTTAACGGATTCCTTTTAGCACTCATGTGGATGACCTCATGCATTTCATTATTTAGGGTCAAACATCAATTTTCGCACCATATAGATATCTTCTCTAAATCGTTTTACCATTCGTTTTGGTCTTATGATAACTTAACTAGACGATAAACGACAGGATCATCTCCAAACAACCTAAAACGGCTCCTCAGATAGTCTCCTAAATCGCTTATATACACTCCCGGAAATGGAAAAAAGAACACATTGACACAGGTGTGTCAGACCCACCATACTTGCTCCGGACACTGCGAGAGGGCTGTACAAGCAATGATCACACGCACGGCACAGCGGACGCACCAGGAACCGCGGTGTTGGCCGTCGAATGGCGCTAGCTGCGCAGCATTTGTGCACCGCCGCCATCAGTGTCAGCCAGTTTGCCGTGGCATACGGAGCTCCATCGCAGTCTTTAACACTGGTAGCATGCTGCGACAGCGTGGACGTGAACCGTATGTGCAGTTGACGGACTTTGAGCGAGAGCGTATAGTGGGCATGCGGGAGGCCGGGTGGACGTACCGCCGAATTGCTCAACACGTGGGGCGTGAGGTCTCCACAGTACATCGATGTTGTCGCCAGTGGTCGGCGGAAGGTGCACGTGCCCGTCGACCTCGGACCGGACCGCAGCGACGCACGGATGCACGCCAAGACCGTAGGATCCTACGCAGTGCCGTAGGGGACCGCACCGCCACTTCCCAGCAAATTAGGGACACTGTTGCTCCTGGGGTATCGGCGAGGACTATTCGCAACCGTCTCCATGAAGCTGGGCTACGGTCCCGCACACCGTTAGGCCGTCTTCCGCTCACGCCCCAACATCGTGCAGCCCGCCTCCAGTGGTGTGGCGACAGGCGTGAATGGAGGGACGAATGGAGACGTGTCGTCTTCAGCGATGAGAGTCGCTTCTGCCTTGGTGCCAATGATGGTCGTATGCGTGTTTGGCGCCGTGCAGGTGAGCGCCACAATCAGGACTGCATACGACCGAGGCACACAGGGCCAACACCCGGCATCATGGTGTGGGGAGCGATCTCCTACACTGGCCGTACACCACTGGTGATCGTCGAGGGGACACTGAATAGTGCACGGTATATCCAAACCGTCATCGAACCCATCGTTCTACCATTCCTAGACCGGCAAGGGAACTTGCTGTTCCAACAGGACAATGCACGTCCGCATGTATCCCGTGCCACCCAACGTGCTCTAGAAGGTGTAAGTCAACTACCCTGGCCAGCAAGATCTCCGGATCTGTCCCCCATTGAGCATGTTTGGGACTGGATGAAGCGTCGTCTCACGCGGTCTGCACGTCCAGCACGAACGCTGGTCCAACTGAGGCGCCAGGTGGAAATGGCATGGCAAGCCGTTCCACAGGACTACATCCAGCATCTCTACGATCGTCTCCATGGGAGAATAGCAGCCTGCATTGCTGCGAAAGGTGGATATACACTGTACTAGTGCCGACATTGTGCATGCTCTGTTGCCTGTGTCTATGTGCCTGTGGTTCTGTCAGTGTGATCATGTGATGTATCTGACCCCAGGAATGTGTCAATAAAGTTTCCCCTTCCTGGGACAATGAATTCACGGTGTTCTTATTTCAATTTCCAGGAGTGTAGATAGGAAAAAGCAGAGGGCCTATAACACTACCTTGAGGAACGCCAGAATTCACTTCTGGTTTACTCGATGACTTTCCGTCAATTACTACGAACTCCGAGCTCTCTGACAGGAAATCACGAATTCAGTCGCATAACTGAAACAATACTCCATAAGCACGCAATTTGATTACAAGCAGCTTGTGAGGTACACTGTCAAAACACTTCTGCAAATCTAGAAATACGGAAGCACTTCGTGTGAGTAAAGATCTAGTTGTGTTTCACAAGAATGATGTTTTCTAAATCCGTGTTGACTGTGCGTCAATAGACCGTTCTCTGTGACGTAATTGATCATGTTCGAAGGTAATATTATGTTCCAAAATCGTGCTGTATATCGACGTTAATGATATGGGCCTGTAATATGGATTACTCCTAATATCTTTCTTGAATATTATCGTGCCTTGTGCGACAATCCAGTCTTTGAGTGCGGATCTTACGTCAAGCGAGCGGTTGTATATTATTGTTAAGATTGGAGCTATTGCTTCAGCATACTCTGAAAGGAACATAACTGGTACTAGTTTGGACTGGAAGATTTGCTCTTATTAAGTTATTTAAGTTGCTTCACAACTCCGAGGATATCGATTTCTATGCTACTCTTGTTAGCAGCTATTCTTGATTCGAATTCTGGAATATTTACGTCGTCTTCTTTGGTGAAGGAATTTCGGAAGGCTGTATTTAGTAACTTTGCTTTACCAGCACTGTCATCGATAGCATTTCCGTTGCTATCGCGCAGAGAAAGCATTTATGTGTCTTGGCGGTAGCATACTTAACATGCGAGCAGAATTTCGTTGGATTTTCTGCCAGGTTTCGAGACAAAGTTTGACTGTGGAAACTGTTGTAAACATCTCGCATTGAAGTCCTCGCTAAATTTCGTACTTCTGTAAAAGATCCTCGACCTTGTGGATTTTGCGTTCGTTTAAATTTGGCACGCTTTTCTCGTTGTTTCTGCAACAGTGTTGTGAACTATTTTGAGTACCAAGTCATTTGTTTTTATTTGGTATAAATCACTCAATTGCTGTCGATACTATTTCTTTGAGTGCAAGCACATCTGGTCTACATTTACGTTGTTTACTTGGAGGGAGAGGAGGTTGTCTCTCAGGAAGCCGTCAAGGGAATTTTTATCTGCTATTTTGAATATGTACATTTATAGTTTATAAGGATATGGCAGATACGGTATTCAGTCTCGCTACGACCACCTTCTGTTCACTAATCCTTGTATCTGCTTTGATGGTCTTTACTAGCTCAGGATTATTTGTTGCTAAGAAGTCAGTGTGTTTCCACAACCGTTTACTATTCGAATGGACTTACAAACTAATCGCTCGAAATAATTTCCAGAGAATGTGTTCAAAGCAATTTCAGTTGATATTTTATGCATAGCTCCGGATTTAAACATGTATTTTCGTCAACACAGCGATGGTAAATTAAAGTCACCACCGACTACAATTGTATGCATCGGGTAAGTGTTTGAAATTAGATTCAAGATTTCTTTGAACCTTCCAGCAGTTCAATCATCTGAGTTGCAAAGTCGATATAAGGATCTAATTTCGGTTGACAAGAATGACCTCTACCAATACTAACTCACAGAAACTATCTACTTCAGTTACTTTACAAGATAAACTACTTCTAACAGCAACAAACACGCCACCACCAACTGTGTTCAGCCTATCCTTTCCCAATACCGTTAGGTCCTTCCCAAAAATTTCGGCTTCACTTATCTCCGGCTTTAGCCAGTTTTCAGTGCCTATAACGATTTGAGCATCAGTACTTTCTATCAGCTCTTGGAACTCTGGTACTTTCTCAACACAGCTACGACAATTTACAACTGTTATGCCGCTGCTTCCTGGTAGATAACCCGTTGTCAGACGCAGTTATTCTGCATGAAACGTTTTTTCATACCTATATCATGTACACAGCTGAGCAGTAATCGTAGGTTTTCTTACGTCGGGCAACACTGCAGAGATATATGAGAAGATACTCACCTGCAGATGGAAAAAGATCTGCTGGACATTGCGTTGTGTAGCGCTCAAGGTTATACCGCATAAATGTAGGCTATTCATCGAAGGTTATACCGCATAAATGTAGGCTATTCATCGAGAGCACAACAACAAATATTCGAAAACTTAGTCCAAAAACTCTTTTCACTCCGTACACTAATCATTCCTTAAATCTTCGTGCAGTTCATGCATCCTTATGTGATCTGTTTTGGAATTGTACAAAAATTATGTTATTTCTTCTCGTCTTCAACATATACATGAGAATCACTTAGAAAACAAAAAAAATTAAAAATAATGGGATAAGGTTTGAAATGACTGATAATCGCTGGAATGCTGATCACAATGCAGTTTAAATCATAATAAAAAAACGTCGTTACCTTTAAAAACCTTCTGGAAGATATGCAAGATTAATGTAAGGCAAACCTTGATACTAGACATGCAGCAAGCATGATACTTACAGCTCTATGAGATTTCACCTTGTTCACCTACATCAACTTTTGGCACACGTTACTGGAGGAACTAAATTTAGTCCAACAATGTCTACAGTCTCCAAAAACGACTTTCAATTAAGGACTCGCTAAATTAATAGTCCCAGTTGAGATTTTAGTCACGGAACGAACTACAATTATACACAACGCTGTTACTTTTGGCGCTAAAAATGCAATGATATGGACATTAACTTTGGCCTATCGAGAAAGGAGGGCAATTAAAACAATACCAGGAGAACTAACTCATGGCGTAAGATTATCGGACAGTAGACTAAGTAGTTCGTCGATCAGTGTTTGAATACGCAGATCGATCTATACTGTACAAAAACCGTAACAACGACAGACGGCCATGAAGGAATTCATGCAAATTTTCCAAACTTTCGGTAACAAAATTTGTTCTTGGAACTTCCGATGACGCTATGGCTGTAGCACTGGAGATTTCCGTGACTCGTTACCCAGTACAACACTAATGAATCAGTACTACATGACTATTTGTGTCTCAGTCGCATCATGCGAGAGAAATTTTTTTAAAGTGGATCTAATATAAAGTTATCTCCGCTCTACGTTGAATCAAGAACGACTAACCAGTCTGACCATTTATCGGCTGAAAGAAATGTTTCGAATGAAACTGATATCAATGAAGTTTTCGAGAATTACAGTGAAATAAAGGCACGAAAATATGTACCATAATACAATTAACAATAACTAGTATTTCATACTAACAAGGAGAACTACCCAGTGGTGCGATTAATTTCGTTGAAACTATCTACGCAAAGATGTAGTTTAAGATCCGAGGTATCACACACTGCAGCCATTCACCCTGGTGGGCCCTCGTTTGCCAGTAACTGACGAAAGAAAATATCGGAATTTTGTGTGACACTTAATAACCTTAAAAAAATTTACGTTGTATGGTGTGATTGCGTGGTGTAACGCATAGAATAACAGCTCCATGTGCAGGATGTTGTCGGTTTGATTCTCGTCACATGTACAATTTTTTTATATTTTAAATCTTTATTGAATTTACGTTAACCATTATTTTATTCAGTTAATTAGTTTAAACGTAATTTTTTTATTTCTATTCCTTTGTCATTTCATTTTAATCACCGTATGAACTTTTTTATTTGTTTCATTTTTCCTTATATCGCTCTTTTTTAATTGGAATTTTTATGAATATGAATATAATTTTATTTATCTGTTATAATATTCAATTATTTGAAAATTCCGATCTATTAGTTAAAAAACAAATAATCTATTTATATTTGTGCAGTGGAGCGAAAAATGTATTTCTGTTACCAGATGTCCAATTTCTTTTCCTTTTTTGCGTGTTAATCGTCATACAAGCATTTAAAACATAACCTAAATACCTATTGCACTACGGACAAAATAACGCAGATGAAAATGTAAGTGAAAGACGGGTTTATAAGTAAAACGAAATTCAAGCAAAATGGTTCTTCTAGCATCACCCACCTCCCCCCCCCCCCCCCCCCCCCCCCCACACACACACCTCCGGGAAAGCGGAGCTCCGGGCATATAGGGGTGTATTTACATGTCACCAGACGTCCAGTTCTCGTGTCTACTGAAGACGGTGCTTGAACTTCTTCAGCCCCCAGTGCTGGCAGTGACGGTACGACTTCCTCTTGTAGTGCCGAGACAGTGGCGTCTGTGTCCAGTTGTGTCGAAGGTGATACTTCGTGTTCAGCGTATACATCCTCTTGGGTCGGTAACAAATGTTCAGGTCTGACTCGTTCCAGCGATACCACTTAGGACTTCCCATTTTGATCTACACTCCTGGAAATGGAAAAAAGAACACATTGACACCGGTGTGTCAGACCCACCATACTTGCTCCGGACACTGCGAGAGGGCTGTACAAGCAATGATTACACGCACGGCACAGCGGACACACCAGGAACCGCGGTGTTGGCCGTCGAATGGCGCTAGCTGCGCAGCATTTGTGCACCGCCGCCGTCAGTGTCAGCCAGTTTGCCGTGGCGTACGGAGCTCCATCGCAGTGTTTAACACTGGTAGCATGCCGCGACAGCGTGGACGTGAACCGTATGTGCAGTTGACGGACTTTGAGCGAGGGCGTATAGTGGGCATGCGGGAGGCCGGGTGGACGTACCGCCGAATTGCTCAACACGTGGGGCGTGAGGTCTCCACAGTACATCGATGTTGTCGCCAGTGGTCGGCGGAAGGTGCACGTGCTCGTCGACCTGGGACCGGACCGCAGCGACGCACGGATGCACGCCAAGACCGTAGGATCCTACGCAGTGCCGTAGGGGACCGCACCGCCACTTCCCAGCAAATTAGGGACACTGTTGCTCCTGGGGTATCGGCGAGGACCATTCGCAACCGTCTCCATGAAGCTGGGCTACGGTCCCGCACACCGTTAGGCCGTCTTCCGCTCACGCCCCAACATCGTGCAGCCCGCCTCCAGTGGTGTGGCGACAGGCGTGAATGGAGGGACGAATGGAGACGTGTCGTCTTCAGCGATGAGAGTCGCTTCTGCCTTGGTGCCAATGATGGTCGTATGCGTGTTTGGCGCCGTGCAGGTGAGCGCCACAATCAGGACTGCATACGACCGAGGCACACAGGGCCAACACCCGGCATCATGGTGTGGGGAGCGATCTCCTACACTGGCCGTACACCACTGGTGATCGTCGAGGGGACACTGAATAGTGCACGGTATATCCAAACCGTCATCGAACCCATCGTTCTACCATTCCTAGACCGGCAAGGGAACTTGCTGTTCCAACAGGACAATGCACGTCCGCATGTATCCCGTGCCACCCAACGTGCTCTAGAAGGTGTAAGTCAACTACCCTGGCCAGCAAGATCTCCGGATCTGTCCCCCATTGAGCATGTTTGGGACTGGATGAAGCGTCGTCTCACGCGGTCTGCACGTCCAGCACGAACGCTGGCCCAACTGAGGCGCCAGGTGGAAATGGCATGGCAAGCCGTTCCACAGGACTACATCCAGCATCTCTACGATCGTCTCCATGGGAGAATAGCAGCCTGCATTGCTGCGAAAGGTGGATATACACTGTACTAGTGCCGACATTGTGCATGCTCTGTTGCCTGTGTCTATGTGCCTGTGGTTCTGTCAGTGTGATCATGTGATGTATCTGACCCCAGGAATGTGTCAATAAAGTTTCCCCTTCCTGGGACAATGAATTCACGGTGTTCTTATTTCAATTTCCAGGAGTGCATATGCATGGTATGTTCGTACCGAGAGAGAACTGTGTAGGGCCCAGAATATGGGGGCTGCAGCGGCAACTTGACAGCGTCTGTCCTTAGCATTTCGTATGTACATGACAGTAAATCTTTGTGCACGAACTTAGTTACCGCCCCATGTCTCGAGACAGCGGATGGACGAAGTATCCCGCACCGTTTGCAGTACATAAGGCAATTCGGTCTGTCGTGCCCCGGCTTGATCGGCGAAGAATTCTCCGAGCAGTCTTAATGGTTCACCATAAACCAATTCTGCAGTGGATCCTCCTAAATCTGCTTTTAATGCTGTACGAAGGTCCAACAAAACCAGAGGTAAAGCTGACGAACAAGAGGATGTACTCGCTGAACACGAAGTGCCACCTTCCACACTGATGGACACGGACGACACTGTCTCGGCACCACAAGCTGAAGTAGTGCCGTCACTGCCAGCACTGGAGGCTGAAGAAGCTCAAGCACCGTCTGCAGTACACACGAGAGCTTGAAGTCGGGAGAAATATAAATACCCCAACATTCCCGAAGGTCTCCTCTACCTTGGGGGGGGGGGGGGGGGGGTTGCCAGAAGAACATCTGTGAACGCACAGTGAAACGCAACATTATTCTCTGGCGACGAGCGCACAGACAATCTGCTTTTTATTAGTATTCTTTGTATTAACTTAGATCTTTCAGTTGATTGGTGTTCGAGCTTTAGGAAATAGAAGGTTACTGCCTGACGGTGGTCTTATCGAATGTCATCAACATCTCTGGTGTCCACTGCAAAGGTCGTTTGCCGCTGCGTCCTTCCCGGCTGGTGCTGACGTCAAAGGTGCCTGGATGGCCGCCGCAATATGCAGATGTTGTCTGTAGAAATTAACTGCTCTAAGGAACCGGCGTAGTTGATCATAATCGACGGGGCGAGCCATCTCTTCGATAATGGCAATTTTATCTTGCAGTGGGCTGATGTCGGCTGTTGACAATGAGTATCCCAAGAATGGCACCTGACGTCGTCGAAGCAAACACTTTCATTCATCGACCGAAATACCATATGCATCAATGCGTTGGTAAACAGTCTTCAGATGCAATTCGTGCAACTTCTCGGACGCCTAAAAGACCAGGATATCATCGAGATATGCTAAGCAGTACGATAAACATTACTTCGTCGACAAGCCGTTGCCAAGTTTGTGTCGCATTTTTCAAACCAAACGGCATACGGAGGTTTCGAATAAGCTGAATGGTGTCGTGACAGCCCGTCTTCGGTATATCAGGAGGCGCTACCTGCTTCCTGGCATCAATGACACTAGAAATGGTCGCGCCTGCCAGCGCTTGCGTAAAATCTGATATGTGGTATCGGATAGTGATAGGAGTAGTATAGGTATTGAGTGCCCGGTAGTCTCCACATGATGTCCAGGTCCCGTCTTTCTTCTCTACTAGATGAAGTGGTGATGACCAAGGGCTGTCGCCGGCCGCGGTGGCCGAGCGGTTCTGGGCGCTTCAGTCCGGAACCGCGTGACTGCTACGGTCGCATGTTCGAATCCTGCCTCGGGCATGGATGTGTGTGATGTCCTTAGGTTAGTTAGGTTTAAGTAGTTCTAAGTTCTAGGGGACTGATGACCTAAGATGTTAAGTCCCATAGTGCTCAGAGCCATTTGAACCATTTGAACCAAGGGCTGTCGGATCTACGGACGACTCCCGAGCGCAAGAGTTTTTCGAATACTGCCTTCGCTGAGGCAAAACGATCAGGAGCTAACCGGCGTGGGTGCTAAGATACTGGTTGACCGAGTGTAAACCTGATGTGATGGGACGTGTTGTGCTTAACTGTCTGTGCACACGGCACGGATTCACAATTTTCTACGTGTGGCGTCAATCCCTGTCTGTCATCGAACATGGGTAGAGAACCTTGTCCTCAGATGCCTTTAATGCACTGCTTACCTCGACAGATGCTCGACGAGCCAACATCTACTTCAGCTGCATAATGAAACAAGAAATCCGGCTCCTGGAGTAGTCGGGCAATAACCTTTTATTTCCTTAAGCTCGAACACCAATCAACTGAAAAATCTAAGTCAATACAAAGAATACTAACAAAAAGCGAAGAGTCAAGCAGACTGTCCGTGCGCCCATCGCCACAGAATAATGCTTCGTTTCACTGTACATTCGCAGATGTTCTTCTGGCGACTCCCACCGATATAATGGACGGAATAGTCTGGACGAAAAAGCGGAGGGATCCTGAGAGTAAGGAGACGAAGTCATGTTATTTGAGGCTAAACATTTGTCTTTCTTTCAGCTGGAGGAAACTGTATCAAAGAATCCCACAATAAATAATTACCAGAGCGGCTGAAAGTATTTCCTCCGAATTTTGTATTCTTATCTCAGTATCGGTTGTGGTATTACATGTCATGCACTTTACTATGTCGGCTTCGCCTCTTCGAGGACGCAAGTCGCAAACCTCCAACGCTGGACGGTTTCAAATGGCAACGTGTAACATGGCTGTGTGTAACATAGCTACGCCAGTGCGCGAGAAACAGCGTGCTATAATCGAGTTTCAAATTCGAAGAGTTCTTCCACACGTGGAGAACCCTCTCCTTCAGAATGACAAAGATGGACCACTCGAGAGGGCGGCGACATCTGCAACAATCAGACGCCTTGAATGTGCTGGATTGCAAATCTGCCTTCTTCATTGATAACACACACACGTTACGCCGAACAAACTAAAAATTTACTTCCAGTAGCTAACTTTATCGAAAACTGTCTTATTAGTTGATCAATAAAAAATCCCTAATTAAGTGACTCCGAGCTAAAGTCTTCACTTTTTTATGTAGTTGATATGATTAAACAGGGCCTTGAAGACCGCTCTCTCTTTTGTAGGTCTATTTCACTTCACATGACGCTTCCTGCTAAAATCATTCGCTATTTCTTTTCTACGCGAAAGGCATCTATTTACTTTATACAAGTTTTGTAACAACGGTACTAACCTGGAGTCTATTCTTTCCCGTTCCGAAATAGCCGAGACGCGGCCATGTTGGATCTACATTTTTCCTCGTATAAGACACTGAGACTCGAGACAGAGGAAGCTAATTAGCTCAAACCTATCCTCGGCTGATCTAACGCCATGTACATGGAAATCTTTACACAAATACAGGTTTAGTAATGTTATGAAACTGTTCACCATTTACTCTGCGTTCCGAGAGTTGAAGTCTCATATAGTTTCGTGAATCTCCCTCTGCTGTTCTTCATCAACTTCTTAACATCTAAAACTCACTTGACGTTTAAACGTCACCAACAATTCTTTCTTTCGCTTATGCCATAGCCCCGCAGCGATCGCAGAGTCGGCGTGGTTACAACGGATTTGGCAGTGTTAGTGTTAGGGATGGCCGGATGCCCTTCCTGCCGCCACCCCATACCCCCCAGGACGGAATCAGTGTACTCCAACTGCCTGTGTCTAGTGTAAAGTGTGAAATAGTGCGAACGTGTTTCAAATATCTGCAATGCGTGTAACTGAGGCGTAACGTGGGGACCAGCGCGGTATTCACCTAGCGGGATGTGGAAAACCGCCTAAAAACCACATCCAGGCTGGCCGGCACACCGGCCCTCGTCGTTAATCTGTTGGGCGGATTCGATCCGGGGCCGGCGCGTCTACCCGAGTCCAGGAAGCAGCCCATTAGCGCTCTCGGCTACCCTGGCAGGTCTAGTCTTCATCAACAATGGATAATATTAAAAACGTCTACATCTATATCTATGTGATTACTCTGCTATTCACAATTAAGTGCCTGGCAGAGGATTCAATGAATCACATTCAAGCTGTCTCTGTACCGTTCCACTCTCGAACGGCGCGCGGGAAAACCTAGCACTGGTTCTAAAAAAATTCTGTTGTAGCCAGCATAAGGGCGGGGGCGGGTGGGCATGGGCCCTCTGCGCCTTCCCCCGCCCATCCATCCTGTGTGTGGGGCTGATCACAGTTTGCACAAGCTCCAGTAGTGGCGATCACGTAGAACTGCACTGATGAGCCGCAGGAGGGTGAGGTCGCGTAAAATTCCACAGGGAAACATGCTGTAGGTTCAGTGGTTGACGGAGAGAAGAGGCAGTGCGGATACTCACGGCGAGGGCGATGTTGGCGCTGGTGATGCCCGCCACCGCCGCCGCCACCAGCAGCATCAGCATCGCTCCGGGCCCCATGCTGGGCGCCAATGGATGATCTCCCTCTACCTCGCCTCTCTAGCTCCGCCTCTCTACCTCTGTCCTGCGCTGCCGTGATCGCGGTGCTGCGACCCAGCGCCGTCTGTCGTCCCCGGCTGTCCTGCTCTTTTGTAAACGCGCCTCCACACGCCACAAAGCACTCCCTCTCCACTGCGCGCTTGTTGACAGCCGATACCATCTCTCCCCCATCCTTCGTCCACCATACCTGAGCCAGCCGGTCCTCCTGGCTTCCTGTTTTGCAGCACCTGTCAGTTGTAGGAGCATAATACGCCGTACGAAGTTAGCATCGTTTGCTAGCGATGTGGCGTTCTCCAGTTCATTTCCCCACGATCTTCTCTACTTTATTTTTCTAATTTGGGAAATCGGGCTCGGCGACTACTCTACCTTGTCAGCTCAGATGAATACTTGGACTCCAAAAGCCTTACTACCGACACACGAGCCTGTCAAACTGAAATTGCGGCATCGCACTGTTCCTCTAGGAAGAATTTTTCCTTTTTTTGGTTAGGATTCCAGTTTACCAGGTGTAGAAGTATGAAAGCGGAATTTGATTGCAATAATTATACGTCTGTTGTTTGAAACTGATAAACAATATTTTATTCAAAATAATCTCCACTGTTATTTATGAGTTTCTCCCACCTCTCCGGCAGGCTATGAATGTCACGCCAAAAGCACAGTTCTTCTTTTCAAGCGAACCACTCGGCGAGCTATTTTTGTACACTTACATACTATAATGCCACTTTCTCGGACGAGAAATGAAAATCAAAAATTAGCTCCAAAATTCCCAAAGATTTCCCCAAAACAAGTTCCAAATTCCATGAAAAATGAACAAGCAAACAAATTTCCAGTTAACACTATTATTTGGATATTAACCAGCAATTGAATCAGGAATCTAACACTTAGTAATTTATTAACATACGAGAGAAAGCTAGGATTCCAGAAAAATCAAACTCAAAATTCAAAACCATAGTAAATCGCAAAATCATTATAATTAAAATTCACAAAGTAGAACTAACGTTCCCAAAGAATACTCCGTGTGAGTACTCTTTGAGATTCGTGAGTAATGGCTAAGGATAATTCAATCCATTGTCACTACGTTACGAGAGTTAGCCGAAGTAGGTCATACTTTTGAATACTCGTATATGTATGCGCATTTAGAGTGTTTTTTCAGAACTGATTGAGATCTACTATGACGCAGTGAAACGATACTTTGACTTCAAATATTACGTTATATAGAATTCAGATAGAGGACTTGCATATATTAGACAGAAGTGACTTTTAATTAGATAACCTGAAGTTAACACTATTTAGGAAGTGAACACAGACAATTTCATTCGCAATAACTAATGGACTATGGAACTTGGCGACAGTTACGAAGCATATAATTTATAATTCCCCCCAACACCTGGGAAAGCTTCATCCTCGCGGCTCTGTTAGGAAGTGACTAATATTGTGTACTAAACTAGCATATCGTGTCAATTCATGCATTTATCATTCACGTTTTACAATATTATTTATAGAGATAACGTGCTGCGATATTGTTTGATTGAAGCGCTCGGCGCTTATATAGAAACTCCTTGGCGTTAGGAATTAATAACACTGTTACGACTGATTATAGATTTGAGTTTACAACCAGTCTATAGGGAATTTGGTGTCGCTGGAACTAATTTGAACTTATCATTAATATTTAAATAGCAACTGATAAACCATCTATTATAAACGATTTAATTACGACATTTGGTGAAGTAAATATCTCGCACAAGTTGCGAGTTCAGTTCATCAATGTTCTCTTTGTAACGTCGATACCGATACATAAGAAATAACAATCTCATTGCTCTACCGCTGAGTGTTACCCAAGACCGAAGATCCGAAGGACGTTACAATACGAACTGAAGGGTTTTTCAGCGAGAGCGTGTCCCAGTCATGCAAACAGATGATAATCGGACGGAGCCAAGTCTGGAGAATAAGCCGTATGCCGCAGTATTTCCCAACTGAACGCATCGATCGTTTCCCAGGCCCGTTTTGCTGTGTGTGATGGAATGTTATTATGGTACATATTATTTTGTGCTACCTCTTTCCATATTCCGGTCGTTTTTCACGTAATGCTCGATCATTTGCTGTAGGGGGCGATCAGTGTTAACGGTCTCACCAAGTTTTAGCATTTCATAATAGATGACACCCTTCTGACCCCACCAAACACAAAGCGATTTGGCCTTGCAGCGAATGCCGATGGTTTGCCTGGATTCACCCATGATTTACGGCCCTTGGATTCTCAAAGTATATCCATTTTTCATCACCTGTCACTATTCGATGGAGAAATGACTTCCTGTTGTATCTGGCGAGCAGCATTTCACAAGTGATCTTTCGATTTGCTTTCTGCCTTTCATTCAGTTCATGCGGAACCCGTTTTCCCACTTCCTGTATCTTTCCCAGCGCTTCCAACCGAAAAGGAACGGCTTTCCGCGTCACATTCAATTGTTCCGCGAGTTCCGGTTGAGTTTGAGTATCATCATCATCCAGTAAGACCAGCAATTCGAAGTATTTCGGTGGTTTCCCGCGCTCGTCGTCACTTTTGAATTTTTCGAACCACTCGAATCACTTTGTTTTCCCAAGAGCATGTTCGCCGAAAGCATCGAGAAGCATTCGATGCGATTCTGCAGCAGTTTTCTTCAAATGATAACAGAAAACCAACGCTGTCCGCAAATCGTAGTTCGGAGGCACAAAACTCGACATATTTATGGGTTTGAAATAAATACCGGTGCATGCAACTTGGGTTACTGTCTGTTGACACTGGTCGTCAGCCGTTACAGGATGCAGATGGCGCTGCAGACGTGGCCTCACGGAGCCTACAATGACGACTAGCATCAGCTGTAGGGAAATTCCTGTTTCATACTTCTACACCTGGCAAAAAAGGCGTCCTGCTATGAAAAGAAATGGCAGGCCAGACGTTGTTGTCAGGTGGGGTACCAGCCTGACGACAGTCAGGGAGCTGTCGGGGCTAAGTTCGAAGCGGGAATCATTACTGAAGACAGTTCTAGAGCAGTCAGTGAGATTCCAGGCCGGAAACGTGTCTGGAGACGCCGAGGACAGTAGTGGGATACCGACTCGACTGTGGCCCACCATACGGCCCGCGAACCAGGAGTGACGATTTGCGGTGCCTTTTCATATCATAGCAGGACCCTCTGGCTGTCATTCGCGGAACACTTGCAGCACAGCGGTATGTCGACGATATCCTAAGCCCTGCTTTGTTGCCCTTCATGGCACGCCATCCCAGCCTTACATTTCAGCAAGATAATGGCCGCCCACACACGGAGTTTCTGCTTCTTGTCTTCGTGCTTGCCAAACCTTACCTTGGCTAGCAAGGTCGCCGGATCTCTCTCCGACTGAGAAAGTTTGGAGCATTATGGGCAAGGTCCTCCGACGATCTCTGGATTTTGACGATCTGATAGTCTAATTGGACAGAATTTGGTACGATATCCCTCAGGAGGACATCCAGCAACTCTGTTAATCAATGCCAAGCCGAATAACTGCTTGCATAAAGGCTGTGCAACAACGCGTTATTGACTTGCTCAATTTGTTGAAGCTTGATAAATCGACCAATTTTTTTGAAACTGTCGTCATTTGTTTGTGTGCATTTGTACATTACATCTACCGATTTCCGTCCCACTCGGGTAATTCCTTCGCGGTACTTTTATGTCTTAGTATGTATTCCTCCCATAAATTTAACTTTTGTTACTGCAACAGTAAATATTTCACGAATTAAATTTGGTGATACAGACCTTATAACAAATTCTCGGATTATTTCAGTTATGCTTTCAGCGTCAGGTCACACAAATGGTGTCATACTAGGTTCCCCCCTACCAGCACGATGGACAAAACTTCTCGATTGCTTCTCGACGAGAAGTGTGTCCCATGTGGGGACAGTGTAGAGCTTGCCTCCTGGAGCATACACTTGTGCGATAAACTTTCGTGAATGTGAACTTTATTTGCCACGAAAAACTTCGTTGCGAGTTATAAAGTGCCAAAAACTGATAATGACGAACTTTCTTTACAAAAATATTATGAAAAATACTAATTAAATGTGCTATGACCTACAAAGAACAGTTATATGAGAAACTTATATCTATGATCATTGTCATTCTTAGAACAAACGCTTTGAAGACTTTTTCTTTGTTCTCATTTCTTCTTCTTCTTCGATTTCTGATGTATCTTGAGCGTGTTGTAGGCCAGATGCGGTTGCTGTAAGTGTAGCTTGGTAATTTCAAGCAATAGATGAAATTTTACCTAATTTTGTACTCTCTTATTGTACTATTTGGTAACACCACCAGCCTACGCTTTAAGAAGTGTTTGTGAATATTTTAAATAACGCGCTAGAGAGGCAGATGCTATTCATATTGTTGTCGGCCTTTTTAAGACCGACTACGTTATTTCACTACATTTCTGAACTGATTAATAATATTCAACTCAGATTGTTTTAAAAACATAATACTAATAACACTCCTTCAGAGTGGATAGGTATTTCGCTTAATTTCAAGGAATTGTACGTAAAAACATCTTGCTTGTGTGTGCTGATAGAATCTGTGGCAAAGACGATGTTTTATCAAACAGAAAGCAGATATTTATCCAGAGAGGTTTCAAATATTACGAGATGGTACATATAGTTGTTTATGCTATGATAGCTGGCTATTTTATTAAAGAACTACAGTTGGTATTTAATAAAAAGATAGCCCTCAGAGCTTACTAGCCGGAATTTATAGCTCTTCCCACCAAAGACAGTTTAATACTTTGTGGTTGTAGTTTGTGCTTGTAGGTGAGATGTATTTTCTGATAAAGTAGATGAACAATCAATAGAATCTTATCACCAAAGAGAACTGCTATTACATAAGTGCATGCTGCTTCAATTTAAAGGAAATTTCAGAGGTAAATCTAGCTACCTGAGTTTTAATAGATTCAAGAACCTCGCCGATTGTTTTGAGTGTATATTTTGAAAGTTTCACGTAATGTAGTACGCAAACAATAGTAAACTCGGCCCACATCCAAAAATTTATTATACACAACCAAGCTTTACCAGATTCTTACGATACATTTCACAGCATGTGCATGTCTTTACAATACATTAGTAAATAATACGATTCATACAAACAGAGATTCTTCACGCCACAAAACGGTGCACACCACAACAGGTTAAACTGAAGGTGTGTTCCAAACAAACAAACTATTACGCACAGGTGCACAAATGCCAATCTGAAACTGTTGCAATTCTTTGCAATCCAAACGTGGTAATGTCGGAAGTAAGTCCGCCTTCCCCCCCCCCCTCCCCCCCCCCCCCCTCGGTCGAAGAACTGGAACGGTATGCATTCAACCTCGTGATGAGGAGCCTCTCTGGTGGGAAGCGGCGGCTCCAAGGTCGGGAGTGAGGTCGCACTGACCCCAAGCCCTGACCTCAGGTGAGTCGCGTTCGCACGTTAATTCAGCGCGACCGACGACCTTCCGTACAGTGAAATAACCCGGCAACCTTATCTATGTACGTGGTTTTATTGTTTCGGTCAATCAGGAGCAATTAATCTACATTACATGCTACACAGCACACGTACATCCTGCAGGACGCGTTCCCGGAAACGCAAACACATACTGACGCGACGTACATCGCGTTCGCGTGTTAATTCAGTCCGCCACACGTCCTTCCGCGGTGCACAATAAACCAGTAACGTTGTCTCCAGACACGTGGCTCTAATTGTTTCGCTAAATCAGGAGCGAACAATGTACGTGCGGTGCTCCAGAGCACACGAACTGTGTCCGCCGCATTCCCGCAACTGTGGCGATCCCGACATGCCCGACGAAAATGTCAATAGAGTTACCGCAGTAGTCAGCAACGGCCAACAAAATCACTGCTGTCGTACTCTGCTTCTACCCTCACTACATCTGAAGCGACCAACGTCTTCCGTCTCGGGAGTAGCAGCCTCTTTTGAAAGTTCTCCAGCGCTGCTCTCCCATCAGTAGCCGGCCGGTGTGGCCGTGCGGTTAAAGGCGCTTCAGTCTGGAACCGCGTGACCGCTACGGTCGCAGATTCGAATCCTGCCTCGGGCATGGATGTGTGTGATGTCCTTAGGTTAGTTAGGTTTAATTAGTTCTAAGTTCTAGGCGACTGATGACCTCAGAAGTTAAGTCGCATAGTGCTCAGAGCCCTTTGAACCATTTTTCTCCCATCAGTGTCTGCCCCGATAGCCGAGTGGTCAGCGTGGCGGCTTGTCACGCTAAGGGGCCTGGGTTCGATTCCCGGCTGGGTTGGAGATTTTCTCCGCTCAGGGACTGGCTGTTGTGTTGTCCTCATTTTCATTATCATCAGTGAAAGGTAACGGGAAACCACCACTGGAATCACTTCCCAAGACGCTCATGCGGTGGACCTCTTTGACGAGGCTCCCCCATGACAAAACCTGCCAGTAAGGCAGAACACAAAGTTTCTTCCATCAGTCATCAGGTAACCTGTGCCCTCATGCTTGTCTTCATGGTTCGTCGTGTATGCACTGATAGAAAAAAATCGCAACACCAGGAAGAGTTGAGCGACATAAACGAAACATGTCAGGCGTGTTTCTATATCTGGAAGAGAATGTCAATTCAAATTTCGCGCCAGCCGCATAAGAGTGGTGCTAGTAGAACCAATATAAGGGCGCAAATCAGCTTTCCTTTAAAGCAGTAGTGAACGCTAGCTGCCTTTGAGATTGGATGTGGTGAGCTGAAGTTAGTCAAGAATGCCTTTAACCCTACAACGGTCGCCGGAAAAATAGCGTGAAGAACGGTCAGGCTGGGTCATTGGGAATTTTTTGTTGCGACAGTACTAAATGCGATAGTGATATTATTTCAACTCTTTAATTATAAAATGATTGTAAATAATTGAGAAATATATTTCTTTGTACTACTAAATTTACGTAAACTGGAAACAGAAGTAAATTTAATTGAAAGCTTCACCAGACCTCCAAGCCGCCGCGCTCTGCCACGCGTCTGGCTCTACAGTTCCGTGCTCACACGAATTCTGTACGACTTCGCTCTCCGCCTCCTTGGCTATGCTTTCCACATGTGCATCCCTGGTCTACACGGCTCTCTGACCTGTCGGACTTGCGCTCGCAAATCGACGAGCTCCGCACCCAGAATGATGCCTTATACACCCGCATCACGTCTGCCTCCGCTGAATTGTCATTTGCACAGCATACCATACATCGTCTGTCTGCAGCCCCACAACGAGGTGGTCCATCACACTCCTCTACAGCGTCTTCCCATCCATCTGCTCCTGTGTCGAGCATTCCGCCACCTACCGTTGTTTTCTCACAGCCGCAGATGAATCTACAAGAAGCATCTGCATTCTTCGCTCCTGCATCGTGTCTTCCATCGCCGACTTCAGCCGACGCCCCGCCTACTCTGCCCCGATTCACCAAGGTCAGTGAACCGACATTGCCTGCAGATATCTTCTTGACCCCTATTGTCGACCCTCCTACGTGAGTATCAGCCATCAGTAATGGCACTTGTCATAGGATCCGCACCACCGACAGCCCCCCTGCTCGTTATAAGGCCAGGTACCTTAACGCTTCCAAACTTTTTTGTGCTTGAAGGAGATCGTTCAGGATCTGTTGGCTTCGGGGGTCCTCCGCCCCTCCGATAGCAATTGGTATTCGCCTACTCACCTTGTTCCCAAAAAGGACGCCACTTCACTCATGAGCAGGGACTACAGGTCCTTTAATGTTTGCACCTTTATCGATAACTACCCCATCACACATATCCAGAATTTCACGCAATTGCTCCATGGTTCTTTTTCTCCGTTTTAGATCGTTCCAAGGCATATCACCAGATCCCTATGCATCAACCGGATATTTCTAAAACGGCCATCATCACACCCTTCGGCCTATTTGAATACTGTTACATGCCTTATGGATTGAAAAATACTGCGCAGGCGTGGCAGCGGTTCATTGATTCCATTTTGCTCTCTCTGCCATTTGCTTATGCATACTTAGATGATATACTGATCTTTTCCTCCTCCGCTGAGGAGCATCAGGTTCACCTCGATGCAGTCCGTTTGGCCCTCGCTGCCAACGGCGTGGTGATCAACCATGATAAATCTGAACTGCGTTCCACATCAGTTACCTTCCTAGACCATACTGTCTCTGCTGATAGCCTCCGACCGACGAGTTCTCGTGTCGAAACCATACTTGAGCTACCTCTCCCTGAGGCTTATGCTCAACTCTGTCGTTTTCTGGGTATGGCAAACTTTTACGCCGCTATATTTCTCAAGCTGCCTCCATCCAAGTGGCCCTCACCGACGCTCTCTCCAGCAAAAACACCACTAGGAAACGCAAAATTGGAGTGGACCAAACCCATGCTTGACGCCTTTGGCAACCTTAAAACTGCCCTCGCCAAAGCCATCACACTCGCCCACTCTAACTCTGAGGCCAGTGTCTCGATCACGACTGATGCCATTAACTCAGCTGTGGACGCTGTTTTACAACAGCACACAACTGACTCCACCCAACCCCTCCACTTCTTTTCCAAGAAATGAACAAAGAGCCAGTGCAAGTGGTCGGCTTTCGACCGTCAGCTCCTCACTGTGTACGAGACTGTTAAACATTTCCGTGCTGACCTCGAGGGGCGACCTTTCACGATCTATACAGATCACAAGGCACTCATGGATGGTATTCGTAATCCGACTAAGTTACTTCCATTGAGGCGTTTCCACCATATGGACTACATCTGCCAGCACTCTTCAGACACCTGCTATATCCACGGTGTGGAGAACAATGTGGCAGACTACCTTTCTCACATCTGCGTGCTAACTGCACCGCTGAATTTGGAGGAGCTCGCCTGACTCCAAGCCGACGACGATGTTGTTGTTGTTGTTGTGGTCTTCAGTTCTGAGACTGGTTTGATGCAGCTCTCCATGCTACTCTATCCTGTGCAAGCTTCTTCATCTCCCAGTACCTACTGCAACCTACATCCTTCTGAATCTGCTTAGTGTATTCATCTCTTGGTCTCCCTCTACGATTTTTACCCTCCACGCTGCCCTCCAATGCTAAATTTGTGATCCCTTGATGCCTTAAAACATGTCCTACCAACCGATCCCTTCTTCTAGTCAAGTTGTGCCACAAACTTCTCTTCTCCCCAATCCTATTCAATACCTCCTCATTAGTTATGTGATCTACCCATCTAATCTTCAGCATTCTTCTGTAGCACCACATTTCGAAAGCTTCTCTTCTCTTCTTGTCCAAACTATTTATCGTCCATGTTTCACTTCCATTCATGGCTACACTCCATACAAATACTTTCAGAAACGACTTCCTGACACTTAAATCTATACTCGATATTAACAAATTTCTCTTCTTCAGAAACGCTTTCCTTGCCATTGCCAGTCTACATTTTATATCCTCTCTACTTCGACCATCATCAGTTATTTTGCTCCCCAAATAGCAAAACTCCTTTACTACTTTAAGTGTCTCATTTACTAATCTAATCCCCTCAGCATCACCCGATTTAATTTTACTACATTCCATTATCCTCGTTTTGCTTTTGTTGATGTTCATCTTATATCCACCTTTCAAGACACTGTCCATTCCGTTCAACTGCTCTTCCAAGTCCTTTGCTATCTCTGACAGAATTACAATGTCATCGGCGAACCTCAAAGTTTTTACTTCTTCTCCATGAATTTTAATACCTACTCCGAATTTTTCTTTTGTTTCCTTTACTGCTTGCTCAATATACAGATTGAATAACATCGGGGAGAGGCTGCAACCCTGTCTCACTCCTTTTCCAACCACTGCTTCCCTTTCATGTCCCTCGACTCTTATAACTGCCGTCTGGTTTCTGCACAAATTGTAAATAGCCTTTCGCTCCCTGTATTCTATCCCTGCCACCTTCAGAATTTGAAAGAGAGTATTCCAGTTAACATTGTCAAAAGCTTTCTCTAAGTCTACAAATGCTAGAAACGTAGGTTTGCCTTTTCTTAATCTTTCTTCTAAGATAAGTCGTAAGGTTAGTATTGCCTCACGTGTTCCAACATTTCTACGGAATCCAAACTGATCTTCCCCGAGGTCCGCTTCTACCAGTTTTTCCATTCGTCTGTAAAGAATTCACGTTAGTATTTTGCAGCTGTGTTTTATTAAACTGATAGTTCGGTAATTTTCACATCTGTCAACACCTGCTTTCTTTGGGATCGGAATTATTATATTCTTCTTGAGGTCTGAGGGTATTTCGCCTGTCTCATACATCTTGCTCACCAGATGGTAGAGTTTTGTCATGACTGGCTCTCCCAAGGCCATCAGTAGTTCTAATGGAATGTTGTCTACTCCCGGGGCCTTGTTTCGACTCAGGTCTTTCAATGCTCTTTCAAACTCTTCACGCAGTATATCTCCCATTTCATCTTCATCTACATCCTCTTCCATTTCCATAATATTGTCCTCAAGTACATCGCCCTTGTATAAACCCTCTATATACTCCTTCCACCTTTCTGTCTTCCCTTCTTTGGTTAGAACTGCGTTTCCATCTGAGCTCTTGATATTCATACAAGTGGTTCTCTTCTCTCCAAAGGTCTCTTTAATTTTCCTGTAGGCAGTATCTATCTTACCCCTAGTGCGACAAGCCTCTACATCCTTACATTTGTCCTCTAGCCATCCCTGCTTAGCCATTTTGCACTTCCTGTCGATCTCATTTTTGAGACGTTTGTATTCCTTTTTGCCTGCTTCATTTACTGCATTTTTATATTTTCTCCTTTCATCAATTAAATTAAATATTTCTTCTGTTACCCAAGGATTTCTATTAGCCCTCGTCTTTTTACCTACTTGATCCTCTGCTGCCTTCACTACTTCATCCCTCAGAGCTACCCATTCTTCTTCTACTGTATTTCTTTCCCCCATTACTGTCAATTGTTCCCTTATGCTCTCCCTGAAACTCTCTACAACCTCTGGTTCTTTCAGTTTATCCAGGTCCCATCTCCTTAAATTCCCACCTTTTTGCAGTTTCTTCAGTTTCAATCTGCAGTTCATAACCAATAGATTGTGGTCAGAATCCACATCTGCCCCTGGAAATGTCTTACAATTTAAAACCTGGTTCCTAAATCTCTGTCTTACCATTATATAATCTATCTGATACCTTTTAGTATCTCCAGGATTCTTCCAGGTATACAACCTTCTTTTATGATTCTTGAACCAAGTGTTAGCTATGATTAAGTTATGCTCTGTGCAAAATTCTACAAGGCGGCTTCCTCTTTCATTTCTTCCCCCCAATCCATATTCACCTACTATGTTTCCTTCTCTCCCTTTTCCTACTGACGAATTCCAGTCACCCATGACTATTAAATTTTCGTCTCCCTTCACTACCTGAATAATTTCTTTTATCTCGTCATACATTTCATCAATTTCTTCATCATCTGCAGAGCTAGTTGGCATATAAACTTGTACTACTGTAGTAGGCATGGGCTTTGTGTCTATCTTGGCCACAATAATGCGTTCACTATGCTGTTTGTAGTAGCTAACCCGCACTCCTATTTTTTTATTCATTATTAAACCTACTCCTGCATTACCCCTATTTGATTTTGTATTTATAACCCTGTAATCACCTGACCAAAAGTCTTGTTCCTCCTGCCACCAAACTTCACTAATTCCCACTATATCTAACTTTAACCTATCCATTTTCCTTTTTAAATTTTCTAACCTACCTGCCCGATTAAGGGATCTGACATTCCACGCTCCGATCCGTAGAATGCCAATTTTCTTTCTCCTGATAACGACTGCCTCTTGAGTAGTCCCCACCCGGAGATCCAAATGGGGGACTATTTTACCTCTGGAATATTTTACCCAAGAGGACGCCATAATCATTTAATCATACAGTAAAGCTGCATGTCCTTGGGAAAAATTACAGCTGTAGTTTCCCCTTGCTTTCAGCCGTTCGCAGTACCAGCACAGCAAGGCCGTTTTGGTTAATGTTACAAGGCCAGATCAGTCAATCATCGAGACTGTTGCCCCTGCAACTACTGAAAAGGCTGCTGCCCCTCTTCAGGAACCACATGTTTGTCTGGCCTCTCAACAGATACCCCTCCGTTGTGGTTGCGCCTACTGTACGGCCATCTGTATCGCTGAGGCACGCAAGCCTCCCCACAAACGGCAAGGTCCATGGTTCATGGGGGGGGACGACGATGATATACAGTGAATAATATCAGGCAGCGAAACATCGCTCTCTGTCCAGCCCCATATACTACATGGGTCAACGATATCTGTCCATTGTGACACCTCTACAGGCACACTCTGCCCCCTGTTCCCTACCGCCCTTCGTCATAGGGTCTTTACTACCTTGCACGGCTTAGCACACCCTTGAATTCAAGCCATGATGTGACTGGTTACGGAGCATTTCGTCTGGCCTGGCGTTAATCTCAACTGCCGCACTTGGAGCTATGTGTGTGTCCCATGCCAGCGCAGCAAGGTCGGCGGTCACGCTCAGCCTCTGTTGGGCAAGTTTGACATTCCAAAGGGATGTTTTCAGCATGTCCATATCGATGTCGTTGGTCCCCTGCCCCCTTCCGAGTGTTACAGATAGATCTTATCGATCATCGACCTTGTGACCCGCTGGACTGAGGCAGTCCCACATATTGACATCACGGCTGTGATCGTCGCCCGTTCTTTCGTCTTGGCGTGGGTTGCTCGCTTCAGCTGTCCCCGGTCTCTCACGACAGACCAGGGACGCCAGTTTGAGTCCGCCCTCTTCGCACAACTCCGCGAACTCTGCAGTGTAGCCAAATTTCACACTATGGCTTACCAGGCGAATGGCCTGGTCAAGCGGTGGCAACGCACACTCGAGACCGTGCTAGTGTGCCATGGTGGCCTATGGTAAGAGGCCCTCCCGTGAGTCCTGCTGGGTATTCGCTTGGCCCATAAAGAAGATTTGAACGCCTGACCCGCTGAGATTCTACACAGCGAAACCCTCCCCCTCGCTGAGTTCGTCTAGGGTTCACCGTCAGCCACAACCGAGGAACTCCCCACCCTGGTCGAGCGGGTTTGTACGCACATCGATACCTCCACACCCCCCTTCCCCGTCCCCACACCACTCCACCTGTGTTCGTCTACAAGGACCTTGCTACGTGCGACTTTGTGATGCTGCGGTACGACACCCTGTGACCAGCCCTGCAGCCACCTTATTCGGGCCCTCACTGTATGCTACGTCCGGTACAAACACGTTCGTCATCCAAATACATGGATGGCCACAGACAGTGTCGGTTAATCGACTGAAACTCACCGATCTTCCTCCCAACACTGCCTACCTGCCTTCAGCTGACTCGTCTCCGCCTGTGCAGCCATTGGAACCATGGGACTCTGCACTGCCGACACTGACGTCCCACTTCCCGAACTGTGACCACCGTCTACCGGAGGGGGGAGTGAGGCTCTGTGGCGTCTATGGCGCAGAGCGCCCTATCTTTGTGACTTTGATTCTTTGGACTGCTTTGTTCTAGCGTTCGTTTTCGGCGCGTAAGTTGTTCAGCTGTCATGTTATGTTATGTACCAGTGATTAATAAATGCGTATTCGATACTTAGTATGTGTTATCTCCAACCGAACCTATGTGATAACCACAGGTTCAAGTACTAAATCAATCAATGGATGGTCAAGAAATGACTGCTATGATTCCAATGGTGAATGTGCATCCGTCACAGCTCAAAGACTTCCAAGCAAATGCACATTAACTATGCTGTGATGTCTTGTTTGAACGCTTTGTGGGAAACAACTTCTTCTCCATTTAGTTGCTCCGTTCCTTCCTTTATAAAACGACGTACCTGAGTCAGTTACAGGAGATGACTTGAATCAGCAACAGTAGGTGCATCGGTACTAGTAGAAGGCTGAACATCTTCCTCATCATCACAATTTATTTCACTATTACTGTGCTAATCACTGTTTAATTCGAAGTATGGGTTCGCATCAGAATCGTCTTCCTCACTCTTATCATCATACAAAATTCCATAAATTTCGCTATGTGAAATATTTCCTCTCGCCATTTTATATTGTAAACTACTGACAATGATAATTCAGTTTTAAGACATGACAAATACTTGGCAAAGTAACTCAGTGTTAGGCCTACACCAAAATAAAAATGGGACCGCACTGGCAGAAATTAGTAACATTAACGGCCGGGTTGGGTCTGACAGACCCGCACGCTTTTTGGAAGACTGCAAAACAATGAATAAACAAAGCAAAACCTCATTCACGACGTGAACGCTTTCTCTCGGATGTTTCAGGAAGCTAGCAGAGCGCTCGTCTCAATTCTGCAACTATAAGAATATACAAAAGTTTCTGCGCCTCACAGACCCAGCTTGACCGTTGTGGCGTTCGCTGTGTTATTCAGTGGTTTGGTATTTAACTAATTTGTAAATGTAAATGATAATCTTATTTTACTACATTGAGTAATTACTAAATAATTTTTCTCCCGACTAAAGATTTGATCAAATTGCTAAAGAACTCCAAGTTAACGTCGTGTTAAAGTGTTGTCTGTAAGTTGTGTAAGTGTCACTAAATCACAGTTCATACAACAGATTCTATACAACTATGGATTATGATGGAAACAGTTATCTTCAGCAAAATGATCATTAAAACCACAGAATATCAGCCGCGCACAACACTGACGTATGTTACCTGAAACAATATTCTTCGCAACTCGTGCGTAATTAATTTCGGCTCCATACATCAGCTAGAAAAGTTTGTTATAACGACCGTGCTATGACCACTGTTTTTAAAGAACCAATCTGATTCGAATTATTTTCATTAAAATGAGTTCGGGACCACCGGTGCACATTTATTTTTACACATTTGTATTACGTTCAGCATTTATGTCTGCAGAGTTGCGTGATTTGAATTTGCCGCTGTGATAATTGTTAAGATGGCGGCAGACAATTGATAGAGACTTTCTATTGTTAGAGCAAATAAGTAAATATTTAAAATGATTATTAAACGCTATAAGCTATACTTTCGTATTGTGCAATATTTAGACCTCATCAAACAAACATTTGATTTGTTCTAAGGAAAACACAGACAAAAACGCGATACAAATCGCTATCATCAATGGCTGCGCTCGTTGCAGCGGAAAGAAATAATTAACACAGATAATGCTTACTGAGAGAGGAATTAAAGTTACAAATAATTATTCACTCATATTTACAATAATAATGAACTCTATTTTCTAGTAATAATTAACAAATAATTACAATTTCTTAACAGACCTCAGTTTGATATGCGTCGGCAAGTTACAAAAGCCAACCAACAAAAGGTAAAAACAAAGGAAGACAAACGCAGATCATAAAAGGAATTTACAATTATCATTGTCTTTGTATGATACACATCGATATGTCCAATTACATCATAGAATATTATATAAATAATTAATATTTATAAGTTTTCACTGTTTTTTCATACGTCGAATAGATAATGTTTATAACTGTTAGAGGCACGATTTCCTCTCGTCGCACTGTAGCCAAACATTTATCACGTGGATGTTACACCGTTCTAGGGTTAAAGCAACAAAGATCGCGTAAAAGCGCTAGGAGAAGCTGTATCTTTCTGCTGCGATACTGCAGAAAGGCTTGACAGGAATGTAGCCGCTGCACATGACTGCTGGCACCGGTGGTCACGACAAGGTAGGGTCGCAAGAAGACCAGGCTCCAGACGGCCACTTGGCACTACCGAGAGGGAAGACCATCGTGTTCAGCGTATGGCTCTGGCGCATCTTACTACATCTACAGCAGCAATATGAGCAGAAGTCGGCACCACAGCAACACAGCGGTTACAAACCACCGCTATTTTCGACTTCAGTGGTGTGAAGCGAGAGCTCAGTGAAGGCCAGCGTGGAGGTCTGTTATGTTTTCTGATGAAAGCTGGTTCTGCCTCGCTGCGAGTGATAGCCGTGGTTTGGTTAGAAGGAGGCCAATAGAGAGGCTGCAACCAACCTGTCTGTGTATTAGCCACATCGCACCTACACCTGAACTGTAGTCTCATGGTTATCCCACGCACCCTAACAGCAAATCTGTACATTAATCTAGTGATTTGCTCTGTTATGTTGATATTCATGACCAGCTTTCCATGGGATGTTTTCCAACAGGATAACACTCACCCAGCCGGCCGCTGTGGCCGAGCGGTTCTACGCGTTTCAGTCTGGAACCGCACGACCGCTACGGTCGCAGGTTCGAATCCTGCCTCGGGCATGGATGTGTGTGTGATGTCCTTGGGTTAGTTAGCTTTACGTAATTCTAAGTTCTAGGGGACTGATGACCTCAGATGTTAAGTCCCATAGTGCTCAGAGCCACTAGAACCACTAGAACACTGACCCAAATATCATTGTTTAACCAAACATGCTCTCCAAAGTGTCGACATGTTGCCTTGGCCTACTCGATCACCAGATGTGCCTCGAATCCAGTGCATAAGGGACACTGTTGGATGACAACTCCAGCGTCATCCACAATCAGCATTAACCATCCCTGCATTAACCGAACAAGTGCAACAGTCATGGAACTCTATCCCACAAACTGACACCCGGCACCTGTACAACACAATGCATGCACGTATGCATGCTTGCATTTAACATTCTGGAGGTTACACCAGTTATTAATGTACCAGCATTTTACATTTACAGTGGCTTATTTCACTCCTACATTAACCTGTGGTCTGACAGTGTTGATCACTTAAAGATGTTACTTAGACAAATATATTATCGTAATTTCATTAATCTACATTAATTATTATTTTGGTGCTGCAAATTTTTTTCCGTCAACATATTTTCTCATAGCCCTCCCTCTATGAGGACATTTTTGTCTCACTCAGTACTATCAGGGTCAATAGACACCAAGTAACTTGCTCTGGATACATTGCCAGTATTTAAAACATATTACGTTCAAGAAACTAGAAGAAATTTTTATTTGGGTCATATTGATCCCAGTGATTTTTGTTGTTATTGCTGTTGTTATGGTCTTCAGTCCAGAGACTGGTTCGATGCAGCTCCCCATGCTACTCTATCCTGTGCAAGCTTCTTCATCTAAAATGCACCCTACATCCTTCTGAACATCTCTTGGTCTCCCTCTACGACTTTTACCCTCCTCGCTGCCCTCCAATACTAACTTGGTGATCCTTTAATGCCTCAGAACATGTCCTACCAACAGATCCCTTCTTCTAGTCAAGTTGTGCCACAAATTCATCTTCTCTCTGGCTCTATTCAGTACCTCCCAGTGATACTCAAAGCAAGACACCATGAACAAATTTTAATGTACTGTAAATAGTATACTAAACAAAATTCAATTGACTCAGAGAGAGAAAGTCGTATATTTTGAGAAAAAATAGCTTTGGAAGCTAGGGACAAATGATTTGCCAATGTTCTTATGGCATCATATTTACCCCAGTGCTACTAGGAAGGGTACAAAAACAGTTGGTGGAAGAACCCTAATAATGGGTACAAAAATGAGCGGGAAGTAATAGTTTCATAGTTTCAGGAGTTTCGTGCAACAGCTTTTCAACATAACATTTATCTTTCTATTTTCATAAATGTTATATTCAACACATAAAGAAAGAATTTAATTTGGGCTCATACTGACGCGAGTGATACTGAATGAAAAAGCTATGAATAAATTTTAATGTGTTATAAGTATGAAAATGAATGAAATATCAATCGATAAAATTGACTCTAAGGGAGAACGTCATGCGTTTTGGACAGAACAGTTTTGAAAACAAAGGAGAAATATGTTTCCAATGTAATTATGGGGTCATATTTACCCCATTGGTACTAGGAGAGTTAAACCGTGTTTACAACCGCAAAAATAAGAGAAATGTGTAAATCGAGATGTCCCGATGGGAAAACACATTTAGGAATATTTTCGTTCGCACTTTCTCGAATATATGTGTCTCGACGTCCAAGGATGCTGAATGTCGCAAGGTCGACAGGTAGGTGTTTCAAATATTGACGGAAGTGACGATTACATCCCCAAGTGTCTGGTCGTAAAGGGGACTACAGGCGACCCCGTATGCTCCGCACTATACACATTCAGCAGTCATCCGTAGTGACAGTAGAAGGCAGTTTTCGCCACGATATTTTCAATTGTGAATTTTTTTTTTTTTTTTTTTTTTGTTGGTGGAGTGCCTAAATGCCGCTCAGCTACTCTTTTTCCATGTTCTTCTGCATATGCTGTTACTTTCAATTTACAGTCCACACCATATGAATACCGAAACTTTTAATTTTTTCCTTTACGAAACTAGATACTAACAAACATATTCTACTGTAAGCAACTACACAAATCACTTTAAGTTCAAGTTCACTGGCACCGTAGACTGCAATGACGCTTTATAGACCAGACAGTGTTCTGGGTTTGCGATGGCTGGAGACAGTGTTAGCAAGCTTGTAAATCTCCGCAACTTTTGTGCGTCGCATCGGTGCACTTCCGCTGCCAGTTGAATCCAATACTGACAGATGGAGATAGGTTTCCCGTTGCATCGAATATATGGCCACTTTGAAGACTGGCTGGAATTTTAAATCAAACACTGAATACTTATATATTATTTCGAGTGTAAGACGCACCTGAATTTTGGAGGCAATTTTTCGAAGAAAAAAGTGCTTCTTATAGTCCATAAAATACGGTAACATTTTGTAGTGAACTTAGAGGAAGAATACAAAGTGCTGGGTGAATCTCAAAATTTGCTTCTATATCTTCAAGGAAATAATTGTTGACTTTCTCTTGAGCACCGAAAGTTCTGAAAACAGTCGTAACCCATCTCTAATTTCCTACCCTCCCTCTAATACATGAATCTATTACAGCTTCTCTTTGCAGAAAACTGCGAATACGCTCATCGGAGCACAGTATGAAAAGAAGAGATAGCAGGACTTGGCTGCGGCAACAGAAGAAAATCAATGACTACATGCGTTCAACAGTACCATGTGAAAGTGATCATCAATTTCTGTTTTGCATGAGACTCGTCAAGAGTAGACCAGCCAAGTATTTATCAGTACAGATGCCCTGTGTATGAATTGTGTGATGTGACACTGAAAATAATACATTTGCAAGTTGACAATAGCTTCTAAGGAGTGTGTATTTTTCCTTCAGTTTAACTAAACTATGGACGCCTCTGACTGAGACAAAAGACTGCATTATTTGTCATCGTTCTAGCATATACAAGCTGTTGACGGAGGAGTGTGTTCTCTCGATTAAAGAGCAGGTCTCACTGCATTAGAAAAGAAAGAACACAGTAACAGGTTATAACCGAACAACAGCACATAGAGTAAAAAGAATGAATAATCTCTCAAGGATGAAGAGTATGTCTCGCCATTATTTCGTCAATTGTGAGAACAGCAAAATAAGCAGAAACTCATCAGCCTCTCCATTGTGATTTTAGGATGTTCCATAAAGAAACTCTTAGTAGCGGGGTTAACTGAAGAATGTGTTACAAGCGTCGGTTTTGACCAATGATGTATTTTAGTCAGAGATATTACACTAACTGGTTGTTTTCCAGCCATAGATAATAAATCTGTTATCTTCTGTGGCGAAGCATCATAATCGTAAACATAAACAAATGAATGTGTTATTAAGAGTTAGATACTGTGCACGCTTTTTGTCACTGGTGGTAATTTAAAACCATTTGCGTAGATGTTTGTCTGATAATGAGTCATTCCAATTTCTGTTTCCTCTGTAATCGACTCGTATCTTGTACCATGTAGGTTAACTGAAGAATAGGATACTAACACTACCGAAAGAAAAAAAAAAGTGACGCACGTAACACTGGCATCCAGTACCTAAATTGAACTACGAAGGTTGTATCCTATTCTTCAGTTGACCTGTATAGGTCAGCTGAAGTACAACATAAAAATTTTACGTTTGTCGCTTTTTTGGCCTTCGCTAGTACTAGTATCCTATTCTTCAGCTGATACTAGTACTAGCGAAGGCGAAAAAACCGACATACGTAAAATTTGTATAAATGTCAACTTAGGTACTCCATGCCAATGACCGTATATCGCTTTATACTGCGGTTTTCTGTTGTGAAAGAAAAAAGCGATATGCAACACACTACGTTCGAAATGGATAATGGATAATGGAATGTAGTCGAATTGAGTCGGGTGATGCTGAGGGAATTAGATTAGGAAATGAGACACTTAAAGTAGTAAAGGAGTTTTGCTATTTAGGGAACAAAATAACTGATGATGGTCGAAGTAGAGAGGATATAAAATGTAGTCTGGCAATGGCAAGGAAAGCGTTTCTGAAGAAGAAAAATTTATTAATGTCGAGTATAGATTTAAATGTCAGGAAGTCGTTTCTGAAAGTATTTGTATGGAGTGTAGCCATGTATGGAAGTGAAACGTGGACGATAAATAGTGTAGACAAGAAGAGTATAGAAGCTTTCGAAATGTGGTGATACAGAAGAATGCTGAAGATTAGATGGGTAGATCACATAACTAATGAGGAGGTATTGAATAGAATTGGGGAGAAGAGGAGCTTGTGGCACAACTTGACTAGGAGAAGGGATCGGTTGGCAGGACATGTTCTGAGACATCGAGGGATCACCAATTTAGTATTGGAGGGCAGCGTGGAGGGTAAAAATCGTAGAGGGAGACCAAGAAATGAATACACTAAGCAGATTCAGAAGGATGTAGGCTGCAGTAGGTACTGGGAGATGAAGAAGCTTGCACAGGATAGAGTAGCATGGAGAGCTGCATCAAACCAGTCTCAGGACTGAAGACCACAACAACAACAACAACGTTCGAAATATGTTTGTAGATGATACATGTGCATGATCTGTTTTCTCTGTACTACAATCGTTTCTTTATCAACATTTGTCTATATCGTGCAGGTAAAAAAAGAAGGGAGGTGGCACTACAGTCTTATGACGTACGTTGTTTTAAAGCCAGAATGGGCGAGGCCTGTCACCCTTGTAAGTAGCCCAAAACATTAGCAGACTACTGTTTACGATTGCTGCTTGTTCATTATTTGGAAAATTTTGTGATAAGTTCCTATGGGACCAAACTGCTGAGGTCATCGGTCCCTAGGCTTACTCATTACTTTATCTAGCTTTAACTAACTTACGCTAAGGACAACACACACACCCATGCCCGAGGGAGGACTCGAACCTCCGACGGGGAGAGCCACGCCAACCGTGGCACGACGCCTTGACCGCACGGCTACCCCGTTCGGCATTCTTTCTGTCGTGTGCGCGCAGCAACTGTTTTAGATAGTAAAAATTGTAGAGCTTACGTGAATCACATAGTGTCAGGAAGGAACGTTTTTCTGTTTTTGAATGCTTACTTACTCTAGTAATAGACTACGACACATTTGGTCTCGTTAACGGAACTTGGTTTTTGCTGCTATATTTCGGATAACCAGAAAAAGAATGACATGATGTGAAAAGAATGCTTTCGTAATCCATTCAATTCCACTTTTCCTGTATTTGTGTCGATAGCAAATGAAACTCGAACTCCGAAACTAAAGCTTGTTTGCTTACTGCTATCGGTGCTGCTTCTTGTTCGTTACATTTTCAGCTTTCAACTCGTACACACAACACTTTTAGTGTTCACGTTTCCATAAACTTACCCACGTGTTCTTTGCTAGCCCATGAATTTGCGCAACGAGGAAAGAATCACGTTCTGTCGTATCTTGTGCATGTCAAGAAAGTGAATGATTATTGAAATATCAACGAAATAGAACTTCCATGCAGAACAGAGTTCATGTTTTATTAGACTGTCAGTGCGTTAATCTCGCTGTAATGTACCCATCTTCTCATTTTGAAAACTTACCTAAGATGCGTCATTCAGTGTATGGCCAATTATAGCAACTTAAACGGTAAAAAAGATATAATTTTTTAACATCTTCCAGCATTATGGAATGCTATAAATGTGGTTAAGGCAATAGTCTCGAACACTTAAGACCCCTTACAATGGATATTTTACTTTAACATGTATCTGAGTAACTTTTTAATAATGCGAGTCTAACCTGTGTAAGATGTACGCCTACCTTTACAAGAGTAGCCTATTTTTTCCTGGAGCATTTATCGCCAGTAACTCTTGTCAGTTTTTCAGGAATAAAAGAACATGGCAGAATTTGAATGTGCGTCTAGTTTGATCATGTGCTCGATTTTATTTTTGTATTTCATTTCGAGATTTTTAAAGTCTGTAGGTCAATACCATGCTTAATGATATACCAATAGTTAGTTAATTAGTTAGTTAGTTAGTTTCCTGTTTCATGTACCACTTGCACAATAAATCGTAATGATATGGAACGAGTCATTATATGTTGACATCAATTCTTTTTATAAATATACCTCAACGCTGATCATTTATTAGTTTTTACGTTTTTTAATTAAAGACAGACATATGATAGTAATCCCTACCCATCGCCATTTATACATTACGGTAATACATAATCTTCCGCAGCATAGGAGCAGTTGTCAAAGAGAAACGTTTTCAATCTTGTTTAAAATTTTACTTCACTGTGTGTCAAGCATTTTATGTCAATGGGTAAGTGATCAGAACTTTTGGTTGCAGCATTGTGAATCCATTTTCTGCTACAGACAACCTTTATGTGGCGTGATGAATGCCATTTTTCTTCTTCTGGTATTGTAATCATTGTTACTGTTGAAATGCAGTAGATTATTTACAAGAAACAAAACAAGGGAAGAACTATATTGTGAAGCGTTAGACTGCCGAGCAGCAGGCAGGCACGACGAAAAGTGTGCTCACATAAGTATTCGGCCAAACTTTCTCTTAGATTTAAAGCAAAGCACGCACACACATTCATACAATCGTTCAGACAAAACTCACACGCACATGACTACTACTTCGGGCTGTTCTAGCCAGAATCTTTTCTGAAGTAGGAAGAAATGTGAACGATGAATAATTATCAGTGGGACGAGATGACGCTCCAACAATCAGCGCGGTCACGTAGTAGGGTGTGTTGTGTGTTGACGAAACCGTTGATTCATTGTGGCTCGGATGTCGGAGCGTTTGCGATTTGCAAGGCCATTAAAAACATAGAAAGAAGAGAAAGAACGACTACTGAATAAAGAAAGGCAAGTCTAAAGTCAATTGACAGAAATAAAACCACTACAATAAATGTAAATACTGTAATCATAATCCATGTATACAAAAAGAAAAGGCTCGAACGGCTCCACTTACGAATTAAATGTCATTCCTTTAAACTTTAGACTGCGATCGGATCGATTAGTACACCTGTAAAACACGCAAGCGGACATTTTTGATGAAAAAACTACGTCCCCACACAATCAAAGCACCCAAAAGTGTCAAAACTGGGCACAGTCACGTCAGAGTGACGTCACGGGAAAGTATCACCGTGGTGAACCTAATGTTTTGGGCTAGTTAAGATGGCGGACATCGGCTTCAAGTTTGTGACGTAATGACACCCCCCTTCTTTTTTACCTTCATCGTCTTTGTACTGCATCATCTGTGGTAGCTTGTGACGTCATTGCTCAAAGTCGACAGGCGTCATATACTGTGCCGCCTTTAAACGCAGAAACTATATAGGCTGCTGTTACACACACTTTGCATATAATTGTGATACGACTCGTAATGTGATCATATTTTAAGCTTGTTTTATGCCAGTCAGCATATCTGCTGCTAAACGTTACCACACCAATTCAAATATTTTCTGCGCTGTAACTGAAATTCTCATACATTTTTGCATAATCTGTAGGTCATGTTTCTTTTTAAGTTACTCGACTATCAATAAAATTTGGATACAGTTTCTTCAAATTTTTTTTTAAATGTTGTGGAATTCTTCCACCTAGACGTGATGTACCAGATTCTGACAACGCAAATTGTTCAATGAGCTCAAAAGAAATCACACTACCAAATAGTTAAACAACTATTGCTAAAAAACAAAAAGTTCTCTATTAATTGTTCTTTTCTGTTGAACAGAAATTTTGATGGATCTCACTCAATTTCACGGAATCTTCGCCCCAAGTTTCACTCACTCTTACGACAAACTTTCTGCCAAAATAAGTTTTTGTTGATTTTACTATAACTAAAACACGGAATTTTCATTCAGCGGTATTTCTCAAAAAATCTTCTAATAAAAGGAAATAACGTTTACAAAAACTCTTTATGATACATTTTGTTACTGAATAGTTCGTACCTTGCGAATAAACTATTTGTAAACGAAGCTGTTGGTCGAACTATAATTTCGCAACAAAAATGATCCCCACACAAATATTTATGAGCCGAGCAAATAATGGTTTTCAGGGATAAATGAAATGGAACTGTTTGAATGAGCATCATGAAAACTCCAACTATTTCTGATTAATCGTCTTCCATAAATGGATAATCTTTGATGTTTGTCATCTAAGAACCCATTTATATGCTGTAATATGATTAATTAAAACGTACAAAAGGATATGCTGTGCTTCTTTCTACATTTATTTTTAAGCTTCCTATCATGAAATAATGCAATTACTATTATCCACAGAAACGTTTCCAACAGCCTTTCTTGAAAACTTTAGTAGTCCAACAACTGAATTGAAACTGTTCATCAGGCGGCCATAGATTCACTTTTAAATGAAATTCAACAAATGAGACCTAGATGGGCCTATTTTTTCGTACGATCTTCGCCGCTGCTGCATAATACAGCCATCATTTTATGTAATCAAAATTCAGATTACAAAAAGTATTAATACCTTACTTTTCTGAGAAGATTTTCAAGATTATTTTAGTAGTGTTAAACATAATTTAAGACACATGATGCTAGTTGCACAATTCATTGATGACAACCCAGATTACAAATAGTTTAAAAATGTTTCATTTAACACTGAGGGAAAATAAAATTAATCTCGAGGCTCAACAGTAATAATTCTGAATTTAAGTACTTAAACCACTTGATTAAATAAGTATAATTGATCATTTAACTACCATTGGCCCTCAGAGGCCCGTCTGCGACTTTTATTAATTTCTCTGCTAGTAACTATACATTTTATTTTAATGAAATTTCAGGATTTTCCTGATTGGTCTTGTTAATCATAATTTTGGAAAATAAAGTGTTGGTTCACGTTTCCTCCCATAGGGGCTTCACAAGCTCGTGTAGTTAGGAGTTTTTAAACAATCAGTTATCTGTCTGCGCAGCGTCTGTTATCTCATTTGCTATTGTAGACTAGCGTTGTTATTCTTTGTGTTTGTCCATGTGATAAGCACATGTTTATTTCCGAGCGTTATTTCATAACAGTTATCTGTTCTTCAAACTGAAATTGTTACACATAAGAAGACTATCAGCCGGCCGTTGTGGCCGAGCGGTTCTAGGCGGCTATGGTCGCAGGTTCGAATCCTGCCTCGGGCATGAATGTGTGTGATGTCCTTAGATTAGTTAGGTTTAAGTAGTTTTACGTTCTAGAGGACTGATGACCTCAGATGTTAAGTCCCATAGTGTTCAGAGCCATTTTTGAAGAATACTAGCAGACAAGGAGATAAGAGAATTGTTGGAGCAGTCTTCGGAGTGAATTAGAATTTTCTATTTATGATGATAATAAAGTAGGCATCGCTGAAAACTCAGAACAACACGAATGATTATAAGGAATCCCTTAATGTAGAAGAACAATAATTTAGTGCAAATGCTAAATAAATGTAAATGTCATGTGACTAGGGCCTCCCGTCAGGTAGACCGTTCGCCAGGTGCAAGTTTTTCGATTTGACCCCATTTCGGCGACTTGCGCCTCGATGGGGATGAAATGATGATGATTAGGACAACACAACACCCAGTCCCTCGGCGGAGAAAATCTCCGACCCAGCCGCTAATCGAACCCGGGCCCTTGGGATTGACATTCTGTTGCGCTGACCACTCAGCTACCTTTTTTTAAAATTTAATCTCATTTTGTTCGTTTTCGTTCGTTGTATCTGCTCGGCGCGGACGTCGCAAGACACCCGTTTCAGTTCGTCGTTGATCCATTAACTCAGTTTTTTTTTATTACAGAGGGCAGCTAACCCTCTGACCGAACACGCTGAGCTACCGTGCCGGCAGGGTGGATACAGATCTGTATGAAACGAAAGTTTTTATTGGTGTTCTGATCCAGACAGGTTCACAAGTCAAGAAATGAATACATCAATCAGCTTTGGAGTGCCACAGTTCAGTGAAATTATGTCTTGAAATCGCATCTGAAACAAGCGGTCGGCCTGTGCTTTTTCCTTTTCACACACTCCCAGTCTGTTAAATTGCTTAAACCGACGACTAATGCTTTTGCGAGTTGGTGGTTGAATACCGAATTTGGTACGAAATGTCCGCTGCGCTGCAATTTGCGACTCACTTTTCACGAACTGGAGAACGCAGAAAACCTTGTACTCCACAGTCTCCATCTCGCTCACAACTGACAGTGAAACTACAGTCTAACATAACAGTCGCGACACTCACTGCTGTAAAAGTTGTTACCGTTTGTTAGCTGGAGCGACGCTAGCGCTCCAAGCGGTATGAAAGGAGAACGTCAGATGCGTCGTAAACATAATGTTTGTTTCGCATGCTTTTCCTACGTGAATTACGAAATATTTGAATTATTATTATTATTATTTTTTTTTTTTTTGCTTCCAAGATTTGTGCAATATCAGAATATATTGCTTTCCACCGTTGCCGCTTTAGAGGTGAGACATTTCATTTACTTGTTATGTGAACAGGGACCAAAGTTATCAGTATTTAAAAGGGCCAGAGGATTCAGTGCCTAAGGGGCTGAATGTATTTTGCAGTGACTGTATTTCTTTATTGGCATTGGGAGTTGAATTCCCCAAACAGTTCGTATAAAGTTCTTGCTATCAATGACACAGAGTAAGGACACCGCTTGCACCTACCACACGCTAAACGATAACTCGAGTTATGTATCCAGTCCTCAGTCTCGCATTCATTCAACGTAATCTTAAAGCTTTCTTTTAAAGAATATCACGAAGTGTGAAACGCGCGTTTTTTTTTTTTTTTTTTTTTTTTTTTTTTTTTTTTTTCCGTCAGGACAGCGCGAACGCAATCCCGATTATCAAAAATTATGCAACCGAGTGAGGCGCATTTTTTCTTAATTTATTTATGATCATAACTTCGTTACAACAATACATGAACAGAAAAATGTAATTGTGAATAGCTGGTCAATATTTCACTTAATAAACACAACTGAAATGTGTGACAAGTTGTTCACAGAGAGATTTTAGTAACAATTCTAAAAGAAAAAAATCAGTATGAGTTGTGAAATGTAAACAAGATTGAATTAAGTGTATCTGGTAAGAAACTAAGAGAAAATGGAAAACTCAAATGAGAAGGGAGAAACAAAAGGGATACTTCTAGCGAAAGTATTCACTGTAAGTGAAGCGCCCTCTGACATCCGTAGACGTTGGATAGAACTGCAGCTTACCACGTTGATATCAAAGGAATACAAACACACGGATTTACACATAAGACGCACAAACATGTACCTCACCGGCAAAAGGGATCGACGCGTCATTTGTCATTCCTTCGGTCTACTGTGTTTTAGTCGTTGTCACCTGTTACAAGTATGACCTTCATCTTTATATTATTCTAAGTGGGACAAGCAAGTTCCAGATAGCGAGAGAAATGTGCTGTGCATGTAAACCCCAAGTCCTCAAAGTCAATAACAATGTTAGAAGTGCTGTCAATATGTTAAACATGCCACTAGAGACTTTTTTTTATCCAATGACATTCTCTAGTTTATCAGTATCGGAGAAATGCAGCTTTAAAAGGTGGAATTTGTTTCACTTATCCTACATTTTAGTCGTATGCCTTCCACATACCTCTGTAATGTACACACTGATGGAAACAAAAAACATTTTGACAAAACGTGTAAGCCTGAGTGTTGTAATATAATAAATTAGGAGCAAACAGCTTATTTTTGTCTTTCCATCTTGCAGCATGTTTCTCCTTCAATGGTATACTAATCTGGCTTAACAAAAGTCAAGGGCATCTTTTTTTTTTAAGTATTGGGATCCTATGGTCTTCAAAATTTGTTTGCCGTTCTTCACTTGATCCATCTGATAATGTTTCTGTTGCTGTCTGTACTTTAAATGATAGGCTCTTTCCTTGTCGCGTAATAGTTTTGCACTGAGTCTGATACTTCACACGCTTTTGCAAGACACAACTAATTGTTTTACCCACTTCATCGTCAAAGCAGGTCTCTGTTGACGAGTCAAATAAACGTGGAACTAATATATGGAGAGTTGTACTGGCCGCTTCTGCGCCACAGGAGTATTTTACACCTTTAGACGGATTGTCGAACCCTTGTGGCAGTTGCCTTTTCGTCATCAGTTGAGGTGGCTTATTGGGAATGTCAAATAGTGTGGATACTGCATAGCACACGAGTTTCTTACTGTCTACATTCATGGACTGGTTTTGTTTGAAGTGTAGCGAACAAAACTTAACATAATTATAAAGGTAAACAAGGTCTTTTTTCGTAAGATCGTCTCGTCTGCTATTCACTGCAATTTTCTGCTCCTAAAACAAAACATTAATCATTAATACACATGTAGTTTGCAAGCGAATCCTGACGATACGCTTTAGTAACATGACGGTACATACCTCTCACGATCCTTACGAAACCTAAAAAGAGGCAGATGTGCTATCTTATTCTTGTTGTTGCCGCAATTTATTGCGCTACAAACCCTCCTGTTTGTAAAAAAAACCATTGTACAAACCAACATAAAGAACTACTATTCGCTTTCGCTTTCACGATCGCGCCGAACTCAACAGATTTACTTTTTGACCGCTTGGCGCGCTGCTGGCGCAGTGGACAACAAAAGCAAGACGAAGTGTCGCGACTGTTATGTTAGAGGTTAGACTGTGGTGAAACGGAATGACGGTCCTATAGAGCCTGTATAGGGAGAGAGTGGCCAACCGGACGATACGGCGGCCATTTTTCTGCCAAACTGCGGGCGGGACTTTTGAATGACCAGTAGTGGAGTAGTGGAGTACACACTCACCAAATCAAAAGCACAAGACAATCTGGCGAAATCATTCGTTAAATGCCTTTGTTTATAGGAATAATGTGTTATAATAGTTTTCACACAGCCAATTTACAGGTCTGTTTTCAAATTTAACTATGTATATTGCAAGTCGTATTATATGTAGTAAAAAGCAAAAACGACTTACTTCGCATAGATAAGAGTACTTGGTTGGTTTCCACAAGGCTCCTGTTTGATTTATGTCAGCCCTGTTGACTGCGACTGCCCACTGCTTTCGTCTTTCTTCATTGCGTGGAAATGCTAACATGCGAAATCCACCTTCGCCTCTATTGGAACAACCAAATGCAGCACAACCTGACTTCGGTTACGAACGTCTGCAGAACGAATTACAGATGTCAAAAACAATACTGTACAATTACTAATGTGTTTACTTCAAACATGTAGGCCTACCGACTTCATCACAAAACGCTTCATTATTTCAACTCGTATTTAAGATCGCAAACGCTAATTACGTACTACAAACGATACACAACTAAATCGAACATGCATGCACAACGCATAACAAGTCTCTCAATAATTCAAATACCTTTTAATCGTTTCCAAAAGTCCTCTGAACTTCAGTTTAACTCAAAAGCACGGCGAACGTATGAAACGCGAGAGACGTTTGGTGCCATTTTTTTGCCAAAGCTAATCAACCCATTACGGGCAACTTCACCTATGGCCACTCTCTCTGTATACAGGCTCTCTAGACCGACATACTGATGCGCGAACTCTACCGGCCGCTTCTGAAACCATTACCTTCGGCGCGCCACCGCCCGCCAAAAACTTTGAAACTTCCTCTTTTCATTGGTATAAAGCTTGTTCATTTTAGATTCGTACTTGAATACACACGAATTTTTGAAAATGGGTTCATCGTTTGGAATAGCCTTTCCAAAACAATGGTTGGTGAGACCTCTCCCCAGGATGCTGACATTCTCGCCGACGATGGTCAACCGGGGTAGTACGGAACCGCGGTCCAATTGCGAACACAATGCGACGCCGTTCACCAACAGTACATGCTTCCCGGTCAGCGCACCACTCCAGTCGCTGTCGTGTGTGTCGTGGCGTTAATGGCAGCCTACACGTCACATGGTAATGCCCCAGTGTGGCCGTTGCTAGCCCCCGATCAACGACGTGAGATGACGCAGGATGTTGCGAGCAGTCCATTACATGATCTCGGATGGCAGGCGCAGATGTGAAGGCCTTATGACGTGTGTGGTGCACATTATGACGACCCTCCCTTGTGGTTGTCAGACACGACCGACTCGAACCTTGACGGCGAGTTTGCCTGTCCTCAAGTTCCCGTGGAGTCCAACATGGAGCCATTGTCATATCTGAACACCCCTCAAAACTGGATATTTCACAAATCGAGAATATGGCCAAATGGAGACGCACAATCAGGCTCCTTTCAACATTCCTCAGAACATCGCCGTGTCCTTCAAACTGATCACTCAACATCTGATGCTGTTCACACCCTTTTCTACACCCTACTCGGTGTGTAAATATGCGAAGTTATGTTGATTTCCGGCCATGTCTTCTGGGTACTTCACTTTTTTTCAGGTAATGTACATCAATAAATGTATAGAAACACAACAACATAGTGCTCACTGCGTTTTGCGAAGTAATGAGGCGTTTATAAAGGACGAAATTACACAAAGTACATTAATGTGTGTGCGCAGTGTGCTCAGAAAGCAATACGTGAGTAGCAATAAATGTATACGCAAAACGTGAGTAGTAATAAATCTATACGCAAAACATTTTGACACGCCAAAATTATGTTTTTACATATCAAGGGATGTGTTAACTCGCCGATGAAATTCGAATTTACATCGTTTGGTTTGAAGATGACAAGGTGTCAGTGCAGAACTCCATTCAGTTGGTCCCGCAAAAACATTAAATGTAAAATTACGGTAAGAAGCAAAACGAACGAAAACTTTCTTTTTGCCTCACTTTGTTAGATCAATTAGAACGTAAAATATGTTCAGTTTTTCCAGTTTTCAATAAACAAAAGCCCACTGATGATGGCACAGAGGTGCTGAAACATATTCGAGTAAAAAGAAAAAAAACAGGGCGTTTGCAAAAAGGCGGAACTCATATCCTATAACTGTAGAGAAATGTATCAACTTTCCACACGTTATCTGAAATTCATTTGCTAGTAAACGTTTTCTCGCCAACATGTGTATGTTTAAGTTACTGAGTACAGAACTGCACCGTTTACTAGCAAAAGATTGTCAGAGTATGTGTTGTGAGCTGATGCTTTTCTCTACAATTACTGATGAAATTTGTCCTTAATACGCAGTTTTGTAAGTCATCTAAACGTGTTGATGACTAGATAGCCACGCATACCCAAATCCGCTGATTCAGACTAGGAAATACAGTCTCATTAAGGAAACATTACGTCGCTAATAATTGCGTACAGGCTGTGGAACACAGTTCTAAGGAATTATTAACAACAAATGTATTTGTTTTGTGAACGACAGATATATTTCAAATTAATTTGTCAGTTATCCGAGGAGATCTAATTTATTTACTCTGAAGAGCAATACAAAATGATTAATTATTTAAAGATTGTCTAAAGCTAAAATTTTCATTTATGGGTAAAAAGAGGTCATTGGCATTTGTTACAAATAGACAAAAGTAATACAGGATTGAGACAAGCGACCACTAGCAGCTTCAGGAATTTGTAATAAATGAAGTAACTGAAAGACAGTATACATCGAAAACTTTTACAAGCTGTTGTTTATTAGCATGTTCAATAAATTTATATTAATTTCGTCATTATTATTGCGTAAATGGCCTTTTCATTTTCAGAAAAAGAATGTACATTCCAGAATAACTGAAACTGTGTAGAAACTTTTGATGTGTTTATTCTGCTTTAGCGGGAAAGTTTCAGTTTATAAATAAACGTCACTGACTACTGGAGCTGCGTGCTCGACCCTCCCCTTGGAAACTGATTCTCCACTGAAATTGACAACGATTTCGGCTTATGTGCACATTTATTCAACTGCATCTTATTCGGATTGTAAGTAGGCTATTTAGGTTTTTATGTTGGTAACGCCACGTAGCGCTCTATATGAAAATCAATGACTGTACTGTGTGCAGTCTGTGGCTGGTTGGCATTGTTGTAACATTCGCTATTGTAGTGTTGGGCAGCTGGCTGTTAACAGCGCGTAGCGTTGCGCAGTTGGAGGTGAGCCGCCAGCAGTGGTGGATGTGGGGAGAGAGATGACGGAGTTTTGAGAGCGGATGATCTGGACGTGTGTCCATCAGAGAGAGTAAATTTGTAATACTGGATATCATGGACTGATGCATATATTATGACTTTTGAACACTATTAAGGTAAATACATTGATTGTTCTGTATCAAAATCTTTCATTTGCTAACTATGCCTATCAGTAGTTAGTGCCTTCAGTAGTTAGAATCTTCTATTTAGCTGGCAGTAGTGGCGCTCACTGTATTGCAGTAGTTCGAGTAACGAAGATTTTTGTGAGGTAAGTGATTCATGAAAGGTATAGGTTATTGTTAGTCAGGGCCATTCTTTTGTAGGGATTTTTGAAAGTCAGATTGCGTTGCGCTAAAAATATTGTGTGTCAGTTTAAGCACAGTCATTTATAATTTTTCTAAGGGGACGTTTCAGGATCGTCTAACTAATCGTTCATCATGCTAAGGCTACCTCCTACAACAGATAAATCAGATAATGTCCGTCGAGGCAGTGGTCTGGAAGGGGGCTTCTTTTGTCGAATTTCGTGATTCGCCATCGCTGTGGACCTTCAGAATTGGCCGACGGTAATACCTCCCCCCCCCCCCCCCCGGCCCCCCTTAACGTTTGCTTCATTAGTGCACCGTGTTATTTTTAATCACAGTTGTTCGAATTTATCAGGATTATTAACTAATAACTAGCATGTGCAACAGAACCGACACTACACACGCATACATAGGCGACGACAGCCAACGACAGGTCCTCAGTGGAAATGTACACCAGGCTTGAACTCTTACGGGAAAGGGCGAAATGCCCCGCGTAATGAGAGTGATGAGCAAGGGGCGCTACATTAGTGGTGTGCCAATAAGATGAGAAGTTCGGTCTGACGGTAGGCAGTTGCAACCACTGTGTCCCGGTCAGTGGCGCAGTTGTCACCGCATCTGCCTAGAAACCAGCAGACCAAGACTCGAATCCCAGTCCGATACAAATTTTCAACTTTCTACGTTGATTTAAATCAATGTCCACTCGCAGCCAGTGTATGCATTACTTTGTGTCGTAATTGGTTTTCCGTACGTCACCAGCACGACCATTACATCACAGTATCACCGACATCATCATCTCTGTGTATGTTAACTGTCATTCAAAGCGCCATTTTATACTGAAAATTCCTCAAGTTTGTGTATAGTTTTAAAAACCGAGAATGTCGCCTTGCTTGCTATATAGTACAAAACTTTGTAAAACATGAAACACTCAGCCTGAAAGGCATTGTTCCTGCTGCCAGACCGGCCGCGGCCCCTCGTGGGAACCTGAAATAACAATAAGTGAAAAACCAATTCACCTAGGAAACTACCTGACAGGAAACGACGCCTCCTGGCAGACTAAAGGTGTGAGGTAACTCTAACGCGCAACTCGATTCTTCAGTATACACTATCTGACCAAACCCATCTATACACCAATTAGTGGAAATTAATATGGGGAGCAACCCTTCGTCTTTATGACGGCTTGAGCTCTGTTGGAGACACTTTCAGTGATATATCCGAATGTCTGCGGACGACTGGCAGCCAATTCTTCCTCAGGAGCCGAAAACAGAGAAGGTAGTGATGTTGGATGCTGGCGTCTCGAGCGAAGTCTACTTTCCAACTCAGCCCAAAGGTGTTCCACTGTGTTCAGATCGAGACGCAGGGCAAGCCAGTCAATTTCAGGGATATTACATTCCACAAAGCATTGCCTAATATATACTTGTTTATGACAGGGTATGTTGTCATGCCTACGCAAACAATCATCGTTTAGAACTCTCAGCTGTGCGCAGTGCACAATACAGTAAAATCTATCCACATCCAGCATGCATCATTTTTAGGCGCCTATCCATGTACAAGGTACCCATAGCGTAAGACCATCCCCTTCGTACTTCACTGTTGGCACTACACATGATGGCAGACAAGCTTCTCCACGCATTCGCCAACCAAATAGAATAGAATAGAATAGAGCGTGCTTCAGCTCACCAAAGCAGTCGTTTCCAGTTACCCACTGCCCAGTGGCATCGCTCTACACCACCTCAAGCGTCGCTTAGCGCTGAGTTAAGAAATGTATGGTTATGCGGCGCTTCTCGACCACAGAATGCCGTTCTTTTATCTCCCTACTCACAGTCATTGTGCTAACTAGACTAAGCATTTGGGAACTCACAAGTGATTCCTTCCACAGATTTCATGCGATTTTTTACAACTACTTTTCACAATATTCGCCGGTCCCCTTCCGTCAGTACATGAGTGTCTGGCTGGTTTTGGATTTTGTGTGGTTGTTCCTTCGCATTTCCACCTCACAGTCACATCAACAATAGCCGACTTGGGCAGCTTTAGAAGGGTTGAATTGTCCCTGGTGGATCTATTTCTCAGGTGACATCCAGTGGTTAGCCCACTTTCTAAATCCCTGAGCTCTCCTGAACGACCCATTCTGCTGTTACCGCTCCTCTACTAACAACACAATACTGCCCGCCTCCTTTTCCCCCGAAGGTGGGGGGAGTGAAGTGGGGGGGGGGGGGCGCCGCCTCCCGTTACATCTAGTGGTCAATAGCACATTACATATAAGTTTTGGAATAACACCAAGGAAGCTAGAGTTGTACTTCCGTGCTAAGTGCACTAACAGATCGGAATACGTCGGCTCGACGGATGTATGAAGCTCTCCTAGGCTGTCCACCAGCGCACAAACTGAAAATACGGATGCCAACGGTCGTCTGGTAGCAGGTATGGGCTAATATTAACAACCCATTCCTGCCATCGGACATCAGTTCGTTGTGGTACCGAGTCGTCAATGACACCTTTCCGACTAAGCAGCGACTAGCAGACATTCACCTCGTGGGGAGTATGGGAGTTATGCCAACTGATGGTGGGGCTTATCAAACCAGACTGCACCTTCCAGTGTGACACCAATGTGAATTATCCTTCCTGACCTTCAACTGCACCCAAAAACGAAGTGCAACGCCGTAGCCTGGCTACTGGGACACACTGCCTACGCCATTTTTGAGTTACAACTCAGTGACGCCGTGCAGTACATGGCCTACCTGTGGGAATGTGATCAACGATTGTAACGTCCACCGCAGTACCGCGAACATTTTGCCAACAATTTATCGGTTGCATTATTGTACGGATGTCAGAGGGCGCTTCACTTACAGTGAATACTTTCGCTAGAAGTATCCCTTTTGTTTCTCCTTTCTCATTTGAGTTTTCCATTTTCTCTTAGTTTCTTACCAGATACACTTAATTCAATCTTGTTTACATTTCACAACTCATACTGATTTTTTTCTTTTAGAATTGTTACTAAAATCTCTCTATGAACAACTTGTCACACATTTCAGTTGTGTTTATTAAGTGAAATATTGACCAGCTATTCACAATTACATTTTTCTGTTCATGTATTGTTGTAACGAAGTTATGATCATAAATAAATTAAGAAAAAATGCGCCCCACTCGGTTGCATAGTTTTTGATAATCGGGATTGCGTTCGCGCTGTCCTGACGGTAAAAAAAAAAAAAAAAAAAAAAAACTCCGTGCGTTTCACACTTCGTGATGTTCTTTAAAAGAAAGCTTTAAGATTACGTTGAATGAATGCGAGACTGAGGACTGGATACATAACTCGAGTTATCGTTTAGCGTGTGGTAGGTGCAAGCGGTGTCCTTACTCTGTGTCATTGATAGCAAGAACTTCATACGAACTGTTTGGGGAATTCAACTCCCAATGCCAATAAAGAAATACAGTCACTGCAAAATACATTCAGCCCCTTAGGCACTGAATCCTCTGGCCCTTTTAAATACTGATAACTTTGGTCCCTGTTCACATAACAAGTAAATGAAATGTCTCACCTCCAAAGCGGCAACATTCTGGTCTCTCATAAAAAAAAAAAAAAAAGTGCTAGCTACATTCTCAACGGTGTGCAATGCTGGCCGTAATACTTTGAAATGCACAAGAAATTGTTTTGGCTGATAAATGAAAACATTTAAGAAGAATCCAATGTCTTTGAAAAACATTGACCTGAACAGGGAGGCGGTAGGAATTGTGGTGTATAACTGACATCGAATTTTTAGTGAAATTATATTCCAAGATAAGTTTGGATTTTCAAAACATCTGACAATTGCAAATACATTACTCAGGAAAATTATATCATATTTACTAATTGATCCACAAACAATGAGAGTTATACAGCAAGTATTATCTAACTTCACTAAAAGGGCATTAACACAAATCTTCAGATTACATACACCTGTGTTAACAAATCTTATAAACATTACAAGAGGAAAATATCTAACTATTCTTTCCATCAAATCAGTTTACTTACATTCTGGGGTTACTCAACAATTACAAATTACACTGGGCAACAAAAAATAATTTTTGAATGTTTCAAGCATTTCATGAGGCAATTCCTACTAATTTTGGGTTGCGAAAACCAAATATGACAATGAAAAAATTTTATTAGTCTAGTTTCTATGATATACACAAGGTGGAAGTATCACATATTAACGGACTGGGAGAAAAGGATAGATTTTAATTACATACATGCTAACAACAATGCAAGTGCATTTGATTTTTTTAACTGGTAATTACATGCTAAGAGTTCTAAATTGCTGGAAAAACACTTCGCAGATGGTCGTGTCTGAAGAGAATCATGTGGTGGGCTATTGGCTTTGTCGTCTTTTAGCTTGCCCCTTGTAATGGAGTTCCGCAGAATCCCTACACAAAGACCAACAGTAATCCGCAAGCATTACTTCGTTCCAACGGCCCTGATATCTTTTTTCCATAACAGAAATGTCCTGATGGAATGTCTCACCATGTCCATCACTAAAAGCTTCACAACTAGGAGGGAAAAAGTCTAGGAGGGAGTAGAGAAAATGGATCTTAGACATGTTGCATCCAAGGTTACGGTATTTTTGCAGGAGCGCTGTCACCAAATGTTTGTAGGTATCTCTTTTGTTGCCTAAAAATCCATGAACAACACCCTTGAAGGCTTCCCAAGCTTCCTTTTCTTTCCCCTCCAAAACTTGGTCAAATGCAGGATCCTTTATAAGTTCTCTTGTTTGTGGTCCGACAAAAATGCCTTCCTTAACTTTTGCATCACTTAATTTCGAAAATTTCTCTCTTATGTACTTAAAGGCCCGTCCTTCTCTGTTCATAGCTTTGACAAAGTTTTTCATCAAACCAAGCTTGATATGCAGGGGTGGAAGAAGAACGTCTTTTGGGTCTACAAGAGGCTTGGCAACAACATTTTTCTCGCTAGGGTGAAGATCTCTTGCAGGCCAGTCTTCTTTAATATAATGCAATTTTCCTATCTCTTCTGTCCCACATACATAAGAAGCAGCAATGCTTTGTGTAACCCAGTTGCATTCCTAAGAGTATGGAAATGACTTTTATATCACCACAGATTTTCCATTTGTGTTCATGATATTTAATTGAGTCCAAGAGAGCTGTCATATTTGCATATGTCTCCTTCATGTGAACAGCATGACCAACAGGAATAGATGAAAGAAGGTTCCCGTTTTGAAGTAACACAGCTTTCAAACTAAGCTTGGAGGAGTCTATGAATAGTCTCCATTCAGTTGGGTCATGGTTCAAATTCAAAGATTTCATCAAGCCTTTAATGTCGCAGCAAACAACAAGATTATTTTTCTTCTCAAAAAAGGGAAACAGTTCCATTTGACGTTTTCTGTACTGTGAGTTTCTCACATCACTTTGGAGAAGATTCCATTGCTGAAGTCGAGACCCAAGAATTTCTGCATTCTCCTTTGACAGGCCAAGGTCTCTAATGAGATCACTCAATTCCGCTTGACTCACTCTGTGTGGTTTATCATCTTTTCCCTCAAAATCAGGGTCATGGGATGTGGAAGGCTTGTTTGGTTCTTCTTGTTCCACAATGTCTTCATTTTATACTTCAAACACACCATTTTCGGGTGGAGTAGGAACTGGTAAACTATCCGAATGTGGAATGGGTCGAATAGCAGATGGAAGATTCGGGTACTGAACTATTCTTTTCTTCATAGATGATCCTGGCTTTATAGGTGGAGTCAGGCAGAAATAGAAGTCATCTGTATGGTTTGTAGGCTCCCGCCAAATAATAGGCACAACGAAAGCCATAGATCGTTTCTTCTTTTTCAGCCATTCTCGCAGTGTAACTGAACATGCGTTGCAACATATATGTGGAGCCCAAGACTTGTCCTGGTCCCCTACTTTCATACCGAAATAATATGATAAGCAGTCTTTACAAGAGGCGTCAGATTGCGTTTCTGTGAGGAAAATGTTGTTTCACCACAAATATAACAAAAGTTATTCACCATATATACACATTTTCGTGGCATTTTTACAAATTTTACACTAAAAAAGCACTACCGAAACAGAAATTTTGCATTAATTTGAGTAGAAACTCCATGTAATTCGCAGTCACAGCAACAGTATCTTTGTTTATGACTTACAAGCAGCTGTTTTGTTATTTGACAGGTGTGCCAACTCCCCAAAAAAAATTCCCCCAAATTTAAAATCTTCACTCTAAAAAATGAAATGTCACTTTATCTTCAAAACAAGAGCTAATGTGTCATTTCTATGGTGATTTTTGTATTCAGCAGATGGAAATACATGTAAATTTACTATTTTTAAGCCCGAAACATTTTCTTTGTTGCCCAGTGTTATCAGCCAACTCATCTAGACTAACGTGCTGCAACACAAGAATCATGAATATTTAATATCTTTTTTAACTTGCTTCCGAGAAGACTCTGCTTACATGTTCTTGTAATTCCTATATTAATGTAAGACTTGGTGCCTTCACAGAGCATGGCACAAAAACTGGCTACTACATCCTCTTTCGCTCACAGACGGCTACTCACCACTGTGCGCCAAGCGGTGTCTTACTCCAACACTATAGTCTCAGACCGGAAACAATATCTTTGGCTCTGCGGTCGAGCACAATCACCGATCCGCTTTATAAAGCCTATCAGAGATCATTTATAACATAATAGTTGCATTTTAGTTTACATTAATACTATTATCATATTTGGGTGCCACATTCAAGTGGTTCCCCAGTAGACTCCTTTCAACTTACCTACAAATTCAAGCACCTACATTCTTCTTTTACTACCCTATTATGCTTGATTCAGCAAAATAGAGCGCTCGACATGCTTAATAATTCAATTTGAGTAGGGAAGTTTGCATCGTGGCTATCATTTGCGCTGTTTTTCGACTGAGGCCCGTGTGACGATTGTTAGTGCATGTGTTTGCACCGCTACACTCGTTATCTCGCGTTGTCTTTCGCTCCCTGCAGTGCAAACGCTTGTCCACAGGTGGAGGCAAAAGGTAGCTAACACTGGCGAATTGCTGGCGAATGCTCGTTCGTCTGTATTCACTTGCATTCACGCTGGTGTAAATGTGGCTGTAGCCGCCATCTGACATCCTGAATGCTCCCTGGCCCATCGCGAGTAGTCAGGCCCGCGGCTCATCCTTGTTGAAGGTGTAGCCTAGCGGCAGGCGTTTTCTCCCACTGTCGCTTCGACCCTCTGTCGCATCGGTGTGCGACGTTTCCGGATGTGTTGTTCCTCCAGGCACTCTCGACACCTCTCAAAGTCGGTCAGTTTCGTTCTGTTATATCTGCAGTAACCTGACGTGAGTCGTGACATACTCTCAGATTAGAGGTGACGCGAGATTTTGGGCTCAGCCGTTTCCTGGTACACGAGGGGCTATGTACACGACTGAAACGACGACGGGTCAAGGTAAAATTTTTCTGGTCTCAAGGGTTGGAGACAGTAAGAGAGGTTTGAATGTCAGGCTACAGGACGTAGATATGGTGATGACAGGGAAATGAGACTCTGGGTTGGCTTACTGGTCTGCTTTTTTTTTTCTTCTTCACGTTTTACTAATGTAGTTGCAGAACAGAGCCGATACTGGTTTATAAGACACATATGAGGCTTCCCAGATTCTCCAATAACTTATCAGAACAAATAGTCATCCTGACCTATAACTTTGTTAAGCTTCGGATATACACAGTAATGTATGGTACTACAGACCACGAACCATGAAAGTGCCGGATTACATTGTTTTAATCGAATCTTTAGGTTCAAGTACTCGTCACAATATGAGTTACATACAGACAAAGGTAAACGTAGACAAACGTACTATGGAAACCAGCAACCCTAGTCCAGAGGTGCGTTCAGGCAAGCTTTGCAAGTCCTCCTTAGTGCACCAAGTTCAATGAGTCCGACTGTTCACTTACATACATATAGGATCGTCCATCCGAGGTTGTTGTCGTCCCCTGGAACTCTCGAAGTGTGCCGACCTCTGACTCTCTCGGCTTTTGAGGATCTCTGTATACGGCGTTTGAGGCTGTTTGCTTATAAACGATACGTGACTGCGTCGCTTTTGACCTCCAATTCGCAATCAGTGAAAGTGAAATCAGCGGTTTCCCAATGTCTGTGACCTCTTAACGGGCTGACGAAATCGGCTTGCACTGTACCTCTCTACCTAATTTACAAGGCTTACAGCTGATATTCATACTTAGATGATTTCTCTCTTTTTCCTAAACGTTTCATGATTCGGTCATTACACATCATACAACGTAGATCGACAAGTATACAACTTACTGCTCTCTGAAGGTTCAACGGCTAACGTCAGTAGACAGACCCAACTGGACTGCAAAATGTTTGTGTGACTGACAGGTACTGAACTTTTTTAAAGAACAGGAGGATTGTCCATCACTTTGAAAACCGTGGTTACTGTTTAGTGTCACTACCAGCAAAATCCGCAGTGCAAAAATCGGTGGCGCGAAACGGGCTTTGTAGCCAATTAAAACCGCAACCGTTCCATAAGAGTTCGAACACCAGAAAACATTGCTCAAGTGAAAGAAAGCCTGGAGCAAAGTCCGATGAAATCCAAACACCGTTTACCTCTGCAAGTGGAAACAAAGACATCGTAGGGTCGAAATACTGTTCAGAAGCATAACACTGTCGGGGTAGGGCAACCACATTCGAAATATTCCACGTCAAACAAGGACCGCTGCTAGTGTTAAAAATCTTTATCCAACTACAGAGGCACTACCGGTTTCACAAACTGTATTTGCATCATCAGGTGTTTGTAGTCAATCCATAAAAACGATTTGATTAAAACCCGGAATATGCTACATTTCGGGTTTTAATCAGATCGTTTCTGCAAACATCTGATGATGCAAATACAGTTTGTGAAACCGGTCGTGTCTCTGTATAAAGATTTTTAACAGTCGTAACGGCCTTCTTATTCAACATTATTAAGAAGAACTTCCATCTGTACGCATACAAGTTCCTACATCCACTACATCTACATCCACAGGGATTCTATGCAAAATCAAACTTAAGTGCCTGCCAGAGGGTTCATCGAACTACCTTCACAATAATGTTCTGTTATTCCTCTCTCGAATAGCGCACGGAAGAAACGATCACCGATATCTTTCCCTGAAAGATCTTATTTTCCTTACTTTATTATGATCTTTTCTCCCTCTGTACGCCGGCGTCAAAAAAATATTTTCCCAATCGCAGGAGGCAGTTGGTGATTGATATTTCGTGAGAAGATCCCATCGCAACGAGAAACGCCTTTGTTTTAATGATGTGCACCCCAAATCCTGTATCATGTTGGTGACACTCCCTCCCCTATTTCTCGATGATACAAAACGTGCTACTCTCCTTTGAACTTTCTCGATGTACTCCGTTAGTCCTATCTAGTAAGACTCCCATACCGCGCAACAGTACTCCAAAAGAAGACCGACAAGTGTAGTGTAGATAGTCTCTTCAGTAGATCTGTTTCATATTCTAAGTGTTCTTCCAAGAAATCGCAGTCTTTGGTTCGCCTTCCCCGCAACATTTTCTGTGTGTTCTTCACAATTTAAGTTCAAAAATGTTCAAATGTGTGTGAAATCTTATGGGACTTAACTGCTAAGGCCATCAGTCCCTAAGCTTACACACTACTTAACCTAAATTATCCCAAGGACAAACACACACACACATGCCCGAGGGAGGACTCGAACCTCCGCCAGACAATTTAAGTTCTTTCTATTTGTAATTCCTACTCATTTAGTTGAATTTACTACCTTACAATTTGACTGATTATCGTGTAACCAATGTTCAACGGACTCCTCACACTTTTCATTATGTAGGGTTAACTACGAATTTTCGCACCAAACATATATCTTTTCTAAGTCGTTATTCAATTGGTTTCGATCTTCTGATGACTTTACTGGACGATAAACGACAGCATCATCTACAAACAATCTAAGACCACTGCTCAGATTGGCTCCTAAGTCGTTTACATACACTACTGGCCATTAAAATTGCTACACCAGGAAGATGACGTGCCACAGACGCGAAATTTAACCGAAAGGAAGAAGATGCTGTGATATGCAAATGATTAGCTTTTCAGAGCATTCACACAAGGTTGGCGCCGGTGGCGACACCTACAACGTGCTGACATGAGGAAAGTTTCCAACCGATTTCTCATACACAAACAGCAGTTGACCGGCACTGCCTGGTGATGCCTCGTGTAAGGAGGAGAAATGCGTACCATAACGTTTCCGACCTTGATAAAGGTCGGATTTGAGCCTATCGCGATTGCGGTTTATCGTATCGCGACATTGCTGCTCGCATTGGTCGAGATCCAATGACTGTTAGCAGAATATGGAATCGGTGGGTTCAGGAGGGTAATACGGAACGCCGTGCTGGATCCCAACGGCCTCGTTTCACTAGCAGTCGAGACGACAGGCATCTTATCAGCATGGCTGTAACGGATCGTGCAACCACGTCTCGATCCCTGAGTCAACAGATGCGGACGTTTGCAAGACAACAACCAACAGTTCGACGACGTTTGCAGCAGCATGGACTATCAGCTCGGAGACCATGACTGCGGTTAACCTTGACGCTGCATCACAGACAGGAGCGCCTGCGATGGTGTACTCAACGACGAACCTGGGTGCACGAATGGCAAAACGTCATTTTTCCGGATGAATCCAGGTTCTGTTTAAAGCATCATGATGCTGGCATCCATGTTTGGCGTCATCGCGGTGAACGCACATTGGTAGCGTGTATTCGTCATCGCCATACTGACGTATCACCCGGCGTGATGGAATGGGGTGCCACTGGTTACATGTCTCGGTCACCTCTTGTTCGCATCGACGGCACTTTGAACAGTGGAAGTTACATTTCAGTTGTGTTAAAACCCGTGGCTCTATCCTTCATTCGATCCATGCGAAACCCTACATTTCAGCAGGATAATGCACGACCGCATGTTGCAGGTCCTGTACGGGCCTTTCTGAATACAGAAAATGTTCGACTGCTGCCCTGGCCAGCACATTCTCCTGATCTCTCACCAATTGAAAACTCTGGTCTATGGTGGCCAAGCAACTGGCTCGTCACAATACGCCAGTCACTACTCTTGATGAACTGTGGTATCGTGCTGAAGCTGCATAGGCAGCTGTACCTGTACACGCCATCCAAGCTCTGTTTGACTCAATGCCCAGGCGTATCAAGGCCGTTATTACGACCAGAGGTGGTTGTTCTGGATACTGATTTCTCAGGATCTATGCACCCAAATTGCATGAAAATGTAATCACATGTCAGTTCTAGTATAATATATTTGTCCAATGAATACCTGTTTATCATCTACATTTATTCTTGGTGTAGCAATATTAATGGCCAGTGGTGTAGATAAGATACAGCACAGGAGTAGTATGGAGATGGGGTCATCGCTCCACTTTTGATATCAAATTGATATGTAAATTAATTAAATTGATCAATTAATCACCCCGCTCCCTACCACGCCCACCCCCGCCCCTGGATGACGTCACGAGTTTTCTCAGCTGCACGTGTGCTCTATCTCCCACTCCCCCCTCCCCCTCCTCCACCCCTCCCCCAACCTACCCTATTGGCGGGAATTTCGAATTTTGGAGGGAATCTCGAATTTTGCTGGGAGTTTCTCTGTCCGAGGGCTGTGCTGACATCCCCCCCCCCTCTCCGACCAGGGAATTGACGAGAAATTAAAATTGGCAGTCGTCCTTTTCTCTCCTACTGTGTTGGCATAGGAGCGTCGCCTTAAGATGACGGTCAGATGGTGATAAGGCGAGTTTTGCAGACCAATGGGACCGTTCTCTGGATGCGCAGGGTTATGCTACTTACTTTCTCTTTTGTGTTGTCTAGAACCGTTGTGTGAGGCCCTGCCGCAAAGGGAGAGTCAGTGGGGGCGCGTCTGCAGTGCGTGGGGGCTCTGTCGCTCTATTTTAGAAGAGCAAGTTGACTTGAGGCGGCCGTCCTTTTATCTCCTATTGTTTAGTTGACTAGGTGCAGGCGTAGAAGCGTCGCCTTAAGGTGGCGCCCAGTTGGCTACGATTACCTGGGCTGCATCATGGTTTTTGAGCAGGTATCTGTACCGAACTCTGAGATCAAACAGCCATAAATACTGCACACTTACAGGTAATACATTTTTTAATCTCCTCTCTGTCCAACACCAGCATCTCGTCAGTTGAGCGTATTTCCCACCAAAAAGAATAAAGATAGTACCGTACACCCCTGCCTTTCTCCCACCAGCTTGTAGGTATAGGGTAAAGTTTGAGTGTGTCTGTCGCTAGTTTCGAGTGGTACTGTGACATTTTTTCCCAGCAGCAGGATAACACCAGTTGTACGGTATCGTCAGTTTTTGAGCTGTATTGCGCTTTTATGCCGTCCTTGTGTAGCGCTATGAATGTAGTTCTATAATTAGGCCCGATCTTTGTGATTAATTAGGTAATTAGGATCGATCTTTGCATCAGTTTCCCGACCAAAAATAAATAAAGTACGCCAACTTAATCTTTCTCTTCCGCATCTGGACAGTTTCCATGTGTTAGGGGGTGCACTTGGGCTTTCCATCCAGTAGAATCAGGGTTAGAGTCCCAGAAAGGACACAGCCATATTTAATTTCCCGTCATTTCCAAGCGCCTCCGGTGGTTTAATTGTGTTAAGGTGGTACACTTGAGCTCTCCACCCAGGAGGATCAGGGTTTGAGTCCCATCAAGGGTACTGTCAGTTTTAATTTCCGGTAAATTCCCGGATGGGGGTGGGACAAAGAAATTCCCGCCAAAATTCGTAATTCCTACCAAAATTCGAAATTCCTACCAAAATTCGAAATTCCTGTCAAAATTCGAAATTCCTATCAAAATTCGAAATTTTCGCCAAAATTCGAAATTCCTATCAAAATTTGAAAATACCTTCAAAATTCGAAATTCACGCCAATAGGGTAGGTTTGGGGGGAAGAGGAGTATGGGACGGGGTAGGGGGAGGAGAGGGCTGGGGCACATATGCAACTGGGATAACACGTGACGTCATCTGGTGGAGGGGGTGAGTATGGTCGGGAGCTGGAGTGGGCGGTCGGGGGTGATTAATTGATCAATTTAATTAATTTGCATATCAATTTGATACCAAAAGTGCAGTGACGGCACCATATCCCTACTACTCAAAGAAATAGTTCAAATGGCTCTGAGCACTATGCGACTTAACTTCTGAGGACATCAGTCGCCTAGAACTTAGAACTAATTAAACCTAACTAACCTAAGGACATCACACACATCCATGCCCGAGGCAGGATTCGAACCTGCGACCGTAGCGGTCCCTCGGCTCCTGACCGTAGCGCCTAGAACCGCACGGCCACCGCGGCCGGCCCTACTACTCACAGGGCCAATAACACTACCTTGGGGAACGCCAGAAATCATTTCTGTTTTACTCGACGCCCTTCTGTCAATTACTGTGAATTCCCTGACAGGAAATCAGGAATCCAGTAGCATTCCATAGGGACATAGTTTGATTACAAGCCGCATGTGAGGTACAGTGTCAAAAGCCTTCCGGAAATCCATAAATACGGAATCAATTTGAAATCGCTTGTCAATACCACTCAGCACTTCGTGTGAGTAAAGAGCCGGTTACTTTCCACACGAACGATCTTTCCTTAAACCGTGTTGACTGTGTGTGAATAGACCGTTCTCTTCGAGGTAATTTATAACGTTCGAACACAATGTATGTTCCAAAATCCTGCGGTATATGAACGTTAATGATATGGGCCTGTAATCCAGTTGATTACTCCTACTGCCTTTCTTGAATACTGGTGTAACCTGTTTTACTGTACAGGGGTTGTGGATATTTGGGTGCAGATCTTCCGTCGAGCGAGCGGTTGTATGTAATTGTTAAGTATGGGGCTATTACTTACTGGTATATATCCTGGACCGGAAGACTTGCTTGTGTTAAGTGATTTAAGTTGCTTCACTATCTGCTAAGTTTCTCATGTTGGTAGCTGTTCTTGACTCGAATTCTGGAATATTTATTTCGTCTTCTTTGGTGACGGAATTTCGGAAGGCTGTGTTTAGTAACTCTACTTTGGCAGCACTGTCTTCAATAGCATTTCCATTGCTGTCGCGCAGAGGAGGCATTGCGTGCTAAGTTCTGCCGGTGGTTTCTGTCTTTTGAATGCTCAGTTTTTCATTTCTTCACTCGTGTTCCTCTTCTTCTGTTCGGTGCACGGTGCCTTGTCTCCGCTTCATGAAACGAAACTCTCACCGAACTGTGAATGCTAAATGATGTGCCCAGAAATTTTATTATGGTGTGCGGACCATCTCACAGAACATGAACGACAGTACAGGTGTTTTGAGGGCGCAGCACACACCACTTTGACAGCCTTGTCACGCTTGCTTGAGCTGTTCATTGAAGAGAGGACGAGCAGCAAAGACAGTGAAATATCGTGACTTCTTCAGTCGCCTGCCTGATCTCTTTATTTTTACCTAAGGATGAAACAGAACGGTCAAGTGTAGTCAGATAACCCTCCCACTCTAGAACAGCTACAGCAGAACGTTGAAAACGCTATTACTGCTACACCTGAGGAAGAGCTGCTAAGGGCGTCCCACACTTTGAAAAATCGACCACAGCGCTGCACTGATGTCAACGTCGGCCATTTCCATAAACTTCTGTGATGTTCACTAACAAGGATCAGACCCGCGCCAGCGTTATTGTAAATATTTTTCTGGGGAGTTTTACTTTGGTCACGTCTTTGGGATAAACCATTCGTCCTCACAGACGACTCTAAATACTTTGACACCCACCTTGACAAGTACGTATACTTCGACATACACGTAAGACAGGCACTCGAAAAAGTAAGAAAAAGACAGAGCCTAATAAGACACTTACAAGGATATTTACACCGATCAGCCAGAACATTATGGCAACCTATCTAATAGCCGGTATGTCCAGCTCTGGCACGGATAACAGCGGTGCCGCGTCGTGACATGGAAGCAATGAGACCTTGGTAGGTCAAATGGTTCAAATGGCTCTGAGCACTATGGGACTTAACATCTGTGGTCATCAGTCCCCTAGAACTTAGAACTACTTAAACCTAACTAACCTAAGGACAGCACACACATCCATGCCCGAGGCAGGATTCGAACCTGCGACCGTAGAAGTTCCTTGGTAGGTCGCTGGAGGGAGTTGGCACCACATCTGCACATACAAGTCACCTAATTCCCGTAAATTCCGGGGAGAGGGACGAAGAGCTCTGACGCCACGTTCAGTTACATCCCAGATGTGTCCGATCAGGTACAGATCTAGCGGGCTGAGGAGCCAACTCATCGACTGGAACTCGTTACTGTGTTCATCGAACGACTCCATCACACTCCTGGCCTTGTGACATGTTGTATCATCTTGTCGAAAAATGCCGCTGCCATCGGAAAACGTGATAGCCATGAATGGCGTACGTAGTCTTCAATCAGTGTACGATACTCCTTGACCATCACGGGCCCTTGCACGAGCTCCGCTGGACCCATGGATATCCGCGTCAATTTTTCCCAGGGCGTAATGGAGCCGCGGCCAGCTTGTCTCCTTCCTCCAGTACAGGTGTCAAAGAGCTGTTTCCCTGGAAGAATACGAGTTCGCGTCCTCCCACCGGCATAATGAAGAAGGTATCAGGATTCATCACACCAAGCAATGGTCTGCCACTGCACCAACCTCCAGTGCCTATGGTCACGTGTCAATGTCTTGTTATGAACATTGGCACATGCATGGGTCGTCGGATGCGGAGGCCCATCGTTAAGAGAGTTCAGTTTACCGTACGTTCAGACACATTTGCACTCTACCCAGCATTAAAGTCTGCCACAGTTCACGGCCGTCCTGTTTTACCAGTCTGCCCAGCCTATGATGTCCTACATCTGTAATGAGGGGTAGCCGCCCAACCCCATGACGTCTGCACATGGGTTCACCTTGGTTTCGCCACGTGTTGAAGACACTCACCACAGCACTTCTCGAATACCGACAAGTCGTGCAGTTTCCGAAACGCTCGTGCCGAGCCTCTGCGCTATCACAAGCTGCCCTCGGTCAAAGTCAGATTGACCGCGCCTGCCCCGTTCTACACCAGGACAGCGCGCTCACTGATACTATATGGACCTTGCGTGTGTCTGCCTAGCGGTCATTCCATGCCAGGTGAGGCTGCTATCGCCTGGATGGGTTTGTATCGATAGGTCGGTGGACATAATGTTCTGGCTGATCAGTGTATACGGGCACAGTGATGAGCCAGGGATAATCATCTACAAGTTGTTCATCAGACCCCTGCTGGACTATGCAGCAGCTCCGCTACCAGGTATGACGGAGGCTAGGGTGGAACTACTGTACTGTATAGCAGCATAATCAAACTTCGCTCCATCACATACAGAGCAGAGGCAGCGCAGGTCACCCCTTTCGGAGTAGATTAGCCAGACTAAAGGCACATCTACTAAAAGACAGACCCTACATTAAGCAACTTTCGACCACCGCCTCCCGAAGAACGACGGAAGACAAACAGAATCATATTTTTCCATCAAGAACGAATGCACAAAAGATGAAAAAACAGTTCGCCGAGGAAAACGAAAATGAGCTGATAGGAGAGGTAAGGAACTTAGTGAAAGTAACTCAGACACCTACTGGCAGTGGACTAAACCTAAAAGTAGCGTAACTAGACACAACTAGTAGGTATTACAAGTAACCACAACTAGACCAATAATGAGCCGGCCGCAGTGGCCGAGCGGTTCTAGGCCCTACAGTCTGGAACCGCGCGATCGCAACAGTCGCAGGTTCCAATCCTGCCACGGGCATGGATGTGTGTGCTGTCCTTAGGATAGTTAGGCTTAAGTAGTTCTGAGTCTAGGGGACTGATGACCTCAGAAGTTGAGTCCCATAGTGCTCAGAGACATTTGAACCATTTAGACCAATAATGACACAGGCTGCAGTAAAACAAAGTAAAACCTTGTGAAGTCTACATCTACAGCGTACTCACTCCGTCTTCAGGCCACGAGTGGCCTACCGGGACCATCCGACCGCCGTGTCATCCTCAGTGGAGGATGCGGATAGGGCGTCGTGTCAGCACACCGCTCTCCCGGTCGTTATGATGGTATTCTTGACCGAAGCCGCTACTATTCGGTCGAGTAGCTCCTCAATTGGCATCACGAGGCTGAGTGCACCCCGAAAAATGGCAACAGCGCATGGCGGCCTGGATGGTCACCCATCCAAGTGGCGACCACGCCCGACAGCGCCTAACTTCGGTGATCTCACGGGAACCGGTGTAGCCACTGCGGTAAGGCCGTTGCCAGCGCTACAGCGTATTATCCTTAAAAAATAACTACCCAAAAGCTGCATACCAAACCAATAGAAATAACTATTAATTAATCCACTATCCAGGTAGCACCAATGTATTGCAGTAACTCTGCTCTCTGATACTGTGTTGCATACTTATATACTCACAAATCGTTCTATGAAAATTTGAAACAATGTATTATTTTCAATAAGTAAATTAGTAACTTGTAATTGTAAAGAGAGAAAATAAAAAATTAAACTTTTGTGTGTGGAGTTCGGGTCCGCGCCGTAGATTTTTTGTGAAAACATCAGGATCAAATTACAAGTGTTTCGTGTTAATATGTAATTTAACTATTGATCTCTTAAAGCGAACGTTGCACAGAGTAATGGTTACAGAATAGATAAATCACAAGTTTGGACTGTCGCTGCTCAATATATACATAATCCCTTCGGGCCGATTTCTCGTTTCATTTTCGACGATGCCATGGCTCTCGGATTCGCTTGGCGCTGGACATTTTAGGATTTTTGGATTCCTTATGACGTGAGCTTCCCTCTGACTTGCGCTTTCTATAATTACGAGCATATTTGCGAGTCATATGAAACGCATCTTTCATTATTTTTAACGTTCACTTCAATACCGATTTTCAGTTATATTCCGGCGAATATTTACATTATATATATTTATGTCCTACGCTGGCCCAGAATCGAATACGCCCGGCGGATTAACGACGGAGGCCGGAGTGCCGGCCAGCCTGGATGTGGTTTTTAGGCGGTTTCCCACATCCCACTAGGTTAATACCGGGCTGGTCCCCACGTCCCGCCTCAGTTCCACGGCTCGCAGACATCTGAACACATTCACACTATTCCATGGATTACACTAGACGCAGACTGTTGGGGTACACTAATTCCGTCCCAGGGGGTACGGGGTGGCGGCAGGAAGGGCATCCGGCCACCCCTTGAATTAACCTTGCCAAATCCGATTAACCATGCCGACACTGCGTTACTGCGGGAAACAGGCACAAACAAAAGAAAGAAAGAAAGAATATATTTATGTCCTAGTGGTGCTCGAGAAGCTCTTCAAAATGACATGACAACTAGTGTCCTACCTAAACGGGTTCCCCAGAACTACGTGGGGTGTTCAATAAGTAACGCAACATTTTTTTCTGAAAGCAGGTTGGTTTTATTCAGCATTCCAGTATACCATACTATTCCCCATTCTTTTGTCTACAAAATCCTATTCTTCATCATAATCTCCGTTCAATGCGACGGCCTTACGCCACATTACTAGGAGGGCCTGTATGCCCACATGGTACCACTCTACTGGTCGAAGTCTTTGTCATCGTCTTGCTGCATCAGTGAACGAAGGAAAGGTAGGAATGTTGGGTTTAACGTCCCGTCGACATCGTGGTCATTAGAGATGGAGCACAAGCTCGGATGGTATCAAGGATGGGGAAGGAAATCACTCGTATCCTTTCAAAGGAACCATCCCAGCATTTGTCTGCAGCAATTTAGGGAAATGACGGAAAAACTAATCTGGATGGCCGGACGCTGATTTGAACCATCGTCCTCCCGAATGCGAGTCCAACTGCACCACATCGCTCGGTGCTGCTGAATCAACAATCTCCCCACCATCCATGTTCTGCTTGCCGCGGAGAGCATCTTACACTGGGCCTAAGAGATGGGAGGTTTGCCATCCGGGATGTCGGGTGGATGAGGAAGAACAGTTCACTGAACTTTTGTCAGCTCCTCTCGGGTGCGCAGACTTGCGTGAGCCGTTGCGTTGTCATGGAGAACCAGAAGTTCTTTTTCATTTTTGTGGCGTCCAACACCTCGAATGAGAGTGTCCTCACGTTCCAACATTGAAGGAGTCACAGCTGTGTGTGGCTGGCCGGCACATGAGTGGTAGAACAGGTTTACGGGACTTATTGCGATGACGACAGACGCCTCGCCCAGCGGCTCACCGTTCTTTTGTTCAATGCCAGGTCTCCGTAGACGTCCTATGGATACCTGCGATGCTCTCGTTTACCGCCAAAAGAAACTCCGTGACGCCTCCCTCCTTGGAAAGTACCTCCGTTGTAGACGCCATTTTGAGGGCTACATATAGTGAAGCCACCTATCGGAACATCATGAAACTATAGGGTCCGAAGCAGGAATGTTCCACGACGTCTCACAACAAATTTCGTACTTTTCCAACAGAAAATGGCCCTAAAAAGAAAAAAAAAGTGTTGCGTCACTTATAGAACGCCTCTCGTAATTCGTAACAAACACACGCATGCGCATACGCTGGTACGAAGACGTCACAGTCAAACTGCGCGACAAACACGTATAGACGTGATCTATCAGCTGTGGACTCAACCATTGTTATGCGCTAGTAGTCTCGTTGTTATTAGAGATTAAATTCTGACTCTATTTTGTCACACAAAGAAGCCTAACCGACGAGCGAATAGACGTATTCACGTCAAAAAATAGCTCTAATCACGTTAGGCATTAGATATAAGTTTACAACTGTTAGAAAATAAAAGTTATTACGAAATATTATAATAAGCTGGATATAAATGATAAATGGTGATCAGCTAAAGGAAAAGAAAATATATTGGCCTCAGGCCCAATAAAGCTAAACAATCTATGAGGCCCGTCCATCCCTATCAGGGACGGAACGAAAAAAAAGTTGAATGCAGCTGTTAATTGAAACGAGGAGGTTAATTATGAAGCGGCAGGAACAGAGAACCGCAATAACAAGATACATGGGTAGAACTGTCTTACGGTATAAACGATATCGGACAGTCTTTGACAATATTTTGCCCCTTAATCTAGGTTAGTTTTGTCCTTCCGATGGTTGTTACACTTTCTTTTTTAAATCTTATAGCTTTGGGATGGAATGATTTCAGTTGAATTTTATAGATGTATGTACTGGAAACTGTAGAACGAATCTCTTCTGTTTTTAAATTATTTCTCGGACGACATCTCCTATGCGAAGTCCATAATAGTCGAAGTTGTCCCATATTCCAGAGCCACATTTCTCTGGAAATAGAGGTGCACACTTTCTCTGCACAACCTTTGCTGGAGCTTCGCTCAATACCTCTTTCTCAGCGACGGGTCACGCTGCTGAATTGCTCCATTCATACTGCGAAAACTAGCTGTCGCAACGGTTTGCCTGCTGATTAGCGAACACACAACAGACAGGTGTCTGCATTCCAAAGGGACAGCTCACGAGCGTGGACTGTTAGTAATCTTTAAACGCGACTGAAATGCTTCCCTTCGTATTTACACGTGCTCTTAGGTTCCATCTTAGTAAGGCTTGTGATCAAATAGCGCAGAAGAGATAGACAGCAGCCGGACGTTGTGGCCGAGCGGTTCTAGGCGCTACAGTCTGGAACCGCTCGACCGCTCCGGTCGCAGGTTCGAATCCTGCCTCAGGCATGGATGTGTGTGATGTCCTTTGGTTAGTTAGGTTTAAGTAGTTCTAAGCTCTAGGGGACTGGTGACCTCAGATGTTAAGTCCCATAGTGCTCAGAGCCATTTAGATAGATAGCATACCTTCGGAATTCTCCTAAAACCGGTGGTGGCAGTGGCAACAAAATTATTATTTAAGATAGTGTGTACAATCTGAGTGTGGAGGCATACCATCAGACTTTCGGAAAAATATCATCCACACAATACTGAAGTTACCAAAGGCAGATAAAACCGATAATTATCCCACAGTCAGCTTAAGAGCTCATGCACCGAAGTTGCCGACAAGAATGGAAGAGAGAAGACTGGAAAAGAAAATTGTGGATCTGTTATAGGACGATCAGTTGGTTTTAGGAGAGGTGGAGGCACCAGAGAGGAGGTTCTGACCTTTCTGACCTTCCGGTTGACAAGATTTCAGAAAAGTCATGACACATTCGTAGCCTTAGAAGAGGCGTTCGACAACGTAATAAGGTGCAAGATTTTTAAAATAAAAAAATTAAAATTAAAAAAAGAAAACATGTATAAGGTCTACAGAAAGAGGTTAATATGCACAATATGAACAAGAGCAACACGGAAATAACAAAAAAGGAAGAGCAACAGAGAAATTTTCAGAATTAAATGAGTGTCGTCTTTTTCTCCTACTGTTCAACCTGAAAATCCAAGAAACGACGATGGAAATTCGATTAGCGATGTACTTAACAACAGGAATGGGAAGTGCAAAATAGATGGAGTCAAAGGGTTCTGCTACTAGTAGGCAATGTAACACATTATGGACGAAACAATAAAAAAGCAGAGTAGCACAGCAAAGCCTACATTCCTTGCCAAAACAAATGTACTAGAATCAGATACAAGTTTTAAATGGCTCTGAGCACTATGGGACTCAACTGCTGAGGTCATTAGTCCCCTAGAGCTTAGAACTAGTTAAACCTAACTAACCTAAGGACATCACAAACATCCATGCCCGAGGCAGGATTCGAACCTGCGACCGTAGCGGTCTTGCGGTTCTAGACTGCAGCGCCTTTAACCGCACGGCCACTTCGGCCGGCTACAAGTTTTAATTTGAGGAAGACATTTCTGAGAATGTACGAGGGCATGCTGAAAAGTAGTGTGCCCGAATCTTTTACATGAATAAGATATTTAAATAAAACAAACGTTATTAACATTTTACGTCTTTATTCTTCATGTCTATATATTTAGAGCCCTCTGCCGCTAGAGGGCTCCGAATTGTAGCGTGTCACATGGCAGTGTGTAACATAGCTATGTCGGTTTCTTGAGAAACAACCTGCTGTAACCCAGTTTGTGAAGTCATGGAGTACCCTCTGTTTTATCATAACAGAGCCAGACCACACACGAGCGCTGAGACATATGCAACAATCAGGCACATTGAGTTCACTGTCATCGATCATCCTCCATATAGTCCCGATTTGGCGTCATCCGATTTTCATCTGTTTCCAGAACATAAAGAACACATTCGAGAATTTCTCTTTGATAGTGATGAAGCGGCACAAGCACAGGCGAGGTTATGGCTCCATCAACAATGTCAAACGTTCCACGGTGACGGTATGAACCAACAGGTCTCTCGTTGGGAGAAATATGTTTGCCAGGGAGCCTATGTTGAGAAATAAATATGTAGACATTAAGAACAAAGATGTAAAATGCTAATAACGTACGTTTTATTTAAAAAGCTTTAAGGGCTTTCACATAAAATATTCGGACGCATTACTTTTCGGCGCGCTCGGGTATATACTACTGCAGCCCGGCATTGTATGGATGTGAATCATAAGATGTGTAAAAACAGGAAAAAAAGAGAATCGAAACTTCTGAGATGCAGTGTGACAGAAAAATTCTGAACATTAAATGAGATAATAAGATGAGAAATAAGGAGATTCTTCACATAATCGACGAGGAAACGAACTTCTGAAAAACAATCATCAGACGAAGACTTGTTAAGACGTCAGAGAATTATCTTCCATGCAACTAGGGACAGCAATAGAGGGAAAAACTGTAAACATAGTCAGAGATTAAAACGTACCCAACAAATACACTGTAATTTCTGAACAAATTTTAAATAGCCTTTCGCTCCATGTATTTTACCCCTCTACAATCAGAATTTGAAAGAGAGTATTCCAGTCAACATTGTCAAAAGCTTTCTCGAAGTCTACAAAAGCTATAAACGTAGGTTTGCCTTTCCTCAACCTACTTTCTAAGATAAGTCATAGTGTCAGTACTGCCTCGCGTGTTCCTACATTTCTCCGGAATCCAAACTGATCTTCCCTGAGGTCGGCTTCTACCAGTTTTTTTATTCTTCTGTAAAGCATTCGTGTTAGTATCATATTTTGCAGCCGTGACTTCTTAAACTGATAGTTCGGTAATTTTTACGCCTCTCAGCACTTGTTTTCTTTTGAATTGGGATTGTTATATTCTTCTTGAAGTCTGGGAGTATTTCACCTGCATCTTGTTCAGAGGATAGAAGAGTCTTGTCATGGCTGGCTCTCCCAAGGCTAAAAGTACCTCTAACAGAATGTTGCCTACTTCCAGGGCCCTATTTCCACTTAGGTCTTTCAGTGCTCTGCAAATTCTTCACACCGTATCGTATCTCCCATCTCATCTTCAGCTACGCCCTCTTCCATTTCAATGATATTGCATTCAAGTACATCACTCTTGCATAGCCCTCTATATACCCCTCTCACCTTCCTGCTTTCCCTTCTTTGGTTAGGACTGGTTTTCCAACTGACATTTTGATATTCATGCAAGTGGTTCTCTTTTCTCCAAAGTTCTCTTTAATTTTCTTGTAGGCAGCATGTATCTTACCCATAATGATATATGCTTCTACATCCTTACATTTGTCCTCTAACCAATCCTTCTTATCCATTTTGGACTTCTCGTAGATCTCAATTTTGAGACGTTCGTATTCTCTTGCCCCTGCTTCATTTACTGCATTTTTATATTTTCTCCTTTCATCAATTAAAATCAGTATCTCTTCTGTTACCCAAGGATTTCTACTAGCCCTCGTCTTTTTACGCAGTTGTTCTTCTGCTACCTTCGCTATTTCATTTCTCAGTGCTACCCATTCCTCTTCTACCGTATTCTTTTCCCTTGTGGTAGGCGTGGGCTCGTATTTATGTTGGCTACAATAGTGCCTTCACTATACTGTTCGTAGTAGCTTATCCGCGTTCCTATTTTTTATTCATTGTTAAATCTACTCCTACATTACCCATATCTGATTTTGTATCTATAACCCTGTATTCACCTGACCAGAAGTTTTGTTTCTCCTGCCACCGAACTTCACTAAGTCGTACTATATCTAATTTTAACCTATCCATCTCCCTTTTCAAATTTTCTAACCTACTTGCCCGAATAGGAGATTTGACATTCCAGCCTCTGATCCGTAGAATACAAGTTTTGTTTCTCCTGATAACGACGTTCTCCTGAGTAGTCCCAGCCCGGAGATGCGAATGGGGGACTATTTTACCTCTGGAATATTTCACCCAAGAGGACGCCATCATCATTAAACCACACAGTAAAGCTGCATGCCCTCGCGAAAGTTACGGCTGTAGTTTTCCCTTGCTTTCAGCCGCTCACAGTACAAACACAGCAATGCTGTTTTGGTTGATGTTACAATCCAGTTCTATCAATCATCCAAACTGTTGCCCCTGCAACTACCGAAAAGGCTGCTGTCTCTCTTCAGGAACCACACGTTTGTCTGGGCTCCCGACAGATACCCCTCCGTTATAGTTGCACCTACGATACGGCTGTCTGTATCGCTGAGGCACGCAAGCCTCCCCACCAACGGCAAGGTTCATGGTTCATGGTGTGGGATATCAATTTAAATAAATTTACAGACAGATAAATGATCCCAATTTCATAAAAACTGGATGATTTATTCAGGAGCAAAAGCTTCACAAATTGATCCAGTCAAAAACGCATTGGTGCACCTCTGGCACATAAGCAAGCAGTTATTCGGCTTGGCATCGATTGAGAGTTGTTGGATGTCCTCCTGAGGGATATCGTGCAAAAATCTTGCAATTGGCGGGTTAGATCGCCAAAATCCCGAGCTGGTTGGAGTTCGCTGTCCATAATGCTCCAAACGTTCTCAGTTGGGGAGGGATCCGGCGACCTCGCTGGCGAAGGTTGGGTCTGGGAAGCACGCAGACAAGCAGTAGAAACTCCCACCGTGTGCGGTCGGGCATTATCTTGCTGAAATGTAAGCCCAGGATGTCTTACCATGAAGGACAATAAAACGGTGCATAGAACGTCGTCGACGTACCGCTATGCTGCAAGGGGGCATGACAACCAAGAGGTCCTTCTACGAAAAGAAGCGGCACCCCAGACCATCATTCATGGTTGTCAGACCGTACGGTGGATGACAGTCTGGTCAATCTTCGCTGGTCATTGGGGCTCAGTTCGAAGTGAAGCTCATCGCTGAAGACAGTTCTGCTCGTAAGCAATGAGATTCAAGGCCGAAGGCGTGTCTTGAGATGCGCCGGACAGTGGTGGGGTATGAACCTGTCCGCTGTCATACGGCCCGACAACCGGAGTGACGGTCTGGCTGCCATTTCATTTTATATCAGGACCGATTTAGTTGTCATCCACGGCACCCTAAGAGCACAGCGACACGTCGGCGATGTTCTAAGCCCCGTTTTGTTGGCCTTCATGGCAAGCCATCCTGGGCTTACAATGCAGCAAGATAATGCCCACCCACACACGGTAAGAGTTTCTGTTGGTTGTCTTAGTCCTTGCCAAACCCTGCCTTGACTAGCAAAGTCGTCGGATCTCCCCCAAACGCGAACGTTTGGGGCATTATTGCCAGGGCCCTCCAACCAGCTCGGGATTTTAACGATGCAGTGCGACGGTTGGACATAATTTTGCACGATATCCCTCAAGAGGACATCTAACAACTAACGCCAAGACGAATAAGTACTTGAAAAAGTACCAGAGGTGGTCCAATGCGTTATTGACTGTGTAAGCTCTTTCTCTTGAATAAAACATCCAACCTTTCTGAAACTGTAGTCATTTGTTTGTCTGTACATTTATGTCGCATCTGATGATTTCGGGACGGCCGGTGCGGCCGAGCGGTTCTAGGCGCATCAATCTGGAACTGCGCGACCGCTACGGTGGCAGGTTTGAATCCTGCCTCGTGCATGGATGTGTGTGATGTCCTTAGGTTAGTTAGGTTTAAGTAGTTCTAAGTTCTAGGGGACTGATGACCTCAGCTGTTAAGTCTCATAGTGCTCAGAGCTATTTGAACCTTTTTTTTTTGCTGATTTCGGGTTCAAAAAATGGTTCAAACGGCTCTGAGCACTATAGGACTCAACTTCTGAGGTCATCAGTCCCCTAGAACTTAGAACTACTTAAACCTAACTAACCTAAGGACAACACACACATCCATACCCGAGGCAAGATTCGAACCTGCGACCGTAGCAGTCGCGCGGTTCCGGACTGAAGCGCCTAGAACCGCCTGTCCACCGCGGGCGGCTGTTTCTTTGTCTTATAGTGTATTTGGGGACGCAGCCTCTCTGAGATGAAGAGTTGGCAAAGGACATGGACTCGTGGCCAGGCGGGCTGCATCAAACTAGTCGTGAAACCAATTAACTCCATCCGTCCCAAAACATATTCTTCATCTACATGTATGCTCCGCCAGCCAACAGACGAGATGTAACAGAGGGTAAACATGGTACATCGCTATCCTTCCTTTCCTGTCTCATTCCGAATACTGTGTGACAAGGACGACTGCCAGTAAGTCTCGATTGTAATTTCTCTGATTTTCTCGACGTGGTCGTTCCGCGAGACGTATGTGGGACGAAGTGCCGTCTCTTCTTGAAATGTTCCGTTAGGGCATTTTTAACAGTAAACCTTTCCATCATGCACAACGCCTCTCTCGTATTGTCTGCCACTGTAGTTGAACGAGCATCTCCGTGACGATCTAGTACAGACTAAATGAATCAGTGACGAAACGTGCCACTCTCTATTTGGCATGTTAATTTTGCCTGGCAAGGGTCCCACAGCGATAGCGGTACTCAAGAATCAATCGAACGAGGGTGTTGTAAGCTGCCTCTGCCAAAGGTCAATTACAGTTCCTGATGGTTCTCCATATGGATCTCAATCTGGCACCTGCTTTTCATGTAGCGAGTGTTACGTTGTTGTTCCACTTCAGGTTGCTCCATACGGTTACATCTAATTTATAGAATGAAGCAGACGATGTGGCGTATTCAGGGCTGCGTCCCTGCATGTTCGGCCACCACACACGCGGATATGCTTCGCGGGCCAGTTTGGCTTCTGCTTCACCTTGGAGGTTTGCTGTCAATAGAAGAACCTCCTGCAGCTTCCACAGTGCTTAGGGAGGTGGTTCTCGACCTGGTGGTAGTTACCACCCGAGGGGAAATTAAATTTCCTGAGGGGTAAAAACTGAACGATGCGATTCTGTTTGATAATAAATGCATTGTCCGTTGTAGGTTGTATTATGTTTTATTAAAATCGCGCTATTAGCTAATTTCGGCAGTGAAGCTTTATCAAGCACATTTGTTACGACATGTATTACATACCGTGCTCATCACATAATGACATAGCAAATGTGCTTGATAATGGCTCACGACCGAAATTAGCTAATAGCACGATTTTAATAAAGCACAATACAGCTTACGACCGACAGTGTATTCTTTTATTTAACACTCAGAGGCTGTGGATCCCCACGGAAGCAAAAATATTCTGTTTCAGTCAAGAAATTACATTATTTGCAGAAGATCATTACTATTATCACAATTTTGTAAGGCTCTGATACTGATTATATAAGTTATCAGTAACTACTTTTTCTCAGATAGTAGCATTAATGCGATGAAGGTTTCAGGTTCCTCGTATACTCGACCCATGACACACATGTTGTGCTTTGTTCCGCACATAGCTGATGGTAAAAGTGAGACGTATACGTAACAAATGCTAAATATCTCAAGAAAATATCTTCTCTAAGTTGTAGATAGTAACTGCAGTAGTCCAGAAATTGCTGCATTACTCGTTTGGAGACAGATAAATGAATTAATTGACAGCACGACACAGCGGTAACTGCGTAAAAGCTACTATAGTGCGGTGCACGGTATATACGTTATTATTATCACTATTACTATTAGTGGATGTGGTCAGACACAAAGCATTCACATCCAAAGTCTTCCAGTTTCTACCAGTTCGAAGTAAAGAGTGCAGGAATGAAGTAATTTACGAACAGTAAGTATAGTGCACACATTTCAACTTCGTTGATTTTAATGGGGTTGTGGTGTGCAGACCAAACAAGTCGTGCAATGGAGAGGAGTAATAACGCATGGGAAGCATGTTTTTTGAGAGTAGCACTTGCGATGCACCATGAATAGCACTTGCGATGCACCATGAATTCCTTCGTCATTCATTCTAAGACACACACAAACACACACACACACACACACACACACACACACACACACACACACACACACAAACTAAATATCATTCAATTCCCATCCTTTTAAAGTAAAAGATAGCTTCAGCAGCGAGACATACTGGTGTTGGGCTTGTGTCTGTTCTGAGACTCCATGAACGACCTCATTTAAGCTCTTAGTTTAGAGATGGAACGGCCGCTTGGATCAGGTATGAGGTCTCAAATCAGTGTGGTTCCTGTTGACTCTATGAGCAGGTGGGACTATACTAGGCATGGCCGTCACCTCAACAGGAAAGGGAAGGGAAAACTGTCTGGGCTAATAGCAAGTAACTTAAGGAGGGGCACTGTCACAAGTGGTAAAGTACCAGTGGTTACAAGTGACAGATCAGCAGTTTTTAGGGTAGGAAGGGCAGAAACAAAAGATGTTCAAAGACAGGGTGAAAATGACATTCACATTGATAAAACAGGCAGCCAGATAGCAAATTTTAATGTACGCAGTTCATGTAGACAGCCACTGACTGAAACTAGAGATACTCAAAAACTGACAGGAAAATTAGGTTCATCCAGTTGTAATTGAGCCAATGCACAAAATCAGTTATCTTTATTGCATCACAATATCCGAGGACTAAGGGGTAAGCTTAATGTGTTGCTTATTTGTGTTGCAGAATTAGAGTTGTGCAAGCCAGTTGGTATTATCTGCCTCCCTGAACATCATGTGACCACTGCAATAGATATGTTAAATGTTACAGTACTCAAGTTAGCTTTTTACTTCTGTAGAGAAAATATGGAGAAAAGAGGAGTTGTCACATTTGTTAGAAACGGTTTTGATTTCAGGAATATTGATATGAATAAATTTTGCTCAGAGCAGCACTTGTGCAACAGAAGTAGTATTTCATAATAAGTCCTTCATAATAGTAGCTACATACAGATCACCTTCAGGAAATTTTAGCCTCTTCATAGAAAATCTGGAAGCTCTGTTGTGCCATTTCATGGTAAAAAAAACCACAGAAATAGTCGTTGCTGGTGATTTTAATGTGGATTTATTGAAAAGCTGTGTCAATGAACAATTATTGCAGTCAGTGAAACGCCCTGCTTAAGTCCGTAGGACAGAACAGGTGGTTGGAATTGTGGGAAGGGGCCAAAAGCGGGCTATCAGTTACACTCAAACACATAACTTTATTTAGTTGTCCAAACAATACAGCAAAAATTTTTGAACTTAGTTATCGGCTGAATAGTCCGCACTATCTTATTCCCTAAGGGCAGAAGCACTTAAATTTAAAAACGGCTGAAAGCCATTAACTTAAAATTCAGACTCAAAACAGAATATTTAGAAGGCAGAACGCCTCACGTAAGTAAGTTCTATAACTTGGCTGAAGGCCCAACAAATCTAACAATTGAAAAGCTAACAAGTTTAATTTAAAGACGGCTGAAGGCCCATGATTTAAGACTGCAGGTAAAATTAATTTAAAAAAAACACAAGGCAGAAGGTCTTATCTTCAATTGGCTGAAAGCCCCACATAACCTGATACTTGAAAGACAAGAACGTTACTTTAAAAAAAACGGCTGAAGGCCGATTACTTAAAACAACTAAAATAATTTTTAGTAGGCAGAAGGCCCAAAGCTTTATCTTTAAACAATATTTTACACAGGCTGAATGCCCAAACAATCTAAGATTTAACAAGCAAGGAATTTAAATTTTAAAGTGGCTGAAGGCCCATTATTGAAAAACACAACTACAATAAATTTTCAAAAGGCAGAAGGCCCAAAGCTTTATACAAAAACTATTTTAAATGAGGCTGAAGGCCCCAAACAATGAAGGACTTGACAAGTAAGGAACTTTCAATTTTAAAGCGGCTGAAGGGCCATTATTTAAAACCCAACTAGAAGCATACAAATTCAAACCATCGGCTATAAGCCATTAAATGCACAATCAAATACCAATAAGAAAAGGCAGTACAGCCAGCGGCGCTTAGAAGTTTCCGGGGGTCGGTCTACACTTGAAATATTAATGTTCATTTAGGGGAGACAGGTAGCCAGTCCAACTATATCCGATCCGCCGGCAACCCAACCAAGAGACAGTCAACAGACCCACCGACAAGACGACTTGCTTTCAACCTGACCAGTGCACAAGGAACTCCAAAGCCAAAACGTAAAAGGCGTAGCCACAGACAACCAAGTATGCCTAAGCTGTCAAAACTACACACACGTCTTGGACAGCGACAACATGGTGAGGAAAGGACACTGCCTGAATGTTATGTCAGCGGCCAGGGCAGGTAACTGGAACGCTAATGGCCACAAGGCAGAAAATTCCGCTGGTGCACTTGGACTTCAAAATACAGTTAAACTCCACCATATAGTGACCAAATTTTCGCCAACTCGAAAACTCGCTGTTGCTCACGGGAAAACCCCCAACAGCCAACAATGAAAACCAGCGGCACAATGTGAACAGTCTGGCTTTGGTAATTAAATCACCATTCAACTTTGATGTCCTGGGTCGGTGAGCCATGAACCCCCGTATCAATCGGAACAGCTCCCACACACTCCAACACTGCATAGAGACCACCAGTGGGCCCGGCCCACTGCGCCGCACAGAGATTTTCTGGCTTATCCGCACCAACCGAGCGACTGCCGCACACCAGCTAGCCAGAAACTGTAAGCACCAGACCAAAGATAGTACAAGGTGGGAATACCAATGCACACACAGAAAGAGGAAGAACCACGGCCTAACTGCAATAACTGTGGGAAACCAAACTCAGAGTAACAGTCAAGGTTTAAACCAACGCATAAGCCGGGGCCAGCATGGCTCAAGTAACACTATCATTCAATTTAGTTGCTACTGTGAACTTTGCAACTAGGATATGCAAATGCTCAGAGACTGCTATTGATAATATCTTTGTAGACAAATATAGGGGAAAAGTCATTTCACCAAACCAATAGTAAATGGGCTATCTGATCATGACATGCAGCATCTTGTATTAAATGTTGTAACTTGTCAGGATAAAAAAATCTATTAAATCTGAGTACAGGATTGTAACACATAGGTCAAAAATTGAGAACTTCAAGAAAGCTCAAGGACATGAAGTGGATAGATGTTTACAGTACTTTTGACTCAAATGGAAAATACAAAGCATTTACTAATAAAGATACCTCCACTTTTGATAATTATTTTCCACTAAAGGTAATTCAAATCACACAGAAGTCAAAAAATAAACCATGGGTTTCACAAGGAATAAAGATATCATACAGCACAAAAAGGAGTGTGTATCTTCGATCAAGGAACAGCTCTGATGTTAGAATTGTAATGCATTACAAATAATACTGCAAAATATTGAAGCAAGTAATCCAGAAATCGAAGCAGCTTTATTATGAGAAAAAGATAATTATCTCAGGCAACAAAATAAAAACTGTATGGAATGTAGTGAAGACAGAGACAAGTAGGGCCAAAAAGGAAGAGGAACAGACAGCTCTAAAAATAAATGAGACTTTGGTAACAAGTGCATGCAGTGTTGCAAACCTCTTAAACAAGTACTTCATTTCTGTTAGAGACAGCCTATGGTTACAGGTTTGGTGTACAGTGCAATGGAGCAAATGAGAACAGTCTTCAGAAATAACTTCAGTAAAATGGAAATGACACTCATGTCTCCCAAAGAAGTAGCATCCATCATAAAATCCTTAAAATCAAAGTATTTCGCTGGGTATGATAACATATCAACAAAGTTAATCAAAGAATGCTCATATGGGTTGAGTTCTGTCTTAGGTTATTTGTGTAATTAACCTCTTATCAGTGGAACATTTCCAGATTGGCTAAAATACGCTGAAGTTAAGACTCAGTACAAGAAGGGGGATAAAGAGATACCATCAAACTATCGACCAATTTCACTTTTGATTGTGTTGGGACAGCAACCTGCCACAAATTTACTTTCAGTTCCTTTATTCAAAGGTTCAAAGGGTACCGTTACCGGTTTCGAATCGTTGTGATTCATCCTCAGGCGGTTTACACGCTTTCTTTATGACATGTGTGTTTCTTATAGATTAATTGTCGTAAAATATAAATAATACATAATTATAAACATGCCACACACTGATGGTTGCGTTACAGATTTTCGTTGCGTGTGACTTACGTGAAATGTCTGTTTGGAGTGTTCGTTTTCATAACATTCGTCAAACAGATGTGAATACATTCCCACTGCATTCTTATTGTTGCACACGTAAATTTTTCTCACTGAACGCTTTAGATTTGTCACTGAGAAGATTTCTATCATGCACCATATGTTTTAATACATACAAAGAGCTTACAAACATATGAGTATCAAAGATGCTATGATATATCATATCATTTGACGATGATGTGCTATGTTTGGAAAGGATCATATATTCATTTATGCAACTGTAATGCCTTTTACAGTAGTACCGAGACATTGATTTTTTGAGTTGATATTGTTACATTAATTATATATATATATATATATATATATATATATATATATATATATATATATACTCGTGGAAATGGAAAAAAGAACACATTGACACCGGTGTGTAAAACCCACCATACTTGCTCCGGACACTGCGAGAGGGCTGTACAAGCAATGATCACACGCACGGCACAGCGGACACACCAGGAACCGCGGTGTTGGCCGTCGAATGGCGCTAGCTGCGCAGCATTTGTGCACCGCCGCCGTCAGTGTCAGCCAGTTTGCCGTGGCATACGGAGCTCCATCGCAGTCTTTAACACTGGTAGCATGCCGCGACAGCGCGGACGTGAAGCGTATGTGCAGTTGACGGACTTTGAGCGAGGGCGTATAGTGGGCATGCAGGAGGCCGGGTGGACGTACCGCCGAATTGCTCAACAAGTGGGGCGTGAGGTCTCCACAGTACATCGATGTTGTCGCCAGTGGTCGGCGGAAGGTGCACGTGCCCGTCGACCTGGGACCGGACCGCAGAGACGCACGGATGCACGCCAAGACCGTAGGATCCTACGTAGTGCCGTAGGGGACCGCACCGCCACTTCCCAACAAATTAGGGACACTGTTGCTCCTGGGGTATCGGCGAGGACCATTCGCAACCGTCTCCATGAAGCTGGGCTACGGTCCCGCACACCGTTAGGCCGTCTTCCGCTCACGCCCCAACATCGTGCAGCCCGCCTCCAGTGGTGTCGCGACAGGCGTGAATGGAGGGCCGAATGGAGACGTGTCGTCTTCAGCGATGAGAGTCGCTTCTGCCTTGGTGCCAATGATGGTCGTATGCGTGTTTGGCGCCGTGCAGGTGAGCGCCACAATCAGGACTGCATACGACCGAGGCACACAGGGCCAACACCCGGCATCATGGTGTGGGGAGCGATCTCCTACACTGGCCGTACACCACTGGTGATCGTCGAGGGGACACTGAATAGTGCACGGTACATCCAAACCGTCATTGAACCCATCGTTCTACCATTCCTAGACCGGCAAGGGAACTTGCTGTTCCAACAGGACAATGCACGTCCGCATGTATCCCATGCCACCCAACGTGCTCTAGAAGGTGTAAGTCAACTACCCTGGCCAGCAAGATCTCCGGATCTGTCCCCCATTGAGCATGTTTGGGACTGGATGAAGCGTCGTCTCACGCGGTCTGCACGTCCAGCACGAACGCTGGTCCAACTGAGGCGCCAGGTGGAAATGGCATGGCAAGCCGTTCCACAGGACTACATCCAGCATCTCTACGATCGTCTCCATGGGAGAATAGCAGCCTGCATTGCTGCGAAAGGTGGATATACACTGTTCTAGTGCCGACATTGTGCATGCTCTGTTGCCTGTGTCTATGTGCCTGTGATTCTGTCAGTGTGATCATGTGATGTATCTGACCCCAGGTATGTGTCAATAAAGTTTCCCCTTCCTGGGACAATGAATTCACGGTGTTCTTATTTCAATTTCCAGGAGTGTATATATATATATATATATATATATATATATATATATATATATATATATATATATATATATATATATATATATAGTACTGTATAGGTAAAATAGTACATTATTTAATTACGTTTAGCATCATGAGAATTATAGTAGCACATAAATTTGATACTTGATCTGCAGATAGGCGTACTAATATAATTTGCTTTGGAGGTTGGAAAATAATTTTTGGAAATTTTTCAGGAAAGGGGTGTTAGCTAATTCCGTTTGTTCATTAAGGATATAGTCTGGGGTGCTGTTTTTGTGTGTGTGTATTTCTATTTCTTCTAATATATTCATAGTGGCTCCTTTGTCCGCCAGATATAAAATTTTGAAGTTGTCCGCAGTGTTTCCCACTGAATGGTTTTCTTCAGCAATATGGGCTGCAAATGCGGATTTGTTCAAGTTACCAAGCCTTAAAGCATCAATGTGTTCTTTATATCTAATTTCAAAACTTCTGCCTATCTGTCCATTGTAGAATTTTGGACATGTATGGCATTAGAGTTTGTATATCCTTGGAGGTATTTACATCATGGATTACTTTTTGTTGTAATTTGTTATCTGTGGGAAAGCTGTTTGTGACATTTTTCTTTTTAAATAAGTTTGCTATTTGGTATGAAAGTGGGCCTCTGTATGGGAGACTAGCATTTTTAGATTTGGCTTCTGTGGCACACTGATTTGGATTCAAGTGACTGCTGTGAAGTGGATCTATGGTTTTTGTCTGCATTTGTTGTGGAGTTTTTCTATTATTGTGGGTTTTTATCCATTATTATGAGCAGCTGTTTTAATTATATTGGTTTCATTTTGTTGGTCTGTGTCACTCATTGGTACTTTTTTAATTCAGAGTAGCATCGTTCTGAAATATGCCATTTTTTGTTGGTGGGGGTGGCAAGATGAGTTGTCAATGCTGACATCTGTGGTGGTAGGATTTCTGTAGATACTAAATTGATGTTTATCGTTACTATTGAAAATTTTCAGGTCAAGAAAGTTATTGCTTTCATTAGTATCATTTTCAACTGTGAATTTAATATTTTTGAGCATTTTGTTTAGATCTGCTACTAATGCATCTATTTCATTGATTGTACAATCAAAAAGCAAGATTGTATCCTCAAAATATCTTCAGTAGTAGATTATTTTGTTTGAGATGTGGTGGTTGGTTGAGATGAATTTTGTTCTATATGGTTGATGTAAATGTCAGCCAATATCCCAACTATGTTACTTCCCATTGCCAAACCATGTTGTTGGTACAGTTTGTTGTAGAAGGTAAAGTAATTATGCTCTAGAATAAGTGAAAGTAGTTCTATAAGTTCACAGATCTCTGCAACACTAATATTCTTATATTTAATAGATTTTTTCTTATAATGTTAATAGTCTCTTTGAGAGGGATGTTCGTGTATACATTGACTATGTTTATTTTATTTTATTTTATTTACATGTCAAGTTCCATGGGACCAAATTGAGGAGCAAATCTCCAACGTCATGGAACATGTCAGTACATGAACTTACAACATAAATGTAATAACAGATAAAAATAAATGCTCATGAACCTGAAAGAAAATCAGTCCATAAGTTTAAGAAAACGCATCAGCAATACAATGAGAATCATCTTAATTTTTCAAGGAACTCTTCGACAGAATAGAAGGAGTGATCCATGAGGAAACTCTTCAGTTTCGATTTGAAAGCGCGTGGATTACTGGTAAGATTTTTGAATTCGAGTGGCAGCTTATTGAAAATGGATGCAGCAGTATACTGCACAACTTTTTGCACAAGAGTTAGGGAAGTCCGATCCAAATGGAGGTTTGATTTCTGCCGAGTATTAACCGAGTGAAAGCTGCTTATTGTTGGAAATAAACTAATATTGGTAACAAGAAACAACAATAAGGAACATACATATTGAGAGGCCAATGTCAAAATACTCAGACTCGTGAACAGAGGTCGACAAGAGATACGTGAACTCACACCACTTATTGCCTGATCCGCCCGTTTCTGAGCCAAAAATATCCTTCCAGAATGGGAAGAGTTACCCCAAAACATAATACCATACGACATAAGTGAATGAAAATAAGCAAAGTATACTAATTTACGTGTCGAAGTATCACTCACTTTCGATACCATTCGAATAGTGAAAATGGCACTATTAAGTCTTTGAACAAGATCCTGAACGTGGGCTTTCCACGACAGCTTACTATCTATCTGAACACCTAGGAATTTGAACTGTTCAGTTTCACTAATCATATGCCCGTTCTGCGAGATTGAAACGTCAGATTTTGTTGAATTGTGTGTTAGAAACTGTAAAAACTGAGTCTTACTGTGATTTAACGTTAGTTTATTTTCTACAAGCCATGAACTGAGGTCATATACTGCACTACTTGAAACTGAGTCAATGTTGCACACAACATCCTTTACTACATCAGCAAACAGAAATATTTTAGAGTTACCCATAATACTAGAGGGCATATCATTTATATAAATAAAGAACAGGAGCGGTCCCAACACTGATCCCTGGGGCACCCCCCACTTGACAGTACCCCAATCACATCGCACATCATAGCCGTTATCAACATTGTGAATAATGACCTTTTGCTGCATGTTGCTAAAGTAAGAGGTCAACCAATTGTGAGCTACTCCCCTTATTCCGTAATGGTCCAACTTCTTGACCGATATTGTGAGATCAACATGGTCAAATGCCTTTGTTAAATCAAAAAATACACCAAGCGTTCGAAACTTTTTGTTTAGCCCATCCAGTACCTCACAGAGAAAAGAGAATACAGCATTTTCAGTTGTCAGACGACTTCTTAAGCCGAACTGTACATTTGATAGCAAATCGTGTGATATAAAATGATCAATTAACCTTACATACACAGCCTTTTCGACAACTTTTGCAAACTCTGATGGCATAGAAATAGGTCTAAAATTATTTACATTATCCCTTATTTAGTGATGCTAATTTAGCTGATGGTGGGATGTGGATGTATTTAATTAAGGTAATGAGTTCATGTGTGTTATGTGTGGTGTAGCTATTTTCAAATGTATAGTATTTGGTAATGAGGTCTTTTAGTTTATGGCTTATGAAGTATGCAGGGCTGTTTATATATCATATATCCATTTACGCAACTGTAATGCCTTTTACAGTAGTACAGAGACATTGATTTTCTGAGTTGATATTGTTATATTAATTATAAGGTTTTTTTTGAAATATATATATATATATATATATGATGTCCTATGTTTGGAAAGGATCATATATCCATTTACGCAACTGTAATGCCTTTTACAGTAGTACAGAGACATTGATTTTCTGAGTTGATATTGTTATATTAATTATAAGGTTTTTTTTGAAATATATATATATATATATATATATATATATATATATATATATATATATATATATATTTCTAAAAAACCTTATAATTAATATAACAATATCAACTCAGAAAATCAATGTCTCTGTACTACTGTAAAAGGCATTACAGTTGCGTAAATGGATATATGATCCTTTCCAAACATAGGACATCATCGTCAAATGATATGATATATCATAGCATCTTTGATACTCATATGTTTGTAAGCTCTTTGTATGTATCAAAACATGTGGTGCATGATAGAAATCTTCTCAGTGACAAATCTAGAGCGTTCAGTGAGAAAAATTTAAGTGTGCAACAATAAGAATGCAGTGGGAATGTATTCACATCTGTTGGACGAATGTTATGAAAACGAACACTCCAAACCAACATTTCACGTAAGTCACACGCAACGAAAATCTGTAACGCAACCATCAGTGTGTGGCATGTTTATAATTATGTATTATTTATATTTTACGACAGTTAATCTATAAAAAAAACACACCACATGTCATAAAGAAAGCATGTAAACCGTCTGAGGATGAATCACAACGATTCAAAACGTAACGGTACCCTTTGAATAAAGGAACTGATAGCAAATTTGTGGCTGGTTGCTTTCCTGACACCATCAACATTTGTCTCCAAACAACAGCCACGGTCTCCATCATGTCATCATATGACAAAATTACAATTTCACCTTTGCTGGCTTTCTCAAAAACATTACAAAAGATTGTGTTCAAGCATCTCCTCAAGCATCTGACTGCAAATTGTATATTGTCCAAGTCACAGTTTGGATTTCTTACTGGTTTGATACAGAGAAAGCTATTTACACTTACAGTGGGAATGTACTTAATTCATTAAATAATAAATTAGAGGCTACTGGTATTTTCTGTGACCTGTCAAAAGCCTTTGGCTGTGTGTAACACAGCATTCTCTTAAGTAAATTAGATTATCATGGTGTCACTGGCAATGCTGTAAATTGGTTTGAGTCTTATCTATCTAACAGTAAACAAAGGATGTCATTGAAAAATACTTGTACATTAAGCAGTCAGTCTTCATTTGATTCAGACTTAACTACATGTGGTGTTCCTCAAGGTTCCATCTTGGGTCCATTGCTGTTTCTTGTGTACATGATGACACACGTATATGCTCAACAAAAATGGTTCAAATGGCACTGAGCGCTATGGGACTTAACATCTAAGGTCATCAGTCCCCTAGAACTTAGAACTACTTAAACCTACCTTAACCTAAGGACATCACACACATCCATGCCCGAGGCAGGATTCGAACCTGCGACCGTAGCAGTCACGCGGTTCCAAACTAAAGCACCTAGAACCACACGGCCATTCCAGCCGGCTATATGCTTGACAGTATTGTGGTTATAATTACGGAAAGCAGATTACACAAGTTGGAACATTTAGTGTTGACTGTCTCGCTCTTTCGAAGAGCAGCGAAATGTTGTCGTGTTGTGTGAAATAAATTGTAAGTAAATAACATAACAAGTGTTGATATGAGCATCTCTATAAAACCCTTTCCTGAGGTCTTGCTACTTCCATGCATTATTTGTACCACAGCTGCTGTTCGGTACAAGGCGGGCGCGCCTTTTGGTGATTTCATACTTTACTGGCCAGGAAACAAATAAACATTCCACGTTTCACGACCCCTCTAGACATGTAGGCTGTGGAATCCTATCTCCACTACTCGCATTCCTTGGCAAATCCGCCCTCTTTCCGTAGAAGCATATAGAGGAAGAAACTTTGTCGACAGGAGGATCGATTTATTATACGAAAACTTTTCGAGGTGTTTCGCTCAGGGAAATTGAACCGTAGACAGAACTTAGCGCGATTATAATTTATTGTAACAGTGATAAGTGAAGATATATGCCAGTGAAACAGGCGGACAATAAGGGAGTCGGGAGGATTAAAAAAATCTTCTGTAATACGGGAGATTCTGGGAAATATGGGAAAGCTGGTCAGTTTACTATGGGCAAGAGCCGTGCTGATGCATGGTGTGCAGGTCGCGGTACACACCACTCTCACAGACGCCTATTTCCAATAGAGTTGTCATGTATCTATGTGACACCAAATTTCCACGGACGGTTCTTAGGTCGCCAGTAAGATACTTGAGATGTGCTTAAGTTCCGTGCTGCAGACTGACCATTTGTCACCACGAGTCTCTGTTACATACCCAGTGCCTGCCGCTGCTGCTGCCCGACGCAAAGTGTCATCTCACCATCACCACAAGCCCTGTACGATGCCTCTGCTGAGGGCACCGCTTTGCGGGATCTGCATGTGATGTGACTGCCCAGCGTCGTGGGACGTCCATGGACATCTTCACGGTGTACACCTGTTGGGCATCATCAAGGATTGACGTTTCACTTGTAATCAAGTTCATCCTCAGAAGCAGTATTGAGTTTAATTCTTGGTTAATAACAAACGGTTATTATTGAAAAGCGTATATTTCAGTACTGTCTTCTACACCACTCGCAAAAAACCGACGTAACGGACGATACCACAGCTTTACTCCTTTCCCAGTATTAACGGTTTCCCTTTACAAACAAGCGTGACTGTCCAAATGATGACTCCAATTTCATTACACTATTCTCCTTGTATGATTTTGCATTGAATGGAAAATGAGAATATTATGAAATCGCTCAAATAAAATACCGGCAAAAAGTGAAGCACACAAAAATGGAGGAGGAAACGAAACTTTACTGTTTGAGAGAGTACGTGATGTTGTTTCAGTGATTAAGGAGTCAAATTTACAAAGAATTTTGCAGTATGAGACCACCTCTCAGTACAACATTGCATCCTGTATGGCCTGGATGCACCCACTGATTTGATTGAGAACTGTGTCATCATAAATCTGTCGTATCCTCTCTTGAGACAAACTCGACCCCAGCTGCTGGAGCTGGTCTTCAGTGTCCTGGAGGCTGGCACTGTAGCAGAATTGACGTGAGAGTTAGTCTCACAGGTGTTCTACCGGTGTCGAATGTGGGGACCCTGCTAGCCATGAGAATTCCTCGAAATCAGGCAGACAGTTCATAGAGCAACATGACAAGTGTGGACGAGCATTGTCCTATAGAAAAACGGCAATATGTTACTGTCGCATGAGTGTTAACACATGAATATGCAGGACATCTGTGACATACCGTTGTGTTGTAAGACTTTGTTCAATTATTACCAGCCATGATGTGAAGTCATACTTGTCGGATCCTCACACCAAGCCACCAGGAGTAATAGCGCCGTGCCTCTCCAAAGAATTGGAAAAATGAAACCTCAAGTCGCCGCCATACTGGCCTCTGATGGTTAAGACTAATTCCTGAACGGCAGTATTGGACATCATTAAACTAAGTCGAATTAAAAAAAGCTACAGACAAACAAGAGGCGACGATTATGTGCTTTTTGGATTCTGGTGAAGCCTTCAAAACTATCGACTTCGATATTCTACTTGAAAAACTCGAAAGTTAAAACTTTTCCTCAAGAGCTGTACAATGGTTCCACTCACATCATACATTGATCCAACAGTGAACAATGGTCGAAATAAAAAGGTCACAATGGAGTAATGTAGTTTCAGGGTTCCCACAAGGCTCAGTATTGGGTGTATTACTTTTCACATTATGTGTTAGTTCTGTATAGATTATTATCTCTTACTGAAAATATCATTTACATGCTGACCACCTTCAGTTATACCTACGTGAAAACTCAAGGCCAATAAACCTGTGCACAACCATCCACCATGTAGATGCTCTTTTTTTCCTTATCAAAATGAACAGAGACCAAAGGTTTGGAATGTAACCCATCCAAAATGCAAGCAATCTTAGTCGCACACTAAAGACTTACTATCCCTAAGTTCAGAGAATCTCTTCCACCCTTAACCCTAAACAACACAGAAATAACCTTTTCTTCTTCAGCAAAGAGCTTGTCTTCTTTAAAGAGTTCTCTGTTGAAATTCTCTTCTTTCCTAACAGCAATTGTCGCTTCCATTTCAATCCTCTTTCATTATTCTTTCCACTCCTAATACCAAAAAAGGCTTCAATGTGCTAAACTAATCAATATAATTCATCATGCCTCCAATACTTTATTATTATTACCTTTGACAATTTTTCTGTCTTATTAATAATGCAAATTATTATTACTGAGAATGTTATGTACTAACTAATCAAGATCATTCTTAAAGTGTCCCTTATTTTATCGTTGCTATGAGTGTAATTCTTATTATTTTTTTTATTTTCTAAATCACCAATTAGGATCACGTAAGAACCTCAGTTCCTCTTCTTTCCTTGCTGTTTTATTTTTTTCCAGTACTCCATCTTCTCCCCATGTTGTCTTTTCCTTTCTTCTGTCAATGTTGTTCCTAAGGTCTTATTTCTTCTGTGTTGAAAACCTTCTAAATTTAGCATTTCCGATTCTTTGATATTGTTTCTGTCTAGATCTTTCCTTATTTCTGTAATCAATGCTGTTGTTGATTCCTTCTTCCAGGCACAGGAATATTAGTTTCATGAGCCTGTTCTCATTCATTCTGTAGAGGTGACCAAAAAAGAATGCTTTTCTTTTAGCCATTACTACTAATATTTTCTCTATAGTGTTGTAGATCTCTTTTTATACCCTTTGATTTCACTACCATTACGTTTTAAGGAAATGTGCTCATCTTTTATTTACCAACGAAAGCCTGTTTTTACTAAATATGACGTGCTACCACGTATATTTACTGATCTCTTACAAGATGGTGCTTTTACATCTGGCATTCCGTGGGGACCCAATATTTTTCTTAATTTATGGCCAACTTTGAGCTTGACAACATGTTATCATGTCCTGCAATATATGTTAAAGACATAAAATCAAATACTTGAAAATTGGCATAAAAGGGCCGAAACATGGTTTGTACTTAAATAAACAATAAAACAGTCAAATGGCAGTGTGTTCCAACAATAAAACAGTCAAATGGCGGGGTGTTCCTTCAAAAATATTGTATGACTGTTACTCAACAATACCAAAACTTTTTTGTAGTTATCTTTATTACTTCTCATTTTTCAGCCATCTGTAGTATGTATAGCTACCCTTATTCTTCTAACTACCCTGTTTTCAAGTACTTCTATTCCGTCCAGCCTACAATTCATTATTAGGCATTCCCATCCATATAAACATTCTGATCACATCACTGTGGGATGGTATTTTAGTTATGTTTTTCTAGATACCAGTAAGCATGTCTTCTTGTAAATATTCTTTGTCACACAATACGCTCTCACCATTTTGTTAACTCTTATGTCTACTGCAGATTTGTCTACTCCATTCTGTTGTACAATCTCTCCAGGATAGTTGAAGTTACTTGCTCGCTCTATTTTACTTACATTTTCTATGAATTTTGGTGAATTTTAGTGTTTGTCACGAATTTTCTTTTTTTATGCTGAAATTTTGAGACCAGTCTTATTTGCCATTTCTTCAAGAAAATTTATTTGAATCACCATGCCTGTCAGGTTTTCTAAAAGTATTGCAAAATCGTCTCCGAAAGCTAGGCAGTTTACCTTAATTCCATTTGTTTTCCTACCTAGAATTATTGGTTCAATTTTGTGATTCTTTAACTCCAAATTCTGGACCCTTGCAATTTTTTCTAGAATGCAATTAAACAGTAAAGGTGATAAACCATCCCCTTCTCTAAAACAAGTTCTTATTTCAAATGGCTGTGATATTTCTTCCATATATTTAACTTTAGATATTGTATTTGTAAGAGTTTCACGAATTATATTCGCTAATTTTGCTTTAACAGAAGATTCTCTAATGACTTTATCTGTTGTTTCTCTGTCTACCAATTCAAATTATTTCTTGAAATCAATGAATGATCAGTTAAACATTTACTACTTAACATCCTGTGGCAATTTAATCATTTTAAGTTAAAAATCTGTTATGTGGAGGATTTTCCCTTTCAAAAACCTACTGTATGTTCTCCTGATTATTCGTCTAAAGTTTCTAAATCTCTGTCCAGCAGAATTGCCGATAATGTTTGGTATGCCATTGACAGAAGTGGCACTCCTCTGTAATTATCGGCTTTTTTTGTCTCCATTTCTATGTAGCAGGTGGATTAACACAATTTTCCACTCCTCTGGAATCTTTTCAGTTTTCCAGACGTTCTCAAAAAGCAGTTGTAGATCATTTATCATCTTTGGTTCAGTAATTCTGCTGTAAAGGAGTCTTCCCAAATTGCTTTGTTGTTTGTGAGTAATTTGATGGCTTAATGAATTTCTCGCTCTGTTGGTGGGAAATCTTCCTCGAGCTTTTGTGACATTCTTGGAAATTCCAGTTTAACTGTTGGAAGTGGACAGTTTAAGAGCTTATCAAAAACGTTTTGCTACTATTTCACAATTTTCTTTATCATTTAATCCTATTTTGTCATTTTCATCTTTGAAACAAATACTTAGCGTTTGTTAACCCTTTAACTACATGTTTAAAAGTTTGGTAGAAATTTCTCTATTATTTTTGGTAATTAGTATTATTATTATTATTCCCAATTATTATTACTAATAATGTAAATTATTATTATTGTGATTGTTATGTAGTATTTGTTGTGTGTGTTGTTCCTAGGCAGCTGTAAGAGAGCATGTTAAGGCCCTATTCTGGTCATTCTAAATAAGTAATAACTAAATAAACAATTACCTCTGCCCCAGAGGGCACAAGATTGGCCATCTAACCTCGCGGAGCCCACCGCCAACTTCTCGATGTCATGAGCTCCACCACTCTAAAAACTTATTTAACATTGAATCCTTTCAGGGAATCAGTCTCAAAGACGGTATTCAGGAATTCGCGTTGGCCTTTACTTGCTGCCACTGACAGTGGTTCATGTCAGCTCCTGCTTCCTATTAGGAATTTCAGAAGTTTCTTTCCCATAGTTGTCGGAAAACTTTAGCCAACAGGGGAAATCACAAGCCCTTAAACCATCGCAGTCGCCTCCAGTCGCAAACCACTTACAATGGCTTATTACCAATATTTGAGGGGTTGTGGGATTTTGTTCGACCTGTAGATGAGGGGCTGGTATGTCCACAGCTATTCTAAGTGGCTGGAGGCGTATTACAAACAACACATTGTTTCCTATCATCTGAAATAATAATATCAATTAATAATAATACTCCCTAAAACGTGGATATTTCCCAACCCGCAATTAGGAGAATTTCAGTTAGATCGTCTGACTACTTTGCAAAAAAGTACAATGGAAATTATGAATGTGAAAGTAGTAAGGAATGATGAATTTGATTCTGATCATTACCACTCTAAAATTAAAGTCCAACTCTTACTCAATAAAGAACAAAAAATCACATATGTTAATAAATGTAATAGAGACAGACTTACCATAACAAAAGAATCAAAAACTCTCAAGACGAAATTAATGTGGTTAAACATGGCAACTGGCAAGAAATATTTATAGGAATTAGTTATGCTCCATAGAAAACATTTGGATCAATAAAAAATAAAAGGAAATTTAGTGGAATGAAATATGCAAAGAAGCCATTGCACAGAAGGCTAAAAAATGGGGAAAATGGAACTGCTAAAAAAAAATTAAGATCCATTTAAACAACAAGAAAAGCAATGAGATTTTCACTCTGCAGCGGAGTGTGCGCTGATACGAAACTTCCTGGCAGATTAAAACTGCATGCTGGACCGAGACTCATACTCAGAACATTTGCCTCTCATGGGCAAGTGCTCTACCAACCGAGCTAACCAAGCAAGACTGACGACCCCCCTGCATCACAACCCTACTTCTGCCAGTACTCCTACTTTCCAAATCCCCAGAAGCTCTCGTGCGAAACTTGGAGAAATAGCACTCCTGGAAGAAAGGATATTGTGTAGAGACATGGCTTTGCCACAGCCTGGGGAATGTTTTCAGAATGAGATTTTCACTCTGCAGCGGAGTGTGCGCTGATATTAAACTTCCTGGCAGATTAAATCTGCGTGCTGGACTGAGACTCGAACTCGGGACGTTCTAGTCTCAGTCCAGCTCACAGTTTTAGTCTGCCAGGAAGTTTCAACATAGAAAGGAAAGAGCCAGGTTAACCAGAAATTTCAAACGAACTTTTAAAAAGGAGAAATATTTGGAAATCGACAAAAACTTTCTAAAAATAATACTCATAACTTTTGTCAAACTTGTAAGAACAGATTAAAGGGGTACCAAACTCCAAATGTCTGTTTCAAAAATGAAAACAGAAAAATTGGGTTAAGCAATACTGAAAATTGGGAAACGCTAGCAATATTTTCATCAGCTTCTGAATTGTCCTGAATCAAGTCATAAATTGTATGTCTCAGATATTAATGAAAATCTGAATGAAGATTTACCACCAACTATGGAAGAAATTGCAAACGTACTTAAAACCTTCAAACTCAACAAAGCTAGTGCACAAGATTGTATTACAACTAACTTTTGAAATGGTTCTTGCCAAATTAGCAAATGAGCTAAATTTACTGTTTGAAGACATGTGGAAAACAGAATAAATCCCAGAGGAATGGAAATTGGCCTTGATATGTCCACTCCACAAACAAGGTAATAAAAAGTATGTAAAAATCTACAAAGGGACCTCTTTACTGCCAGTAGTGGAAAAAGTATTTCACAAGATTTTATTAAACAGAATGGGAAAAACACAATACAGTAATTTAGATGAATATCAATGTGGTTTTAGGAATGGGAGGTCATGCTCAGAATAACTATTTAATCTCAAGTCAGTAATTCGTCACAGATTGCTTAATTCGAAGGACATTATAGTTATGTTTCTGGATTTCAAAAAAGATTTTCGATTCTGTTGACAGAAAAACTATAGCTAAAATAATCCGAAAATTTGGCGTAAAGTCTAAACTGGCAAACCTAATCCATGAAATTCTTACAGATACAGCCCGTAAAATTAAATTTATGGGAGATATTTCACAGCTTTTGGAAATAAAAACGACAATGTGACAGCCAATCCCAAGTCTTTTTAACAATGTGTTAGAGAAAACAATGAGAATCTGGAACAGAAAACTTACTGAGCTAAACATCTCTCCTGTAAGATTGGGAAGAGGAAGCAAAAAGTTCGAAATCAACTGTCTTGCATTTGCAAATGATTTTGCTATACTTTCCGAAAATGTGACATTTGCAACAGCACAGATCTCCTTTATGAAAATCCAGCAGAACCGACTTAAGAATTTCTTCAGAAAAAATAAAATTTGTAACAAACGTTAGCCATGCTCCAAAATTCCTGAAAAGATTTTGGCAAAATAGAGAGGGTAAATAAATTTAAATATCTATGGGAGTTAATCCAAGAAAATGCTTTGGAAAAATGTGCAATAGAAGAAAGGTTGCATAAAATGTGGATAGTATACGGTATCATCAAAGACCTCTACCACAAAAAGTGACTATCCAAAAACGCAAAAATAAGGCATTACAGCACAGTAGTAAAGCCGGAATGCCTGGCATTAACTATAATGTGGATAAATTGGATGTACTAGAAAGGTGGATTATAAGAAAAATATTAGTCACAAAACAAAGAATGTTGGAAATTACGAAGTAATGCTGAAATGTACCAAAATATAGAAAATATTTCAAGCATAATGGGAAAAAGAAGACTCATGGTTTTTGGACATTAATTTCGAATTCAAGACAGTGAGTTAACTAATAAGATTTTCAAATATTGTGGAGTACGAAGTCCACAACAGGCTGGGTGAACGAAGTAAAAAAATATTTAGAAAGAAACAATGTAAAAACAAAAGGTATAAACAACAGAGAAGCGTTTCGGGAAAAAGTATTGAAAATGGAAGGATTCCCAGGTAGGGTAGCTAAAACGACAGGTCCAAATTGGTCTGAAGACAGAAAGACGAATCATAGAGAACAGATGAATACTGGAAGAAAAGAAAAGTACAAAGAACGAAAAACTGAAATTGGAACGTGGTCCTCAGATAGTCTACTAGCAGTAAGTAAAAATAATAATAGTAAAATCATAGAAACAGGTAATCTACCTGATGTAACTGAAAGAGATGGCGGAGTGCTGGTGCAACGGGAGCGCATTGAGGTTGATGGTGGTCATAACCCCATCGTCTATGGAGATTTAGGCTCCGAACAATTTCCCCAAAATTACCAGAATGGTTGCTTTAAAAGTAAAAGCCGATTTCCTTTCTTTTCCCTCTCCAGTTCGAGCTTTGGCTCTGCCTTTAATGACCAAGTCATCAACAGGATGTTAGAACCTAAGGTTTCTACGTTCTCCCTTACGAAGAGTCATTAATATAATCGATGAATAGTAGAAGACCTAAGATGGAACCTTGTGGAACACTATGTAATGTAACAGAATGGGAACACGTATTACATACACATAGGTACCACGTCAACCTGAGAATATGATACTCCACTGTAATCGTTACTAGCAAACGACGTTCAATGTCATTCACATATATATCTATTACAGTATTATCATTAATATATTAAGTCATGCTTAAGTAAACTGAAAACGAGCAACATGGTTTTTATAAGAACATAAACACTACTGTTATTTAATCCTGTAATTTTTCCACTGTAAAAAACACCTGTTCCGTTAAAAGTACGTGGTATGAACAGTATGAATAATTGTTGGCATTCTCTTAGACGTTACGAATTAAGTACATTGCTAAAACTACCACAAGTCATTATTAGCAAAAGTAATTTCATATAATTTAACGTGTTGTGTATGTACAACTGATAAAATATTTTGCGCAAGTAATTATTATCACAGGAATTATTAATTTATATCTGTTAGATGTTCACAAAGTTAAAAATCACTCACTGGAAAGTCTTAAAAGTTATGTTTCCAGTAATGAATTCTACTCATTGTTTTGTTATGGCTGAAACCGCGAGCGAACGAAGTTAACGTTATATCACTTTTTGTGACGTCAGTCCCATGCATATCTTTTTGACATTTCCAGCACTGAAATAAATTTAGTAAAGCTAAACTTTAGTGTATCGACTTTATTATTTATTTAGTAGGTAGTATGTCACGAAAATCGTTTTGATACTGCCAATAACTAAATACATAAATAAATCTCGCACAGATTGAATTGGAAAGACATTATTTCACTTAGTTATGCCTTCTGTATGCCGAAAAGCAGAAACTGAGTATTGAAGTGTGCTCGTAGCAAGATGGTCACGAAAAATCACATGCAGTTAGTTTTCAGTAGAATGAAGACACAGCTTAATACAGGATTATTCCGTTGACGCGCTTTGGAAACAACGGATCCAAATAGTGGGCCCTTAAATCATCTTTAGACAGGATGTGTTTCTTATTACTAAGCATTCTAGACGTGGTTTTCATCGCGGTTGGTGCACGTTTAAGCCATCCTCAAGCAGAAAATCTATCTGATCGTAAAGCACGCAAGACGTGGTTAAACATCGTGGTTAGTGGACACTTAGGAACGAGTTGTTGCATCAGGCAGAACGTGCTCCTCATCATGATTTGCAATTGCAACGCGCACAAGCCGCAGTTGTCGGCTGTATCTGGCTCGCAAATTACACAGTTTGTTAGAAATGGACGGGCATAAAATTCCTACGTTAGCTCTAGTAAAACATACATTTCCTTCTTTGTCCATATGCTGGTCACGATATACTGTCTGTAGTGTACATCAATAAAACTTCAGTATTCATGAAAATGATGCAAGACAGAAAGGAAGGTTCCTTGTCCAGTCAATAAGGAAATTAGCATATAACTGTTCCATTACAAATAGTGCGATACAACTTTACAATAGTCTTTCACATGAGTTAAATATTATTTCATCATTTCAATTTTTACTAAAACCCTAAGGTCACTACTTCTGTTCAGCAGCAGATAGAAACAAGAAATCAAGAAACTGCAAATATCCTAGTGGAAGTTGTGCAAGCTCTGTTGTAGATAATGTGTGTGTGTGTGTGTGTGTGTGTGTGTGTGTGTGTGTTCCAAAGTCTAGAACTATTTTGGATGAGTAAATATGAGTTAATAAATACTGAATTGCAATCGAATGAGGCAGTGTTGAAGAAAACAATCTTGCATTTAGTTAGTCCATGTTCCTTGGCACATTCACAAAATCGAACTATATATAGAGGACGTGCATCAACAACAATTTACCAAGTAGCACCGCGACTTCTATCGACTACACTACGCAGAATTTTCATGACAATGTCTTCTATGCTACGGTCTCTTGAAGGCTTTAATAATCGATATGTTATTAACGGCATTTAATTATAACAAATGGTAGCAATAACAACATGAATCTTCAGTGGGTCGTTGCCTTGAAACAGTGTACTTTCATAACACGCAAGTTATGGTACAAACACAACCAGATAAACAAATACTTTAGCCAGCAATATTTTATTACACTACTGGCCATCAAAATTGCTACACCAAGAAGAAATGCAGATGATAAACGGCTATTCATTGGACAAATATATTATACTAGAACTGACATGTGATTACATTTTCACGCAATTTGGGTGCATAGATCCTGAGAAATTAGTACCCAGAACAACCACCTCTGGCCGTAATAATGGTCTTCATACGCCTGGGCATTGAGTCAAACAGAGCTTCGATGGCGTGTACAGGTACAGCTGCCCATGCAGCTTCAACACGATATCACAGTTCACCAAGAGTAGTGACTGGCGTATTGTGATGGGCCAGTTGCTCGGCCACCATTGACCAGACGTTTCCAATAGGTGAGAGATCTGGAGAATGTGCTGGCCGGGGCAGCAGTCGAACATTTTCTGTATCCAGAAAGGCTCGTACAGTACCTGCAATACGTGGTCGTGCATTATCCTGCTGAAATGTAGGGTTTCGCAGGGATCGAATGAAGGGTAGAGCCACGGGTTTTAACACATCTGAAATGTAACGTCCACTGTTCAAAGCGCCGTCAATGCGAACAAGAGGTGACCGAGACGATGGCACCCCATACCATCACGTCGGGTGATACGCCAGTATGGTGATGACGAATACACACTTCCAATGTGCGTTCACCGTGATGTCGCCAAACACGGATGCGACCATCACGATGCTGTGAACAGAACCTGGATTCATCCGAAAAAATGACATTTTGCCATTCGTGCACCCAGGTTCGTCGTTGAGTACACCATCGCAGGCGCTCCTGTCTGTGATGCAGCGTCAAGGGTAACCGCAGCCATGGTCTCCGAGCTGATAGTCCATGCTGCTGCAAACGTCGTCGAACTGTTCGTGCAGATGGTTGTTCTCTTGCAAACGTCCCCATTTGTTGACTCAGGGATCGGGACGTGGCTGCACGATCCGTTACAGCCATGCGGATAAGATGCCTGTCATCTCGACTGCTAGTGATACGAGGCCGTTGGGATCCAGCACGGCGTTCCGTATTACCCTCCTGAACCCACCGATTCCATATTCTGCTAACAGTCATTGGATCTCGATCAACGCGAGCAGCAATGTCGCGATACGATAAACCGCAATCGCGATAGGCTACAATCCGACCTTTGTCAAGGTCTGAAACGTGATGGGACCCCATTTCTCCTCGTTACACAAGGCATCACAACAATGTTTCACCAGGCAACGCCGGTCAACTGCTGTTTGCGTATGAGAAATCGGTTGGAAACTTTCCTCATGTCAGCACGTTGTAGGTGTCGCCACCGGCGCCAACCTTGTTGTAATGCTCTGAACAGCTAATCAATTGCATATCACACCATCTTCTTCCTGTCGGTTAAATTTCGCGTCTGTAGCACGTCATCTTCGTGGTGTAGCAATTTTAATGACCAGTAGTATAAAACAAATCGTACCCATAACGAGGCATTTTCTGGAGATCTCCTGTGTGCTGGCGTTTTCGAGAGATCTCCTGTGTGCTGGCATTCCGAAATAGCATATATTAATAGGATTTTATATTATATTATGTTATGCGCGCTCTGTTCAAAAAATTCCCGAACATTAGTTATTTCGCGCCAATGGTATGTTGGAGCGAAATGCGATTGGTATCCCTGCTCACGCCTGTGTTTAATGTGTAACTGCCGGAAGTTTCATTCTTTTACCTCTGTTAGTTATTATTCAGTGCTGTACTGAGTAGAGCGTTGTGTCACACAGGTTGCGAATTCTGAGCTGGCAGAGTTAGAGGCGCAACGCGTCTGCGTTCAGTTTGCGTGAAATTCAAGAAAACCGTTACAGAGACACTCGAAACGATGCAGGAAGCCTACGGTGCTTAAGCCGCACACGATGTTACGAATTGTTGACACGGTTTAAAAATGACCGGACGGAAGTTAAAGATGACCCTCGTTCAGGACGACCTTCGACGTCTACCGACGAAGCTCGTGCAAGGACGTCAATGGAATTGTGCGCGCCAATCGAAGACTAACGGTCCGAGAGGTTGCAGAAGAATGTAACATTTCAATTGAATCATGTCATGAAGTCCTGCGAGAAGGAAACAGCTTGAAATGTGGCGAGACAATTCATGGCTCTTGAATCACGATAACGGAACCGCGGATACATCCCTGTTGCGTGATCATTGGACAATAAACGAAATCACAGTGCTTCCTCATCCTCCGTACTCTTCAGACATGGCCCCTGCGGACTTCTTTTTTTTTTTTCTTCCATATTCAAAAACCCCGTTGAAATGACGAAGATTTGCAACAATAGTCGAGATAAAAGAAAACTCGCAAACGGCGCTTCGTGCGATCCTGCAAGAAGTGTAACAAGACTGCTTCCGGAAGTGGAAACGGCGTTGAGAGCGGTGTATCAATTGTGGAGGAGAGTATTTTGAACGAAACCATGCACAATAAGCAAAGGTAAGCGCAGAAAAATTTTGTTATCAAAGCTCCGGAATTTTTTGAACAGATCTCGTATCTATAATATTAACTGAGGGAGTTGTGGGCTTTAAGTGAAAAAGACTAAAACCTATATGGCGCCCCCAAGTCCTGGTGGTGATGTAGAATGCATATTGGATTTTACTGGGCACGTTCCACACGACGAAGCAAAAATATGACTTAACACTTTTTGACGCTACGAAATGCTATGGACCGCGAAGTCACAAAACTCGAATAGTTCTTCGTACTCGAATGCTTTCTCACACCATGTAAGGACAGCTTCAGACAGAGTAGGACAAACGTTGAAGGAAGGGAAGAATGTAGCCTTACAGGTGCACGATCTGCTATTAATTATCTGTCATCAGTCTCCGTGCACTCTCTTCCTGCCCAACAATACGACAGTGTCGTCCTCTCAGAATTTTCGCGACGTTCCTATTAAGGCAATCTAGGTCTCTGTCACGCTGCGGTACTTTGCTTATCTCTGACGGAGATTATACCGCATTCCCAGACGCGCAGCTATTCCGCGCTTCGCCCTAGTTTCTGCAGCAGTTTTACGGCCGAGAGTCTCTCTTTAATGGAGAATTGCGGCGTCAACAGCGGAAGCCGAAGGTGTTTCGTTTAGTGGGCCGAGACCTGCAGCTGTCGCGGTAACGGAATCCGCAGGGCCGCTGATAAGCCTTATCGGGAATTGCGCGAGGCAACCGGAGCGCCCATCCGCCTGTCACGCCACGAGCCACGCACCTCTTGGCCAGTTCTGCCATCAATAAAACGTCACAACCAAATGGAGCAAAGGAGTCTTACTGCTACACAGCAACCCTCCACAGCTGAGGTCTAATGTGCATACCTGTGCGGGTGCACTCGACTCGGAATTCAGCAGTTTGAATCCTGGTCGTGGCACAAATTTTCATCGCCAGTGCTGCTTGTTTGTTCGTGTAAAAGACGCCTGAATTCAAACTACACTGACGTAAATGGAAAATGTGACGTCATGATGCATGAGGCCGATATTTGTCGAACTCTGTGGAGATGTTTGTCACATAACGGATATTAAATGATAAACGATTCCATATGAAGCTATATTATTCCATTCCATTGCAGCTGGGTGGTACAGCAATCGCACTTTTGAATTATTTCAGAATAAAAACAGTCTTGGATGCAAAGATGCTTAACATCAGTAACACGTTTCGCTCTTTCGGTGCATCATCAGATGGTGTCACAGAAATTTTGAATCTTGAGGGTATTTTTGTTCTGTCGTTGCAACTACAAAACCACGCGCCAGAATGAGACTTTCACTCTGCAGCGGAGTGTGCACTTATATGAAACTTCCTGGCAGATTAAAACTGCGTGCCGGACCGAGACTCGAACTCAGGACCTTTGCCTTCCGCAGGCATTTGCTCTACCGTCTGAGTTACCCAAGCACGGCTGACGACCCGTCCTCACAGCTTCAGTTCTGCGAGAAGAATTCTGCAGAAGAGCTTCTGTGAAGTTTGGAAGGTAGGAGACGAGGTACTGGCAGAATTGAAGCTGTGAGGACGGGTCGTCAGTCGTGTCAGATGGTAGAGCACTTGCCCGCGAAAGGCAAAGGTCCCGAGCTCGAGTCTCGGTCCGGCACACAGTTTTAATCTGCCAGGAAGTTTCGTAACATAAAGGCCGACTTACCCGAATGTAGGTGGAAACGACAGAAAAATACAACATTCCCCCAATTTATATGCTTGCATAACCGTAGCCGTCAGACTTGTGTAGAGAGTCCTAGACCTAAGCGCAATACTGATAATTGTGAGTGTACGCTTCGATTTTATACCGTTCTAGCGAACCCGGCAACGCATCAGAATTTTGGTTTTGATTCGTATTGTTTTGAAGGGTTTCTTTAAATTTTTTCCACACAGAAAAATTACAGAACCCCAGCTAAACATCTTTCGTCTTTTGGATACTGTGTGGCAAGAATATGAACTGGTCTTCTGAACTACCAGTTCGTGAAAGGGCAACATGCAGCTGACCATACGAAACATTTGTCTAATTGTTTAAATGCCCTGCTGTCATAGTTCAAACCAACTCCGAGAAAGAAAACAAAACAGTTCATTTTAACAGCACATGTACAGTATATTGTTATATTGCAAGCCGTCGCTCGCTTTAATCATAAATGTATGTCTGAGTGAAGTTATTCATGTACCTCCACAATAAAAAAAAAAAAAAGAAACAATCACCGGCATGGCCAGGTTGCTGCATCCAGCATTTATGGTCCCCAATTCATTAACCACACATAGCAAATATAGTACCGGGGAACACTGAGATCATGTCCTAAAATATGAATGTTAATCTGACTGACACTGTTGTTAAAGTCAGAGTGTCATGCCACCTCTCACACCTCCCCGTTACGCAGTAATTTCTGCATGGGAAGCGTCACACTTCAATAAAGATGTCAGTGTGATATTGAGCAAAAGAAATTATTTCTTCAAGAAAAGACTTGCCATACCATGACAGCTCTGCCAACCAAAAACCAGTCTTGACCCCATTCAACCAAGGATCACACACACACACACTCACTGCTGCATGCCTGCAAAAGTTATGTGATTTTCTGGGCGTTAGACCCACAGGTCTTTGTTGTACATCCTGGACTCTAAGTAGAATGACTGAATGGTTAAAAAGTCGTGCAGACATTTAACTAACCCATTCACACCGAAACTGAGGTCAGAGATAATTTGTTTCCCTAACCACAATACAATATCGTTGAGCATTGAGCATTCTCTGTGTCTGAGATTTTGTTGCCCCTGCCCAAGCATTTACAATGATTCAGTCTCCTGTAGAGACAAATAACGTGACAAGTTCTAGCCAAACATTCAGAAAATCTAGGCAAGTCAACAGTGTTTTCTTATGACTTGTGTCACCTCTTAACCGTATTTCATAGTGAGGTGTCTTTCTGTTTTTTTAGTACAAATGTGTAAATGGTTTTAACACAAAATAAACAACATTGAAATGACATGTGAAACATAGTATGACTTTACGCAAATCACAAAGACAAAATAAAAACATGAGTCAGTTTCAGAAAGTGGTTTGAATATTAGTGTATTTGTTGTGTGTGATCCTTTGCCAATCTTAAATTTTAGATGAGAATAACATTGTACCCCAGTGCAATCTGAAAATGGTGTTGTCCCTCATGACCAACATAGTAGAAAAGAAAAGTGAAAAATTACATGTAACCTAAAAAAATTAACACAGCAAGACACACAATAATGAAAATAAAAAACACAGACATATGTCTCCTACTGATCCCTTCTGAAGGGTCTTTAGGGAGTCCAAAAATTAACATTGCATTAGTCACACAAATAAACACAGCACTAGACTCATGAGGTGTGTAACAGGTTGGACGTGGCAGCTGTAGGGCAAGACTTGGTGCTAAGAGAAGAGTTACCCCTTTGCTTAACATCATCAGTGATGGCAGTGGCGTGTGTGGCAGGGCCTATCTCCTGTCTGTGGCAGCAACAGGTAGGCATCTGGGCTACTGACAGTCAACGGATGGGGCAATAGTTGACAAACTGTAGCCCTTGTTGAAAACAGTCCTCCAGCAGCAGTTCTGGTCAGTGTTCAGAGACACACATCGCTTGGTTCGGGACTCTCTAGTCCCGCCTATTTTCGTCAGCAGTGGCATTGCCTTCAGGTCTGTTCGCTCATAACCCTTACGTCAAACAGTGGTGGCCTCAGGTGGTCACGTGATGTCAGGGACGGGCCTCTGTTACCTGCTGGCTGCAGGTGAGGATCCCCTGCTGATGCGCCATAACACCTGGCATTCTTTTCCCTCAACAATGGCGCAAGTGAAAGGGATGAGTGGGACTTTGTGCACACCTCTATCGCCTGTGAGCCCCGCACTGTAGTCGCATAGCCGGCTGCCAGCTCTGCCGCCTTGGGGGAGGGAGACGGGGGATGGGTCACCGGTACTGGCAGCAATTGATGTGCCCACTAGGCGATGTCACATCAGCTGGTCAGTCACTCCACTTCAAATGCCATAGTCCACTGCACAATCGTTAGCACATATTTTAATCCCGTGCTTTTACAATGAATGTTTACAAAATACATCCGTAGAAAATTATAACGAAATATGAATTGCTTGTAGTTGAAACTTCACAAAATGATTAGCGCAAAAAAATTGAAACGTGCCTTTTTGTTTTCTTTTATCCAAACAGTGTTACTACTAAGGTTCTTTTCAAAAAAATGTAATGCCTTACAGATTTTTTATTTTAATAAGCATCGATAATTAATCGCTTATCTAAAAGACATAACCTAATCATTTTCTAGTGGTGAAGTCCTATTGCTGTGTTGTATGTCAGTATTCTGCTAGTTTTCGAGCACCACTCATGCATCCCAATGGGCTAAGCTGGCACAGCCTACACATTCATACTTCAAGCGACCCATTACCAACTCCAGCTACCTCTAACCCTTTCTACTTTATGCTAATCTGAATTCTGGTACATCCCATCATGCCAACTTATTTGATGGTGATGCTGGTGCGGCCACCTGGCGCAGAGTCTGGGTCGAATACCCCTCACCACTCCTTACTGGGCTGTCAGGATAGATCGGACTTCGCCACGAATTCACCTTTCCCTCTGAAACTGACCTACAACTCTCAAAAATCGATGTACAGATATCATCAAATAACAGCTGCTGCAAAGACATAAAATTCCAGTTTTCATAATTTGTAGTGCGTAAAGATTTGTGATTATCTTTCGTTTTTATCTGATTCCATTCGCCATATCTTTCCTATTCATCTAAAACTATACTACTGTGACCCGCACTCCACATGGTCACGCCACGTAAAGGTAAACTTCGCCGATGACGCGCTTCTGGCGCTGGCGATCCACGATCGAAATACCACAAGGAAAACAACATCGCACTATTGGCGACAACCACAGGCAAAAAAGTAGCACCAGAGAAAATATATCGCACCATAGGCCATTACCCACAAGGGTAACCACATTCGAAAACCACCAACAGAGTACATGATTCCACTGGCGATAACCCTAATCGAACCACAGCGAAAAGAGAAGAAAGAATCATACTTGAACGTCAACACTCCTCTGGCGTCGACAACATACGTCCGTCTCGCAACGTGTCCCCATCGGTATCGGTGGCGTGATCAAAACCGAGCCAAGATCCACTGTCGGGTCGCAAATCAACTTCTGTGGCACTACTATCATCTCCTCGCTACGAATTGTTCAACTATTTGCGCATTCACCCCACTGTCAATGCACACAATATCAATGGAACAAACCAATCCATTACTATATTCCAATATGAATTATGAGAAGAACCGTGTCTCCAATATTTGTGCAATCATTTCTAAACAAAAAATGCAATTTTCACGCTGTTACAACACACACCTTGCTGTGGCATGACAAGCTGCCAACGTAGCATTACTCAAGCGTGAAACCAACGAGTTTTATCATAAACCAAGAGGCTTCTGCTGAGAAATCGGCACATTCTTACCCACGAAATAATTTTCTATCTGTGAAACATTAGAGAACACCAGTACGTCTTGAATTTGGGTAAATTGTCAAAGCGCAAAAGCTGTACAGAAAACTACAAACGCCTCACTCATTGATCAGATGTCACAGGAGAAGATCTTATCCGCTAATTATAATAATAAATATCCAAAAAGTGCAAATCCGAACAAATGAAGAACAATACACTTAATGGCTACATAAATGAATTGGAAACAAATGACTCTTAAAATGATAATTAAATGGACACCCTAGCTGCAAACAGGCGTTGATGTACTTCATTGGGGACATGTTGAAAATGTGTGCCCCGACCGGGACTCGAACCCGGGATCTCCTGCTTACATGGCAGACGCTATATCCATCTGAGCCAACGCGGGCACAGAGGATAGTGCGTCTGCAGGGACTTATCAATTGCACGCTCCCCGTGAGATCCACATTCCCAACGTGTCCACACCACTGCATTCGTAGTGCGCCTAATAGATGTTTGCCCATCATACTCATTACTCGTGGCAGATTAATCTACCAAGTCCCGTACGAGTTCGGGCATAGGGTGTGCGTTCGCACAGAAGGTCAATGGCCGGGAAGCCATATTTTAACTATATATGATGGTACCGTCATATATAGTTAAAATATGGCTTCCCGGCCATTGACCTGTGCGAACGCACACCCTATGCCCGAACTCGTACGGGACTTGGTAGATTAATCTGCCACGAGTAATGAGTATGATGGGCAAACATCTATTAGGCGCACTACGAATGCAGTGGTGTGGACACGTTGGGAATGTGGATCTCACGGGGAGCGTGCAATTGATAAGTCCCTGCAGACGCACTATCCTCTGTGCCCGCGTTGGCTCAGATGGATATAGCGTCTGCCATGTAAGCAGGAGATCCCGGGTTCGAGTCCCGGTCGGGGCACACATTTTCAACATTTCCCCAATGAAGTACATCAACGCCTGTTTGCAGCTAGGGTGTCCATTTAATTATCATTTCATTTCTAGCAAAGCTGCATGGTCATCCACGGCAACTGTTCTTTCGGGAACAGATACTACCGTCATATATAGTTAAATGATTCTTAACACTAACTTAATTATGTAACTGTACAAGTTTGCCCATACCGATATTACATGCGTGTTTGCTTTGGGCAGAGACCGAAGCGAGTGATTGTCTGTTCCTACGTGGACTTCTGCTGCGGTCTTTGTTTGAGGGGTTAGGTGGTCTGATTTCCACTAAGTCATTCTGGCAGTCATGTTGCGGATTTAGCCAACTAAACCCTCCATTGTTCCCTGTTTGCCCTGAGTTCCAGACTGGCTACATGAAATGGTAAGACTTATGTATTTCCCTCCCGTTGCTATTTCGGTATTCTTGAAAGTTATCACCACACATCGCCCGTCTGCTTCTATCACCCCACTGAGGCTCATTATTAAATCTTTGACTTTGATAGTGGTTTCTTGTCGTCCTGTTTCTATTTGTGTTTCACCCATCATTATTTTCACCAGATGCACCTTTCGAATTTCGTTCATTATGTCTCCTTCGGTCCCTCCCATTTTGTGCTTCCTTGACAAGGTCTAAATCTCGTAGAGCACTTTCGAATGACTCTGTTGTGTCATCCCGTTTGCCAATGAGTAGTTCCTGGTACCTTAAGTAAAGTTTCATGTAGCAGAGTCTCATTCTCTCCTTCTCACAATATGGTTGGTCCAGGTAACGGTTGTTGTTGACAAGCACCCCGAAAAACTTTTCCAGACTATGGCAGCCTGACGCTTCATAATTCTTCCCTAACATAATCTCCTGTTTCATCCTGTCCTGGGTGTCCTGTGACCAGTAGTTCTTTAGGAAAGCTTCTCTGAATTCGCTGTAGTTGCGACTGTTTGCTGCAACACAAAGCTTGTGCACTGCTTTTGAACTTTCCAGGTATCCACAGACAAATTCCAATTTGTACACTAGTGGCCATCACTCGGGTGGTACCCTATCATACGGCCCCATCAATGACTTGAATGTAATGAATTGTGATTATCTTTGTAAACCTGTAAACTTGGCATTGAGAGAAAATGTTTTAAGTCGAAATTTTCATAATTTTGCGCCTCTGGACTTTCCCTAACTTCTGGCGCTCGTGCACACAATATTTCATGGCCGACCGATCCCTGAATGCTATTGCATCCTCGTCTCGTGTCATCAGAGTCACGTAGTTTCCGTACGTTCGAATCGCGCTCGGTACTTCGTCTACTACGCGCCACTGAATCCGCGCGCTAGGCCGAGCGCCATGCTCCGTTAAGCGGGCGCCCCAGCCATATATCGGCCTGTGCCGGGAACATGGCTACAGTTTGAGTTGCAGAATTTTGTCTTTTACATTTCTGGTGACCAACGAGCTCACGGCGACATGCTGTTGCTTCTGGCTGAATTTCTGCACGAGCGACCCGTTCGCACATTTGTTTCATCTCCCCGCCAGCTCATTCTGCAGGGTAGTGAGACGTATTTGTTTTCTAACATTCTTTTCTGTGTACTTCAGTTGCTCTCTGTCCCTGTTTCTTGAGAGCAGAAATAGCCTTCTTGGTTGCGCTCACTTCGGCCTTTGCCAGCGCTGCCTGACAATGCGCAGCTTGAGCGTTTTTTCGCGCATCTCGTGCTACTAATCTTGTTATCCTAGCCTCACGTTTGGACTCTACCGCTACTTCTCGTGTCTCATCTGACTTTTTCCTAATGTCTCCAACATCTGTTTTTCCACCTTTAATTTAATTCCAGATCTGATTTATGTTTTCGATAAAGTCGACAGCCCTCCTTTGAATTTCCTTAATTATTTCATGACTTCATTCTGAATTTCCCTAATCTCATTAGTGAGGATCTTCTGTCTTTGGCCATCTTCCTGCCGTCTCTTTTCTTCCCTCTTGTTCTTCTGTTTTTCTTCTTCCTGTCTCTCTTCTCTGCCTCTTGTATAAATTGAATGATCGATTCTAATTACGCACTTGCAGTAACGTAGCCTGGAGTAGACGCACACGACTCAGCCGCTCCATGGCCCCTTTCCCGCGAAATCAGACTCTTTTGCTATTTACAGAACCTACATGATTTGACGCCTCGGCGTCGTTTTAACTTTCATTTCCTGACTGAACGGAACCTTCATCATCTGAGTATTCTGCATTTGACATTTGCGCCCTGTTTGCAGAGTGATTTAAATGAACTTCTTCCGCCGCACTGTCTTGTTCAACGTTAGTGGCTGGCTCGTGTTCCTTTTTGGACGACAATAGTGCTCTGCCTTTCTCACTATACACACGAGCTTTGCTTCTCGTAAGCATTCAGATCAACAGCTACTTCCGCAAGCTTCCGACTCTAATGCATCACACGCCACAACTTTACTCTGACCTTTTTCGAAACAATGCACACATGTATGCCTAAGCCCATGAAACAAAACCTACTCTAAAATGTCGTACACATGCCCATAAACAAATCTGCTCGAAAAAGCTTGCGCAACGCTCTTAGTAACGACGTGACATCAGACGAAAAGTGACGCAGAAGTCACTGACAAGATAAAATGAGAAATAAAACAAAAAAGACACAAACAATACATACACTGAAATAAAATAACTATAACATACTACAAATTTCAGAGATACAACGCATAGCGCCGAACCAGAGTCTAAATGTTCTCAGCGCACTTTAGTCTCACTTTGAACAAAAAAGTCAAACGCGCCTATTCCGCAAGATAACGCACTGCCTCACAAAAGTGCCGTGCTTCGTGATCCTGGCCAAGGAACGCCGATTCCAAACCGTCGCTCATTTTAAGCTACTCATATACTTCCACAATAAAATAAAAACAGTGAATTGTTGAGGGAGTATGAACGAGAACAGTAGCGTATTTAAGTTTGCAAAATAATGACAAGTTTTATTAAATCTTTAGTTGCTACTGCTAGCTGATGAATATCAAAAAAATGACAAACACGAATCAGTTTAGGAATGGTGTTTGACAGGCAAAGCACACATTGAGGTGGAAGCTAAACAAATTCTCCCCTGAATTAATCCCGTTTACAAGGCAAGTTTGTTCACATGAATCCACTGTGAAGCCTAACTCTATTCAAATGGAGTCAGCTACGACCATGTACACGACAAACTGTGGCTCACTTGAGAACAGGGAGTTGTGACTATCATTTAACAACCCTACGCCGGTGCAGCAGTACTTCACCCTTCACCGTGATTCAGGCGGCAGCAGAAAATGGAGCTTTGTGAGCTAGGAACAGTGCACTGCAGCAGCTGTAATGTCCTGACCTGTCCACGAAAATTTGCAAACTAAGCAGTCTGTAGTTCTGATTATCAGGACGCGGGAATCTTCCTTATCAGAGCTCCAAAATCCCGGCAGATTTCTAAGTGAGGTGGACCCGTTCGCTGGTCTGGCCAAACCAGTTTGACTCATAGGCACGACGGTGCGTGCTGGAATTGTCAAGCGTCAGATGGCCGACTCGGGAGGAATTGCTTGAGCTCAGTTATTGTTTTGTTAATCAGTGCAGTTCTTCCTTGCAGTTTAATTTAATGTAAGTGCTGCCGTTTATTGTTTTTATGCTGTGAGCTGTAATGATGGTTTCTAATTATAGATAAGTCTGTAACAAGAATCAAGAGGAAAACCAATTCTGACTCATCCACTTAGATAAGTTAAAAATATGTTCGTTCTACTATAATGGCCTAATTATTTACCTACCGCTGTTTAATGTTAGCACTAGAGTTGTTATATGGAAATTGGTAGAGCTATGGGGTTACAATAATTCAGAATTTCACAAAGCAGCGGAGCGGTAAACAACAGTATGATGTTAGTTCATAAAAACACTTGGATTCACCTGTGTCTCCCAAATATCGCGTTGATCAACAAAAATATCGCCCAAACATCGATGGTTGGATTTCTTTAAAAAATTTGCTCAAAATTCTGTCATTAGACTCAAATGGTTAAATTTCGCAAAATCTGGCTACACGGGCGGTCCTCAGTTATGAAAACCAGTTCCCATACGGAACGATGGGGAGGGATTTGTAGAGGGCGGAAGGGATATGTGATGACAGCACATTCTACAGCTCGTACGTTTTTAATAGATATGTTCCGCAGGCTGTTTGAATTCGCTCTGCAGTCCTCCTCCCCCCCCCCCTCCCTCCCCTACTTCGTCCAAAATCTGTTTACGCTCTTGTAAAGCTATAATAACTGAAGCCAGGAATTCCATGCACAATTAAATCTTAAAATATGCATGCATTCGTGCACTATGAAATGACCGGACATGCACAACTAAAGGAGAAACATGCAATATCACAATTCCTTTCTTTGTTGTGATGCATTTTATTTTGCACGTAACATGAAGGACAATCAAACAATTTAAAATCAGAGACGGAAAATAGTCTATATTAAACTGAGTCACAGTCCAAATCAGCAATAGCTGTTTATTGTGTTTCCACTGTCTGACGACCGGTTTCATAATCCAGAGGTATATCTTCAGGTCATAAAAAACTAATACTTCATGTGCCACGACTTTCAAGGTGCAAGTGGGCGTAAAAACATCTCATTCCTCGGAAAATCTTGGATGAAACGGCAGATAGGCACCTGATCCTAACCGTGCATGATCACTAAAACATCTCCAAAACTCTGTCAAAAGATGAACATGGACAGCACATGACAATACATGTATGATAGGACGAAACAACCGTTAAAATCCGCCGGGGAAACAAAGAATTAAAAAACGCACAATCCTTGGGCGTCATCAACATACTAAAATACATTAGCAGGAGTGAAATAGAACGGCATGTTACAGCGCTAGCCACACGCTGAATACCGCTGAAACCGCATCTCAGGTTGAAGATCACAACCCCTGGATTAAGGAGGCGAAGTGATTCGAACCCGTATGCCGACAACCCTGAAAATGGTTTTCTGTGCTTTTCTATTTTCAGTTTAGGTGAATGCCGGTGTTGGCCTCTTACTATAGGCACAGCCATATCCTTTCGGATTCCTTTCTTTCCTGATAGATCCCACTTCTCTTAAAGTTGCAGGCTCACTGGTGAAAAGAGCTGACGATGGCGGACAGAATAATATCTTTTCGGAGGCTCGCAGCACAAAAATCGACACGATAAATCGGTACGCAGGCGATAGCATGCCCTACCTAGTACCTTCCAAAACTCCGCTCATAAAAAGTGACTCTTTCGTTGCTCATATCTCGGGTTCTATTGGTGATGGAATGGTAGGCTCAAATGTTTTACATAGCCTTTGGGCAACAGACCATTTGTATACCCAACGAAAGGATCTTACAGTACAAGTTCATATGAATATTACTTCCTTACCATTTCTGAGGAAAATGGAGCACATCGGTTGGTTCCTTTTGTATTTGATGTGGTTTACGATAACCCGTAAGAGGCTTATGGAGGCACCATTAGTTCATGGGTGGTTCCTCGGAAAACCCCCCAAAAAACGGGATTTTTTCCTTTTTTCGTACCAAAACCGAGCCGCGGATTCGAAGTCGGCTACACACAGCAAATGGTTGAAATTTTTACAATATATTCCTAAGATACCGATATCGAACAACCTTCAAAATTTTGTTGAGATCTTTATCCGTTCCCCAGATAAGTAGGTTCAAAGTTACCGTACCTGTAGAAGTAAAATACGCACGTAAAATCCGGTGTGAGGGGAAAACGTATTTTATAAAGTGACGTAGCAGGGAGATATGTACTGTAAAGTGTCTCCTTTACCATCAGTCTGTATCTGGAAACCCCATGCTGTAGTACTGAAGCACATGCAAAATCTTTGTGCACGAAAATCCGGTCTGAGGTGTAAAATGAATTTCACATTATTTCAATTCCACGTAAGTAATTTTACTGACCAATACAGTTCTTTTCATATGAGTGACTTGCTCTGCTGTAGCAGGAAAATGAAGGAAATCGGAAAAAATAGGCTCTTATCGGAGCACAGAGGCGAATATAATCATGTTTAAAAGGCTCTGACTGATAAATGGGGTACCAGCTGCCTCATTCTACCTTCTTCAGCACCTTTAAAAAAGTTCGCGAAAATATTGGCATGCGAACGTATTCACGCTTGTAGTGACCGTGGGAAACAGACGAAAAAGTAATAAGTGCCGGAAGATAGTAGAGAGTGGTTGTGGTATAGAAAAAGCGAAGGAGACAATGGCGATTTCAGAGAAAGACAGGGACACAGTTGCAGTGAAACACAGCTGAGAGTAACAGAGCAGAGCTAGGAAAAGAGTGGAGGCGTTGCCAGTGGGCGAGGAATAGAGAGACGGTGAAAGTGGAATTGCGTGGGAGACGGTGGTATTGAGAGACAGTCTGTGACAATGACAACGAGGAAGAGTATGGCATTGAGAAGAAACAGAAGTAGTGGGAACGAACAAAAGAGGTAGTAGCAGTAAGAGGGAGGAAGAGGAAGACAGTGACAGAAAGAGGAGACAATAGTGGTAGGAGAGAACGAAGGTCACTTTGGCCATGGGACAGGAGAAATGACAGAGGAGACGCAGAGAGATAATGGGTTGGGCTGAATGAGTGAGTGAGAACGCGAAGTCTGAGTGGGTAGGTATGAATGAACTACCGTTGAGCGATGTACTAGTGGGTGTGAACGAGTTACAGATAGGGGAGCTTATGTGAATGAGAGATGAGTTGGATTTTAAGAAGAGTGCTAATATGTTCGCATGCCAAAATATTTGGGAAAACTTTTAAATTTCGTGAGAAAGGTAGAACGAGGCAGATGGTACCCAACTTTTCAGCCAGAGTCTTTTAAACAGTAGCTTATTCGCGTTTTTTGTGGTCTGATAAGAACATTTCTCTGCTGGTAAATAATAATCCAAATTCTCCTTATTTAAGCTGATGCGTCTATCTGGAGAAAATGATCTTTCTACATTGCAAGAAGTGACAGATGAACACTTAAATGAGAAAATTTAGGAAAGAGTAAGGTTGAATAATTCCAGGTCCTTTGCATTTTCGCCATCAAATATTGTCCTAGCTTCTCTGTCGAACACAACAATATCAGATCTGTTTATTGCAACAGTCCTCCCGGTAATAATTATCGTGTCCCAACAAAACTACGTTCAGTGATTCCTGATCACTTCCTCAGCTCAGACTGTGATTGAAAGAAGAGTGTAAAATAACCTTGGAGGGTGAATGGAGATTCGAGCGTTACTACTTCTAAGTGCTCTGCCAAAATACAGCACTCCAGAATAACGAGATTATGTCTCTGCTTGGTGAAAACTCTGAGATCATTGTATAAGAAAATGATTTATCATTCTTTATGGAAATTCCATATTTTATGGTGCAAAATTGAGAAAATGCCTTATTGTGCATAATAACGTAATATTATGCACTGAAGTCATGTAAAGGCGATTAACACGCAGGATTAAAGTGTAAAATATGTCATATTAAGTATAAAAAATGAAAACATCTGCCGGCCGCGGTGGCCGAGCGGTTCTAGGCGCTACATTCTGGAACCACGCGACCGCTACGGTCGCAGGTTCGAATCCTGCCTCGGGCATGGATGTGTGTGATGTCCTTAGCTTAGTTAGGTTTAAGTAGTTCTAAGTTCTAGGGGACTGATGACCTCAGAAGTTTAGTCCCATAGTGCTCAGAGCCATTTGAACCATTTTTTGAAAACATGTAGTATGCATAATTTACTTCCTATACGCTCGAAATATACAAACATCCACGAGAAAATTCCGAGGCTACCTCTTACGATGACATCGCATGAATGGTGTTGATTTGTTTAAAATGACTGAAATTTTATCCAACCCGCACGCACAGACACACCCATTACCCTTTAGCACGTCGCATTCGGGAATCGAAGAAGTGATGTGCACCTTGTATTAAAGGTTGAGCTGTGTTTTCAAAGCAAAATTATATCGGAAGTATAATTCGTTTGGCAATAGAGTAAAGTTATCACACTGTCAAATAAAGAAATATTTAACTGTGATTCGGGAATTCTCGCATACTGTCGAGACTGTATGTTATACTTGTTTAAGAAAAGCTTTTGTTGTTTCATTTTATAGGCGAAATACTATTTGTAAAGGCCTCCCGAAAGCAAATTAGGTACTTAAAAAATTAATAAATGTGTTTTCAGAATAAATTAAAAACAGGAGGCCTTTCAAGGTCCTCTTTAACAAATTGAATCCCTCTCTGACAAAACCTTGGTTACATCCTTGGTACAGGGTATGAGAGAGACCTACACCTACATCTAACTCTACATCTGCGTGATTACTCGGCTATTCACAATAAAGTGCCTGGCAGAGGGTTCAATGAACCACCTTCAAGCTGTCTCTCTACCGTTCTACACTCGAAAGGCGCACGGGAAAAGCGAGAACTTAAATTTTTTTGTGCGAGTCCTGATTTCTCTTATTTTATCGTGATGGTCATTTCTCCCTATGTAGGTGTGTGCCAACAGAACGCTTTTGCAATCGGAGGAGAAAATTGGTGATTGAAAGTCCATGAGAAAATCCTGTCCTAACGAGAAACGCCTTTGCTTTTAATGATTGTCACTCCAATTCACGTATCATGTCTGTGACACTATCTCCCCTATTTCGTGATAATACAAGACGAGCCGCCCTTCTTTGAACTTTTTCGATGTCATCCATCAGTCCCATCTGATGCGGATCCCACACCGCACAGCTGTGCACCAGAACAGGGCGGACAAACGAGGTGTTAGCAGTCTCTTTAGTAACCTGTTGCACCTTCTAAGTGTTCTGCCAATGAATCACAATCTTTGGTTTGCTCTACACACAACATTATCTATGTGATCTTCCAATTTAGGTTATTTGTAATTGTAACCCCTAAGCATTTAGTTGAATTTACAGCGTTCAGATTTGTGTGACTCATGACGTAATTGAAATTCAGCGGATTTCTTATAGTACTCGTGTGTTTAACTTCACACTTGTCTTTATTCAGGGTCAATTGCCACTTTTTGCACCATACAGATATCTTACCTAAATCATTTTGAAATTCGTTTTGCTCATCTGATGATTTTACAAGACGATAAATGACAGCATCATCAGGAAACAATCTAATATGGATATTGAGATTGTCTCCTACGTCGTTAATATAGATTAGGAACAATAGAGGGCCTATAATACCTCCTTGGGGAACGCTGGATACTACTTCTGATGTACTCTATGATTTTTTGTCTATTACTACGAATTGTGACCTTTCTGACAGGAGCCGGCCGTTGTGGCCGAGCGGTTCTAGGCGCTATAGTCTGAGCGGTCGCAGGTTCGAATCCTGCCTCGGGCATAGATGTGTGTGATGTCCTTAGGTTAGTTAGGTTTAAGTAGTTCTAAGTTCTAGGGGACTGATGACCTCAGATGTTAGGCCCCATGCTCGGAGCCATTTGAATCATTTCTTTCTGACAGTAAATCACAAATTCAGTCGCACAACTCAGGCGGTATTCCATAGGCACGCAGTTTGGTTAGAAGACGCTTGTGAGGAACAGCATCGAAAGCCTTCTGGAAATCTAAAAATATGGAATCAATTTGACATCCCCTGTCAATAACACTCATTAATTAATGAGTATAAAGAGCTAGTTGTGTTTCACAAGAACGATGTTTTCTGAATCCATGCTGAGTGTGTGTCAATAAATCGTTTTCTTTGAGGTGCTTCATAATGTCAGAACTCAGTATATGTTCCAAAACCCTACTGCAAATCGATGTTAGTGGTATGGGCCTGTAATTCAACGGATTACTCCTACTTCCCTTCTTGGGTATTGGTGTGACTTGAGCAAATCTCCAGTCTTTAGGTACGGAACTTTCTGCGAGCGAGCGGTTGTATGTAATAGCTAAATATGGAGCTATTGCATCAGCATACTCTGAAAGGAACCTGACTGGTATACAGTCTGGACAGGAGTCCTTGCCTTTATTAAGTGATTTAAGCTGCTTTGCTACACCTAGGAGGTCTACTTCTGTTTCTCATCTAGGCAGTTGTTCGTGATTGAAACTCAGGAATATTTACTTCGTCTTCTTTAGTGAAGGAGTTTCTGAAAATCGTGTTTAATAACTCTGCTTTAGTGGCACTATCATCAGTGACTTCACCGTTGTTATCGCGCATTGAAGGTATTGATTGCGTCTTGCCACTGGTGTGCTTTACGTGTGATCAGAATCACTTTGGGTTTTCTGTCAGATTCCGAAACAGAGTTTCGTTGTGGGAATTATTAAAAGCATCTCGCATTGAAGTATGCGCTCTGTTTCGAACTTCTTCAAAACTCTGCCAATATTGGGGATTTTGAGTTCTTTTAAATTTGGCATGCTTTTTTCGTTGCTTCCGCGAGCGATCTGACCCGATTTGTGTACCATGGGGGATCAGTACCATCGCTTATTAATTTATGTGGTATATATCTCTCAATTGCCATCGATACTATCTCTTTGAAACCGTTCCACACCTTTTCTACGCTTACATGGTTAGATCGGAAGGAGTTGAGACAAAAAGGCGTTAAGAGCATTTTTATCAGCTTTCTTAAATAGATGTACTTTGCGTTTCTTTGTCAAAAGTGCATCCGGGAAAGACCATGTTTCTATGGCCTAAATTAGTGTACAAAGTTTAGAAGGTGTTTCAATTTTCGAACGACTTTAAAATTTCATGAAAATAATTTTAAAAAAATTGTATAGACAAGACAGTCACGAGAGCGAAGCATCAAGTAATATAGCGTGTCGATCCGATTTTTTGTTAGAGTATCGTGCAAGAACTACATTTAAATCGGTGAAGGACTTTTCGCGATTTTTGATAACAACGTTTCCTCTTTGTATTTTATACACAAGCCCCGACTCTATGGTCCGAGCCCCCGCAAAAATTCGTTTGGGGGGACGAAGGACCCCCCCCCCCCCTCCCCCAAATAATTTAAGAAAATTGTTAGTTTTACTATACTTTGTAAAATCACAAAATTATGTTGAATTTTTTATTTTTCTCGTCTGACGTTAGTTACCTTTTAAAATACATTCAATAATGAGTTAAAACAAATAATTATTACGGTAGTAAGCAGGTTAATTGAAAACGAGTGGTGTGAATCATGATAGTGTTACGGTGCTGCGGGCACACTTAGCATTTGTCCATGTGCGCGAGCCTTAGGGTAAAGTCTGATGCCGGAGGGCCAGCGCTGCGGCCGTGGTGACATCAGAAGGACTGGAGCAGAGGCGCCTGGAACCCTCCGCCTCACGTCGCCTTGACGCTTCGAGACATTACGACGCCGCGGCTATATAAAGCCCACCCTGCTGTCGCAGTCATCCAGTGTGGATAGTTTCGTTCAGTGCATGCTGCAGGCGTGCTTAGTGTTCCGACTTTAGTGTCTGGTGGACTATTTTATATGACTATATTTTATTCATTTACTTTAGTCTCTTACTGTATTGTGGATTAAGTTTCCAGTGGATAAATTTGTTACCAAAAAGGCGCACTTGGAAGCTGGTGATACTGCAAGTCAACCTCCAACAATTATTGTGTCGTCAACGGCTTCGTCGTCTTCAGGCGAGAATCGTTCACAGCCGAAACCTGGACAATCTGGTAAGGGAAGATCATTTCAGAAGTCTTGGTTGATCGAATACATATGACTAGAATATGAAGCATCTACTGAAAAAGACTTTTGCAAAACCTGCAAAGAGGCAGATGCTAAAAATCTATTACAACTTTCTTCAAAAAAAGAAGATGCATTTACTTCAGTAGGGTTTTCTAACTGGAAAAAGTTTTGGAAAAATTCCTTCTTCATGAAAATACGTTTACACTTAAAGAAGGTGTTCTGAAATTAAATTCTATCACTAACCAAAGTGTGGCCTCCCAATTGAATGAACAGTACCATAGTGACATGAAGGAAGGCCGTTTAGCTCTTGAGACAATTTTTACTACCGTGCAATTTCTATGCCAACAAGTACTAACAATCAGAGGGCACGAAGACGTAATCTCAATTTTTTTCAATTGTTGTAACTCCGAAACAATGACATACCTGAGTTTAAAGATTGGTTAGGACGTTCAGAGTATGTGTGGACATCCCACGATATTCATTGATCTACTAGGAAAGTCTGTGTTGAGAAAGGTATTGGCTTCAGTCAAGAAGACTAAACATTTTTCTATTATGGTTGACACAACAAGTGATTCTTCGATTCACGAACAAGTGTCATTTTGTATTCGTACTGTCGATGATTCCTTAATCATCAACAAAGATTTTTTTAAGAGACCCCCAACACTGAATCACAAACTCTGTTTAGTATTTTAAAAGACGTTTTTGCTCGTGTTGATTTGTCAATGAATAACTTAAAAGGACAGTGCTACGATGGTGCCTCGAATATGAGAGGTAAGTTCAAAGGACTAAAAAAGTTAGTTTTGGATATACAACCAAAACATGTGCACTGCACTGCTCACAGTTTAGACGTGGCAGTTGTAGACAGTCTCCGCCATCTTACGTCTATGAAGGATATTATGGCTTCAGCCAAGGACTTAATAAACACCGTAAGGGAATCCAACAAAAGTATAGGACTTACCAGAAGCATATGCTGTGAGAGCGCCAACGACCAAGCTGGTCTACAACCCCTTTGCCCGACTCGATGGACTATGCGAGCTTCTAGTATCTTGAGAATATTGAAAAACTTTGAAGAACTGCTAGAGTTTTTTGAAAAATTTTCTGCAGACGACAAAACAGAGGCAGGTTACAAATGTGCAGGCTACCTTGAGTCAATATTACAATTCAAGAATTATTTCGTTTTACGTCTTATTGCCACGCAATGGACCCATAGAGGATGTCAATGAAAAAATTCAATGCCGTCAGCTAAGTGTTGCTGATCTGGAAAAAATAAATGAGGGCTTGATTTGTATATTTAATGGAAGGTGTGATAGTTGTGAACACTTCTGGGAATTGTGTTCAAAAGAAAAACCTTCACAAGTTGATTATCCTTCGCTTCCTCGGAATCGAAGTATACCAAAGAAGTATGAAAACAACTTTCAAATCCCAAAGGAATACTACAAAGCTATTTGCATTGAAGTTTGTGAGACAGTGCAATCTTGCATTACTGAGCGGTTTGCTTCAACCGGACTCACACAGGTCACTGCAGTTGAACAAGAGTGCTAGGCTTTTAGTAAACAGAGATGAAACAAATTCGGAAAAATCAACTGAGTTTTTCAAAAATGTCCTAGACATTGAGAGACTGCGTTTACACTTGAATATGTTAGCCGATATCGCAAATAAAACACAACTGGTCTTAAAAAAACATGTGTGATGTATGAAAGTACATCACACAAGAGCCTGCAGTTGGAGAACTGTTATGTGAAGTAGTAAAGTGCATTATACTTCTCGAAGTAGTTCCAACCACGAGAGCAACAGCAGAATGGTCATTTAGCACCCTTAGACATCTGAAGTCATGTCTCCGATCAACAATGGGACAGAAGAGATTGAACCACTTGGCTGTTCTTCATGCCCACCGAGATGTTTTGGATGAATTGGATATCCGACCAGTCATCAACGACTTCATATTTAGTAATCCAGTCAGATGGTCGACATTTGCATCTTTCTAAAGGCATTCAAGCCCTAATAATGGCATTTAGAACAATACTAAAAATCTTTATAAAATAAAGAATGAAATACACACATAATGTTAAATTTTCAGTTTCGTAATAGTCCTGTATTACTATACTACTATAGTACTGTATTATTTTCAAACAATTAAATATTTTTAGGGTGTAAGACCCAATTAAAACACGTTATTTACATACTTTCTGACTGAAAGTATTAGGCACACTGTATTAATTTATTAACTGTATTACAGCATTAACTTTGAGATACTGTTTTTATTTAATGAACCCTGAGCGCCGGCCGCGGTGGTCTAGCGGTTCTAGGCGCTCAGTCCGGAACCGCGGGACTGCTACGGTCGCAGGTTCGAATCCTGCCTCGGGCATGGATGTGTGTGATGTCCTTAGGTTAGTTAGGTTTAAGTAGTTCTAAGTTCTAGGGGACTGATGTCCATAGATGTTAAGTCCCATAGTGCTCAGAGCCATTTGAACCATTTTGAACCCTGAGCCATATTCAAAGTAAGCTTAAATTAGCTATTTCACTTATTAATCAAAATGCTATTACTTTGCGACAGCAATATTTTATGTGATTCTTGAGTTTCTCCCGGCGTATTTGATAATCAAAATATCCACGGGTGTACTACCGGTTTACAGTGTCCAACAAGAGTAAATCGAGCAAACGTATAGTTGTGACGACCACGGCGGACAGAGCCATCACTCCGACGTCATCTCAGACGCCGTCGAAATCTGTTCCACCGCGCGACCGTAGCGCGGGGCGCGGACGGCGGAGGGAGCGCGCCGCGGGCGGAGGGCATTTACATCGGCCGCCGCCGCGACCGAACCCAGTTCCCTCTGAGCAGCCATAGCGTACGGATCTCCGTGCTGGCACGTTCACAGGAGCTCAGTCCGTCAGCTCACCTGATGATGGCGACATGTATGATCGCCGAAATATTGTGCCCGTTGGACACTGTAGACCGGCAGTACATCCGTGGATATTTTGATTAGCAATATTTTATGTTTTATTCTTTTAATGATATTTTAGGTTTTAAATATAATTTCAGTCTTTTCAGAGCTATATATTCACTGCTCTGTAATAGTCTATAAGATTATTTCTGTATTAAGATTATTATTGTAAATTAAATTAGCTTTTTACGAAAAGCCGTTCTTGTTTGTTTTCTTTCTTTTACCAAGGTCGAAAAATGTGTCAGGCTTGTCGAATTTCCCAGAGTGTCAAGTTAGCGAGAGTCCAGTTTTCGGGGGTCTAATTTTGATCTTATGACTCTAAACTGCTTTAAAGAGAACTTTAAAACTCACTGTTTTTCATCTAAAATTTAGAAAATTTCGCAGGGCAAGACCGCCAGTATGGGCCCTCCCAATATTTTTTATAACTCGGCGATCCGGATATTCTACCGTTGTATATTATACATATATTTAAGAAAATGTGTACCATTTGTCAGTCCGAATCTTTGCTAGAATATTGTGTAAATATTTTAAGTAATTCGGTCAAGAACTTTCGAGATTGTTGCTAACAACGTTTCTGTTTGTATATTACATATACATTAAAAATATATAGCCCATCTCCATCCGAATATTTATTAGGGCCTCGTGTAAAAATTTGAAGTAAATTGATGAACTTTTCGAGCTTTTTGGAACCAACGTTTTCCTTTTACACATTAGAATAGATAAATTATGAAATTCTTACAATCATAGAAGTGTGTTTTATTATAGTTCTTAAACAATTTTTGGACAAATGCTTTTCAGATGATGTATTTATCTTAACGCAATTTGTTAAGTTAAGCTGAAGCGACGTACTAAGCACTGATGTGAACAAATACATACCAAATCCATGCTACTATATAAGGACAAGGCGTTGTTTAACATTGTTACCAAAAATCTCGAAAACAATTTATTTCAAATGTTTACACAATATTCGTTCGGACGGACACAGGCTACAACTTATTTTAATATAATGGCATATATATAATATATAAAGAGGAAAAATAGTTAGCAAAAATCCCGAGAAGGTCTTGAGCGATTTACTTCAAGTTTTTACGCAATACTCTAATAAACAATAAAATGGGCATTGGTCAATTATTTTTTCAAACAGCATTGTACAAGTTTTCTGTTAAAATCGACTGCGAGGAAAAGAAATGATGTGCTATGAAAATGTAGTTTCATTTTTTGTCTGCAGTGAGTTTTACCTGCGGTATTAACGAATTTAAACCATTAGAAAATTGTTTCTCGCGTATACAGGGTTACCCATTATTATATCCATATTTTTATTTTACTGATATTTTATCACAAATGAAGAAAGATCAATACTCCACCATTATATTGTGCTCTATTCTGTGCCATTATGTAATTATTATATCGTGTAATTATTACATTGTTCTTGTGAAACACAATTAGCTCTTTACTCACATGAAATGTTGAGTGCTATTGACAAGGAATTTCAAATTGATTCCGCATTTCTGAATTTGCGGTAGGCTTTCGACGCTGTACCACACAAGCGGCTTGTAATCAAATTGCGTGCTTATCGAATATCGTCTCAGTTATGTGACTGGATTCGTGATTTCCTGTCAGAGAGGTCACAGTAATTGACGGAAAGTCACCGAGAAAAAAACGTGGTTTCTGGCGTTCCCCAAGGTAGTGTTATAGACCCTCTGCTGTTCCTTATCTATATAAACGATTTGGTAGACAATCTGAGCAGGTGTCTTAGGTTGTTTGCAGATGACGCTGTCGTTTATCGACTGTTAAAGTCATCAGAAGATTAAAACAAACTGTAAAACGATTTAGAAAAGATAACTGTATGCTACGAAAATTAGCAATTGACCCTAAATAACGAAAAGTGTGAGGTCATCCACATGAGTGCTAAAAGGAATCCGTTAAACTCCGATTACACGATAAATCAGTCATATCTAAAGGCCATAAATTCAGCTAAATACCTAGGAATTACAATGACGAACAACGTAAATTTGAAGGAACACACAGAAAATGTTGTGGGGAAGGATAACCAACCACTGCGTTTTATTGGCAGGGCACTCAGGAAATGCAACAGATCTACTAAGGAGACTGCCTACACTACGATTATCTGTCATGTTTTAGAATACTGCTGCGCAGTGTGCGATCCTTACCAGATAGGATTGACGGAATACATCGAAAAAGTTCAAAGAAGGGTAGCATGTTTTATATTATCGCGAAATATGGAAGAGAGTGTCACTGAAATGATACAGGATTTGGGATTGAGATCATTAAAATAAAGGCGTTTTTCGTTGTGGAGGAATCTTCTCACGAAATCCTAATCACCAACGTTCTCCTCCGATCGCGAAAATATTTTGTTGACGCCGACCTACATAGGGAGAAACGATCACCATAATACAATAAATTAAATCAAAGTTAGTACGGAAAGATATAGGTGTTCGTTCCTGCCGTGCGCCATACGAGATTGGAAACTAGAGAATTGTGAAGATGGTTCTATGAACCCTCTGCCAGACACTTAAACGTGATTTGCAGAGTATCCATGTAGATGTAGAAGTAGATGTATTACGTATGTGTTGTTTGTGGCAGGTCTAACCACGAATTAAGAGGAGATGGCGCAGATACTACACATTTCCGACCGTGTTCGGATTGCAGCTAGGATGGAAGTATAGTAGTCGCCCGTAATAGTGCAACGTTGGTGGAGACGGGAGAGGGGAAGACGCGCAAATTTGGACTTGAAAACAATGAAGAGACTGGATGCGAATTTGTTGCGTACAGATCCGGTCACTCATTAAAGCGGTGCTGGGCCCCCAGAGAGAGCTGTCACTGAAGAGACTAAAACCAGCGCTGCAGCGGCGTTTGCGCTAATTCCCACGAAATCTCTGAGACAATATCAGAGGGAAATTGGTTTATCATATGGTTCGGTCCAACGGCTGATGTAAGATGTTGACTGGAGACCACAGGAATCACACTGTCCAAGTATTATCATCGGAAGACGGTGATGTTAGGATGGAGTTTACTCAAACCACATTACAATGGATGGAAGAAGAAGCAGACACCCTGAGTGAGATTTTGTGGTCAGACGAGGCCTTGTTCCATGTTGGTGGGTTCATAAACTGCCATAAGTGCTGTTACTGCGGCCCTAGTAACGACAGTTCCGGAGTTGCGATTGAAAAACTGCAGTCACGTCTGTCATTGACTATGTGGCGCTGTGTTCATGATGATAGTCTTATCGGTCCTTACGTTCTTCGTGAAACAATGAATGCGCAGAGATATGTGCTTATCCTACAAACTTTTGTTCACCCCGTTGTTTTAACTTGAGAGGCTGTGGACAATGTACACTTTATTCTCGATGGGGTACCTCCCCATTCTGCGTTAATTTCGCGAGAATAGCTTGACAATGGTGTTCCAGGTCGCATTATTGGACGTCGCGAAAATTCTAAGTGGCCACCGAGAAGCCTAGACTTGATCCCGTTGGATTTTTCCCTCTATGGATATTTTAAAGAGAAAATGTATGTCAGGGAACCACGTGACTAGGGCGCTTTAGAGGCAGTCATTAAGGAAGAGTGTGCGCGGGTACAGAACGATGTGCTGCAACTGACTGTCAAGTGTGATACAAATGCTGGTGCCGATGTGGAAATGCGAAATGGCAAGGAACGTAGAACAAAATAGAATTCTAGCAACTGTTAACATTGTTAATGGGTGAATAATATTTAAATAAAGATAAGGGTATAATAATGGATTACCCAGTATATCCTTCCTCCTTATAAAGAATTTTTAAAAAACTTGCATACACAACAATATACTGTTCTGTTTTCTTCCTTGCAGTCGTTTTTAACATAGAACAGGAAATTTGTATTTATGGTTTATAGGCTCATGATTAGAATGTTAGTCCGCCCCCGGTAGTTAAGTGGTCAGCGCAACAGAATGTCAATCCTAAGGGCCCGCGTTCGATTCCCGGCTGGGTCGGAGATTTTCTCCGCTCAGGGACTGGGTGTTGTGTTGTCCTTATCATCATCACTTCATCCCCATCGACGCGCAAGTCGCCGAAGTGGCATCAAATCGAAAGGCTTGCACCAGGCGACGGGAGGCCCAAGTCACACGACATTCTTTTATTAGAATGCTACTACGGAATCTGAATCCTCAGAAACTTTCTAACTGTACCCGTTTTTCAGATTAAAACTATACGAAATATTGTCATTGAAGCTACTGTCCTCATAGCTCCAGCAGGTGGAGAGGTCGGTCTCATAACGCGTATTCCAATGATCCCAACCGTTTTACATGTTCATTTTAAGCGATTTCAGTTCCCAATAAAGGTTTTCAATACCAAAAAACTAGGCACACGATCGAGAGAGGGGAAGGATGGGGTAGAGAGGGTCGGGTGGGAGATGGGCATAGAGGGGGCGGGGGGAGATGGAGATGGGTAAGGAGGGGTGGTGAGAGGGGGGGAAGGGGATAGGCAGAGACAGAAGGGAGACTGAAGCGGACAGAGAGAGAGAGGGGGGGGGGGAGGGAGAGCGGAGTTCAGTACGAACATCCAATTCTCATACTTATTTACCAGTTGCGAACCATTGTTGGATTTACTAGTTTTTTAATAGAACAATAACATTGAGCTGCTGTAATTGTTTTAAAATCTTGGGCATATGCGGCCCCTTAAAAGCGAAGGTGGCGGCAACTTGTGTTTATAGAGGGACAGCGACAATCAAACTGTGACCCTGCCCTCCAGAAACGATCCCTGGCGCCGACCCACAGCAGACATAATACTGCGTCTCATCAGCTTTCCAGCGCCGCAGCATAATTCTTACAGATACGGAAGGCTCACCGGAGAACAATTAGCGGGCGAATACGTTGCAGCTTAACTTCGCCTATGCCCCTTCTCGGGATGTGCACTCGCGTAAGAATTCCTGGTCCCGTAAGCTCATAAACGTTTATTACTCCTGGAAGGACGTGGGGTCTATTGCGCATCGCCAGAAGCGTGTTTCCCGCAAACAGACGACCCGACCGTCACTTGTGTCCTTATAAAAGCCCGCGCTTCAGGCGGTCTTTCGTACTCGAAGTGTGTCTCGTTCAACCAGCTCCTCTTAATGATGGCATGTGAAAAATACTACTCGCACTCGACTGTCATCCGTAAGGAGCGGCGCATGTCACTCCAGAATATTGTTAGTCCTGTGTAGGTCGACAAATATCAATCAAGATTGCGTCTGCCTTGCTAGTCGTACTGGGTCTGCACCAAAGCAGAGACCACACATTCTGCAGAGAATGGGATCAGAGAAAGGACCAGAAACCTGGCAACTGTGTGCCCCAATTGGCATTCGATGTACATACCATGCAGCCGGCATCACTTCAAATTACTAGTACATCTAATGATTACAAAAAAATGGCTCTGAGCACTATGGGACTCAACTTCTGAGGTCATTAGTCCCCTAGAACTTAGAACTAGTTAAACCTAACTAACCTAAGGACATCACATACATCCATGCCCGAGGCAGGATTCGAACCTGCGACCGTAGCAGTCGCGCGGTTCCGGACTGAGCGCCTAGAACCGCTAGACCACCGCGGCCGGCTCTAATGATTACAGCTGATTCATTTTAGCATATAGTAGCTCTTTAGGGAAATCATAACACGTTATCGTAACGGACAAAAAATTCATTTTTTTCAGATTGTTGAATGAAAAGAGGTAAAGAGCAATACATTTATAATAAATCCAAGTAATCAACGTTGATTTCTCCAATAATGGGTTCTTCTAAAGAACTGTCTTCCTCCTCTTTCTTCTGAACATTTACTTCGGAATTTTCTTCTCTTCTTTGTCTTTTTATTACCTTTTTCCTCAAATCTAGCAATGTATTACGAAACACGTTTCTGCTTCATGAGTACTAATTTTCTTTTCCTTTACTACACTGATCACTTTTACCATTTTAACTTCGTCCCTTCTTTTATCCTGTGAAACGTACACAGGCTTCTTTCTACGCATTCTGAGAAATGTACGACCACGATTACCTTCCGGCATCAGTGGATGCTATTTGCATTGTAGATTTTAAAAACCGGGTGTAGAACAAATGTGTGAAGCCCGTCTGACATGAAGAATATGCTGAAGAGCGTTTTACATGTCATTGCGATCTGTTTAGAGCACGAGTGCTGTTTACAGAGCAGCAGCTTGTACAGTGCCCACGAAGGGCAGAGTGACCATGGTAAGGCGAAGCGCCGCCAATGGAACGTACTGCTGGAGCTGACGACACGCTGTTGTTGAAGACGTTTCTGGTTACTGGGAATGTTAGCCATCTGAAGACGGACATGATTGCCCGAAACCAGTTATGGGTCCGAAATAAAAGAATTTAAAAGTATTTGTGGGTGCTTGCGTTGCTCATCAACATTCATTATTGGCCGTGGAGTTGATAAGATCTGGCATGGACAAAACAATCATGCCCTAATATGTAACTAGTAGTCGGAGTTTGGATCAACGCGTATTTTCACGTTTGGGATTATGTAAGGGATAAAAACGAAGCCTAATCAGTAAGTCTGAATAGACCTACGATATATAGCACAGTACACTGATTTCTATTAAAACTGCGACATGTTGATATAGAGGGTGTTCATGGAGATATCGCGAAAACTACACTTCGGATAAAAAAAAGTTACGATTGCAATTTGTTTGGCCCAGAGCGGAACAGTCAATGGTACCGCAATTGATCCCCCACCCCACCCCATGCGTGGGTTGCGAGGGGCAACTTCGAAATCTTCAATTTTTTGTTGCAGATTTCGATTGTATGGTAAAATCTACATACGTTTTGTCTGAAGCATTTTCTTCGTTTCGCAACAGATTGCGCTGTAATCGGAGGAATAGAAATAGGCACACAATCGTAATTTACGACAAGCTACTCAATGGCCCTTGAATATCAAATGGTTCAAATAGCTCTGAGCACTATGGGACTTAACAGCTGAGGTCATCAGTCCCCTAGAACTCAGAACTACTTAAACCTAACTAATCTAAAGACATCACATACCTCCATGCCCGAGGCAGGATTCGAACCTGCGACCGTAGCGGTCGCGCGGTTCCAGACTGAAGCCCCTATAACTGTTCGGCGACACCGGCTAGCCCTTGAATATCCAACGGAAACCCACCTCTATGCTACAAGGGTAGGACAGCCCAGTATTTCATAACTTCTAACTGGAAACCTCATTCGCAACGTTGTATATCTCCGACATATTGAACAGAAGACTACTCGATGTGCCACTGCGGCCGTGGCTCGAGGTGAACGCTACTCTCCTTGTCCAATTTGTGTAAGTGTTCAAACGTAATACCACCAGTTTCAATACTTTTAGTGATCTGCTTTTCAAACCACCGTGCACAGGACAGAAGCATGTCTGGAGGAATGTCAGCACGTGCGTTTCTGATGCGGTCTTCAAGCCTGTTGGCACTAGCTGGTACATCTTATCTTTTAAATATCAGCACAGGAGAAATCAGGCTACCTAGCGGGCCAATTAAAAGGGCTACCTCTGCCGATCCACCGACAAGTGCTTCAATTGCATAAATCACTAGGCAACCGTCATACTAAAACCACATATGTTGTCTAACGTCCTGAGAAACATACTGCAGTAGAGCCGATAGTTACTGTTCTAAAATCGTTCGATATTTGCACCCATTCAAGGTGCCGTCGACAAAATACGGACGAATGAGTTTGTTCCCATGATGCCACACCTTACGTTACTGACCAAGGACTTTAATGGTCAACTTGTCATAATTAGTGGGGATTGTCTACACTCCAGTAATGCATATTATGCCAGTTAACGCTGCCATCTTTTGTGAATGTAGAGTCGCCGGAAAATAGTACCTCAACAGAGAACGTGCAGGAGTCTACATCTACATCTACATTTATACTCCGCAAGCCACCCAACGGTGTGTGGCGGAGGGCACTTTACGTGCCACTGTCATTACCTCCCTTTCCTGTTCCAGTCGCGTATGGTTCGCGGGAAGAACGACTGTCTGAAAGCCTCCGTGCGCGCTCGAATCTCTCTAATTTTACATTCGTGATCTCCTAGGGAGGTATAAGTAGGGGGAAGCAATATATTCAATACCTCATCCAGAAACGCACTCTCTCGAAACCTGGCGAGCAAGCTACACCGCGATGCAGAGCGCCTCTCTTGCAGAGTCTGCCACTTGAGTTTATTAAACATCTTCGTAACGCTATCACGGTTACCAAATAACCCTGTGACGAAACGCGCCGCTCTTCTTTGGATCTTCTCTATCTCCTCCGTCAACCCGATCTGGTACGGATCCCACACTGATGAGCAATACTCAAGTATAGGTCGAACGAGTGTTTTGTAAGCCACCTCCTTTGTTGATGGACTACATTTTCTAAGCACTCTCCCAATGAATCTCAACCTGGTACCCGCCTTACCAACAATTAATTTTATATGATCATTCCACTTCAAATCGTTCCGCACGCATACTCCCAGATATTTTACAGAAGTAACTGCTACCAGTGTTTGTTCCGCTATCATATAATCATACAATAAAGGATCCTTCTTTCTATGTATTCGCAATACATTACATTTGTCTATGTTAAGGGTCAGTTGCCACTCCCTGCACCAAGTGCCTATCCGCTGCAGATCTTCCTGCATTTCTCTACAATTTTCTAATGCTGCAACTTCTCTGTATACTACAGCATCATCCGCGAAAAGCCGCATGGAACTTCCGACACTATCTACTAGGTCATTTATATATATTGTGAAAAGCAATGGTCCCATAACACTCCCCTGTGGCATGCCTGAGGTTACTTTAACGTCTGTAGACGTCTCTCCATTGATAACAACATGCTGTGTTCTGTTTGCTAAAAACTCTTCCATCCAGCCACACAGCTGGTCTGATATTCCGTAGGCTCTTACTTTGTTTATCAGGCGACAGTGCGGAACTGTATCGAACGCCTTCCGGAAGTCAAGAAAAATAGCATCTACCTGGGAGCCTGTATCTAATATTTTCTGGGTCTCATGAACAAATAAAGCGAGTTGGGTCTCACACGATCGCTGTTTCCGGAGTCCATGTTGATTCCTACAGAGTAGATTCTGGGTTTCCAAAAACGACATGATACTCGAGCAAAAAACATGTTCTAAAATTCTGCAACAGATCGACGTCAGAGATATAGGTCTATAGTTTTGCGCATCTGCTCGACGACCCTTCTTGAAGACTGGGACTACCTGTGCTCCTTTCCAATCATTTGGAACCCTCCGTTCCTCTAGAGACTTGCGGTACACGGCTGTTAGAAGGGGGGCAAGTTCTTTCGCGTACTCTGTGTAGTATCGAATTGGTATCCCGTCAGGTCCAGTGAACTTTCCTCTGTTGAGTGATTCCAGTTGCTTTTCTATTCCTTGGACACTTATTTCGATGTCAGCCATTTTTTCGTTTGTGCGAGGATTTAGAGAAGGAACTGCAGTGCGGTCTTCCTCTGTGAAACAGCTTTGGAAAAAGGTGTTTAGTATTTCAGCTTTACGCGTGTCATCCTCTGTTTCAATGCCATCATCATCCCGGAGTGTTTGGATATGCTGTTTCGAGCCACTTACTGATTTAACGTAAGACCAGAACTTCCTAGGATTTTCTGTCAACTCGGTACATAGAATTTTACTTTCGAATTCACTGAACGCTTCACGCATAGCCCTCCTTACGCTAACTTTGACATCGTTTAGCTTCTGTTTGTCTGAGAGGTTTTGGCTGCGTTTAAACTTGGAGTGAAGCTCTCTTTGCTTTCGCAGTAGTTTCCTAACTTTGTTGTTGTACCACGGTGGGTTTTTCCCGTCCCTCACAGTTTTACTCGGCACGTACCTGTCTAAAACGCATTTTACGATTGCCTTGAACTTTTTCCATAAACACTCAACATTGTCAGTGTCGGAACAGAAATTTTCGTTTTGATCTGTTAGGTAGTCTTAAATCTGCCTTCTATTACTCTTGCTAAACAGATAAACCTTCCTCCCTTTTTTTATATTCCTATTAACTTCCATATTCAGGGATGCTGCAATGGCCTTATGATCACTGATTCCCTGTTCTTCACATACAGAGTCGAAAAGTTCGGGTCTGTTTGTTATCAGTAGGTCCAAGATGTTATCTCCACGAGTCGGTTCTCTGTTTAATTGCTCGAGGTAATTTTCGGATAGTGCACTCAGTATAATGTCACTCGATGCTCTGTCCCTACCACCCGTCCTAAACATCTGAGTGTCCCAGTCTATATATGGTAAATTGAAATCTCCACCTCCTGACATGCTGAGAAAATTTATTTGAAATGTATTCCAAACTTTCTCTCAGTTGTTCTGCCACTAATGCTGCTGAGTCGGGAGGTCGGTAAAAGGAGCCAATTATTAACCTAGCTCGGTTGTTGAGTGTAACTTCCACCCATAATAATTCACAGGAACTATCCACTTCTACTTCACTACAGGATAAACTACTACTAACAGCGACGAACACTCCACCACCGGTTGCATGCAATCTATCCTTTCTAAACACCGTCTGTGCCTTTGTAAAAATTTCGGCAGAATTAATCTCTGGCTTCAGCCAGCTTTCTGTACCTATAACGATTTCAGCTTCGGTGCTTTTTATCAGCGCTTGAAGTTCCGGTACTTTACCAACGCAGCTTCGACAGTTGACAATTACAATACCGATTGCTGCTTGGTCCCCGCATGTCCTGACTTTGCCCCACACCCGTTGAGGCTGTTGCCCTTTCTGTACTTGCCCAAGGCCATCTAACCTAAAAAAACCGCCCAGCCCACGCCACACAACCCCTGCTACCCGTGTAGCCGCTTGTTGCATGTAGTGGACTCCTGACCTATCCAGCGGAACCCGAAACCCCACCACCCTATGGCGCAAGTCGAGGAATCTGCAGCCCACATGGTCGCAGAACCGTCTCAGCCTCTGATTCAGACCCTCCACTCGGCTATGTACCAAAGGTCCATAGTCAGTCTTGTCGACGATGCTGCAGATGGTGAGCTCTGCTTTCATCCCTCTAGCGAGACTGGCAGTCTTCACCAAATCAGATAGCCGCCGGGTGCCAGAGAGGATTTCCTCCAATCCATAGCGACACACATCATTGGTGCCGACATGAGCGACCACCTGCAGATGGGTGCACCCTGTACCCTTCATGGCATCCGGAAGGACCCTTTCCACATCTGGAATGACTCCCCCCGGTATGCACACGGAGTGCACATTGGTTTTCTTCCCCTCTCTTGCTGCCATTTCCCTAAGGGGCCCCATTACGCGCCTGACGTTGGACCTCCCAACTACCAGTAAGCCCACCCTCTGCGACCGCCCGGATCTTGCAGACTGAGGGGCAACCTCTGGAACAGGATAAGCAGCCATGTCAGGCCGAAGATCAGTATCAGCCTGAGACAGAGCCTGAAACCGGTTCGTCAGACAAACTGGAGAGGCCTTCCGTTCAGCCCTCCGGAATGTCTTTCGCCCCCTGCCACACCTTGAGACGACCTCCCACTCTACCACAGGTGAGGGATCAGCCTCAATGCGGGCAATATCTCGGGCAACCACAGTCGTAGTCCGATCGGGGGATGCGTGGGACGAGCTGGCCGTCCCCGACAAACCCCCATCCAGACCCCCACAGTGATGCCCATTGGCAACAGCCTCAAGCTGTGTGACCGAAGCCAACACTACCTGAAGCTGGGAGCGAAGGGATGCCAACTCTGCCTGCATCCGAACACAGCAGTTGCAGTCCCTATCCATGCTAAAAACTGTTGTGCAAAGAACGTCTGAACTAATCTATAGAGAGCGCAAACAAATCGACAAAATTTAAACGGTTATTAAAATACAAGATTGCCTAGTAAATGCAGTAATGCTGCTACTTGCGCATTGCTGACACACTGCTCGGCGGCGGAAGGAGACTACGCGATTTTACACTATTCAGGTACTAAAACGCGATGCTACAACTCTCAAATACTATAATACGCCCGAAATTTATGAATTAAACAATGCAAGTACCAAAAACACGCAAAGAAATTAAGAATTAAACTATGTAACAAATGAGTGAGCTAGGAGTATACGACTTGCTGCTGCAGCTGCTTATCCAACGGCGGCAGGGAGCACATTTGTTGACGCGCCAATTCACAAAACGCTACTCGGTTATGAAAATCGGTGCCATGAAGTTCTTGATGCTGTAACACGTGGTACGGACGATACTTACGACAATGCAGCATTGTGACACAACTTGACCAGAAGAAGGGATCGGTTGGTAGGACATGTTCTGAGGCATCAAGGGATCACCAATTTAGTATTGGAGGGCAGCGTGGAGGGTAAAAATCGTAGAGGGAGACCAAGAGATGAATACACTAAGCAGATTCAGAAGGATGTAGGTTGCAGTAGGTACTGGGAGATGAAAAAGCTTGCACAGGATAGAGTAGCATGGAGAGCTGCATCAAACCAGTCTCAGGACTGAAGACCACAACAACAACAACAACTACCTACAGACATACCGGAATCGCTCTGTAATTGCAGGATGCTTAGGCCGGTATTACACTATCAAATTTCTTTGCCAAAGATTTGATCAAAGATGTGATCCAGTATTCCGTCCAATATATTTGACAAAGATCTTTGACGTAGCGCTAGAAGGGGTATTACACTGTCATCAAATTTTTCGTCAAATTTCAAGATGGCTGACAACAACTTGTTATTTACCGCAGCAGTTGTACGTACCCCAATTGCATTGTGTGCACATGCGGAAAAGAAGTGGAGGAAAAATGGAACCATACATACGAGGTTGACAGTCTTAACAGTCCTGGGATTACAACTTGATAATAAATTCAGTTGGTAGGAGCACACCACAGAACTGCAGAAAGGCCTTAACAAATCTGTATTTGCAGTTCGAGTGTTAGCAGACATAGGCAACATAAAAATGAAAAAGCTTGCATACTTTGCCTACTTTCATTCCATAATGTCATATGGGATAATATTTTGGGGTAAATCTTGAAGTCAAACAAAAGTTTTCAGAGTCCAAAAGCGTGTAATACGTATTATTTGTGGAGTAAATTCACGGACGTCCTACAGAAACCTCTTCAAAGAACTGGATATACTAACTACTGCCTCTCAGTATATTTACTTCTTAATGAAATTTGTCGTAAATAATATATCTCTTTTTCCAACAAACAACTCAGTTCATACATACAATACCAGGAACAAAAATGATCTGCACAAGGACTTAAAAGCACTTACTATAGTTCAAAAAGGGGTCCACTACTCAGGAACACTCATCTTCAATAATTTGCCAGGAAACATAAAAAATTTAGTTAGAAATAAAGATCAGTTTAAAAGGAGCCTGAAAAACTTACTACTGGCCAACTCCTTCTACTCCATTGACGAAATTTTTAATAGAAACAAATGGTGTATTGTATTTATTCATACTATTAGTATTGTTATTTCAGCTTTAAAAAAATCGACATGTTCCACATCCACGAGGATCTCCTCAGCACGGATCTATGGAACGAAAAACTAATATAATCTGGGTGAAGCCGTGGGTTTTACGACGACACGATAAAAGCATTCAACAAAACTTGTTACGTGAGCTTACAGTGGAAGACGTCAAGTCGTACATCAATTACTTAAGAATGGATGAGCATACATTTCTGTATGTGCTCAATGAAGTGTATCCTCATATCACAAAGCACAATATTCACTTAAGAACTGCTACATCTTCAGAAGACAGGCTCACTGTAACACTCCGATTCCTTGCTACAGGAGAGGGTTATGTTATGTTAGGTCAGGTCAGGTCAGGTCTCCAATCTTCTTAATCTATTTTTGTATTCAGGGTGCCTCACGTCGTAAAGCGTCTCATCAGCTTCAGACATCTTTATTAATTTTGTAGTTGTCGGCACACACCAATTGTATTTACTGGCAATGGTTATAAAAACACTACAGACGACAGAACGCTGCAGCGATGCTAGCGCTCCATGTGGTAACATGTCACATTGCAGTGAACAGAAGACAAGCGGTTTCTTTGATCAAATATACAGCGAGGCCCTAGATTTGATCAAATATTGGACGACATTTGACAAAGTCCCTATTACACTATCAAATATCTTTGACAAAGATATTGGACAAAGATATTGGACAAGGAAATTTGATAGTGTAATACCGGCCTTATCTGTGAGTTGTGGTGTGCCACAACGCGTTTGCTTCGTTTCCTTTTGCCGGTCTGTACGCTGCCACCAGACATAAAGGTGTTCACAACCTTGTAAAAGAACGCACGACAGCGAACGTCCTCTGGAAAGCGCTCCGCCTACAAGGTAACAGCAGCCACAAAATTTCCCCTAGATTCTCCGTAAATCAGGATCATTTAAATTTTTTCTTCCATGGTTGCAAGAGTGAAGTAGATCTGCAAGCAATCAACACTGCTCAAGTACTGTAATGTTTAGAACTGCTATCTGTTCTAAGTCTGCACGAAACGTGAGCTCCAGTAGCAGTGCACTACCTGTTATGATACGTCGTAGTTCGCTACAAGGCCACAGTGGAGCGTCAGTAGTCCCCCGGTATGTCGGAGGAATACAACGTTGCAAATGGGGTTTCCAATTAGAAGTTATAAAATATTGGCCTGTCCTACCCTCGCAGCATGTAGGTGCCGTCCCACTTGCCATTGAATATGTAAGGGCCATTGAGTAGCAGGTAAATTACGACCCTGTACCAATTCCTATTCCTCCGATTACAACGCCATCTATGGCGAAACTAAGAAAATACTTCAGACAAAAGTATGTAGTTTTTGCCTTAGAAACGTATTCTGAAATAAAAAACGGTGGTTCACATTGAAGATTTCAAAGTTTCCTCCCACCACCCACGCACGGTGGTATCGCTGGATGTCCTCCTCCTCCACCGAGACAAACAACTTTGAATTCTTTTTTTGATCTGATGTGTCATTTTCGAGTTATTTCAATGTCTTCAGTTAAGATGAAACCTTGTATAGCACATTAGGAAGAACAGATGACTAAATCTTTAGATGATTTTAGGGCGTCCAGGATGTGAAATGTAGTTCAGAGCTGCCGCATCTGGCAGCAACAACGAGTGTCATTTCATGCTCCTTCAACTCTATGCGCAAAGACCAACAGTCGTAGTGGTTAACGAGTGATGACGTACCAGGTTCTTGGCGAGCCATGATCAAATTTTTTAACGAATGAGAGATCTGGAGAATACGTTGACCAAGGCAACAGTCGAACACCTTCCGTATCGAGGTAGGCAGGTCAGCACGGTTAGCATGCGGTAGACACAGAGACCTCGAAGATGTGCCACAGACGGGGACCTTTTTATTTATTTTTTTTATTTTATTTATTTATTTATTTATTTATTTTTTTGAGTCATCAGCCTTCTGACAGGTTTGATGCGGCCCCCCACGAATTCCTCTCCTGTGCCAACCTCTTCATCTCGGAGTAGCACTTGCAACTTGCGTCCACAATTATTTGCTCCATGTATTCCATTCTCTGTCTTTCTCTACAATTTTTACCCTCTACAGTTCCCTCTAGCGTCAGGAAACAGCGACCTTAGCACTTCATAAACGTAACGCCTGCTGTCCAAATTACCGGCTATGCGAAGCAGAGGTCATTGTGTTACCCAATGACACTCCATACCATCAGGCCAGGTGCTCGACCCATATGACGATGGCGAAGGCAATTTTGCCATGATCGCTGTCCTCAGAGGCTCCAAACATCGGTATGTTAATCATGATGCTGCAGCCAGAAACTAAACTCGCCTGAAAAGGCGACACTCTTCTGCTCTTGGGGTGCGAAACAGTTCGTAAAAGGCGGAAGACTCGTCAATGATCAACGGTATGAGGATGCAGAAGGCAGTGCAAACCAATATGTTAAAGACACACAGTGTCTATCCACAGAAAAAGTCACCTGTAATTTAAATGGCTCTGAGCACTATGGGACTTAACATCTATGGTCATCAGTCCCCTAGAACTTAGAACTACTTAAACCTAACTAACCTAAGGACATCATACAACACCCAGTCATCACGAGGCAGTGTAATTTAAAGAGTGCCATGATGAACTCTCCGTTGGCTAAAGATTCCGAATTAGTTCCTTTTTCTGATCTCCAAGAGGGGACTGTCTATGGGAAGGTAGCCGTGAGGAAAGAATTGAAAAACCAACGAAAGGGTAACACACAACGAGTCAGAGCATGGAATGTAAGAAGTATGAATGTTGTAGTGAAGCTACAAAATCCGGAAAGGGAAATGCAGAGGTTCAGTCTAGATACAGTTTGAGTGAGTGAAGTGAAATGGAAGGAAGTTAGGGATTTTTGGTCAGACGAATATGGGCTAATATCAAAAGCAGCATGAAAAGGTATACAGGCTTAAGATTCATTATGAATTGGAAAGTAGGGCCGAGAGCGAATTACTGTGAACAGTTCAGTGATGGGGCTGTTCTCGTCCGAATCGACAGCACTCCAACGCCAACAACAATAGTTCAAGTATACATCCCGAAATTGCAAGCTTAAGATGAGCACATAGACAATGTATATGAGGGCATTGGACGGGTAATTCAGTATGTAAAGGGAGATGATAATGTAATAATAATCAGGGACTGGAAGAAAGAGTTACGGGATAATATAGGCTTAGTAACAGGTATGGCAAACGAGAAGGACTAAATAAGACTTGTAATAAATTTCAACTAGTAACAGCGTAAACGCTGTGCAAAAATCACAAGAGGACGAGGCATACTTGAAAAAGGCTGGAGACTGTAACGTTACAAGTATATGGGAGAGTTATTCGCCCACCTAGGACTAGTACTGAGGAGAGCCGAATTACACTACTGGCCATTAAAATTGCTACACCAAGAAGAAATGCAGATGACAAACGGGTATTCATTGGACAAATATATTATACTAGAACTGACATGTGATTACATTTTCATGCAATTTGGGTGCATAGATCCTGAGAAATCAGTACCCAGAATAACCACCTCTGGCCGTGATAACGACCTTGATACGTCTGGGCATTGAGTCAAACAGAGCTTGGATGGCGTGTACAGGTACAGCTGCCCATGCAGCTTCAACACGATACCACAGTTCATCAAGAGTAGTGACTGGCGTATTGTGACGAGCCAGTTGCTCGGCCACCATTGACCAGACGTTTTCAGTTGGTGAGAGATCTGGAGAATGTGCTGGCCAGGGCAGCAGTCGAACATTTTCTGTATCCAGAAAGGCCCGTACAGGACCTGCAACATGTGGTCGTGCATTATCCTGCTGAAATGTAAGGTTTCGCAGGGACCGAATGAAAGTTAAAGCCACGGGTCGTAACACAGCTGAATGTAACGTCCGTTATTCAAAGGAACTTTGAACAATGCGAACAAGAGGTGACCGTGTAACCAATGGCACCCCATACCATCACGGCGGGTGATACGCCAGTATGGCGATAACGAGTACACGCTTCACCGCCAAACACGGATGCGACCATCACAATGCTGTAAACCGAACCTGGATTCATCCGAAAAAATGACGTTTTGCCATTCGTGCACCCAGGTTCGTCGTTGAGTACACCATCGCAGGCGCTCCTGTCTGTGATGTAGCGTCAAGGGTAACCGCAGCCATGGTCTCCGAGCTGATAGTCGATGCTGCTGCAAACGTCGTCGAACTGTTCGTGCAGATGGTTGTTGTCTTGCAAACGTCCCCATCTGTTGACTCAGGGATCGAGTAGTGGCTGCACGATCCGTTACAGCCATGCGGATAAGATGCCTGTCATCTCGACTGCTAGTGATACGAGGCCGTTGGGTCCAGCACGGCGTTCCGTTTTACCCTTCCGAACCCACCGATTCCATATTCGGCTAACAGTCATTGTATCTCGACCAAGGCGAGCAGCAATGTCGCGATACGATAAACCGCAATCGCGATAGGCTCAAATCCGACCTTTATCAAAGTCGGAAACGTGATGGTACGCATTTCTCCTCCTTACACGAGGCATCACCAGGCAGTGCCGGTCAACTGCTGTTTGTGTATGAGAAATCGGTTGGAAACTTTCCTCATGTCAGCACGTTGTAAGTGTCGCCACCGGCGCCAACCTTGTGTGAATGCTCTGAATAGCTAATCATTTGCATATCACAGCATCTTCTTCCTGTCGGTTAAATTTTGCGTGTGTAGCACGTCATCATCGTGGTGTAGCAATTTTAATGGCCAATAGTGTAGGTTACTGGGCTAAGTGCAGATCAACGGGACGAGGACATCTGCGGCCACCCGAGGCGAGCTCAAATGCAGAGACAAGGAGTGTGTTTCCGGGAATGGGTAAATCCCAAAGCTGGGAATTTGGACGACAGTAGCTCGCACGGCCTTTGTGCAGGAGATGCACCAGAAATGGCAGAGTGTCAGACAAGATGAAAGATACCTTCTTACAGCTCTTTGAGAGTCTATAATAATGCATAGTCAAGTATTAAAGCAAATCTGAATACATTTGCAATCTCAGAAAAACGAGGTGCATCCCCAATGACGCAACAGTATCTTCAATATCTTTGTAACTACAGAAGTTAATATTTCATAGCGAATAGACATTTTCATAATGACTGTCTCAATTAACAACTTTTAAATGCTTCATGTGATTTCAACAAACAATATCTCAGATGATAGCATAGCACTGTGGCTATCATTCCTGAAAGCCGCTTGTCCATTTTATTTCTTGATTTATTAGGTATTTTACATCTTTGTAATTATGCAAATGTTGTCAGAACGTCATATTCTCCACATTTACCCAGCTATTGAACACAACATTAATATCTCATGATGTGTCATGCTCGAGTTTTTATTTAATAAATGGTTTACTATTTTGGCATCAACTTTAACAACAGTATATATTACAAAATATGGTAATTTAAGAAGTGGTCACGCGCGCGCGTTACTTGACGCCACCTTTGTAAAAGAGTACCAAAAGACGCTTCTGAGAAGCAGGCTTAAATAACTGTTTAAACAATATTTAACGACAGTCTGTTGTCATTTATCTTAAGCGTACTTCCGCAAGAGTACTGGCTTATTTCTTGTAGGGGATGACAGACAATGGAATACATGGAGCGAATAATTGTGGACGCAGGTCGCAAATGCTACTCCGAGATAAAGATGTTGGCACGGGAGAGGAATTCGTGAGGAGCCGCATCAAACCTGTCAGAAGAGTGATGACTCAAAAACAAAAAAAAAGGTCCCTGCTTGTGTCACATCTTTGAGGTCTCTGTGTCTGTGACATTATCTTCACACAAGATAACACAAGACCACATGCTACCCGTGTTGACCTGCCTATCTCGTGCAGAAGGTGTTCAACTGTTGCCTTGGGCAGCGTTTTCTCCAGATCTCTCATTCGTTAAAAATATTTGATCATGGCCCGCCAAGAGCCTGGTACATCATCGCTCGCTAACCACTATGACTGTTGGTCTCTGCACATAGAATTGGAGTATGAAATGACACTCTGTTTGTATCTAATGTGAATGGTCGGAATGTGACCGAATTTTTATAACATTTCCTTATTTAAATATCGTTATAATATATTATTTAGATCTGTGAAGTTTGGAATACAATCACCTCTGTGGAGCTTACGAGCGATGTAGTTTTGGTGGGTATGGCCCTCACCCAATTGAAAAGCAGACAGCAGCGGAAAACTATGGGAGTCACGTGGAGACTGGGACTTTTCGAGTGAAGAGCTCAAGAGACCGATTCTGGAAACTTTTTACGTTTTTGCTGGAAGAAGACAGACTTGCCTGTGGTAAAGTGCGTGATTCTGAAGTATAGGTGATACATTCTAGCCAGTGAACTGCCGCTATGAGTTTTAACTTTTGGGGACACTTTTCGGTTAGATCTTGAAGGGGACACCTGGAGGTTCGATCTGGAAGAAGGCAGATCTGCCTGTGATATGTGTGGCTTTTAATGGAATGAGTGATAGATTCTGGTCGGTCGCCACCATACTTTAATTTCTCAAGAGACTTCATACACAAATCAAAAAAAGTTTTGCATCACCTCAGTTCCGAGAGTTCCGGAACCTATACAGAAATTTGGAATAGATCAACATAAACATAATTTCTGCCCTTTTTATTGCTAATGAAAACCACACATTGCATGTTGTACCACAATACAGCGAGACCTTGAGAGGTGGTCGTCCAGATTGCTGTACACACCGGTACCTCTAATACCCAGTAGCACGTCCTCTTGCGTTGAAGCATGCCTGTATTCGTCGTGGCATACTATCCACAAGTCCATCAAGGCACTGTTGGTCCAGATTGTCCCACTCCTCACCGGCGATTTGGCGCAGATCCCTCGGAGTGATTGGTCGGTCACGTCGTCCGTAAACAGCCCTCTTCAATCCATCTCAGGCATGTTTGATAGGGATCATGTCTGGAGAACATGCTGGCCACTCTAGTCGAACGGTGTCGTTATCCTGAAGGAAGTCATTCACAAGCTGTGCACACTGTGCGAATTGTCGTCCATGAAGGCGATTACCCGCCAATATGCTTCAGATATAGTTACAATATCGGTCGGAAGATGGCATTCACGTATCGTACAGCCATTACGGCGCCATCATGACCACCAGTGGCGTACGTCGGCCCCACATAATGCCACCCCAAAACAGCGGGAAGCTCTGCCTTGCTGCATTCTCTGGACAGTGTGTCTAAGGCGTTCAACCTGACCAGGTTGCCTCCAAACACGTCTCCGACGATTGTCTGGTTGAAGGCATATGCGACACTCATCGATGACGAGAACGTGATGCCAATCCTGAGCGGTCCATTCGGCATGTTGCTGCCCCCCCCCCCCCCAAAAAAAGGCTCCAAGAACTGTGGGATTTAACATCTGAGGTCATCAGTCCCCTAGACTTAGAACTACTTAAACCTAACCAACCTAAGGACGTCACACACATCCATGCCCGAGGCAGGATTCGAACCTGCGACCGTAGCGGTCAAGCGGTTTCAAACTGAAGCGCTTAGAACCGCACGGCCACACCGGCCGGTGTCGGGAATGAAGTTGCGCATCATGCAGCCTACTGAACACAGTTTGAGTCGTAACACGACATCCTGTGGCTGCACGAAAAGCATTATTCAACATGGTGGCTTTGCTGTCAGGGTTCCCCCGAGCCATAATCCGTAGGCAGCGGCCATCCACTGCAGTAGTAGCCCTTGGGCGACCGGAGCGAGGCATGTCATCGACAGTTCCTGTCTCTCTGTATCTCCTCCATGTCCGAACAAAATCGCTTTGGTTCATTCCGAGACGTCTGGACACTTCCCTTGTTGAGAGTCCTTCCTGGCACAAAGTAACAATGCGGACGCGATCGAAGCTCGGTACTGACCGTCTAAGCATGGCTGAACTACAGACAACACAAGCCGTGTACCTCCTTCCTGGTGGAATGACTGGAACTGATCGGCTGTCGGACCCCCTCAGTCTAATAGCCGCTGCTCATCTTTGGGCGGGTTTAGTGACATCTCTGAACAGTCAAAGGAACTGTGTCTGTGACACAATACCCACAATACCCACAGTCAACGTCTGTCTTCAGGAGTTCTGAGAACCGGGATGATGCAAAACGTTTTTTGATGTACGTATTTCGAGAGGTCTCAATGTGCTCCAGAGTAGGACTCTACCTTTTTCCGCTTGTATTACAGAACTGTGGATAGACAGAATATGAGTTACTATTCTTTGTATCGCATATGTTAATTTGTAAATCATCATTTTGAACTCTGAATTATTTTGAGCTTATGGATATTTCGAGTTTTGTGATAACGAAGTGGACTTAGTTTTCGTGTATTTTTGATGACTATTTAGTTTGGGAATGTTGCTACCATTCTCGTAACGCTCTCCATGTAACTTCACTGCATTTGACGAGGATATTTTCTGTCTGTGTCTATCTTAAGACCATTTCCCGTTTATTTGAGATGTCCTTTCTTGAATAAACATTATTCAGCATAGTCTCTATCGTCTACATCAGTAACAGATGTTAGAATAGAACCCTTGTTATTGAATTATTCATTTAATGTTTATTTTGTATTTGTGTATCTTACTAGTTCGCAAACCTAGCTAATGCATGGACTATTTGACTGCAGTATCACAGTTACAGATCATTATTTGCAGCGTGTTAGTTGTGGGGCGTAAAAGCAGACGTGCACAGCTCGATCCTATGATTACATCGAGCTATTCTTTTTATACAGGGCCGTGCGTAGCCTAGGTACCTGAAGTAAGAGTAACCACAGGCAAAGATGCAATTCGTTTGCTCGTATAGGATGCCAAGAGCACCTGCACCAGCAGTAACCATTAGATACCGTCGCAACAGACGGTAAGATTCCATCTAGATTACATCATCGTCAGAAAGAGATTGTGAAATCAGATACTGGTTTGTAAGACGTACCCTGCCGCGGGAATAGACTGAGGATACCCTGCAGTAATAATAAAGAGTAGACTGAAGTTTAAGAGAATCGTCCGAAAAAATCGTTGTCGAAAGAAATGGGACACAGGGGTACTCGGGAATGATGAATTGTGTTTGAAGTTTTCTAAGGCTGTAGATACTACGATAATGACTAATAAAGTAGGCACTTCACTTGAAGAGGAATAGCACCGCCGTTCTCGCCACAGACGGGCTAACCGGTACCGACCGACCACCATGTCATCCTCACACTATGGCATCTTCTGGAAGCGGCATGGAGGTTCGGGGGGATAGCGCACCGCCTTCTCGGCCTTATTGGTTTTGCAGACCTTGGAGCCGCAATTCCTCGTCCAAGTAGCTCTTCAACTGGCATCAGACTGGGGCTGAGTACACTGTGTACCAGTCCTGCCATCAAGGAAAAATCCATGGCAGTACTGGGAATCGACCCCGGGTCCTCAGCATGGCAGTCATGTATGTTGACCACACAGCTAGGAAGATGGACTCGAAGAGGAGTCGTCTTCTCTAAAACAGGCAATCGCAGAATTTGGACAGACAAATAAAAGTAAAGAAAGGGAACTGCGAAGAAACCTTGGATAACAGAAGAAATACTTCAGTTGATCGAGGAAGGAAGTAAATACAAAAATGTTCAGGGAAACATACGAACACAGTAATATAAGTCACTTAGGAACGAAATAAATGGGAAGTGCAAGGAAGCAAGGCGAAATAGCTGCAGAAAAAAATGTGAAGAAGTCAAAAAAGAAACGGACGTCGGAAGGAATGATTCAGCATACAGAAAAGTCAAAGCAGCCTTCGGTGAAATTAAAAAGCAGGGCCTCAACATTCAGAATGCAATTGGATGTTCGTTGTTAAGCACAGAGAAGAGAGTTAACAAGTTGAAAGAGTACACTGAATGCCTCTACGGCAAGGAGGACTTAACTGATGATGTTATTGAGAAAGAATTGGGAGTCGATACGGAAGACATAGGGGATCCAGTATTAGAGTAGGCGTTTAATAGAGCTCTGGACGATCTGCTATCAAATATTGCAAAAGCGAAACATAAGACTCCGTCGGAATTTCTGAAATCGTTGGGGAAATGCCAAACAAGCGACTATTCAAACTGGTGTGTAGAATGTGCCATCATACATTCGGAAAAATATCAACCACACAATCCTGAAGATATCAAGGACAGATAAGTGCGAAAAGTACTGCACAATCAGCTGAAGCATACATGCCGCTGACAAGAATAATACAAAGAAGAATGGAAAAGAAAACAAGATTTGTCAGACGACGATCAAGTGGCTTTCGAGAAGATGAGGCCACCAGAGAGACAGTCGTGACTTTGTGATTGATACTCGTATAAGAACCATGAGGGAAGAAGAAAGACGAAAGTAATGAGAAGTAACAGAAAAGATATTAGCAATAAACTTTATATCCAAATTTGCGACTACGAAGCACACTAATTTTTTGCAATTCTTCCAGCAGATGAAAGAAGCAATCAAGACATAAAAGCAGATTAAAACAGGCAAAGAGGACATTCCAGACCAAGAGAAGTCTGCTAGAATCAAACATCAGACTTAGCCTGAGGAAGAAGTTTCTGAGAATATATGTTTGGTGCACATCACTGTATGGTAGTGAAACATGAACTCCGGGAAAACCGTAAAAGAAGAGAATCGAAGCATTTGAGATATGGAACTATAAAAGAAGGTTGAAAATTTGTGGACTGATGCGGTATGGAATGAGGAGGTTGTCCGCAGAATCTGCGAGGAAAGGGACATACGGAAAACACTGACAAGAAGAAGGGACAGAATGACAGGACATCTTGTAATACGTCAGGAAATAACTTTTACGGTACTGGAGGGAGTAGCAGAGGGTAGAAACGGTAGAGGAAGACAGAGATTGGGATACAACGAGCGTATAACTGAGGAGGACTTTGGATGCAAATATTACTATGAGACGAAGAGGTTCGCACAAGAGAGGAGTTCGTTCGTGGCGGGCCGCGTCGCACCAATTACAGGTAGCATACTGATGTCTCACAAAAGAGAGAAAAAAAAAACTTCATTTCATCAGTGGGTTATGCGAATTGTTCAACTTCACTTCATCAGTCGGTTGTGCGAATTGTTCTTGGCTCCTATGCTGAAATGAGCGGGTTTCGAAGTGCGCTTGGACTACAGACCTGTACCTGAAGATAAAACAGAAAAATAATAACTTTATTTTCTTGTGGTGATAATTAAAACTTTGTGGCTACTGTTCGTTTTTCGATACTCGCTACCTATTTACGTAGAGTGCGTTTGTGACCTCTGTAAGCCTCAATATTTGATGATTTTCTATTAAATGGGAGTGTAGTTTATGGCCCTTTAAGGAGGATCAGAGTAAACTCCTCCATCTTCCATCCTGCTTTAGGTTTTCCATGGTTTCCCTAAATTTCTTAAGGCTACTGCCGGCATAAATTGCTTTGAAAAAGATAAAACCTATTTTTCTGTCTCATCTCATCCTGTTAAAGCTTGACATTCAATCATCACCACGACAACGGGACCATAAGTACTGACCTACACCTCTCCCCGACCAATCCGGTGATACTGAAATGTCTGCGTCAGAAATTCGCGCGCATTGTGACGAAAACGCCCTGGTACGCCATCATGCATGAACCACGTTTGTATTTCCTGCTGCAATGGCACAGCTTCCAGCAATACATTAACGACAAAGTCCAGATAATGCGCCCAAGTTAACCTTTATGGTAGCACGTATGGCCCTGCTAATCTCTCACCAAGGCCGCCTGCCCATACGTTGATTGAGGATCGGTGTTTATGCCCTATTTCCTGAATTGCTTGGGGATTTACTCCTGCCCGTACATGATGGTTATGGAAATTCACAACAGCATTTCACTGAACCCTGCCTCATCGGTAAACAAAACCTTGGATGTGAACAGTGGATCTGCGGCGCACTTCTGGAACAGCCATTGACAGAATCGCCGTCTGCCATGATGATCCTGTGGACTTAGGGCCGCCTGAACGCGCTGTAGACGATATGTGTACAGCAATTGTACGTGAAGTACCCCCCCAGACAAGAGAGTGAGACACGCCTACCGCTGCTGATAATCGTCGCAGACTGGTCCCAGGGATTTCTTCCACCGAACGTAGCACACGCTCCTCCATAGGCGTTCAGACTGTACGGAGCCTTCCACTGTCAGTCTTCCGAGGTGTAAGGCTAGCTGTGTCCCTCAGGCGCTGGCAAAGTCTGCCGAACAGCTTCTCAGAGGGCGCTCTGCTCTGTGGATATTATTCAGCGTTGAGGACATGGGCTCACAGGCTACATCCATTTGTTAAACCATAGCAGAATATCATATCAGACAGTTCACTTGCCGAGTAGTAGGCTTCCATTGCTAACAAATGGTGGAGGAGAGAAAATGTAAATGTACTACACCACGCACAGGCAGGACAATAACAGTAAAAAACAAGTGAATCCGCGTTTGGAAGAAGGTAAAACACCATGACACGTATCAGGGATTGACACTACTGTACAATAAGACACACAAAACGCGACGAAAACTAAAAGAGCCTGTAACACGACTCGAGCCACACAACAGACTGCAGACCATCTAATGGTAAGTAGAGTACTGTGAGTAAGACGTCATAATACCCTGCTGACACATTTGACGGAGCGTCAGTGCAACGACTGTGGTAACATCCTCAACCAAGCGTCGGGCAGCCCTTCCTACAATCACGTGTTTGTATCGGAAAGTATGCGTTTCCGGATCCATGTTTATTGGACTTATATACAGGGTGATTCAAAAAGAATACCACAACTTTAGGAATTTAAAACTCTGCAACGATAAAAGGCAGAGCTAAGCACTATCTGTCGGCGAATTAAGGGAGCTATAAAGTTTCATTTAGTTGTACATTTGTTCGCTTGAGGCGATGTTGACTAGGCGTCAGCGTCAGTTGATGCTAAGATGGCGACCGCTCAACAGAAAGCTTTTTGTGTTATTGAGTACGGCAGAAGTGAATCGACGACAGTTGTTCAGCGTGCATTTCGAACGAAGTATGGTGTTAAACCTCCTGATAGGTGGTGTATTAAACGTTGGTATAAACAGTTTACAGAGAATGGGTGTTTGTGCAAAGGGAAAAGTTCTGGATGGCCGAGAACGAGTGATGAAAATGTAGCACGCATCCAGCAAGCATTTGTTCGCAGCCCAGGAAAATCGACTCGCAGAGCTAGCAGAGAGCTGCAAATTCCACAATCACCTGTATGGCGAGTCCTACGAAAAAGGTTAGTTATGAAACCTTATCGTCTGAAATTGGTTCAAGCACCGCCAGGCAGCCCGTGACAGAGCACTTCATCACTGGCCTCCAAGAAGCCCTGATCTGACCCCCTGCGATGTTTTCTTATGGGGGTATGTTAAGGATATGGTGTTTCGGCCACCTCTCCCAGCCACCATTGAAGATTTGAAACGAGAAATAACAGCAGCTATCCAAACTGTTACACCTGATATGCTACGGAGAGTGTGGAACGAGTTGGAGTATCGGGTTGATATTGCTCGAGTGACTGTAGGGGGCCATATTGAACATCTCTGAACTTGTTTTTGAGTGAAAAAAAACCTTTTTAAATACTCTTTGTAATGATGTATAACAGAAGGTTATATTATGTTTCTTTCATTAAATACACATTTTTAAAGTTGTGGTATTCTTTTTGAATCACCCTGTATATCAGTTGCCGTATGTATGAAAGATTATCACTTGAGTACGGCTCGAACGATTTGGCTGATTTTTTTTATTTTTTATTTTTATTTCGTGTCAGGACAAAGTTCGTATGAAAGAAAACTTTTGGAAAATCCACCGGAAAAGTCGGAAATCTGGACGGCATTTTGTATGAAAATTTCAGTGATAGCGATGCGACGGTCAGGTTTACATTTCTGCTGCCACACGTTTTAATAATATAAAATAGCTATGACATTAAGTTTCACAGTTCTGCTGTTGTATGTTTTTATAACAACAACAAATTCCGCATTCAATATTGACATTTTGCGAAAAATAATACAATTGAAAGTGATATTTCAGTGTCTTATCGGTGGTGATCACAGTGTATCTTTGGTGTGCAAAAAACGAACTGATGACGGGTCGAAATGTCGTCGGCGTACGTGCAATGCAGCCAAAGTACATGATCGTCGAGTCAATGAGACTGAGGAAAGGCGTCGACAGCGTTTGGAAGCAAATCGAATAAGAATTTTTCAAGCGCGATTCGCTATGACACCTGTAGAATGGATACAGTCGAATTCGATTCACTCAGTTGGAGCTTACGCACAAAGAAATTTGAAACGTCTACAAAACAGAGGGCCGAACGTGATGATTCGAATTGAACGTTTGGCGTTCAGATATGAAGCCAACAGTCGATTACACCGCGGATGTATTGGTCGATGTCGGAACAATTAACAATGTTTTTAACATTTCAGTACTTTGAGGTCAACACTGCAATGCAGCGAGGGAGGAGGGAGAATCAGATGGAGAGAGAAGGGGTAAGAAATGGACGTAAAGAAGGGGAAGCAGGATATGGGCAGAGAGATGAGGAAGGAGGAGATCGATATAGAATGTGTGTGGGACAACAGATGTACAGGGAGTGGGGGTAAGGTGATGGACAGAGACAGGGGAGAGGAAGGAGATGGACAAAGGGAGGGGTGAGGAGGACAGGCATAGAGGGGGGGGGGGGGGAAGGAGAAGGAAATTATGACTTATATCCTATTCCCATTAAAAAGGAACAGTATACTTTTTATAACTGCGTTCAATAGCTCTTGAAAAGATAATTACAGTGATACAGCATTTCATAATGTTGACGTTGCAACTAGTCGTAAAAAAATCGAGAAATGTTCTAGAATGTAAGAGAACTATGGCCGGAAACGGCATTTCCGGTGTAAACACCGTCAAGCAGGCGTCTCGGGCCAGGCTGTGTAGTTGTATACGGTAAGGGGTAGGCCTGTGCTACGAGAATAAAGCATTATATCCCCTTGAACCAACATAAGATCTGGACGCAGGTTGACCTACGAATACTGTACACGGAAATATGACACAGGCTTGAATCTAGCGTATCGCTAGGGGCTTAGGAAAACTATTTCATTTTTGTGTATCCTCCCAGGTTTGCGTGAGCTGAAGCAGAGAAATCAAGTGTTCATTCTTCAATAATAAAAGGTTCTTGTATGCTGCAAAAAGCGACTGCTATATTAAGGGGCTCCGGAAAGGCTCAAAATCATGAAAAGTTCAATTTTTACTTTTTTGCGTTTTCTGAATCTGCAGACTATTACCTTTTAATAGATATATAATTTATTCAATTCCGAAGACTACAACTATTTTTAAATTTTTTTTGAAATGTGTTCTACATGGGCGTGACCCACTGTGGCGCTGTTAAACTGCTGTCAAATGGTGTTATTATTAACGTCCGTGTTCATCAGGTACATTTTAGTGATGTGAGATAAAGTATGTGTTGTGGCTAACCTGTGATGGTTCAATATATATCGCTGGTGTGATTGTCGATTGTTTCATGTTTATTTACTCTGTCGTTATCTCGAAAATATTCGTAATTAATTCTGTTTCTTGAGTCTCTGTTTTGTTGAAGTATAATAATGAGTATAAGTAAAGTTATTAGAAATCCCCTGAACGCTTTTAAGAAAAGGAGAAATGTTGGAAAGCCAAAGGTATGTGTTATTACTGTAAACAATAAAGACGATGAAAATCCCCAACATAGCTTGTGTCCCAAAGAAGAAGACAGTTGGTGTAAATATAACAAAGGATTGCTAACTGGTGAAGTGTACACTCATAAGCATAGTCTGCCTCATGCAATAATGGAGGTGATAAAACCTATTTTCAGAGACTTAGCAGCACCTGAACTGTTGAAAAAGTGTATTCACGGAAAAACTCAAAACCCCAATGAAAGTATAAATAGTGTTATATGGTCGAGAATCCCCAAGACTGTGTTTGTTGGAATAGAAACACTTCACTTTGGTGTGTATGATGCTGTTGCGACTTTCAATGATGGCAACATTGTAAGGTGCAAGGTATTTAGAAATATGGGAATGAAGATAGGTTCTAACATGGTACGAGCGATGCTTGCTTTAGACAAGGAACGCCTTCGGGCTGCAGACAGGGCTGTAAAGAGTCTAGAAATACAAGCAAGAGTAAACAGGAGGAGGAACAAGAGGAAGCTGGAGGAGGAGTTTGCAGAGGATGAAGATAATCCATCCTATGGACCTGGAATGCACTAAAAAGTTAATCCAATCCTTGTCGCTCGATTCCCAAAACTTTTATTTTCTCATACTAATTACATGTTTTCTAAGGATCTTCCAAACATATTTGTTTCAAACTTTCAGTAAATGTTACACAGTACCTTCTGCATAATTTAACACAGCCTTTCTCCAAAAAACTGTATATTTTTGAATATATAAATAAAAAATTGCAAAAAAATGTTGTGAATTTTCACTACAATTGAAAAAAAATCATCTTTAATAACTGAACTAAAATTTTGTAAAATCCCTGTGTTAAGTTGTAGCCCATATTCCAATAAATAATCTGTAGAAAGTTCAACTTCCTACCTCAAATACTTTGTGAGGAAAGATGTAATTTATAAGCGTTGTTTTAACATTGCAAGTATAGGGCGTTCCGGAGCCCCTTAAATATCTAAATGTTAGTAGAAAGATTTGACCTATATTTTCCTGTACGTGACTCGTTATTAGTTTCAGCTGTCCTTGAAGGACTCTGTAGCCGTATTTAATCGACAGTGCACTGTAAACGTCTTTGAAGGCTGCCCTTTGCAGATTTTACGTGAGGTCAAAATGAGACACTCGCTGGAATTACGAAATACCTGCGTCACGAAATTACGAAATCCCAGGAAACGGGCGTCACGCACAGCGAGATCGCGAGAACAATGCGGACGTGGGAAAAGCCAGAGCCGCACTTCCTTCAGAAGGACGGGAGTCGTACGAGCTGAAGCGTGCTCTTCAGCAGAGAAATCTTTCAAAAACAACTACGACTATTTCTGAGGAACACGTTCTGGCGAGGTCTTACGGCATTGTTACGTCGGTGTGAATGCAAAGAAGCAACAAACACCATCTCTGCTGTTTCTGTAGCCATCCACAGCACTTCTCTGATTTAGTCTGTTTATGGTTTTTCACAGCCACTACAGAATTTGTTGCAATAACAAACTGTAACTAGACTTCGTGTTGTTGCACAAAATTAGCCACAACTCTTACTGTACAAAACTACCGCCGAAATCTGAAAACAGAATTTCATTTTCTGATAATTTTTTCATGAATGGCAGCACTGTATGCGTTGAATCGACGGCGTATTCGTCATAACTGGCCGCCCTTGCATAGAAAGCACAAGATGGCAGGTTTATCTGGATGGAACTTCCGCTTTATTGCAAGAATCACAAAATGTGACCTACACAAGCCAGATACAATGTACTCTGCGCAGGTTTATCTGCTAGGAAAGGCGTGACACACAAAGGGCACCTTCTTATACGTGACTAAGCCGACCACATACCCAGACTTAATGGGAGGGAAAGGAATGGCGATAAAAACACAATCTCATAGAGCCCATCAATGTTATAAAGCGCAATCTATTCCTCCCAGGAAATCGTGGTTTGTAGAATGGACATGCTGCAGACCACATCTTACGTCACTGACAAGGAATCACGGAAAATATGCCAGTCATCTATACAGGATAAGTGTTAAGCCCCCCCCCCCCCCGAATGTGTTCGTATGTGTCAACGTCAGTAGGTGAATCAGAGCACATATTCTTCTCGTATGAGTAGTACGGCGATCAGCATACAGCTAAATAAAATGAAACACAAATCTCCCACGAACATCACTATTCTGGAATTAGAAAAGGTAAAAAAAACTGCAAGATAGTGCGGACTTTATAAAAAGATTGTTACTTAAATATACAGTTATCAGCTACTAAGTACTCTGTATGTACCAAGTAACATACACTACTGGCCATTAAAATTGCTACACCAAGAAGAAATGCAGATGATAAACGGGTATTCATTGGACAAATGTATTATACTAGAACTGACATGTGATTACATTTTCACGCAAGTTGGGTGCGTAGATCCTGATAAATCAGTACCCAGAACAACCACCTCTGGCCGTAATAACGGCCTTGATACGCCTGGGCATTGACTCAAACAGAGCTTGGATGGCTTGTACAGGTAGAGCTGCCCATGCAGCTTCAACACGATACCACAGTTGTGACGAGCCAGTTGCTCGGCCACCATTGACCAGACTTTTTCAGTTGGTGAGAGATCTGGAGAATGTGCTGGCCAGCGCAGCAGTCGAACATTTTCTGTATCCAGAAAGGCCCGTACAGGACCTGCAACATGTGGTCGTGCATTACCCTGCTGAAATGTAGGGTTTCGCAGGGATCGAATGAAGGGCAGAGCCACGGGTCGTAACACATCCGAAATGTAACGTCCACTGTTCAAAGTGCCGTCAGTGCGAACAATAGGTGCCCGAGACGTGTAACCAATGGCACCCCATACCATCACGCCGGGTGATACGCCAGTATGGCGATGACGAATACACGCTTCCAAACTGCGTTCACCGCGATGTCGCCAAACACGGATGTGACCATCATGATGCTGTAAACAGAACCTGGATTCATCTGAAAAAATGACGTTTTGCCATTCGTGCACCCAGGTTCGTCGTTGAGTACACCATCGCAGGCGCTCCTGCCTGTAATGCAGCGTCAAGGGTAACCGCAGTCATGGTCTCCGAACTGATAGTCCGTGCTGCTGCAAAGTCGTCGAACTGATCGTGCAGATGTTGTCTTGCAAACGTCCCCATCTGTTGACTCCAGCACGGCGTTCCGTATTACCCTCCTGAACCCACCGATTCCATATTCTGCTAACAGTCATTGGATCTCGACCAACGCGAGCAGCAATGTCGCGATACGATAAACCGCAATCACGATAGGCTACAATTCGACCTTCATCAAAGTCGGAGGCCGGCCGGTGTGGCCGTGCGGTTAAAGGCGCTTCAGTCTGGAACCGCGTGACCGCTACTGTCGCAGGTTCGAATACTGCCTCGGGCATGGATGTGTGTGATGTCCTTAGGTTAGTTAGGTTTAATTCGTTCTAAGTTCTAGGCGACAGATGACCTCAGAAGTTAAGTCGCATAGTGCTCAGAACCATTTGAACCATTTGAACTATCAAAGTCGGAAACGTGATGCTACGCATTTCTCCTCCTTACACGAGGCATCACAACAACGTTTCACCAGGCAACGCTGGTCAACTGCTGTTTGTGTATGAGAAATCGGTTGGAAACTTTCATCATGTCAGCACGTTGTCGGTGTCGCCACCGGCGCCAACCTTGTGTGAAAACTCTGAAAAGCTAATCATTTGCATATCACAGCATCTTCCTCCTGTCGGTTAAATTTCTCGTCTGTAGCACGTCATCTTCGTGGTGTAGCAATTTTAATGGCCAGTAGTGTAAATGCTATAGAGTGTAGAACATCCATATTTTGTGTATTTCTTTGATAAATGTAAAGTTGTTCATAATCATTAAATGAAGAACTAATGCAATACAGTATGGACCTCAAATATCAAATAAAAAATCAAAAGAAAAGCTTTAAATGGATACCAATGTGTGTAACAATTGGTTTTCTTTTGAACTATAACACGGGTCAGATATAAACTTCGATCCGCAAAAGAAGAAGACGATGACGATTTTTCATTTTAAACGTGTGATCGTCACATGGCATGTGGATCGAGACTAGACACTGATATTTGAAAAAATTTTGTATTAGACTCAAAAATACTTAGACAATGCAAAAGTAAAACGAGGCACACTCCGGAGGAAACCCAATGCAGTCCCCCAGAACGTTCGCACACGCTACCCGAAGTGTGGGAAGGAGCGAATACAAAAGGCCTCCTGAAACGTGACGACGCCACTCGAGTTTTACGCACACGTCAGTGTTCTCTCTAGTACATTCTTTCTTTCGGGATGGAATCGAAAACTTTGCTAAGTAGCTGTGGAATGAATGTTTCTTTTTTCTTATGGCTTTCATACGTCATTCATTCAGCCACCCTCTCACACATGGGTCACAAAATTAATTATTAACTACATTTTAATGTAAGTCACACATGTACAGGCTCTCTCTTCGTACACACATGCACTTACAGGTACATGTACGCACAGACAAAGCCACACTTGTAAACAAATACACACAACACAAAAACATGTGCTTGGAATCTGCTTAGTCTTCAGAATTCCAAGCGGTTAGTAGATGTGTGACTTACATATTTGAACAGACAAAGAAACTAGTAGAGCTATGCCTATTTAAATACGGAGGTGTGGCGGTGTGTAAACAGGCAGAATACGGCGCTGCGGTCGGCAACACCTATATAAGATAAGTGTGTGGCGCAGTTGTTAGATCGGTTACTGCTGCTACAATGGCAGGCTATCAGGATGTGAGTTTGAATGTGGTGTTACAGTCGGCGCACGAGCGATGGGACACAGCATCTCCGAGGTAGCGATGAAATGGGGATATTCCTGTACGACCACTTCAAGAGTGTACGTGAATATTAGGAATCCGGTAAAACATCAAATCTGCGACATCGATGCGCCCGGGAAAAATCCTGCAAAAAGGGGACCAACGACGACTGAAGAGAATCGTTCAATGTGCAAAGTGCAACCCTTCCGCAAATTGCTGCACATTTCAATGCTGGCCATCAACAAGTGTCAGCATGCAAGCCATTCAACGAAACATCGTCGATATGGGCTTTCGGAGCCGAAGGCCCACCATGTACCTTTGATGACCGCATGACACAAAGCTTTTCGCCTCGTCTGGGCCAGTTAACACCGACATTGGACTGTTGATGACTGGAAACATGTTGCCTGGTCAGACGAGTATCTTTTCAAATTGTATCTAGAGGATGGTCGTGTACAGGTATGGTGAAAACCTCATGAATCCATGGACCCTGCATGTCTGTGGGGGACTGCTCAAGCCGGTGAATGCTCTGTAATGGTTTGGTGCATGTGCAGTTGGAGTGATATGGGACCTCTGGTACGTCTAGAAACGAGTAACAGGTGACACTTACGTAAGCATCCTATCTTATCACCTGCATCCATTCATATCCATTGTGCATTCCGACGGACTTGAGCAATTTCAGCAGGACAATGCGATACCCCACAAGTCCAGAATTGCTACAGAGTGGCTCCAGGGATGCTCTTATGAGTTTAAAAACTTCCGCTGGCCACCAAACTCCCTGAACATGAGCATTATTGAACATGTCTGGGATATCATGCAACATGCTGTTCAGAAGAGATCTCCACACCCTCGTACTCTTACGGATTTATGGACAGCCCTGCAGGACTCATGGTGTCAGTTTCCTCCAGCACTATTTCAGACATTGGCTCTGAGCACTTTGGGACTTAACTTCAGAGGTCATCAGTCCCCTAGAACTTAGAACTACTTAAACCTATCTAACTAAGGACATCACACACATCCATGCCCAGACTGTAGCGCCTAGAACCACTTGGCCACTCCGGCCGGCATTTCAGACATTAGTCGAGTCCATGCAACGTCGTGCTGCGGCACTTGTGCGTACTCGCGGGGGTCCTACACGATATTAGGCAGGTGCGCTAGTTTCTTTGGCTCTTCAGTATATATGCATACGAGGGTTGGAACTTAAATAGTGGCAACTATTTATTCACAACCTATACAAAAGAGTTACATGTTTGCACCTGTTACTGTCCTTCAGAGTAGTCGCCAGCATTGTGTAGAACCCGTTGCCAGCGATGTGGAAAGCGCAGTATACCGTTAGCAGAGCCTGTTCTGTTGATGGTGCGAATGGAGCGGTCTACTGCCTGTCGAATCTCTGGCTCCAGTTCTGAAGCGAATGTCACGAAGTCAGGAGTATTCGGATCTTTTGTGTCAGTTGTAAGTTCAATAGGATGTTAAGATGAAACTGTTTTACAGAATAGAGGAGACCACAATTTTGCCATTCATAAGAAATGGATCCAGAATAACCACCACAGGCGAAATAACTGATTTGGAAGCGAAAGGTAACTTAAAGAAGGAACGAAATTGGAGCAAAATTGGCAAGAAAATGTAGTATAACCTGTATGATGAAAATATTTTTACCCTTCTCAGAGTCATCTGTGTGATTAATTCTTGTGATAACGTAATTTTAGATGAAATTGTCTTACTGTTTTATGTATAGACATATGAGTATAATAAATGTATAATTGCTAGTCTCTGATCAGATGTGTCAACTGGTATAAATGTTTTCGCGTGTAAATAACCATTGTTCTTTTTACTATGTATGTTTATGAAAGTTTCTCCATATTTATCATGTGACAAGAGATATGCCGCGAGCGTCAGGAAGAGGATGAATTAGAACAATGTTCTAGTGGTATAAACACTGTGTTGAAGTAGCATTGAAGTAGCTTGTTGGATTAACTAGTAGTGGATTGAAGTAAAATTTTGAGTAATTCATGTTTATGGACAGTTAGTTTGTAGAATAGACAACAGGTGTGTGTGTGTGTGTGTGTGTGTGTGTGTGTAAATAACACGTGAACCCTATGCTGTCCTGACCTATACTTGCACAAGGCATAATCCTATTCATTTTAGTGAATTAATAAGTAGCATTTGATTTATTAAAACGCAAGTAAACCACATTAGTAATGTGGATTTATATATTATATTGTCAGTTCATTTAATTTTTATTTTTATAGTGTCAAGTCATTTCACTTTTATTATTTTTATATTGTCAAGTCATTTAATTTTTATTTTTATATTGTCGATTCATGTAACTTTTTTATTTAAAAAAATTGAGTCTCACTGTTGTTCTTAAGAATTGTGGTATTATGTATGACATTTTGTAATCACATAACTATGATGAACAATTTCTGTGAATGCAGTTGAGAACGTGAAAAACGAACCGGCTAAACTCTTAGGAGACAGCGGGAGCAGCGAGGAGGAGGACTAGTTGTAAACAGGTGGGTTTCCCAGCAGGACACACTGTCAGCCGGGCCAATTCTGGAGCGCGCTCGACAGCAAAAGAAGGGTGCAGGGCAAACACTTTCCCTTGCACCTGGAGCTAATGGCCCTTACGCACCAGTGCGACCCTTCGTGGAGACGATGACCTGAGATGGCCGAGCGGTCCACAGCGCGGAATTCCATCTGCTGGCAACGCACCACACGCACACGACCGTGACAAGACAGCCGTGGTGAAACGACAGAAGACAGGGGATAAAGGGACGTGGAGCCTTTTGACAGGTACTGTCCAGAGAAACTTGCAGACGTCAACGACGACTATCAACATTTCTTGGCGGAAGCCCATTGTCAAGCGACAGTAAATCATGGTTCGGTGTTCTCTGGTCGCTAAGAGTGGCACAAAGAAGAGCCACTAAGTGTCATCCTTGCCCAGGAATATCAACCTGGCATGTCAAACGAGGATACCGCACGAATTTGACAACACAAACATGGAACCAAATCGAGTTGTACGTGACACGGGCCACCAAGAGAAACTTTATGAGTGGGCAGAGACGACGGGATTGCACGCAACAGATGGACAAAAATCCCTACTGACAGCTGCGGCGACGAGCCTTCCCCCCCCCCCCCCCCCCCATATATTGCGCCGCGGAACAGTGGAGCTACTGAGTGTGCCAGTGAACAGTGACTATACGGTTCTTAGTCCAATGCATATACATGTGTTTCTTTCAGAGAAACTTTGTCTCGTGTATTTTGCAGGGGTTCGATTTATTGGTTTTTTTTATTAGACTGACTCTTGTATTTCGCAGGTGTTCTATTTATTGTTTTTTTTTATACTTTGACTCTTGTACTTAGCAGGTGTTTTATTTATTGGTGTCTTTTTAGACGTTGACTATTGTACTTTCAGAGCTGTTTTTTTTATCTATGTTTGTCTTTGTCTGTTGTATTAGATTTGCGATATTTTGTTTCGTAAATTAATACCTGTGGCATTGCTTCGTTTATCAGTCAGATAACTATTCATTCTCATTGGGCTGTGATCGATTAGCCTTTGCATGGGGCATATTTATAGTGAGGAACCCCATAAGGATAACAATCACATAATTAATTGTAGTTTCAGTATAACGACACAGAGATCATTGTTTGCTAACTAACTGAAATATAGTAGAGTGATTAAATTAGTGCCACAAACTTATTTTAATTCTACAAATTATTAGTTTTATAAGATATAGAATTTTTTTGTGATAACCACTTTGTAAAACATGTTTTTTCTCTTATTATCACTTTTTTTGCTTTTGCGGATTGTGCATTGTAATGTTCTGCTTTATAATACTGATGTTATTTCCATGTTTTTTTTTAATTTGCTGTGGCACCTTTGCTATTTTCATAAATTTTACTTGTTAATAAACAGTCGTAAATTTTCCTGTGATCAGTTGCCTCTTGCAATGAGCAAATACTGGTGAACTCCGTAAGGGTAACAACCAGAAATTGTTTTCATATTAATGACACAGGGACCATTGTTTTTACTTGCTGACCGAATTAGGTCTACACTATCTTTTAAATAGGTGTCACAGATATTTTTTTTCTCTTTGAAATTGATAGACTCTAAAGATGTGTTGAAATTATTGTTTTAGCAAGTAGCTGGTGACCTTCTGCCTTTTCTTTACATTTTTGGTTTAAGTTGGGTGTGAGAAGCCTGCTTGCGAATGTCCTAGCATGGCCAGAAAATTCCCTGCACAGTCTTTTCCCGGAGCGTTGGGGTTATGAAAGGTCTCTGTTGGATTCCTTTCATGTTAATTTCTTAAATCTAATGTCATTTACGGCATAAATTCCTCTTCTAAATTTACTGTGGTGTTTCTGACTATCTGGGAGGAGACTGAGCAGTGGAACGTGTTACTTTTACATATAAACAAGAACGATCTGTCACACTACTACACTTTAAAACACAGTTTATATGTAAGTCACGTCACACAGTCCCATACGGAACCTACATCCGCTTTCTTTTATACACTGTATATGATAAGATACTGTCATCCCCATTCCCTTCTGTGTGAAAGGATGAATGAGCAAATGTATTTATAGTTGCATGTTCGATGGTAGCAGACAAGCCTGTCTGCTGGAGAACAGTAGGACCAACGCCAGAACAGGTAGCTACGCTTTCTACAAGCAGAGAGGTTTCTATTCTTAGTATGGTCCTGTCTGTCCCTTGTCATGTTGGTATAGGGAGCTGCCTCTATGGCCACTTCCGTTTGTATCTGTGAAGCACCCTCAGTAGGGGCCAAGGCCAGTCTGTCCGCGGCGAGCGTCTGAAGTGGTAAGATCTCCGGCTAAGCGCGTGTCTGCTAAGTCCGTAGGACGATGGATTTCGTAAGTTCAGCCTAACTGAAAATTTAATCATCTTTATTTCAGTTTTAGATCTAAAATATCTAATGTTATCTTAAATTGCAAAGCAGTGTAATTCGAGTGTGAAGTTCAGAATACCTTCGAGTAGTTGCTTTGTCACTACTTTGTGAGTAAAGTGGAACGAAGTGTGTATGATCCGTAACTAACTAAGATCATCAATCTTAAATGTGAATGTGCGTGAGATTATAACGTCTCGTCTTGACAATATTTTTCAATATAGCAACTTTTCTTTATGTTCAACCCACGTGGAGTGTACTTTGTGAGACCAGTACCACGTGCTTATACAATTGTTTGACCCATCAGGTTAATAGTAAGACGATAGTAACCAGTTCGAGGTTTTTCTTTTGTAATTTGTGTTTCGATGTAATTTATTTTAATTATCAAAATTATTGTGGAGTTACACTTTTGTGTAAACCAAGTTGACCACGTGAAGCATGTAGTGTAACCATCAAAGTAGCCCTCAGCTATTCTTTTAGGGAAGGTTTCACAGAGAGTTAGTATGAATTTAGTATACCAGTGTGTCGTAATTTCATGAGGGACAGGATTGCACTACGAACGTAACTTATTTGGATGAAAACTGAATCGGTTGGTTGTGGTTAATTTCCTCTTGCATATGTTTCAACGTTCTTCGTGTGTTATTTTATGAATGCAGTGATGTGTACAGTCTCCCAATCTTGGCTCCATATTTGATGTGTTCCATAAGATTACAAACTCACATTTTCACAGTCCTAGATAAGGCACCAGTTTAGTTATGAATCAAGTTTAATATGCTGAAATTTTAACGGAACAATGATCAATGTTAAAATAAATGTCCAAACATAAACTGATTTATTTCTTTTTATTTAAATTGTCTTTTCATATATATATATATATATATATATATATATATATATATATATATATATATATCACCGGTTATCGTAAGATGACTACTAAGAGATTATAATTAATGTTAGTCTGGTTTTAAATTTGGTAAGCTAGACTGGATACCTGGTGAAGCAGTTGCTCAGTAATTAACTTCCCCAGATAGCTCACAGCTTTTAACCCGTTTTTATTGTCTTGAATATCAGCACCGCTTTCAGAACAGATTAAAGCATCAACATTACATCATCTCCATGTTAATGTGGCTTTATCATTGTAAAGAGTGTGGTTGTTGTCTAAATATACTTTATTGGTGGCCCAGTACCTTTCCCTCCCCACCCAGCCCTCTACTGATTCATACACAAATTAATAAATAGCCGTGAATTAAGAAGGAGGAAATCCCGTAAGAGAGCAATGTGACCCACAACCAAAGGATCAGTTATATCATGCGCTTTTCCGAATCACACTCAATCTACGCCGAGTAGTGGCCTCACATGGGTAGTTACTGAACAAAATATATATATAGAATTCAAAACCTTTAACTTTATTTTGCAAGCAGAGCGTTCATAAGCAATGGCAGCTGTAAACATTCGACAAGCAAAATTGGTAATTTTTTGCAGATAATACTAGCGTTATAACGAATCTCATTAGAGAGAAAGCAACAAAAGAATTGTTAAATTATATTTTCCAAGGAATTATTAAATGGTTAAATGGTTCTCTGAAAATATACTCTCCCTAAATATTAAATTCAGTTCTGTACAACAAACAGTCGTACCAATTACTGATGTAGCACATGGGCAGCAATCAGTAAACAGGGTAGAATGCTTCAAATTTTTCGGTGTACGTATTGATGAATACCTGAACTGGAAGAAGCATATTACTGAGCTTCTCAAACAGTGAAGCTCAGCTACTTTGGCTCTTCGTATAGTTGCTAATCCTGGAAACAAAGTACCAATCTCCTGACATATTTTGCATATTTCCGCTCAGTAATGTAGCACGGAATAATTTTCTGGGGCAACTCATCACTTAGAAAGAAAGTACTGATTGCACAAAATCGAGAAATTACAATAGCATATGGTGTTCGCCCACGCACATCACGTAGGTGACCCTTCAAGGATCTAGGCATTTTATCTGTGTCTTCACAATAAGTATATTAGCTAATGAAATTCGTCATAAATAATTCATCATGCTTTGCCAAATCCAGAAGAACGCAAAATCCCCAAGACCGGCTTAGTTTCACAGAAGCTCGAAATTTAGTGCGGACGTCAATGCGAGATGCTTTTAATAGTTTCCACAATGAAACATTGTCTCAAAATATGGTAGAAAACCCAATGAGATTCTAGTCAAAAACAGGCAAAAAACAGTCAATACCGTCACTGCGTGATAGCGATGGAAATGTTACCGATGATGGTGCCACTAAACCGGAGTTACTACATACAGTTTGCTGTAATTCCTTCACGAAGGAGGACAAAGTAAATATCTCAGAATTCGAAACCAGAACAGCTGTTAGCATGAGTGACAAAAAAGCAGACATCTTAGATGTTGCGAAACAACTCAAATCACTTAAGAAAGGCAAGTCTTCCGGTCCAGATGGTATACCAATCAGGTTCCTTTCAGAGTATGCAAACACAATAGCAATCATATACAACCGCTCATTTGACGAAATGTCTGTTCCTAAAGACTGGAAAGTAGCACAGGTCACACCAATATTCAAGAAAGGAAATAGGAGTAACCTATTGAATTACAGACCCATATCACTGACCTCAATTTGCAGTAGGATTTTGGAGCATATATTGTACTCGAACATTATGAATCACCTTGAATAAAATGACTTATTAATACATTAACAACACGGATTCAGAAAATATCGTTGTTGTGCAACACAGCTAGCTTTTTATTCCCATGAAGTAATGAGTGCTGTCGACAAGGGATCTCAGATCGATTCCATATTCCTAGATTTTCAGAAAGCTTTTGATACCGTTCCTCACAAGCGACTATTAATCAAATTACGTGCATATGGAGTATCGTCTCAGTTGTGTGACTGGATTCGTGATTTCCTCTCAGAGAGGTCACAGTTCGTAGTAAATCATGGAGTAGAACAGAAGTGATATCTGGCGTTCCGCAAGGTAGTGTCATAGGCCCTCTGCTGTTCCTGATTTACATAAATGATCTAGGTGATAATCTGAGCAGCCCCCATAGACTGTTTGCAGATGACGCTGTAATTTACCGTCTAGTAAAATCATCAGACGATCAATTCCAATTACAAAATGATCTAGAGAGAATTTCTGTATGGTGCGAAAAGTGGCAATTGGCACTAACAAAGAAAAGTGTGAGGTCATCCACATGGGTACTACAAGAAATCCGATAAATTTTGGGTATACGATAAATTGCACAAATCTAGTGGCTGTCAATTCGACTAAATACCTAGGAATTACAATACGAGCAACTTAAATTGGAAAGACCACATAGATGATATTGTGGGAAAGGTGAAACTAAGACTGCGCTTTGTTGGCAGAACACTTAGAAGATGCGACAAACCCACTAAAGAGACAGCCTACATTACACTTGTCTGTCCTCTGCTGGAATATTGCTGCGCGGTGTGCGATCCTTACCAGGCAGGATTGACGGAGGACATCGAAAAAGTGCAAAGAAGTGCAGCTCGTTTCGTGTTATAGAGCAATAGGAATGAGAGTGTCACTGATATGATACGCGAGTTGGGGTGGCAGTCACTGAAACAAAGGCGGTTTTCTTTGCGGCGAGATCTATTTACGAAATTTCAATCACCAACTTTCTCTTCCGAATGCGAAAATATTTTTTTGAAACCCACATACGTAGGGAGAAATCAGAGCTCGAACGGAAAGATTTAGGTGTTCCTTTTTCCCACGTGCCATTCGAGAGGGGAATGGTAGAGAAGTGGTATGAAAATGGTTCGATGAACCCTCTGCCAGGCACTTAAGTGTGAATTGCAGAGTAAGCATGTAGATGTAGATGTCGTTGTAGATGAGAAGAACATTAAGATAAATACCTACAACACTAGAGGGGAGGGAGAGGGAAAGACCTCTATTACCCAATGTTAAGGTTATCAGTGGCTCAGAGAGGAGTTCAGTAAGCAGAAATAAAAATGTTTGATCATTTGCCTAATAACATACAATGTCTGAAAGGTAACAAAGTAAGTTTTGACTCTAATTTAAAATCATTTCTCCTGGACAACCACTACGCTGACGAATTTCTGCTTAAAAACTGACATCCAATACAAAAAAACACAAGGGTAGTAGCATGAGTAGGACTAAAAATAATGTTTATTAATGTTACCATTAATCATGTCTACATATCATGACTGACTCGTTCCACATTATTTTGAAGAAAAAGAATAGTTCAAATGAGCTATTGAATATGGAGCTAAGTAACTAAACTTAGGCCTGTAAATGTGAATTAAATCTCTTAAACTGCAACAAAATCTTAAATCTGAATCGGTCAGTACAAGTCTCTATGTTGTTGTGGTCCTCAATCCAAAGACTTGTTTGATGCAACTCTCCATGCTACTCTATTCTGTGCAAGCATCTCCATCTCCGAAGAACTACTGCAACCTACACGCTTCTGAATCTGAATAGCGTATTCATCTCTTGGACTCCCTCTGCGATTTTTACACCCTTCGTTTCCCTCCAGTACTAAAATACCGATCCCTTACTGTCTCGTAATGTGTCCTGTAAACCGATCCCGTCTTTTAATCAAGTAGTGCCACAAATTTCTTGTTTCCTCACTTCTGTTCAGTACCTCCGCGTTAGTTAAGTGATCTCTATAGATTAAAAAAGTCCCCACGGCAGGTATGTTCACTCGCTGATAGACCAGCTAGAAGTCTATGCACACTGACGTTCAGAGTTGTAAAATATTTCCAAGTCCCAAACCGATGTACAACAAAATGTTCCTAAGTCCCGATCTGGATCACATCGAAGTATTTTTAAGTCCCGTGTAACGTTGAACCCCACACCGTCCTCTCGTCACACAACCTTACCAAAAGACCAACCTTACCAAAAAAGCAATAAAAGCTCTACCAGCCTTTTTAAAAACTTGATCAAGTGACCCACTGCTTAACCTAGCAGCTTTAACTGGACCACAAGTCTTAAAACAACAATATATATTTTAACATATACAGGCAACGGCCTTGCCGCAATTGATACACCGGTTCCCGTGAGATCACCGAAGTTAAGCGCTGTCTGGCGTGGTCGGCACTTGGATGGGTGACCATCCACTCTGCCTTGTGCTGCTGCCATTTTTCGGGGTGCACTCAGCCTTGTGATGCCAATTGAGGAGCTACTCGACCGAATAGTAGCGGCTTCGGTCAAGAATACTATCACAACGACCGGGAGAGCGGTGTGCTGACCCCGCGCCCCTCCTATCCGAATCCTCCACTGAGGATGACACGGCGGTCGGATGGTCCCGGTAGGCCACTCGTGGCCCGAAGGCGGAGTGGCAAAAAAACATATACAGGGTGTTTTCCTAGGAGCGTGCAAAAATTTAACAGGTGAAACGTCCCCTTTTATCAATTTTACACGACTGTGCTTATACTGACACACAATATTTTGTTAGCGCAACGCAATCTGACTTTCAAAATTCCCTACAAAAGAATGGCCCTGACTAACATTAAACTATACCTTTCACAAATCACTTACCTCACAAAAATCTTCGCTGCTCAAGCTACTGCAATACAGCGAGCGCCACTACTGCCAGCTAAATAAAAGATTCATACTATGGAAGGCACTAACTACTGATAGGGATAGTTAGCAAATAAAAGATATTAATAGAGAACAAACAATGTATTTACCTTGATATCATTATATCAGTTCATGACAAATTTCAAAACTCCGCCATCTCTCTCCCCACATCCACCACTGCTGGCGGCTCACCTCCAACTGCGCAACGCTACGCGCTGTTCACAGCCAGCTGCCTAACACTACAACGGTTGAGTATTACAACAATGCAAAGCAGCCACAGACTGCACACAGCACAGCCAGTGATTTTTTTATACAGAGGTGGCATTACCAATAAAAAAAACCTAAACAGCTACTTACACAGGTCATACAGAAAGTTCTATTGAACAATTTCAGGTACGGAAACTGGGGTCAGAGAAGCCAGAGTAAGCAGAAGTGGAAGTAAGTTTGTCAACCGCTTTGTCTAGCATTACTGTTTACCAGATTATTTACAAGTAATAAGCGTACAAGTTTACGTGTACCGTACTATTTACTTACATGTACATTTTTTATTTCTTGATAGGAAACAAGGAGGGCGAGCCGTATCTTCTACCTGGCCGTCTGAATGGCCACGTGTACTTGAGGTTCGTGCAAACAGCTCTACCTGAGTTGTTGGAGAACGTAGCCTTGGCTGTTCGTGAGAGGGTGTGGATGCAACATGACGGTGCACCGCCTCACTTCTGTGTGGATGTCAGCCAGCCAGCTCAGTGCTGTATTTCTGGTTGCTGGACTGGAAGGGGAGGTGCTGTTTCGTGGCCTGCGAGATCATCTGATCTGAATCCCCCTGATTATTTCCTTTGGGGATATCTAAAGTCACTTATGTATGAGACTCCAGTGGATATGGAGATGGAATTAGTGCCAGAGTTGTAGCTGCCTGGGAGGTGATGCGAAGCACACCAGGGATGTTTGTTAGGCTGCGCCAGAATCTTGTTCGCCGATGTCATACTTGCATTGAGGTTGATAGCCGTCAATTTCAACACATTTTCTTAGATAAAGTACAAATGGTTCAAATGGCTCTGAGCACTATGGGACTCAACTGCTGAGGTCATTAGTCCCCTAGAACTTAGAACTAGTTAAACCTAACTAACCTAAGGACATCACAAACATCCATGCCCGAGGCAGGATTCGAACCTGCGACCGTAGCGGTCTTGCGGTTCCAGACTGCAGCGCCTTTAACCGCACGGCCACTTCGGCCGGCAAAGTACAAATGATGCGTTCATTGTGTCAGTAATGGTATTTGCAATTAAATGTAAGTAATGTAAATAAAAAAGTAGGCAGTAATGTGATTTTATTCCTGTTATCTCCTTAAGCTAGCTTCTCCGACCCTAGGTTCCCTGCATCAGATTGTTCAGAGGAGCACCCTCTATGTCCTGTTAAATTGTTGCACGCTCTTACGGAAACGCGGTGTATAAATTCCAAAAATATACCACATATGTTTATGGCCAATACGCATTCTGTTCTTACATTATTCTATGTTATACATAGCTTGAAATTGGTTTATTTAAACACTGCACACTGCAAAACGAAAGAGCAGGAGCCTAGTCAAGTTGGTGATTTTATTGGTTGTTTGACTGCTTCGGGGGTGGGGACCAAACAGTGAGGTCATCGGTCCCATCGGATTAGGGAGGGATGGGGAAGGAAGTCGGCCATGCCCTTTCACAGGAACGCTACCAGCATTTGCCTGAAGTTATTTAGGGTAAACACGGGAAACCTAAATCAGGATGGCCGGGCGCGGGTTTGAACCGTCGTCCTCCCGAATGCGAGTCCAGTATGTTAACCAATGCGCCACCTCGTGACTTAATTCACCATGGCCCTGCAGCACTAAGCTCCTCAAATGACCATCTTACAAACATTATATTCCAGAATGAATTTTCACTCTTCAGCGGACCGCGTGGTGATGTGAAACTCCCTGGCAGATTAAAACTGTGCGACGCTAGGACTAGAACCTGTGACCTTTGCCTTTTGGGCGTAAGTGTGCTACCGACTGAACTACCCAAGCACGACTCACGACCCCTTCGCTCATCTTTACTGCCACTAGTACCTCATCTCCTACTGTCCAAACTGCCAGAGAGTTTAATATGAGTGTACTCTCCGCTGCAGTGTGAGAATTCATTCTGGAAACAATACTCCAGGTTATCCCTAACTCATGCCTCCGCTATATCCCTTCTTCCAGAAGTGTTCCGGAGGAGAACTTCTGTGAAGCTCAGAAGATAGGAGTTGGTTGGTCGTGCTGGGGTACCCCAGTCGGTAGAGCACGTACCCGCGAAAGGCAGAGGTCCCAGCTCCTAGTCTCAGTCGGGTGAACAGTGTTGATCTGTCACGAAGTTTCAGACATTATATTACAATAATTCTTATTAAAAAACATTGGATTAATGGGGTAAATCATTCAAGCTCATGATAAACTTAAGTGTACACGTGGAGTAACGTTTGTTTTGGCGCATCCGTAGGAAATGTTCAGTAAACTACTACACTCCTGGAAATTGAAATAAGAACACCGTGAATTCATTGTCCCAGCAAGGGGAAACTTTATTGACACATTCCTGGGGTCAGATACATCACATGATCACACTGACAGAACCACAGGCACATAGACACAGGCAACAGAGCATGCACAATGTCGGCACTAGTACAGTGTATATCCACCTTTCGCAGCAATGCAGGCTGCTATTCTCCCATGGAGACGATCGTAGAGATGCTGGATGTAGTCCTGTGGAACGGCTTGCCATGCCATTTCCACCTGGCGCCTCAGTTGGACCAGCGTTCGTGCTGGACGTGCAGACCGCGTGAGACGACGCTTCATCCAGTCCCAAACATGCTCAATGGGGGACAGATCCGGAGATCTTGCTGGCCAAGGTAGTTGACTTACACCTTCTAGAGCACGTTGGGTGGCACGGGATACATGCGGACGTGCATTGTCCTGTTGGAACAGCAAGTTCCCTTGCCGGTCTAGGAATGGTAGAACGATGGGTTCGATGACGGTTTGGATGTACCGTGCACTATTCAGTGTCCCCTCGACGATCACCAGTGGTGTACGGCCAGTGTAGGAGATCGCTCCCCACACCATGATGCCGGGTGTTGGCCCTGTGTGCCTCGGTCGTATGCAGTCCTGATTGTGGCGCTCACCTGCACGGCGCCAAACACGCATACGACCATCATTGGCACCAAGGCAGAAGCGACTCTCATCGCTGAAGACGACACGTCTCCATTCGTCCCTCCATTCACGCCTGTCGCGACACCACTGGAGGCGGGCTGCACGATGTTGGGGCGTGAGCGGAAGACGGCCTAACGGTGTGCGGGACCGTAGCCCAGCTTCATGGAGACGGTTGCGAATGGTCCTCGCCGATACCCCAGGAGCAACAGTGTCCCTAATTTGCTGGGAAGTGGCGGTGCGGTCCCCTACGGCACTGCGTAGGATCCTACGGTCTTGGCGTGCATCCGTGCGTCGCTGCGGTCCGGTCCCAGGTCGACGGGCACGTGCACCTTCCGCCGACCACTGGCGACAACATCGATGTACTGTGGAGACCTCACGCCCCACGTATTGAGCAATTCGGCGGTACGACCACCCGGCCTCCCGCATGCCCACTATACGCCCTCACTCAAAGTCCGTCAACTGCACATACGGTTCACGTCCACGCTGTCGCGCCATGCTACCAGTGTTGAAGACTGCGATGGAGCTCCGTATGCCACGGCAAACTGGCTGACACTGACGGCGGCGGTGCACAAATGCTGCGCAGCTAGCGCCATTCGACGGCCAACACCGCGGTTCCTGGTGTGTCCGCTGTGCCGTGCGTGTGATCATTGCTTGTACAGCCCTCTCGCAGTGTCCGGAGCAAGTATGGTGGGTCTGACACACCGGTGTCAATGTGTTCTTTTTTCCATTTCCAAGAGTGTATTTATAAGGAAATTTGTGGTAAGTTCCTATGAGACCAAACTGCTGAGATCATCGGTCCATGGGCTTACACACTACTTATTCTAGCTTAAACTACACAGCCACACAGCCATGCCCGTGGAGGACTCGAACCTCCGATGCGGAGGGGGGGGGCGGGGGGGGGGGGGGGAGCCGCGCGAACGGTGAGAAGGCGCCTCAAACCGCGCGGCTACCCTGTGCGGCATAATTAGAATGATTTGTACACTCACGCTCATAAATTAAGGATAATGCTGATACATGGTGAAACAACGCTCTGGTGGGCGGTTTGCGGGTTTAAATCACCTCGGGGTACGACCATGCGATGCATTTGACCTGCAGTCGTCGCACGGTGGCGCTGGCAGCAGTCCACCACATATGCAGAGGTGTGTTGGTGCATGTCAGAGTACAGTGCACGAGTAAGTGTGCTGACGTTTTCAGACATGCTCACGGTGACTGTGTGTTGAAAATGGCTCAAAGAACACATATTGATGACGTTATGAGGGTTAGAATACTAGGGCGACTGGAGGTTGGTCAAAAACAGCAGGTCGTAGCACGGGCCCTCCGTCTGTCACAAAGAGTAATCTCACGATTGTGGCAACGATTCCAGCAGACAGGAAACGTGTCCAGGCGCTACAGTACGGGACATCCACAGCGTACAACACCACAAGAAGACCGATATCTCACTATCAGTGCCCGCAGATGGCCACGGAGTACTGCAGGTAGCCTTGCTTGAGACCTTACTGCAGCCACTGGAACAGTTGTCTCCAGACACACAGTCTACAGACGACTGAACAAACATGGTTTTTTCGCCCGGCGACCTGCAAGGTGCATTCCACTGACCCCTGGTCACAGGAGAGCCCGAAAAGCCTGGTGTCAAGAACGCAGTACATGGTCACTGGAACAGTGGTTCCAGGTTATCTTCACAGAAGAGTCCAGGTGTAGTCTGAACAGTGATTCTCAGCATGTTTTCATCTGGCGTGAACCAGGAACCATATACCAGCCTCTTAATCTCCTTGAAAGGTACCTGTTTGGAGGTCGTGGTTTGATGGTGTGGGGTGGGATTAGGATTGGTGAACGTACACCCCTGCACGTTTTTGACAGAGGAACTGTGATAGGTCAGGTGTATCGGGACGTCATTTTGCACCAGTATGTCCGCCTTTTCAGAGGTGCAGTGGGTCGCACCTTCCTCCAGATGGATGATAACGCACGGCCCCACCGAGCTGTCATCGTGGAGGAGCACCTTGAAACAGAAGATATCAGGCGAATGGAGTGGCCTGCCTGTTCTCCAGACCTAAACCCCAACGAGCACGTCTGGAATGCTCTCGGTCGACGTATCAGTGCACGTCTTGAAACCCCTACGACACTTCAGGAGCTCCGACAGGCACTGGTGCAAGAATGGGAGGCTATACCCCCGCACCTGCTCGATCACCTGATCCAGAGTACGTGTACATGGTGATCATATCCCATACTGATGTCGGGTTACATGCGCAGGAAACAGTGGCGTTTTGTAGCACATGTGTTTCGGGACGGTTTTCTCAACTTATCACCAATACCGTGGACTTACAGAACTGTGTTGTGTGTGTTCCCTATGTGCCTATGCTATTAGCGCCAGTATTGTGTAGTGCCACGTTGTGTGGTACCACATTCTGCAATTATCCTTAATTTATGAGCATGAGTGTATATTTGTTCAACAACACAATCATTCTCTAGCTGTCTTCAAGACCTATCCAAACGTGCGACGCACGCATATACAGGTGGTCAGAAACAGTCTGAAATGCCTGTCACTGTGCTGCAGGATAGGTTGTGCTGAGCAGTAATTGTCAAGAAAAAAAAATCGATACGTTGCGCCGTTCCACAGTTAATTAGCGTTGGAGTTAGCCAATCAGCCCGTTGCGGGCGCTAATTCAAACGACCCATCATGTACAAATAGTGTCACTTGTGCCAGCGTAGATGACAACGCACGAGGCTGTTCAGCATTTGGCTCGGAATCGATGCTTGCTACTGTCCAAAGTCCAATTTTTGTATCGCTCTCTCTTGTTCAGTTGTAGAAAACAAAAAAAAAAAGGTTCAAATGGCTCTGAGCACTATGGGACTCAACTGCAGTGGTCATCAGTCCCCTAGAACTTAGAACTACTTAAACCTAACTAACCTAAGGACATCACACACATCCATGCCCGAGGCAGGATTCGAACCTGCGACCATAGCGGTCAGAAAACAAAATGAAACATACATTTGGCGACACTGATTCTGGCGGGCCACTTGTATTTGCAAGCGCAATGGCCTGATTGGCTATCTTCAATACTAATTAACTAGGAAATGGCGCAACGTATCCAGTTTTTGTCTTACCGATTATTTCTCAGCACAGACTACCCTGCAACAACCTTGCAACCTTTTCAGACTATAGTTGCCAATATTAATGAAGTTCTCCAACAGCCGTGTAGCTGAAATATTATTTTATTTTATTTTGACAACAACCAGTTTCGGCATTCCGCTATGCCAGCTTCAGGCCCCATATGCATCTCTCAAATTAAACTATAATGCCATAAAGTGCCACAAGTGCTACAAGTGCTTCACTCGAAGACTTGGTAGCAACTCAAGTCTTCGAGTGAAGCACTTACGTAACGGTTTGAAATCACGAAAAATTCTTTATAAATGTTAATAACTTTGTTAATGTTGACTTCATACATATGGTAGTAATTTTGGTGAGCCACTACTTCGAGTTCAACGCTGTCTTCAGATTTCTGGTGGCATTACTGGAAATGGTTCAAATCTTTTCAGCGCATGTTGTTGATTTCAGGTTTTAACACGGTCAGTTCCCGGAACTGAAAAGAGCGACGTGGTGCGATCGATGGGCGTACTAGAGACACTGGCCAACACATCTGCGCAAAACTCCATAGGATTTTGACAGTGGTTTCCATTTCGCGACCGATCGGAACTTACTTTCTGGATAGCCCTCGTAGTTACTATGTTTCACATCGCCATGTTACATGCTACGATTCGGAGCCCTCTAGCGGCAGATGGCTACATACATGTAGACATGAAGAATAAAGATGTAGAATGTTAATGACGTTTGTTTTATTTAAACAGTTTTAAAAGTTTTCACATAAAAAAATTCAGAGGCATTACTTTTCAGGGCGCCCTCGTACTTTGTACATCTGTCCATGCCTCTACATCCGTACTAATAAATACAAATACTGGTTACAGTTTTTGTGGGAGGAATCTACGGTATATCATAGTCGAAAGAGAGGTAAGTCAGCTCCCTTAGGAATGGGAATGACCTGTAACATTTTCCAGTCGTTTGGAAGCCTTAATTAGTCCAGAATTTGTGCTTGAAATGGAAGAATTCTCTTGCATCATCTGTGCGAAATCGTAAAGGTATCTCAAAAGGTCCAATTACCTTTGAGAGAGTGCCGGCCGAAGTGGCCATGCGGTTCTAGGCGCTACAGTCTGGATCCGAGCGACCGCTCCGGTCGCAGGTTCGTATCCTGCCTCGGCCATGGATGTGTGTCATGTCCTTAGGTTAGTTAGGTTTAATTAGTTCTAAGTTCTAGGCGACTGATGACCTCAGAAGTTAAGTCTCATAGTGCTCAGAGCCATTTGAACCATTTTTGAACCTTTGAGAGAATTCAGAGATATATCTATTCTGCAGTCACTTACTTCAGTGTCTGTGATTTCGGTGTTAAGACAGCGATAAAAGGAGGAATAATTGTATGATCTCCTTCGAATGTAAGAAGTCTGGATGATGGAATTCAGTATTTTGACCTGTCATGCGTCATGATGTGTGAACAACAATTATCTGCTGGCTGTTAGCAGCTAAATTATCTGCTAGCCTGTTAGCAGCTAAATATTTGACGATTGTCATGTAATTATCTTAACTGATCATTTATTTGTATAATGATAATCAAATACACGAATGTGCTGTCAACCAGCCTGGATAGGCATGCATGTTAAAATGCCGATTCCGGGCCCCATACCGAATCTGCCCAGCGTATTAACGACCCGGCTCCATATGGGTTTTAGGTAGTTTCCCAGGCCCGGCGTGAAGCCCTCCCCCCTCCACCCTCAGCTACATGATTGGAATATATTGAAAAACTTTCGCTCACTTTGCCACGAATGGCACTACACACAGATGGTTGGGGCACTTTAACATTTCCTCAAAATGTAGTGAAACTTATAAATTCTAAGTAGAAAGAGCCACCATGATAATATTCCTAGTTGGATAGGATTATAGAAATGAAAATTCGAAGTTTTGAAAACTAATGATAAAACATTATTCAGATGCAAAATAATTTCCTACAATACAGAAATAATGTTAGGTGAGATGGCGCCAGTGTTAGAGTGGAGTTCCGAGTTCGAATAGTAGTATGGAATAAATAATTGCCACCAGAAATTGGATGGCAAAGGTACAAAAAGTGGTGACACAGAGTTACCTATCACCAGACTAGCACCGATGTCCTGGCTTAAATTCCACAGTTTTCCACAGTCTCATGAAGAGAGGCCATGTGACACTGTTGGTGGTGATCCACTCCTTCAGATGGGTATGTTAAGCCCAGCAGCACCCCCAGTGCTATTTGAGACGAGTAGGCTTGTACCGGTACCAGCTTTCACCCTCTCCTTCTCCCATCATCTTACAACACGAACATGATATCACACTATACACAAATTCATTACAGAAGAATACACTCAACACATAGATGACACACGTTACTCCTACACATAGCATATGGCCACTGTGTGTGTGTGTGTGTGTGTGTGTGTGTGTGTGTGTGTGTGTTGGGGGGACGGAGGAGGGGAAGAAAGCCTTCCCCATTAGGCAGATGACGTACAGCTCCTTGCGTCACCATGAACTGTGAGCTTGGCAGAGTATGCGCAGGATACGATGGTCGATGCCCAGTGACCATTTTTCGTCCAAAGCGCTGGGCGAGTTCATTCGTTTGTTCAGAAGGGGAGGCCGACACCCGCTCTCGGCCGGTCGGCGACACGCCGCTATGACAGAATCGAGGCGCACGACCTGCAGTTTCTCTCGAACGATTTTACAGAAACCATTCGGGGAAAAAAAATCATTTTTGTTATATTTATAGCTTTATACGACAGCTTAATGATGATTTGTTCACCATGTCTCTAATGTTTAAAGTTTGTGATATTTGCACTGAAGAAAGAGACTATACGAAATTCGAAGACGTTTGCAAGTAAAAATAGGGAGTCGCTATGATTTTGCGTTTGGTGTATGTTACATAATATGTTGCTGCAAATGAAATTTAGCTGACATATTGAATTTTTCCTTAGACTTGTGTGGAGGTCTCTACCTGTCACCAGTCTCGAGAAAATTCATCTGATGTAGCTCACTCATTTGCGATCGCGCCTTACAGTGATAAAGCCAGAATGAAATATCCACAGCATTCCTCATATTTCATAAAAGGTTTGAGATATCGAAACGACATTTTGGCAAATGATAGCACACTTAATTATCTACCATGTTATTCCACTAACTACAAACCTTTTAGATGAAAGAATGTAATTTTTAAGGGCCATCGATAGCTGGTGAAACGAGAAATCCTGTCAGTTACAAATAGTTAACAAGCCAGGAGAAAATAAATCGCTATTTTGTTGCATTTTCAGCGAATTTGTTTTTGTTTTTAGATGCTAACCAAAGCAATTAGTGACATCTACATCTATATGGATACTCTTCAGATTACACTTAAGTGCCTGGCAGGGGGTTCATCGAACCACCTTCACAATAATTCTCTATTATTCCACTCTCGAACAGCGCGTGGAAAAAACGTGCTAGTTCTGATATCCCTTATTTTATGAAAAAGATCGGAGAAAGTCGCTGATTGAAATTTCGTGAGAAGATTACGCCGCAACGAAAAACGCCTCTGTTTTAATGGTGTCCATCTCAAATCCAGTATCATGTCCGTGACATCCTCTCCCCTATTGCGCGGTAATACAAAATGTGCTGCTCTTCGTTAAACTTTCTCGATGTACACGGTTAATCCTATCTGATAACGAGCCCAGACCGCGCCTCAGTACTCCAAAAGAGGACGGACAAGCGCAGTGTAGGCAGTCTCTTTAGTAGATCTCAAAATGTTCACAAAATGTGTGTGAAATCTTATGGGACTTAACTGCTAAGGTCATCAGTCCCTAAGCTTACACACTACTTAACCTAAATTATCCTAAGGACAAACACACACACCCATGCCCGAGGGAGGACTCGAACCTCCGCCGGGACCAGCAGCACGTTTAGTAGATCTGTTACGTTTTCTAAGTGTCCTGCAAATAAAACGCAATCACTGATTTCCCTTCTCCACGACATTTTCTATGTGCTTTTTACTATTTAAATTGTTCGTAATTGTATTTCCTAGATGTTTAGTTGAATTTACGGCCTTTAGATTAGACTGATATATATTGCCATCGAAGTTTAACAGATTCCTTTTAGCGCTCATGTGGATGACCTCACACTTTTCATTATTTAGGGTCAACTGCCAATTTTTGCGCCACTCAGGTATCTTTTGTAAATCGTTTCGCAATTTATTTTGATCTTTTTGTAAGTTTACTAGAGAAATAACGACAGCGTTATCTGCAAACATCCTAAGATGGCTGCTCAGATTGTCTCCTAAATCGTTTATATAGATAAGGGACTGCAGAGGACCAATAACACTACCTTGGAGACCGCCTGAAATCACTTCTGTTTCACTCGATGACTTTCCGTCAATTACTACGAACTGTGAACTCTCTGACAGGAAATCATGAATCTAGTCACATAACTGAGACGATATTCCACAAGCACGCAATTTCACTACAAACTGTCTGTGTGGTACAGGTTCAAAATGGCTCTGAGCACTATGGGACTCAACTGCTGTGGTTATCAGTCCCCTAGAACTTAGAACTACTTAAACCTAACTAACCTAAGGACATCACACACATCCATGCCCGAGGCAGGATTCGAACCTGCGACCGTAGCAGTCGCACGGTTCCGGACTGCGCGCCTAGAACCGCGAGACCACCGCGGCCGGCCTGTGTGGTACAGGGTCAAAAGCCTTTTGGAAATCTAGAAATACGGAATAAATCTGAAATGCCTTTTCAATAGCACTCAAGAGTTGTTGTTTGTAAAGAGTTAGCTGTGTTTCACAGGAACGATGTTTTCTAAATCCCTGTTGAATATGTATCAGTAGACCGTTCTCTTCGAGTGAGCTGATAATGTTCGAATACAATATATGTTCCAAAATCTTGCTACATCTTGACGTTAATGATATGGGCCTGTAATTTAATGGATTACTCCTACTAGCTTTCTTGAATATTGGTGTGACCTGTGCAACTTTCCAGTCTGTCGGTGCGTATCTTTCGTCGAGCGAGCGGTTCTATATGATTGTTAAGTGTGGAGCTATTGCATTAGCATACTCTGGAAAGAACCTAATTGGTATACTGTCTGCACCAGAAGATTTGCTTTTATCAAGTGGTTTAAATTGCTTCGCTACTCCGAGGATATCTAATTCTGAGTTACTCGTGTTGGCAGTTGTTCTTGATTAGAATTCTGGAATATTTACTTCGTCGTCTTTGCTGAAATAATTTCGAGAGGCTGTGTTTAGCAACTCTGCTTTGGCAGCACTGTCATCGATAGTATTTTCGTTGCTATCGCGAGAGAAGGTATTGACTGTGTCTTGCCGCTAGCATACTCTACATACGATCAGAATCTCTTTGGATCTTCAGCCAGGTTTCGAGATGAAGTTTCCTTGTGGAAACTGTTATAAGGATCTCGCGTTGATGTCCGCACTAAACTACGAGCTTCTGTAAAAGATCTCCAATCTTGGAGACTTTGCGTTCATTTACATTTGGCACGCTTTTTTCGTCGTTTCTGCAGGAATGTTCTGACTCGTTTTGGGTACCAAGGGGTAACAGCTCCGTTGTTCATGACAGTAGGTCTTTTTCAATGATCTCCATGCAAGTGTGGGCTTGTAGGTATCCACTCAATATTTACAAAACATGTGATTGTGGGCTTCAGTTTGGAACGGCATTTCCCGTCCAGCACTTGGCATTTCCCTTACAACGCCTGCCCACCACCACAGCTCTCCCTTCGCGTGCCCTGCCGACTACGCATGCACCAGTCACAGTATTCTGCGTGCACTGTACGTGTGGTATTGTAAGCCAGTGGGTCTGTTGAGGCGAAATACTGTCTCGAAATCTGGCAGAAAACCCAAAGAGATTCTAGTCATAAATAAAGCACACCAGTGGCGAGACGCAACCAATACCTTCACTGCCCAATAACAACGGTGAAGTCACTGATGACAGTGCCACTAAAGCAGAGTTATTAAACACGGTTTTCCGAAACTCCTTCACCAAAGAAGACGAAGTAAAGATTCCTCAATTCCAATCAAGAACAACTGCCAAGATGAAAAACATAGAAGTAGATATCCTCGGAGTAACAAAGCAGCTTAAATCACTCAATAAAGGCAAGGCCTCCTGTCCAGATTGTATACCAGTCAGGTTCCCCTCAGGGTATGCTTATAAAATAGCTCCATATTTAGCAATTATATACAACCACTCGCTCACAGAAAGATCCGTACTTAAAGACTGGAAAATTGCTCAAGTCACACCAATACCCAAAAAGGGAAGTAGGAGTAATCCGCTGAATTACGGGCCTATATCACTAACGTCGATTTGCAGTAGGGGTTTAGAACATATGCTGTATTCCAACATTATGAAGTACCTCGAAGAAAACGATTTATTGACACATAGTCAGCACGGATTCAGAAAATATCGTTCTTGTGAAACGCAACTAGCTCTTTACAGGCATGAATTAATAGGTGCTATCGACAGGGGACGTCAAATTGATTCCATATTTTTAGATTTCCAGAAGGTTTTCGACACCGTTCCTCACAAGCGTCTTCTAACCAAACTGCGTGCCCACGGAGTATCGCCTCAGTTGTGCGACTGGATTCGCGATTTCCTGTCAGAAATGTCGCAGTTCGTAGTAATAGATGGAAAGTCATCGAGTAAAACAGAAGTAATATCCGGCGTTCCCCAAGGAAGTGTTATAGGCCCTCTATTGTTCCTGATCTATATTAACGACATAGGAGACAATCTGAGTAGCCGTCTTAGATTGTTAGCAGATGATGCTGTCATTTACCGTCTTGTAAAGTCATCATATGATCAAAACAACTTGCAAAATGATTTAGATAAGATATCTTTATGGTGCGAAAAGCAGCAATTGACCCTGAATAAAGGAAAGTGTGAAGTTATTCACATGAGTACTAAAAGAAATCAGCTAAATTTCGATTACGCGATAAGCCACACAAATCTGAGGGCTCTAAATTCAACTAAATACTTAGGCAATACAATTACAAATAACCTAAATTGGAACGATCACAAAGATAATATTGTGGGTAGAGCAAACCAAAGACTGCGATTCATTGGCAGAACACTTAGTAGGGGCAACAGGTCTACCAAAGAGACTACTTACACTACGCTTGTCCGCCCTGTTCTGAAGTATTGCTGTGCGGTGTGGGATCCGCATCAGGTGGGACTGACAGATGACATCGAAAAAGTACAAAGAAGGGCAACTCGTTTTGTATTATCGCGAAATAGGGGAGATAGTGTCACAGACAAGATACATGAATTGCAGTCATTAAAACAAAGACGATTTTCGTTGCGACGGGATCTTCTCATGAAATTTCAATCACCAGTTTTCTCCTCCGATTGCGAAAACATTCTGTTGGCACCCACCTACATAGGAAAAATGATCAACACGATAAAATAAGAGAAATAAGGGCTCGCACAAAAAAATTTAAGTGCTCGCTTTTCCTGCGTGCCGTTCGAGAGTGGAACGGTAGAGAGACAGCATGAAGGTGATTCATTGAACCCTCTGCCAGACACTTTATTGTGAATAGCAGTGTAATCACGTAGATGTAGATGTAGATGTGATGTGTAGATGGCCAGTTGCAGCATGCTGGCCGGGCCAGGTAGGTGTGGCAAGCACTGATGTGAGGGGTTATGATATGCATGGTGCATATTACGTCAGACATGGTCTGCCGAAACCTGGACAACAAGTATGCTTGCCCTCACGTTCATATGCTGTCTAATACTAGACAAGTGTCGCATCCAAACGCCTCACAAATCTGGATCAGATGGCCAAATCGAGTGCCACAATTAGCCCTCGTTCAAACTCTGTCAGTTGCTGATAACGCCATCTCACTCGAGTATGCAGCATCTTCGTGTCCTTCACTGAAAGTGTGACCCTGTTTTCGTCTCTTATACTTCCTACCAGGCCTGGTAACAATACGTAAGTCGATCAACATAATGCACTCTGACGCCCGTTCTACGTGTCACAGAGAATTGCAGCTCCAATTATTTACATATCTGCCGGTGTATTGTACTTGAAGGTAGTTACACCGACATCGGACCACGTCTCCTGGGTATTTCACATTTTTTTGTCAGGCAATATATTGTAACAGTGCGGATTATTTGGTGCGAATAAAAAGAGTTAAAACTGAAGATGTGTGAGATGACAATCAGTTTGACTTTAATAAATCAAAGGCACTGGAGAAGTGATTCTGACGTTAAACATGATATCACTTTCATGGAATTTGTCGACCAAGAAAAAGGGCTCGACAACATAAAATGGTGCTCCATTTTTTAAATTTCCAGAAAAATAGATATACATCATAGGGGAAGATTGGTAATATTCTACAATATATACGAAAACCAAGAAGAAACAATAAGAATGGAAGAGCACGAGAGAATTGCTAGGATTAAAAAGAGATAAGACAGGGATACAGTCTTTTTATCCAAATGACTAATCTGTACATTGGAGAAGAAAATAAAAAGAACACTGAGAATTCTGATTAAAATTCAGGATGAACAGATAACAATGGTAAGATTCGATAACGACATTGCTATTCTGTATAGAAGTGAGGAGGAATTACACGCCTGCTGAAATGGAAAGGAAGTTCAGCAGCGCACATAACCGGGTTGAGATTACATCAGAGACGCAAGCATTGAGGGCGTAGACGCTGAGAAAACCAGGAAAGAAGAGCATGGAAACGCTGAGAAGTATTAAAAAGCATGTCGAAAATGGAATAAACTGATAAGATAAGAAATGAGGAGGTTCTCCACAGAATCGGCGAGAACAGAAAAATGTGGAAACCACTGATTAGAAGAAGGGACAGGATGATACACCATGTGTTAACATCAGGGAGTAACTTTCGTGATATTACAGGAAGTTGTACAAGGGAAAAACTGTCAGGGGGGAGAGAAATTAGAATATCTACTGAAAATAATCCTTAGTGCCGGCCGCTGTGACCGAGCGTCTCTAGGCGCTTGAGTCCGGAACCGCGCGACTGCTACGGTCACAGTTTCGGATCCTGCCTCGGGCATGGATGTGTGCGATGTCCTTAGGTTAGTTAGGTTTAAGTAGTTCTAAGTCTAGGGGACTAATGACCTCAGATGTTAAGTCCCATAGTGCTTAGAGCCATTTGAACCATTTGAACAAATAATCGAGTACGTGGTAGTATGTTACGTCTATGCAACTAACTGAAGGCAGTTTGTTTATTGCCATACGTGTTTCGCTCCTTTTATTTGGGAAGCATCTTCAGTGGCCTGTAATACATGTTTCTTTTTATACATACAATAAATGTATTATGTGGTGGCTACAAAATTACTGCTATGTAAAATTTGACGTGTTTTACTCTTGTTTTTTAGGCTAGACTCAACTTTTGCAGCACAAATTTCCGATGTGAAATTATCGTTCGGTGCTACTTACGATTGCTAGCGCTGTTAACTCATACGTGTGGTCCTGAAGAGGTATTCGTTACTATCCTGAATCCAGTTGGCCGACTTCTGGCGTTCTTTCACCCACATTTGTCATATCGCGTATATCACGAAGTGATACACTGTAGAAACTAACGGATACGTCCGCAGGACCACACGCATGAGTTAAAAATTGCAAGTGATGTATGCAATGGAAGAAATGTGGGTGAAAGAACTCCAGAAATCGGCCAACTGGAGTATGGAAACTAACGAATACATCTCCAGGACCACAAGCACGAGTTAACAGCGCTGCAAATCGTAACACTGAGCGATAATTTCACATCCGAAATTTGTGCTACAAAAATTGATTCTAACCTAAACAGCAAGAGAAAAACACGACAAAATGAAACATAACAACATATTGTATCCACCACATAATTCGTTTATTGTATGTGTAAAAAGAAACCTGTATTACAGGCCACTAAAGATGCTACCCAAAATGATGATGATGAGGTCCCATACTCTGTGACAGAGCGTAGGGGAACGATGCGGGAGACCCGTACCGCCGTGCCAGGCAGGGTCCTAGTGGAGGTGGTTTGCCATTGCCTTGCCCCGACCATAATGGGGATGAATGATGATGATGAAAAGGTCACAACACCCAGTCATCTCGAGGCAGGTGAAAATCCCTGACCCCGCCGGGAATCGAATGCGGGACCCCGTGCTCGGGAAGCGAGAACGCTACCGCGAGACCACGAGCTGCGGACCTTCCCAAAATAAAAGAAGCAAAAGCGTATGGCAATAAACAAACTGCCTACAATTAGTTGCATAGACGGAACATACCTCCACGAATTTAAAGCAACTACGGAAAGATGGAAAACAGAAAAAATGACAATAATCGAGTAGTCTGGCACAGTAGGGGAAAGTGTGGCTGGCAGCGACAAACCAGTCAGCATACTGACGATTTTAGCTTAGTTCCGAACACTACGAAATAGGTCAGAGAGATCTGGAGAGGAGAGGTGCAGTGTACGTTGCGTCGTTTGCCGCTTGGCTTCGGTATATTTGATCTCTGAGTGCACCTGGCCGGGGTCGGTTGACAGGTGGGCGTGCTGGTCTGTGAATTCCGCTGGGCCGCGCTGTCGAGATAACTGTATGCTCACCTTGCGGCGGTAAAAGTGCCCCGCGTCCTTGGCTGGCAATGAGGCACCGACCTCGGCTGCCTGCCGCGAGCCTTCCCGCCGTCAGTGGGTTGGCGCTGGTCGCAGACTCAAGGTTGGTTCAAATGGCTCTGAGCACTATGGGATATTAACAGCTGAGGTCATCAGGCCCCTAGAACCTAGAAATACTTAAACCTAACTAACCTAAGGACATCACACCCATCCATGCCCGAGGCAGGATTCGAACCTGCGACCGTTGCAGTCGCGCGGTTCCGGGCTGAAGCGCCTAGAACCGCTCGGCCACCGCGGCCGGCGCAGACTCAAAGGGAAAAATCGAAAAACAGTGTTCATGTCTCTCGGCACAGGATGAAACGCTAGACGGCGCTTTTTGACATGCATGATGCAGCGACTTTGACACCATGCACCCGCCGTTATAAAATTAAGACAACAGCTTATTCGTAATAAAACAGCATTGCAAGTAGAGGGTGTCCAGGAAGTAAACGAATCTTAAATTGCTATAGAACATACAAAATTTATTGAAAGTGTATTTTTTTTTTTTTTTACAAACACGTTAAGTAACTTCTCCCATTTATGAATGAAAAATTATATCCTCCGTATGGCTACCCAAGGCCGCGCGGTCACGAGCAATGCATTCACTGAAGTTCTCGCTGACACATTCATGCTGTTAATAATCCTTTTAATTTCATCCTTCAATTGATGTATTGTTTGTGGTTTACAATTGCGTAGACTTCCGCTGCCAGAGTCAGTCGACATAAAAGTTTTATGGGTATGGTACCACGTCATAATGTAAAAAACTAGACCCAGAAGAAGGCCGCTGCAACCGTGGCCGAAACGTTGGGTTTTCTCCAGCAGCAGTAGTTTTTTACATTATGACGCGGTACCATACCCAGAAAACTTTTATGTCGACCATTTGTGGTTTGTTCACGCACACTTTTTATTTCACATCCCCACGCAAAAAGTCACAGGACGTAAAATCGCATTATCTGGCAGGCCCCTGGTTGCCACGCAAAGAGCTAATTTTTTGAGAAGACTTATCATTCAGAAGAGCAATCGTTTCACGTGATGTGTGACATGTCGCGCCATCTTGTTGAAACCAAAAATCGTCATTTTCATCGATAAGAGGGAAAAACCGATCTGAAAGCATGTTTCGGTACCGATCGCCGTTCGCGTTTTCAAAAAAGTACGGGCCGATCATTCCTCCTGCCCAGAACCTACACCATACAGTCGTGCGTTGTGGAAGCATCTCATCTTCCACAGCCACTCGCAGTTTTTCTTTACCCCTAATTGTGCAGTTCTGCTTATTGACGTACCGACTGAGGTGGAAGTGCGCCTCAACTGAGAAAATTATTCTTTTTGTGAAGTTTTCTCGGTCTCCGCTTGTCGAGCCAAGACCCATTAAGCAAATCGATGTCTCTTTTCATGATCTGCAGGCTTCAATTCTTGCGTAAGTTTAATCTTGTACGCGTGCATTTTCAAATCTTTTGATACGATTTCATGCAATGAACTTGATAAATTCAGTTCCTCAGCTCGTCGGCGAACCGATTTTCTGTGGCTTATGGTCACATTCTCACCCACGACAGAAATGTTTTCTTGTGTTCGAACAGAACGTGGTCGTCCTGTTTTCTTAACGTTTGAAACAGAACCCGTGGTCTCAAACTTCCGGATCAACTTCCGAACTGATGATTCCGTTGTAGCGGCATTACGTCCGAGTGTCACTTGCAATTCACGAACGGTTGCCGTAGGACTTTCATTGTTTTTGTAATAACTTTTTATCACTTGGATACGTTGCTCAGTTGTGATCTGCCCCATGACGGAAATAGACATCAAACAACAATGCTCACCACACAAAAGCTGTCAGGCTACTAATGGGAAGGATCGCAGATGACAAACATGGAAAAACCACGGCTGCCAACCGTCATATGACAAAATGGCGCAAAATTCGATTTCGTCCTTACTTCCTGGACACCCGTTACATGTTGTAATCCGGCTTACGGCAGGCTATCGTATGTCGCATCGCCTGTAGGGAGACGGAGGGCAATTTTTATGCCTATTGTGTCTGTGCCAATCTTTACCAAAAAAATCATTTTTTTACACATTAGTGATCATCCTGAGTACAAATTGCTCAAATTTCATACTTTGAGCTGTTTAGTTCAGAAAATGATGGTACCTGAAAATCATAAAATGTAGTTTTGAGAAAAATCAATTTGAAGCTTAATATTGCAATTTTTTAAAGTTAATTATGAGGATTTCGTGCACCTTACTAAGCATCGTCTGAATCATACTGACCACCTTCTCTGCTCTTGGTCCCTCTTCTTTCCTGTCTTGTTGCTTTTGTGCATTTTAAAATAAACAACTTCTGCTTTGCAGATTCTCTCTTGTCTATTTACAGCAATGATTCTGGCGTATTTCCACTAGATTTTATGTCCAATGCCTCCAAAATATCCTATTTCGTTTGTTATAACGTCAATGAAGCATAAAATTTCATCATAAACATCAAAATTGAGGGTTATAACCTGAACAAATGCAATTTTTGATAACAAGGTCCACTTGGCAGAATTTACACATTCGTTTAAATTTTGTGTTTTCCCACTAAGACATTTCTTCAACAAAGAATCCTTATGAAAGTCTCTAAATATAGGTTTAATTTCATCCATTACTGTAGCGGGTAAAGAATGTTTGTGATTATGTGTTACACTTCTCATGTACTTGTACCAAGTGTCAGAACCATTCGGGCAAACAAAGTGTTGAGGATTTTCATTTGTGGAAAAGCATAACCCATACAGGTTTCTTCAAGTGTTCTAAATTCCAAATATTTCTTCTTACGGCCAAGCAATAATAATTCTGTAATCTATTTCAACATTTGTAAGGCGACTTCAGCCTGGACCCCATTCTCTTCTGTATATGCCCAACGCATTCGAATTTGGAAATCGTGATACTAGAACTATATGGCTCTTCTGCACACATCCGATCATAAGCCTAGCTGTCATCGTCCCCTAAACACTGTGTGCATCTAACATTTCTATTTACCACTGAACGATTAAGAATCCTGCAAGCTGCTGCTGCTTCCATTCCATCACTTGGAGTAGCCTAATTCTTCTGACACACCGAGCGAGGTGGCAACGTGGTTAGCACATCATGATTTAGGTTTCCCGTGATTTCCCTAAAGCGCTTCGGGCAAATGTCTGGATAGCTCCTTTGATAAAGGGCACGGCCGATTTCCTTCCCCATCCTTTCCTAATCCGAACTTGTGCTACGTTTCTAATGACCTCGTCGTCGACGGGACGTTAAACGTTAATATCCTCCTCCTCAGTTCTTCTGACAGTTGTATTTATCGTCTTTCTCCGTTTCATTCCCTCAAGTTATATAGTAATTGCTTAGAATCTCTACATCAGTTACCATGCCAGTATCAAAGGACGCAACCGTCATAACAAAATTTGGTGAAGTGTGGCCAAGTTTCTGCCAGCTGCTATCAAAACATGCATTTTGCTTGAGTACTTCTGCTGCTTCTTTCACTGAAAGGTTACAGACTTCAGCGACAGCAGTTCCAGTAATTTCATCGTAAGTCAAATTTTGCAGGTAGATTTGGAATGTCAAGCATTCCACAGAAACGCTCGCCTGCCTCCATCCTTTACCAATGGATCTGAGACCACGAACTAATCTTATGTTATTATCATACAAGTAATTATTTGTGACGTCATTGTAGTAGCAATTGCTTCACACTGAGCACAATTCAGTGCCAGTTTTGACACAATCCTTTCGCGAAGACACTGATTCCCTCTCAAAGATATTTCACCACCACACATTCTGCATACAGTATTTTTGGAAATAAAGTCACAGAGCACAATATTTTCTAATGAGTGTTCATGTCTGCAAGCTGACTGCGAGGAAAAGCCTTGAAGATACTACAGTTTCTTCCTTGAGGTACTGATTTTCTTTACATCTGATATTCTTCGTTACTTTGACCCACTAACCTCATTTCGTCTGAATTTTACTTTAGTCAACAATTTCCTTATTCGCCGCATTTTTATAAAAAGGTGTGAAACCAGAGAAAATGTAAATCAACGCTTACTTCACTCGCAACGAACTTCATGAAGTACAAACAATAGCGCTCGAAAACAATAACAAACACGATCGGAACGAAGGGTATCGATAGTAAACACAGTGTATGAATCCTTGACACGACACAACAATAGAAGCAGCAAACGGCGCAAAGAATATCGAAATCGATGCAATTTTCTCTGCACGATGCAAAAAAGAAGGCTTGGCAATTAAATGCGATATCGCACAGAGCATCAGGAAAACAATCATAATTGATGAACAAATTGTGGTACTTATATGAAACAAAAACGGTTTTGCGCATGGAATAGTCGGCTTTTCATACAAACAAAAATCTAAAAACCGATTTTTCGAGCCCGTTTGCCTTCCGTGTCCCCTTAGACATGCGCAGATCAGTACCTCAACTGAGCAGAAAATATTGTCGCTGTATGCAAGAACACTTGCCGGCCGGAGTGGCCGTGCGGTTCTGGGCACTACAGTCTGGAGCCGACCGACCGCTACGGTCGCAGGTTCGAATCCTGCTTCGGGCATGGATGTGTGTGGTGTCCTTAGGTTAGTTAGGTTTAATTAGTTCTAAGTCCTAGGCGACTGATGACCTCAGAAGTTAAGTCGCATAGTGCTCAGAGCCATTTGAACCATTTTTTTGCAAGAACACTGGACGCTGTCGCTGATACTTCCAGGTCTACTCCTAGACATGATCCAGTGCAGCTGAAGCGGTCAAGTGCTATTCCCGCAAATCTTCTCTGTGTGGCGAGTTGTGTCCTCACTTAGTGGATTGGCCTCTGATGATCTGTAAAGATGAATCTCCTGGTTTGCTAGGCAGAGCTAGCGGGTTATTAGAATCATGCTAGATTTGGCTAGCGGGATGATGAATTGATGGATGGGTAATATGATACGGCATCGTGCCGATGCCTGGGCGGGTTAGGATCGGTGTTGCAATGACGGAATTTTAGGACTGTCAGTGCTGGTCTAGTCGTCTGGCTTCGTATACTGAGCACCTTGGACGCGTACTGGCACCATTCTTCCTCTGTTGGCTAGGACGACATGCTGGCTGGCTGCTGTGGATGGACGTTGTCTGTGAAGCGGATGATGTAACCTAGCGCTTTGAGCAACTTGATGCCGTAGAGGCACTATGTCATTTCTGTTTCAGAATTCGTCTGTCCATTGTCGCGTAGACAGAAGTCGAAGCCTGAGGCTGCGCCTGTCCCCTGGGAGGAACACTTCCAGTTGTCTGTATACTCTCAATAAGTTTCGCAATACATTTACGCAAAATATGGAACGCAAAGTATCGCAAGCACTCATTCCCTCGAACCTCCACTACCGCGATGTAATCCAACATGGGACAGTGAAAACTCTCTAGATGGTCTTAATCAAATCTGTGTCAGTGCTCGATACGTCCAGTTAGGGAGGTCGCGGCCGACAAGTCACGTTACTTCCAAACTCTGTGCCTACATCATCGGCTCCTCAATTTACGTGAGCACAAGTACGTTGCATCACCGATCAAGTTTCTATGACCTCACCTTAACAGCAACAAAATCCCATCCATAAAACAAAACAAAAAAATATTACCCAATCGTTATCCACTGCTGCAATCCGCCTCTGCAACAAGCTACCCTATACTCCAAGAATAATTCAAAGAGTCGGCGGAAGAAACTGCTAACCGTCAATTTAGTAACAGTTAGCCTGATCACGCTATCCGTTTTGGTTTCAATTGCAGTATATGTTGGTAAGAAGTGTCTGTTGACTGGATACGTTGTTTTGTGTTACGATATTTCTGTCCTTGTCTTTGAATGAAGAGATGCCATACCACAGTATCAATGCGCAGGTGACATTGAAATTTTGTAATCGAGTACATAGACAGATCTCGATTACACGCCAGGGAATATATAAGATGCTGAAGATACTGGATGTGTGGCTTAGCGTTATACTGCCACAAGTCTAACCTCAAAAATTTTAGGCACAGCATTTGTCAAAATTGTGAGGAAATTCTTTAATGTCAGAAACATGTAAATGGAATGCAATGTTTATCAATAACTGTCTCGATAGTTACAGTCACTGCTTCGCTTTACATCGCAACAATCGGAAACGGCCGGCCGAAGTGGTCGAGCGGCTCTAGGCGCTACAGTCTGGAACCGCGCGACCGCTACGGTCGCAGGTTCGAATCCTGCCTCGGGCATGGATGTGTGTGGTGTCCTTAGGTTAGTTAGGTTTAAGTAGTTCTACGTTCTAGGGGACTGATGACCTCAGCACTTAAGTCCCATAGTGCTCAGAGCCATTTGAACCAATCGAAAACGTGTGAAAAAAAGAAACAATGTGATGATGGCCTAGACATCAACTTCAAACAGGATATTTGCCTTAAATTGGAACATACAAATCGCGCGTCGATGAAATCAAGAAAAAAGAAGTGATATAAAATAGCTACCGTCTCTACACCATTATTGTTTTGAAAGCGCTCAAGTTGTATTAGGAAAATGAAGATTCATATTTCTTTATTAATGTTGTGTACACTTAACAAAAACTCACGTAGTTTCTCACTTGAGTCCTTTACTAATATTGAGTTATAGTAAGTCTGGGGGAATATTTGATTCTTTCTGTTTTCTAAGGCATAGCAAAATGAACATGGAAGTTACTTTCAGGTGAAAAAGTGTTGATTTGAAAGGAGAACAGTACCTGTCATTTTATTTCGTTTATGCCTTCGCAAGTAACACACCTCCGAAAAATGCCTACGTCTGACGGTGGTCGTGTTAATAACCACTTTCAAACTGAAGTGTGCCACTGTTGCATGCTTTCCCAAATTAATATTCCACGCAGTGACATCTATGGTAGCGTTTATAACTGCTCAAGTAATAATAAGCACCGCCAACGGATGCTGTTGACTAAGAATGGCGATACTGATTTGTCCACTGTATTTCGCGTGTAATTTTGCACTCTCCACGAACAATAGCGTTCGGGCATTGTTGAACGGAAAAAGCCGCAAAAAGCCCCTGCTGGAACAGGCGCGCCCTGCTTGTAAAGTTACAGGAAGTAGCGCTGCATAAGGGGTACGATATTTACTAAGTCATACCACTGTCGACAGTAGATTGTAGTACCCCTTACAGCTCCCATGGCGTTTAGCAAAGTCAACCGTGCGGCCGTAGCCAGCGCTGAGCGGTGCGAAAGACGAATTATGCTACGTACTGCTCCAGAGATCAAATCGAAAACATTGGCGAACTCGAGGTAATCATTCGCGCTGCTACACGATTTAATCAGTCTAAATAAGCATCGCCATCTTCGTTTTGACCTGTGAGACATGAATTTCTCACTACTCCAAAGTTGATAAAGCCCTGTAGCTATCTGACTACTCTCCAAAAGATTCCGAAACTCGAGAACTGAACTGGAACATGTACACCACTAACAGTTCATAGGCCGCCTGCAGCTGGTTTCTAGCAGCTCCCGCCGATAATCTCCACAACAACCCCAAGCAGAAATATTGTTCAAGATCAACAGGGAAAAAGTCACACAAAAGCACCACACTTCATGTTTCTACGGAAATAACTGTAGACCTCCCTAAAGGAATGCTATATATCACATTTTTGACAATATTTAGTTTTCACTGGAATAAAGAGGTACATCGTATGAGACATATTACCGTAACAACGGACCCTTTTTTTACTGCTTACAAGTTGAGTTATTTGTAGTTGTAAAGTTGACCATATTGGAAGAACATTGTATAACAATGAAAAAGGCGGATGTGGCTGATGTAAGTTTCACTCCAGATGGTATTCTGTTAATAAATAAAAGCATAGAAAGGGAAATACGAGATCCCTCAAACTGGAAGCAAAACGTCAAGAAGCGTAGGAGGAACAGTGGAAAATCTTATATTTCTACATTTGGTAAGGACGTGTATGAACAAAACTACATCCGACGTGGTACGTACATGAACACTGTATGTCATTATAACCAAAAAACTGTAGACTAGAACATTTTTTTTGTTTGGTTAAAACAACAAAGGGGCAACGATACTTTTGTACATCTACCTGATTTTGACAGGATATTTTACAACAGTAGAGCAAAAGTATATTCTTTCGGAACATAGATTTCTGCTCTGTGGCCGTATTTTTGCATTGGTCAGGAAAACCGAAGAATAATGGGTGCCACGGTACCGGTGAATGTAAGTACAGTTTATCTGAAGCTAGTTTACGTAAACCTTTCATTATAAAGGAGACGGGCCATATTGATTTAGTTGCTGTCAATGTTCTTGAAGGACTTATAAAATGTCCCCCAAACTTGAAAATTACTAGTCACGAGGATGAATGTCTATGAAGATGATAAAAATTCATTGTATCTGCGTCTTAGTCGTAATGATATTCATGTCATCCTCTGCTAAAAACAAAACAGAAAATCAACCTCAAATTAACATCCATATACCTGTTATGAGGTTTCCTTCGTTATACAAAGAGCTTCTTCCTCTAACGGCAGGGAAAATGAGGGACTTGTTATATATCTGTATATACATCGATATATAACACAGAAAATTTTATGTGAACTTACCTACTGAGGGGACAGTTCAAGATTTTGCCCTGTCTGATTTTATTCTTTTTTCTCGTTTCTTGTCCTACGTAGAACTACTTCTTTTTTAGTTTATAGGTTAATTAAATAAATACGTTGCATTATTTCAATATGTGAGATAATACGTTCTGTTAATATGTTCCATTACTTTTGCCATGGTAGGAGAAAAATAATATGTTTTGATGTACAACGTTATTCCACAACGTACGTTTACAGAATATGCAGCGTTCTTATACAGAAAGCTACATAAAAGTTAAGATAACTTTCCAATTATGGTAAGATATGCTAAATACATGTAGCTATTCTATATTGAAGAGTCAAACAAACTGGTACACCTGCCTAATATAGTGTAGGGCCCCAGCGAGCACGCAGAAGTGCCGCAACACGACGTGGCATGGACTCGACCAATGTCTGAAGTACTGCTGCAGGGACCTGACACATGAATTCTGCAGGGCTGTGTATAAATCTGCAATAGTACGAGGGGGTGGAGATCCCTTGTGAACAGCACGTTGCACGGAATCCCAGATATACTCAATAATGTTCATATCTGGGAAGTTTGGAGGACAGCAGTAGTGTTTAAAATCAGAAGAGTACTCCTGGAGCCGCTCTGTAGCAATCCTGGACGTGTAGGGTGTCGCGTTGTCCAGCTGGAATTGCCCGTCTAAATTCACAATAAACATAAATAGATGCAGGTGATCAGGCATGATGCTTACGTACGTGTCACCTGCCAGAGTCGTATTTAGACATATCAGGGGTCCCATATCACTCCAACTGCACATGCCCCACACCATTACAGAGCCTCCACCAGCTTGATCAGTGCCCTGCTGACATGCAGAGTCCATGGATTCATGAGGTTATCTCCACACCCGTACGGTTCCATCCGCTCGATACTATTTGAAAAAGAGACTCGTCCGACCAGGCAACATATTTCCGGTCATCAACAGTCCAATGTCGATGTTGACGAGCCCAGGCGAGGTGTCAAACAATATGTTGTGCAGTCATCAATAATACACGAGAGGGCCTTTGCTCCGAAAGCCAATATCGATGATGTTTCCTTGAATGGCTTGCATGGTGACACTTGTTGGTGGCCAGCATTGAAATCTGCACCAATTTGCGGAAGGGTTGCACTTGTGTCACGTTGAACGATTCTCTTCAGTCGTCGTTGGTCCAGTTTTTGCAGGAACTTTTTCCGGCCGCAGCGAGATTTGATGCTTTACCATTTTCCAGATATTCACTGTACACTCTTGAAATGTTTGTACGGGAAAATCCAAATTTCATCGCTACCGCGGAGATGCTGTGGCCCATCGCTCGTGCGCCGACTATAGCACCACGTTCAAGCTCACTTGAATCTGATAACCTGCCATTGTAGCAGCAGTAACCGATCTAACAACTGCAGCAGACACTTGTCTTATACTGTATAGGCGTTGCCGACCGCAGCGCCGTATTCTGCCTGTTTACATGTCTCTGTATTTGAATTCGCATGCCTATATCAGTTTCTTTGGCGCTTCAGTATATAATAAATGTTTTGTCATATGATCAAGCATAATAAAACATATTAATAAATAGTACCAAAGGAACACAACAATTATTTTTACTTCGTGAAAAATTATGAAATTGTGATATACAACCTTTCTTTACGGAGGTCTTCAGTTGTAATTTACTGGCTTCTATCACTTTTGTCCGCAATCAGCTCATTCCAGCTGAGACGTCTTTCTACTGTACATATACATGCCCACAAAACCGCAACACTTGTCGAACAAAATGGAAAATTGCCTGATTACAATTCGTCGCTCGCACACGGTAACGCACTGTAAGAAGCTTTGTTGGTTTTCCGTACAGGAACCTCATTGATCACAGTGGACATAAACTCCCGACTTCGGAGATAATAACCGCTTCAGAACCCCAACTCTGCCGCAGAGGGCTCACAACTCGCCACCTCAGTCCCACGAGGACGGCCGGCCGACTCCCTGATGTCGCCAGCTCCAGACCGATCCACGAAACTACACGTGAAACGTCCCCTTTGAAAAATTTATACATAAGACTGTGCTTAAACTGACACACAATATTTTGTTAGCGCAACGCAATCTGACTTTCAATAATCCCTACAAAAGTATGGGCCCTGACTAACATTAAACTATACGTTTCACAAATCACTTACCTCACAAAAATCTTGGTTACTTCCACTACTGCAATAGAGCAAGCGCCACTCTTGCCAGCTAAATAAAAGATTCAAACTATGGAAGGCACTAACTACTGATAGGGATAGTTAGCAAATGAAAGATTTTAATAGAGAACAAACAATGTATTTACCTTGATATCATATATATATATATATATATATATATATATATATATATATATATATATATATATATAGCAGTTCATGACAAATTTCAAAACTCCGCCATCTCTCTCCCCACATCCACCACTGCTGGCGGCTCACCTCCAACTGCGCAACGCTACGCGCTGTTCACATCCAGCTGCCTAACACTACAATGGTTGAGTATTACAACAATGCAAAGCAGCCACAGACTGCACACAGCACAGCCAGTGATTTTTTTTATACAGAGGTGGCATTACCAATAAAAAAAACCTAAACAGCCTACTTACATAGCCCCCATGCTCCCCACAAAAAAATTTTATAAATTTTTTTGGGCACTGGCCAATACATATTTGTTAAAATTTTTCATAATCGTAATTACAATAACAAAGAAATCAAATGCACACACTTATTGATACAATGTTGGTCAAAAGCTAAAATTTTCTTACAGTCCATAAAGACAGTCCTGATCATTCATCACATTGCAGTGTTTTTCTCAAAGTCTGAGCAGTAAAAGAAAATGCACACGGAAGTAGTGGATTTCCATGCAGTCTAGAAGAAGTATCGTTGTCCTTCCAACGGAAAGACAGTGCTGACTCTCGACATGCAGACCGGTCATGGGCCACAACAGAGCAAACCCACAGCGGAGTCAGTCGAAGTTTTGAAGAGTATTGGTGGGTAGGTCATCACAGAGCAGACCCACTGTAGTCCTGGTAGAGATTACGGTATTGGTGGGCCACCAGAGGTGCAGACCCACTGCAGTCCTTGTAGAAATAATGGTATTGGTGGGACATCAAAGACGCAGACCCACTGTAGTCCTTGTAGAGACGGCCAGCAGCCATCTGTTGCGACTGTGCAGGTGCACAATCACCATCGAAGAGTCTTGTGGAGAATATAGCAAGTCCATAACCACCACTTGTGCACTCACAAAGTTTTTGAATTGTCCTGAGAACCAGCAATGCTGTTAACCAGTCCCTTGCTGAATTATTAACACACGTGCAAACACTAACAGTCCCTACTTCTCACATATTGTCCATATACTATGACCAATAGAAACGTGTGCAGTGAAATGTAACAAGTTACTTAATTTGATGACCTGGTGTCAATAACAATTTTATAACAGAAGAATACAATTATAAAGGTACAAAATACATCATTAAAGAACATAACAATACAGATAACATTTGTAGTACAGGTTTTACAATAGAATAGAAATAAACATATACATCAGTGTTACAAAAATAATGACATAAGTACATACATAAAGATCAGAATAAATTTTGAAACATCAACTTCACACATGAGCATTAAAACAAAACAGAATAAATAATGTCTAAGCATATTTACAAGGTAAATAACATATTATTAACGCAAATTATATTTGAGGATAACAGTATTCCTCATCATAGGGAATGTAGCTTAGTATTAGAAGAGAAAAAAAATTCTATGAAACAGTACACAGAGACAGGAAGAAAACAAATACACATGGGTACACAAACACATAGTGGGATAACACAAGGAAAGGACAGGGTTTCTTTTACTGCAGTATTTTGCAAACAAAACTTTCTTTACTTCTCGGAGATCTCCCTTCGTTCCTCATTATTTCCAAAAAGTCCTATCAATACCTGCTTTCTCTACTCTGTTCATATTTCTTTCAAAATAATTACAGATCATTGTACAATACTCATTTTGGCCCAAAACGTTTTCATATACCTTCAATGCATTTCTTTCCATTCATCACAACTAGTTTCTTATATAGTCTACCCCCTCTTAAGCTAACTTAAATCTACTGATCTCAGATGCTAAACTAAGGGACGAGGCAATGCAGCAGCACATAAAACAATTAACGCAAACAGCAATGACAAAAAAGTGCAGATTTGCAAAGGAAGCAGCATTTTAGAAATTAGCGAAGCAATTGCAATATTACTACTAATATAAGGCAATGTGCAGCAAACAAGAAAAATAAATCTGGCTTAGCAGAGTAACACAAATTAAAATTCAGTAGCACTATGCCTGGCAAACAGCATAACTTATACCTAAACATGACAAAGTTCAAGCAGAAAAAGTATTACACTAAAAATGGCCATGTCTAATACCTATGTCACATCTTAACACTAGAGTGATGCATCACAATTTATTCTACAAAAGAAATTAACATGTACTTGAAAAGAAAACTATGATTGCAGTTCCTGTGAAGGTAAATGACTTTTTGTGCTCCCTCATTTTTTTAAAAAAAATTATTATTTACTCGATCTGTAGACAGAAAATATTTATATTAGTACATCTATAAAATTTTGTTTTAACCAATGCTGCAGTGCAGCTAGAAACTAGATATCAAATGAAATAAGCAATTACGCAAACCAAAGCATAAAAATATCATTCAGTAGTCATGTGACATTTCATAAGTTAGTAGACATTCTCTCAACTCTCGTAGAAATACGCTTGTCATAATCAGGTGTGCAGATGTAAAAATATTTCTCGTCATTTCATTAGGCATTCCTGTAAATATCATAAATTAAGAGCTGCACAGTGTCAACATATGTTTTCAAGTTCGACCGTGTCGTTTTTGCGATGCTCTCTACAAAGGAACGTCAATAGCGAGGATAATGGCCTCCCTTTTTTTTCTACCTGTGCCGCTGAAAAGGGCTCGCAATAATGGCTTTTCCTCCAGGCGTCTGACACACCTGGCCGCTCACAACGAATTACTTCACGGTCACTTACCTTTCTTAACGAAATATTTACGACATCAGTTTTCGCTACAGCGACAGTCTCTATATAAAAATTTCATAGGTCAAGAATTTGCGTTACAAATCTGTAGAAACAAAATCGTATGAATATAACAGTGTCCAAAAAATTTTCGCCGGCATTGTGATACATTCACGCATTTACACACATTTCGTAACTCTTAAAGTACGATTCTCGGTTTACAACATCCTTTTTCACCAGTCAGAGTCCCTACCTTCTATTCATTATTCATATACATATAAACACGTAATCACATTCCTTATATAGCATCATCTTATTGATCATAAACATACCGCAACAGCAAAATACACATCGTCATCATAAAAATAACATCATAACACCTCAGTCAAATCTCAAAATCGTCGTAGCTTCCTCCAATAATTTCAAAACCTAAAAAAATTCTCTGCTCATGTCAAAAGTGTCATCTGCCTCAAACGTACCTTAAAATCATGATCCCATACCAAATACATCATTCAAAGCTCTCATAGTACCACAATGGCTCCGAAAAAATATGAACAGTTCACAAAGTACTGACAAAATGCAATTTCATAAGTGTGAAGTTATTCAACTGTGTAATTACGTAAACATCTGTCACTAATGTAGTAAAAAAATGTTTGTTTTTTTGTTAAATAATCAGATAGCTGTGTAATTTATGTGTTAGAGAAATATGGTACCGATGTGTAAAGTTGTATAAGCAAATACCATAATAGCTAGGGCTCCTTGTGCTTGCCAAACACATGGTACACAAAGTAGGCGTGTACCCCCCTGAGGATGAATGTAATTATACCCTCAGGTGTTACAGATTACAGCAATGGAATGAAATGTATCACGGAAAACTTTCTTTGTAATTCAAAAATCTTTAAAAATAAATGTTTTAAGTACAAAATTAATCACTCAAATGCGTGTCCTGTAGCGCTAAATGTGCGTCTTGCTGTAAGATAATTCTGTGGAAGTGTCGTAATTATCGTCCTCTGTAAGCTAAGTTCTGCAGAAGTCAATGTACTTACCTCATCATAAACGAAAGTGAAATTCTTTGCGTATAGATATCGTAGTTATTACGTACCTTATCGTGATCAAGAAAGTACTATAATGTAATGTATTGTTGTGCTACAAAAATGGCTGTCTCATTGTAGCTATACCACAAAAGTTACTACTAAAACATGTTTCACTTTCCAGAACAATACAGAAAAACTGTGCAGATATAAAACAGAAACACTGCAAAAGCAACATTGTAAATTGTCACTCATTAGTAGCGGCGTGATAAAATCGTGTAGCTGTCACATAAACTAACCACTGTGTCATCTGGTATTTCACAGAAAGTACTTTAAATCCAGAATGTATTTTCAAGTAAACCAAAATGTTGCATTAAAATCTCATTAGCAGTACTGGTAAATGTTCTAAGTATGTGAGCCTTATAGTCGTTACGTAATCGTGCAACAAACAAGCAAGAATGCACACACACAATAACACTGTGTCGTCTGTTCACAACAACAATGCATTCGTAATTTCTGTTTAAATAAGTTCTCTTGGTTCTTGACTGGATATTTAACTTCAAACATTGTTACATGTTAACAGTTTCTTAAGTCTTACAAAGCATACTAGTAATGTAAAGTGAAAAGTTATATGGCAAAGACAAAGTTAAAAAGCAGATTATTTTTCAATAAACGGTTTTACATTTGAAATGTTGTACAATCTTTTACTCTTCAAAGTACTCAGAGTTTCAGCTTTAACGCAATTATCATGCAGTATACGTCGGTAAAGAACACTTGAATTTTTCTCAAGGTTAGCTTCTATGTTATTTTTCTCTGAGCCAGCCGGCGCACGTAGGTGCCTGCGGCGCGAATCATTGTCTGTCTCCTTTATTGGCGCGCGTCGTTATTGGGACTAGGAGACCTAGCTTCTACAAATTCACGTTGTCGAAAGTGCCCTGCTCTGTTTGAATCCCGCCAGTTCCGATGAAATTCAGGTCTGTCGTTATGATTATCTCGTCTGTCGTCATGTCGGTAGATTTCATAATTTCTTTCTTGTCAGTCATGTGGTGGAGAATTTCTTCCTGAATCGTAACTGCGCGCTGGACCGTTGCGTCTAAAGTTATTCTGCCTCCCTTGATAATAATTGTTTTGGTTCCCATATTGTCTGTTTCTAAGGTAATCTCTGTCATATTCATTACTACGGAAATGCGATCTTTCTCTGTAACAATTATTACTCTGCCAGTGGTTGTCATATGGGTGGTGTCTGTTTTCGTCACGATTTGCGTTGTAAGAATAGCCTTGTCTTGTCCAGTTATTGTTTCTGTCGTCACGGAATTGTGACGTATGTGACCTGTAGTGATTGTTTTCCTGTTTCCGCTTTCCGCGATTGTCAGTATCAATTTCTAATTCTTGTAGGAGTCCCTGGAAAGCTTCAATGTCGTCTTTGCAACGTCCTGCTAAAATAATATGTCGTAAATGTTCAGGCAATTTGAGTAAGCAAATGCGGATGAGTTCTGAGGGGCTGTATGGGTTTGACAGGTACTGATTCTTGTGCAACATGTCTTCAAAATATTTCACAAGACTGGAAAATTCAGATTGTTCGAAACGTTTCATCATTATGATGCTGTGTTTTACTCGGTCTTGTGTAGCTTGAGACCAATATGCAGAGAGGAAGGCATGATAAAATTCTCCTTCACTGTGGCAATCGTGAATGACCTATCGCATTCTTACAGCTGGTTCATTCTCTAAGTAGCCACACATAAATTCTAATCTGTGCTCCAATGACCAGTAGGGAGGAAAACAATGAGAGAATTGATGGAGCCACGCTTGTGGATGAATGTCGTTGCCAGAATTCTGAAATGTTTTGAATTTACGTGTAGTAATGAACAGCTTATAGTCAAAGTCATCATGTCGGCGAGTAGCATATCGGTCATTGTTAGGTCGTGTCGGCCGTTCCATCTCAAAATTCGGTGCACATTGCCAATTTCTTTCATAGTTTCCGAAATGCCCTGTGTTATTATTTTGTGGCTTTTCCGTATTTCTATGTCCCTCTTCCCGTATTGGGGCGCGAGTGTCCTCTGAAATACGTAACTCTTGTATTACCAGTGTCAGCTGATCTTGTACTTCCCGGATTTCTCTTTGGTGTTGCGTATTTATTTGATTCTGATTTTGTTTGAATTTCCTAATTTGTTCGCACTCTTCTGTGTCATTAAAGACTACCGGTCTTGTGTCATTGAGATCATCATCTACCTTTGTAGATAAGTTAGTGAACTGATCCGAAAGTTCGGCTACTTTCTCCAATAGTGTACTTATTTCCTCAGTGTGTTTTTCTGAACCAAGTTTCAGAGTATTTACGGTGTCCTTTAAATTTTCCTGAGTTTTTGCAAGTTGCGTAACCGAATCGGTATATGCAACTGAGTCAATTTTAGCTTGCAAGGTGTCGTGATTTTCATGAACAATGGTTTGCAGTTCTTTTATGGCTGCTTCGTGATTCTGTAATGCATTTTCATGCCGCGAAAAAATAGGTTGAAAATGCTCACAAATTTGTGTTGTTACGTCATTACAGACTTTTTGACATTTCGATTCGATGTTATGTAACTCAATAGTTAAATCTTCACGTGTTTGTTCAAGCTTATGTTCCACTGAGTCTAACTTTTGAAGCTTTTGTTCCATTGCGTCTAATTGTTGCTGTGTTTGTCTCTGGTGTTGTTCCATTGTGTCTAACTTTTTAAGATTTTGTTCCATTGTGTCTAACTTTTGAAGCTTTTGCTGTGTTTGTCTCTGATTTTGTTCCATTGTGTCTAACTTTTCAAGCTTTTGTCCCATTTGTTGCATTAATTGTAATAACAATGCACTGGTGTCTGGAACATGTTCCTCAGTGCTTTTCGGCAGTGAATTTGCACCGGCATCATTCACATTTTGACAAGCGGAAAATGTGTCTTGACTCATTTGAGAAAACGGTGAGAACCCAAAACCTGAATCTACAATATTTGCAAAATTGTGTCCTGTAATTCCCGATTCCTGAGGCGAGCTGTTGCCGACCGATCGATCGATAATGCTTCCCTCTTCACTAATTGTTTCACTGTCCACGCCACTGTTTGCCGCCCGCTCCATTTCCCTATGCACAATTACCAAATTACTACTTTGAACATCAGTTAATTCATTACTCGGTGGCGCTAACACACTGCTTTCGTTTTCACTGTCATTTCTCAGTTTACTTTGGAGCCTAGTATTACGTTTTTCACACGCCATTATTGTCACAGTATTTCACACGACAACACAAAAAAACACAATTTGAAGAGCAAAAATAAGTGAACACATTAATATAACACTGAAAATAATATCTAGTTAATTGCAGCTGCGAAATACTTGGTGCAAATCTACATGCATGCCACAACTGTTTTACTGTACAACAATGAAAAACTACAACTACAATGGAAATTCCCTCTATAATTACGCGCTGCCAATAAACAAAAGCTACACTAATTACACAAACTACAAGAAAAAATCAGAAGATTCCAGTGAGGTATCCTAGGCTAAGGGTCGACATATGAAACGTCCCCTTTGAAAAATTTATACATAAGACTGTGCTTAAACTGACACACAATATTTTGTTAGCGCAACGCAATCTGACTTTCAATAATCCCTACAAAAGAATGGGCCCTGACTAACATTAAACTATACGTTTCACAAATCACTTACCTCACAAAAAATCTTGGTTACTTCCACTACTGCAATAGAGCAAGCGCCACTCTTGCCAGCTAAATAAAAGATTCAAACTATGGAAGGCACTAACTACTGATAGGGATAGTTAGCAAATGAAAGATTTTAATAGAGAACAAACAATGTATTTACCTTGATATCATATATATATATATATATATATATATATATATATATATATATATATATATATAGCAGTTCATGACAAATTTCAAAACTCCGCCATCTCTCTCCCCACATCCACCACTGCTGGCGGCTCACCTCCAACTGCGCAACGCTACGCGCTGTTCACATCCAGCTGCCTAACACTACAATGGTTGAGTATTACAACAATGCAAAGCAGCCACAGACTGCACACAGCACAGCCAGTGATTTTTTTTATACAGAGGTGGCATTGCCAATAAAAAAAACCTAAACAGCCTACATACACACGGAGGTGACAAAAGCCGTGTCATACCTCCTAATATCGACATCGTGCAGCAGTTCGACATGGCATGGACTCTACAAGGCATGGAAGTCCCCTGCAGAAATACTGAGCCATGCTTGCTCGACAGCCATCCTTAATGGCGAAAGTGTTACCAGACCAGGAGTTTGTGCACGAACTGACCTCTCGATTATGTTCCATAAATATTCGATGAGACTCATGTCTGGCGATCTTGGTAGTCAAATCATTCGATAAAACTGTCCAGCTTGTTCTTCAAACCAGTCGCTAACAACTGTGACCTGCTGACATTGCGCATTGTCATCCACAAAAATTCCATCAGTGAATTGCTGAAAATGGTCTCCATGTAGTGGAACGTAACCGTTTCCGGTCAATACTCGGTCCATTTGGACCAGAAGACCCAACCCATTCTGTGTAAACACTGCCCACATCATTATACAGCCACCACCATCTTGCACATTGCCCTGTTGACAACCCGTGTGCGTCGTTCGAGGGGTCTATGCCACACTAAAACCCTACCATCAGCTCTTACCAACTGAAAACGGGACTCATCTGACAAGGCCATGGTTCTCCATCCGTCTAGGGTCCTACCGATGTGGTCACGAGCACATGAGGGGCGCTGCAGGCGACACCGTACTGTTAGCAAAAGCGCTTGGCTCTGTCGTCTGCTGCCATAGCCCATTAACCCATTAACGTCACATTTCACCGCAATTTCCTAACGGATACATTCGTACTACATCCCACATTGATTTTGGAGGTTATTTCATGCAGTGTTGCTTGTCTGTTAGCACTGACTAAGCGAAGGTCGTAGGCCATTGCGTTGTCTGTACTGTATGATTTCCGTCTGTTGACTTTACAACTAGTGACATCAACGAGGTGTTTTGGACCACGAATATTTTAGCCTTGGTCTTTCCAAATGCAAAAGGGGACCTCAACAGCTGGGCAGGCTCTGCCGACCGTTTTGTATCAACAGCAGCTCTTTGAGCTCCAACAAGCCTGGGAAGCGAGGATTCATGGAAGAGTGAGTTAGACCCCAGGTTATGACATCATTCATTATTTGCCAAGTGATCCACATTTATTAACCATTTTCATAATAAAAGGACAATAGAAAAACACAATGATAGTAAATTGATACCAGGCTAACAATAGTTTTGAATTAAAGACTCAACGTTTCATACAGTTCTTTAAGAGGCCTGAAAAATTTAAAGGAAAAAAGTTTTGAAGCTCAAATGTAGCAACAACTGGCGTAATTTTAGTAACACATAAAGTGTTTAAACACTTTATATGTTCCAAGATAACAGAAAGGTTTTAAATCACGACCAAAATCTTTGAAACTCAAATGTAACAACGAGTAGCACAAATTTAGTAACACATAAAACATTTAAACAATTTTAAATGTCCAAGCTAACAGAATGATTTAATTTACAAATCAAAATTAAGACGGTCCTTTGATAAAGCTAACAAATTTAGGCGATACAAGGGCCAGCAAATGGTCCGGCTGACTAAGGAAAACTTGACACAGAAAGGGCACGACACCAAAAGGAATCCAGGGCAAAAGCCAAAAATACGCGAACTCTGAAAAGACTTAGGCCCATGCGAACCAGAGGAGAAAAACTTAAGCAGCAGTCACTGTGGTGTAGAGCAGCTTCACACAAGTTAACGGCAGAGGTGAGTGCCAAATGCCGGAAACTAATATCGTGCCGATGGTGCGCTTACACTTGTAAGACCGGGCCATTTGCATGCATAGACTGCATAAACATTAGATGGCCCATCAGGCAACAGCGGGGCACTAGTAAAATAAGTGTCATGCGACAAGAAGATGTCTACAAACACTAATGGGTCAATTAGTACGATAACACACTTTCAGCCAATAGCTGCCTGAACAAGCAATCCACAGTAAGTTACACCAGGCAAGCACCTATTAACAGTACAACTTAAACAGTGGCGAGAATCAAGAATAAGTATACTAACATAACCAAGCTACAAGCTTAGTTTAAGTGGTTTTCAAAGGACGATGTTGAATCCCAATTATATTAATAAAATAACGGTCAGATACCAATAAAAGATGGCTGGGAGACCCAGTCAGACTCCAATCCAAACACAGAAAATTTCACACCTCTTCGGCAGTGCACCCAGTATACTAATAGCTCTGGCCAGATCAGAATCTGAAACACAGCTAAAAGAGCATATTAATCATAAATATGCGTGACAGCACCAGTAGCACCTGCGATCACTGTCACTCTCTCACCGCTTCATACATTCACAACTCAGTGAAGGATCACTTAGGGTAGGGCAATAACAACAGAGCTCGCTAATGCCGTCAAACTAGATCAACAATACGGTCCGACAACATGAAAGAGATGCCATTTCAGAACCCCGAAATCAGTTGATCATAAAGTCGTTCCCATTGCAGCGGTTCCCTCAGAGCGAATCGGTCAAGACACCGACTACCAGCGCGTGACAACACGTTTTTCCAACCGACTTCCTTCCTCCCCATTCCCCGGTGACTGTCTAACCCACCGCCCGCCTCGCAAACATTTCAAACGGGAAGACGCTGCGCAAGAGCGGCGCCCAGCGACCAGAGAGAAATCGAACCAGAGATACAATCTACAGATTGCAATCGATACGAGCCGACGTGGCTCACCCTTCACATTGTATCCAGTCTTTGAGCTGACCATGCACGTAATACAAAGGAATGTTTAAATGTTTTCTTTACTTTTAGCGTTTTATTTTTTATTTTTTTATTCACCTTATTTTCTTTTCCAACATTACTGCAGCGTTTGATTAAACTATTGCCTCATTTTATGAATTTTAATTTTTCAACCAATTTTTTTTTATATAAGGAAGACAGGGATTTTAAATATCTCCCGAGTCGTTGTGTGTATTTTTACGCCGTCTTTCAATCTTTTGTGAAGAACTGTGTATCTTTTATTGAAGGGACAGGCCAATGGATTGATTTTTTTTACTGGTTCTTCCTTCAGCTTGTGTGTGTGTATTGTATATTGAACCGGAGACCTAGAAACGACGGAGAGGCTATGTCTCTGCCTTAGCCCTCAGCGGTTCACATCCCCACACCAGGCCTTAGCAGTCCACGCAACCCACCGCCGCCCCACACCGAACCCAGGGTGATTATTGTGCAGTTCGATCCCCAGTGGACACTCCCCCTCCCGCCCCCCCTCCCCTCTCCCCCCCCCCACGAGAACGTCTGTACCCGTACGTGGAGACAGTGTTTGCGCAGCAATCGCCCGACATAGTGTAACTGAGATGGAATTAGGGGAACCAGCCCTCATTCGCCGAGGCAGATCGCAAACCACCTTAGAAAACCTTCCACAGGCTGGCCGGCACACCTGACCGCGACATTAATCCGCCGCGCTGATTAATGCCAGGGACCGGCATGCCTTCCCGCTCGGGAAGCAGCGCGTTAGACCGCGCGTCTAGCCAGGCGGGCTCTTCAGCTTACTTATCAGAAAGTAAAAGTTCGAAGTATTTGATTTATTGGCGAGTTTATTTCTTCTGCACCCTTCAGGAGAATTTGTGGTTCAGTGCTGCTAGGGTTTTCCATGCGTTGTTTGACCATATATGTAGTCTGCGAATTTCATGACCTTTTCTCCACAGACCTTTTCCTCCATTATTAACGCCCAAGCTTCATCAACACTGTTTGGTGATAGATGTACCGTTACATAACACATGTGACGAAACAATCGCATTTCTTTTCTGTCCCTGAGTTCCTCTGTTACTGCTAGTTTTTGTATTTTCTTCCACAGACGTTGCTTGATGTGAAAATTGCAAACGATAACGGATGTTTTCTTCCCCCATGAACCATGAACCTTGCCGTTGGTGGGGAGGCTTGCGTGCCCCAGCGATACAGATGGCCGTACCGTAGGTGCAACCACTACGGAGGGGTATCTGTTGAGAGGCCAGACAAACATGTGGTTCCTGAAGAGGGGCAGCAGCCTTTTCAGTAGTTGCAGGGGCAACAGTCTGGATGATTGACTGATCTGGCCTTGTAACATTAACCAAAACGGCCTTGCTGTGCTGGTACTGCGAACGGCTGAAAGCAAGGGGAAACTACAGCCGTAATTTTTCCCGAGGACATGCAGCTTTACTGTATGATTAAATGATGATGGCATCCTCTTGGGTAAAATATTCCGGAGGTAAAATAGTCCCCCATTCGGATCTCCGGGCGGGGACTACTCAAGAGGACGTCGTTATCAGGAGAAAGAAAACTGGCATTCTACGGATCGGAGAGTGGAATGTCAGATCCCTTAATCGGGCAGGTAGGTTAGAAAATTTAAAAAGGGAAATGGATAGGTTAAAGTTAGATATAGTGGGAATTAGTGAAGTTCGGTGGCAGGAGGAACAAGACTTTTGGTCAGGTGATAACAGTGTTATAAATACAAAATCAAATAGGGGTAATGCAGGAGTAGGTTTAATAATGAATAAAAAAATAGGAGTGCGGGTTAGCTACTACAAACAGCATAGTGAACGCATTATTGTGGCCAAGATAGACACAAAGCCCATGCCTACTACAGTAGTACAAGTTTATATGCCAACTAGATCTGCAGATGATGAAGAAATTGATGAAATGTATGACGAGATAAAAGAAATTATTCAGGTAGTGAAGGGAGACGAAAATTTAATAGTCATGGGTGACTGGAATTCGTCAGTAGGAAAACGGAGAGAAGGAAACATAGTAGGTGACTATGGATTGGGGGGAAGAAATGAAAGAGGAAGCCGCCTTGTAGAATTTTGCACAGAGCATAACTTAATCATAGCTAACACTTGGTTCAAGAATCATAAAAGAAGGTTGTATACCTGGAAGAATCCTGGAGATACTAATAGGTATCAGATAGATTATATAATGGTAAGACAGAGATTTAGGAACCAGGTTTTAAATTGTAAGACATTTCCACGGGCAGATGTGGATTCTGACCACAATCTATTGGTTATGAACTGCAGATTGAAACTGAAGAAACTGCAAAAAGGTGGGAATTTAAGGAGATGGGACCTGGATAAACTGAGTAAACCAGAGGTTGCACAAAGTTTCAGGGAGAGCATAATGGAACAATTGACAGGAATGGGGGAAAGAAATACAGTAGAAGAAGAATGGGTAGCTCTGAGGGATGAAGTAGTGAAGGCAGCAGAGGATCAAGTAGGTAAAAAGACGAGGGCTAATAGAAATCCTTGGGTAACAGAAGAAATATTGAATTTAATTGATGAAAGGAGAAAATATAAAAATGCAGTAAATGAAGCAGGCAAAAGGGAATACAAACGTCTCAAAAATGAGATCGACAGAAAATGCAAAATGGCTAAGCAGGGATGGATAGAGGACACATGTAAGGATGTAGAGGCTTGTCTTACTAGGGGTAAGATAGATACTGCCTACAGGAAAATTAAAGAGACCTTTGGAGAGAAGAAAACCACTTGTATGAATATCAAGAGCTCAGATGGCAACCCAGTTCTAAGCAAAGAAGGGAAGGCAGAAAGGTGGAAGGAGTATATAGAGGGTTTATACAAGGGCGATGTACTTGAGGACAATATTATGGAAATAGAAGAGGATGTAGATGAAGATGAAATGGGAGATAAGATACTGCGTGAAGAGTTTGACAGAGCACTGAAAGACCTGAGTCGAAACAAGGCCCCGGGAGTAGACAACATTCCATTAGAACTACTGACGGCCTTGGGAGAGACAGTCATGACAAAACTCTACCATCTGGTGAGCAAGATGTATGAGACAGGCGAAATACCCACAGACTTCAAGAAGAATATAATAATTCCAATACCAAAGAAAGCAGGTGTTGACAGATGTGAAAATTACCGAACTATCAGTTTAATAAGTCACAGCTGCAAAATACTAACGCGAATTCTTTACAGACGAATGGAAAAACTGGTAGAAGCGGACCTCGGGGAAGATCAGTTTGGATTCCGTAGAAATGTTGGAACACGTGAGGCAATACTAACCTTACGACTTATCTTAGAAGAAAGATTAAGAAAAGGCAAACCTACGTTTCTAGCATTTGTAGACTTAGAGAAAGCTTTTGACAACGTTAACTGGAATACTCTCTTTCAAATTCTGAAGGTGGCAGGGGTAAAATACAGGGAGCGAAAGGCTATTTACAATTTGTACAGAAACCATATGGCAGTTATAAGAGTCGAGGGGCATGAAAGGGAAGCAGTGGTTGGGAAAGGAGTGAGACAGGGTTGTAGCCTCTCCCCGATGTTATTCAATCTGTATATTGAGCAAGCAGTAAAGGAAACAAAAGAAAAATTCGGAGTAGGTATTAAAATTCATGGAGAAGAAGTAAAAACTTTAAGGTTCGCCGATGACATTGTAATTCTGTCAGAGGCAGCAAAGGACTTGGAAGAGCAGTTGAACGGAATGGACAGTGTCTTGAAAGGAGGATATAAGATGAACATCAACAAAAGCAAAACGAGGATAATGGAATGTAGTCAAATTAAATCGGGTGATGCTGAGGGGATTAGATTAGGAAATGAGACACTTAAAGTAGTAAAGGAGTTTTGCTATTTAGGGAGTAAAATAACTGATGATGGTCGAAGTAGAGAGGATATAAAATGTAGACTGGCAATGGCAAGGAAATCGTTTCTGAATAAGAGAAATTTGTTAACATCGAATATAGCTTTAAGTGTCAGGAAGTCGTTTCTGAAAGTATTTGTATGGAGTGTAGCCATGTATGGAAGTGAAACATGGACGGTAAATAGTTTGGACAACAAGAGAATAGAAGCTTTCGAAATGTGGTGCTACAGAAGAATGCTGAAGATTAGATGGGTAGATCACATAACTAATGAGGAGGTACTGAATAGGATTGGGGAAAAGAGGAGTTTGTGGCACAACTTGACCAGAAGAAGGGATCGGTTGGTAGGACATGTTCTGAGGCATCAAGGGATCACCAATTTAGTATTGGAGGGCAGCGTGG